>NC_135850.1:10669166-11412500 GCF_029677425.1 Wolffia australiana | reverse complement strand
GAAAATGTCATGTTGAAGAACAATGAAACAGTAAAAGAATGTGAGATCCAAGCGACATGTGCAGTGCTGTCTGATATATCAAATCGTACTGTATAGTCTAAAATTCTGCGTGCAGTACAGTCTTGAATTTTGAATAGAGAGATGTTGGTTATCTTAGGGTTATTTGTGGAGCCACTTGTATATGGGATGTATTTTTGAGTTTCTGGATTGAGACTCTCCCCACTTGATATTTCAAATTCCTTCAAGTTTGCAAATAATGCGGATAGTTTCAATATTTGTTCAACTTGAGTATGACGGCTTGACTTCTCCCTCCTAGATACTTTATGTGCGTCTAGTTAGGAAATACTGAAGATAAGACCAATATTTTTTCAAGTTCAATGGCTTAATATTCTCCCTAGTCGATAGTCCATGTGCTCGTGGAGATCTAACGCATCTATGTCGTCCATAGTTTCTCAGATTTTCATTAATCAGTTGTATGGGAAATCTCCAATCAGTTTATATTACTAAATAAAAAATCTTTTACCCTATAATATTTTTGAAATCTTTTACCCTACAAGGTCTCTATGAGCTGCCTGTTAATTGTGCAGTAAGTCCTCCAAACTTGTCATATTTATGAGATCAGTTGTATTTATCAGCATGACTTGGTGGACAAGACTACGCATAAAACAGAAAAAAATGAAAGTTATTTTGTGAAATATGTTTCCTTAAGCTTATATCAAATCCAGGAAAAGTCAAGAGCACCTGAGGATTAAAAACATGTGCGTTACTTATGGCACCACTTGCTTACATTTGCCATCATAAAAAATGACTGTGAATATCAAATTGTGTGTGAAACTGAAGGCTATTTATCTATGAATAAAGAATGAATATACTAATTTTTTTTGTGTTCATGTATTAACAATCATGACCATTGTGCTTTGGAGTTTCAATCTAGCATTAATCCTATATCAACCATCATTGTGACAACCTCAAAATATTCATATGTCAATGCACATACAATCAAAGTAATAGGATGAGTGCTTTGTAAAACTAAAAAAAGAAATATTATTGTTTACTTTAGATGCATGCCTCATGAGCGACATAGAACATCATTTTTATTATTAACCTTCCTCATTTCACTATATCTTCATTTAACCCAAGAAAAATATGACAGAATCATATTGCCTGAAATTCAATAGCATATTCCATTTATCTTTTGGTATTCATTTATATAGATCATATTCATGATTGTGCATCTTTGATACTCATAATGAAGTCCAAGGATTTGTGAAATAATGAACAAATTATGATGAGACCACGATACAATGGTTACTTATCTTTAAAAATGGACCCTTTACAATCATGCTTACAAAATATTAGAGAAGGAAATAAAACCATATAAATAGAATAACATTATCTACTCATGCTCATACAATGAGGATGGCTGATCTTGTAACCATTTTTTTGGAGATACTAAGGAGAGACGATGGGTGGAGATAAATGGATAAGTTTACATGTATGATTGGGCGTAAATGTCATGAGAACGTAGTTACAATGGGACGATGACACAAAGTGGTGATGAGATTTTACAAGGCGGTTATCCAACGGACCGTCATGTGATGAAAAGGTAAGGTGTGATTGATATAGATGGAATCTAATGATAATTAGGGCTATGGAACAATGTAAGGCAAGAGATTTTACCTTAGGTCTTTATGTTCCAAGAAGACCATGAAAATTTTCAGCTACCTGTAAGCTTTTCCTCTTTTCTGTTTCTCCTCCTCAATCACCTACGACACCAAGAACAACATTGATGGATCGCTAAAACTTACTCTCTTTCAAATTACCACAAATGGAGGAAGAAAGTTTAAGGATATTTTTCCAAAACTCAGAATGCCAATATATAGATCAAAGGGAATGTATGTAAATAGGCAGAAAGACATAGCTACCCTCAAATTTTCAGCTCAATCTAGCTTGGGGATAATCCGATATCATGGTATGAAGTTGGAGATCCTAATTTTCAATTATTCCCTCTCTCCTCATCAGCACCGTTATTACATCAGCTTTATCCATTAACAGTTTTCACCTCCTTGCAATTCATGTACTATTCCCACTATTCATTGGTCAGTGGTTCTATGTCATTCATGATCGATTGCTCAAAAGCCAACATGTGTCCATGTGCATATGCGGAATAATAATAATAAATATCTGTTTATATTTCTTATTTGCATCACATGGTGATGTGTTGATGTGTGTCATGTTAAAGTGTTTTTTTATTGACTAATGACATGCCACAATGTGACATCTTTCCCAAAGAAAATAAACCATGTAATGATTGAGGCATAAGAACATGACATGGCAAGGTAGTTTTGACCTGTCATGTCATCACAATCACCATTTTTGCAATCAGTAATGGCCACTTTTCCCACCATTATTTTTACTTTTTAAGCATCAAATAATGCATAAAATATTGATTTCTTTTCTCATTCTTTGTGATCGTATTTATTGAAATTTAAGCCACGCCTTTATTTCAAATGATCTACACCACCCCTAATATTAAAAAGTCAGACATTTTAGCTAATAATTGGTAGTTATGGCATCGTGAGATATGATGTCATAATTTCATCTTTTGGAATTATTATTTGTATTCATTTAAGAACATGATGCCAGAAAATTCATATAAATCTGAATAAATCTAAAAAATTAAGTATATCCATCTAAAAATAGATTTAATCATTTTTTCTTGATAACATGCATATATAATTATTTTAATTCATAAAAATATTTAAATTTTCATGATATTGACCTAGTAATAAGCATGTTCACACCAATGACATGTACAAATTGAAGAAAGAATATTGGAATGATTTCCCAGTGCATCAGCTCTATGGTGACTGATTCCCTTGGTTCTGTGGCCTTAATTTATGATCCATAAATGATGCATTGGAATTCACTTCTCTATACCTTGAATATCATGTTGGTCAATCTCTAGTTCATGGTGCATTTTTTCGTGTGGCTAATTATCCAAATGTAGATTTTGGATTTTTCTAAAATTTTCTCACTCTAATGTTATTATCAACCTGTTACTTTTGCTGAATTTAATCTTCGACACTCAATGTGAGAATTACAGATACATAATAAGTGTAGATGTCATTTCATCATTATTTCAACTTTGTTATTAGTATTATTATTTCAGATTTTTCCTCCCATGGCTTCTTGAATTTGTGGGTAAAATTTGTCCTTTTTTTCTAGCAAAAACGTTTTTGAGACTACTACCGAATTTTTTACGATAAATTCAAGGTAATACTTTATAATTGAAGCCAAAGATTACAGGTATTTCACAATAAATTCTTGAATTTATTTACTGGTGTCATTTTGTGACGAGCTAAAATTTGATGTCTCATCTTTGATATTTAGTCTATTCATTAATTTTAAGTTTGCTTGTATAAAAAATTAATCAGCTTGTTATAGTTTCTAGCTTTAGATGAAGATACATTTCTTCTCTCAATAAGTTACATGTTATTATTGTGTATATACTTCATAGTTGATCATAGAAGCCATCATAGGAGATAAGAACTGTAAAGGTAATGCCTTTGTCTCACATCATACTCTTTAGCGTGAGTTTTTTGCCCCGTCCATTTATCTTGATTTAGTTCAGTTTAAAAAAAGCATTGGGAACTGGTAGAATAATATTCCATATTTTATTCCAAAAATTTTCAGATCTGACTAGTACACAGTGTATATACAAAGGCATTAAATTTTTCAGGTCTAGCTAGTTTGCATAACTCAGCTAGAAATTTTTAGTTTATAGTATATCCAAGTGTAAATAATATGATATATTTGTCTCTAAAACATCCCCCTGAAAATTTTGAGTAACCATTACCCAGATAATAATGTGCTTTCTGCACATCAGTACATAGTCCTCCAAAGCTCTATGGTGATATAACATCTTGCAAGGATGATAGGCTTCAGCATGACTCTCTAGAAATTTAATGACATTAAATGGTCCCTAAATCTCTTACCATGAATACATAGCCATGGGAGAAAATTTACGTCATTGTGGGCACGCCTTATGTGGGTAGACACGAAGTGGCAATTGTGAGATTTAGTTCTCTCCATCCACTAGCTCGTTAGAAAGCATTATGATAAAAGCAATACCAATATTGTGCTTATATTGTTTCAAACAGTTTATCAAATTTTAAAATTACAAAAAGGTTTTCCTTATGTATGCTTTTTATCAATTTCAATTAAATCAAAATCTTGTTTTTTGATTAATATGTTTGATGTGAGACAAAATAAGATTTCAATAATAATATGGTGTACATTCTTAACACAACTGAGTATGATGAATTCCCATTTATACAATGATAATTTTCCTGAAGGATATTTTTATTATAGATCCATTTTTTCTTGAACTATTTATGTTTACCTCATACTCAAATTTTTTATTGAGCTACCTGCCAAAGAAAGACGGGAAGGATTTTACCTTTCATTGGTGTACACCTTGATTTAGCTGCAAGAGCTCGTGTCCCAAGAGAGAATATTTATCCCTATGATCTGGGGGTAAGTCTAGATGTCTGAACACTCTGATGAGTTATATGGGCTCTCGGCTTTTCTGATGCAAACATATTGCCAATACTTTACAAGTTCAATTTATTATATGTAATCTCAATGATATTTGTTATTTGATAAAAAATTAGGCTAACCTAGGTCAATTCCAAAATCAAATCATTTGCTCAGCACTTTGAGGAAGCTATGTATGTATTATTAGCCATGTATATTCAATATTTGTAGCTTTATTATGCAGAAATAATGTCCATCAACCTAGTGATTGTGTGAACCTACAAACATAACACTAGAGAAGAACCCATTAATGCTCTTGTACAGCAAAGACTTTGTAGTTCCAAAAGCAACATACTGAATTGACGGGTTGGAAAATATAAATCCCTTATACTTCTATGAACTAATCTAATGTTTGGCTGGTCTCCAAGATCCTTCAGTTTATGAAGAGAATATTTGCATCCTTGTTCATCAAGGAATCTTATTTTATGTATCTTAGGGCTAGGTAGCCCTCTAATTCATCACAAAATTCAAAGAATTGAGTCCAGGATGTGATTAGAAGGCAAATAAATATTTAAGGAGATGAATTGGAGAAGAAATCACATTATATGTGCTCAAATGATGTTCTTTTTCATTTGTGGAAACAAATTTTGCAACTACATTCTCAAATATTGTCGACATAATGACGAAGCACTATGTCTTACAATTAATACCTTAGGATCATGGAATTTCATCTATAAAAGGTAGTGGAAATAAAAGGGCATCCATATTTTATTGCCATTTTACATGAAATAAATCTAAGTCAGCCAATTCATAATTATGATACATGGCATGCTTCAGACGACATTGATTGTTGGATGATCATACAATTAATCCATCATAAAAAAATGTATTTATCATCATAATTCACCCTGATACTTCTTAAAATCATGCTTTATATGTACTTGATCAAGAAATAATAAATTTACCTTTTGTATCAGGAAGAGCATAAAATACTCACTTTTAATCCATAGAAAGTGTTGACAACCTCACTCCAAGTGTGTGATCACCAGTCAATAAGGGAATGGATTACTATTGTGAGATTTATTGAGACAATATGTAGATCATGCGAGTCATGGGCCCTGGTAAACCAAGAAAGTGGCAGGTGAAAAGAATCAGGGGGAGTACGTTTCACCTTTTAAAAGTCCAAATTTGAGACCGTTCATCACGCTTTCCATGTTCTCCATCGAATGCAGTCTACAGGTTAATATGGATAATTAGCTTTGTAAGCTGTTTTCAGCCAATAAGAATGGTATGATTCTTGAACTTGCTATAGATGAGACAATCAGATAATATCCGTCGTAGATATCCTCTTAGTGCATTTTCAGTTCAATTTATATAGAACTGGACCCATTGGCTGCTGAACTTTGGGTAAAGTCCTCAAATTACCCTCCTCGTTATTAAAACTAATGATCTTGATTCACTCCCACTTTAAATTGTATAATCTTAATCATGTGTTAAATTATTCTAAATATGATTTTGTTGATTGGTGATCAATTATCAAATGTTATTAGGTAAAAGATTTAGGAAATCAAATAGGTACTAATCTTTGAAATATTTTGTAACAGTCGACAATGATAGTTGTGGACAAAGGAAGTGGGATTAAATAATTATCTTTGAGTCACCCATTCCGAGCATTAATTTCCATCCTGACCACCATCCCTCCATTTTATAATTTTCATCATTCCATCATCAGTCATGTTCCCTCATTTGTCCGTGATGAAGAATGGAACACATAATAACATGTTCAGTGAAAAAATCAACATTTCACAATCATCATTTATTTGGTCAATTTTTCCTCCTCCATTTGGTGCGAACTACAATGTTATGCATGCATTCAGAGTCTCCCCAGATCTCAACCTCTCTCACACCAATATTTGCTAGTCCCTCACTAAGGTCTCTCTCTCTCTCTCTCTCTCTCTCTCTCTCTCTCTCTCTCTCTCTCTCTCTCTCTCTCTCTCTCTCTCTCTCTCTCTCTCTCTCTCTCTCTCTCTCTCTCTCTCTCTCTCTCTCTCTCTCTCTCTCTCTCTCTCTCTCTCTCTCTCTCTCTCTCTCTCTCTCTCTCTCTCTCTCTCTCTCTCTCTCTCTCTCTCTCTCTCTCTCTCTCTCTCTCTCTCTCTCTCTCTCTCTCTCTCTCTCTCTCTCTCTCTCTCTCTCTCTCTCTCTCTCTCTCTCTCTCTCTCTCTCTCTCTCTCTCTCTCTCTCTCTCTCTCTCTCTCTCTCTCTCTCTCTCTCTCTCTCTCTCTCTCTCTCTCTCTCTCTCTCTCTCTCTCTCTCTCTCTCTCTCTCTCTCTCTCTCTCTCTCTCTCTCTCTCTCTCTCTCTCTCTCCCCATTTGGTTGTCTACATCTATTATCTTCATATCTCCCTATTTGGGTCTCTCTCTCTCTATTGTCTCCATCTCTCCCTATTTGGACATCTCTCCCTATTGTCTCCTTTGTATTTCTTTGACATGCTCTCTAAGTGTTTGTCACTCTTCTTCTCTGGCTAATACTCTCAAACATTTATGCCGTAAATTTATATTTATTCCTCACCCATTATCCCACCCCTTGGAAAAGATATGGGGACCATGCCTTCCTCTCACTACTGCAGACATATAGTTTGATGCCCAGCCCATATCCCCCACACATACCAGCGCAGTCCATTATGCACGTCATTCTGATTGCTAATCTGTATAAATGGTTGTGTGCATTGCTTATGAACCATCCACACAAAGCTCATGAGATGTCTGTGAGCTGCTCACAAGATACTTAAAAAAACCCACAATACACACATGCATCACCTATGCACCACCCGTGAGATACTTGTGTGACACTCGTGTGCTATCCATGTCCCACTCGCATGCTATCCAAGTTCCACTCGTGTGTTATCTAGTGCACCCACACCCACCCAAGCCCATATGTGTGCCACCCATTCCTGGGCAAGTCCCACCTAGCGGACCCATGTAACAATAGTGGCTCTGCTGCCTGTCACCTAATTTACATGTTTATATATCCTTTGATCCACGTTATTGAAGAGACATCACCTAAGATTTCTCATGTCCTTTTCTCTTAGTGGATAATTTCACTTCATTTAATATCCTTGACTTTTCCCTCACATTCAATAAATAAATGTGATAACGGAAACCGTTACCCAGCAATGGTGCCAATCAATAAACTCAAATTTAGGGTTAAAATATGCCATCCTTGATTTGCGTTTAATCAATAAAATATATAAAATGATGCTCAAATAAATATCCTAAATAGTGGGTGAGTACAGGTAATATCCAATGGAACATAGATTAGGGATTTAATACACTTTAAATGGTGATTAAAAAAATAAAGAGAGGAGACATGTATAACATAGAAAGTACAAAGTAGTGACGAGATGATGACGACGCGGTGAGATGGTGATAATGAATAGGTATTAAATATGAAATGAAGAAAAATATGAGTGAGGATGTAAATAGATCAAATAAAAGTGATGAGAAAGTAGATTGAGGTGATAAAAATATATGTGGCCGGCAAGCCAATCACACATTAAACATCACCTTTGATGTTCATTAGTAGAACATATTCATTATAGTGCATGTGTGATGCTTATAATGAAGTCTATGAATACATGATCGGACTTACTAAATTATGATGAGATTTTAATAAGGATATCACTAGTCTTTAAGCATGTATTCTAAACATTCCTATTCGAAGGATATCCGAGAAGGACATCGAAGTATCCGAATAGAATAGCATTATCTAGCCTCACTCATATGATCAGTATGGTCGGTCCCGTAGCCATTAGTGTGGAGACACTAAGGATAGATAGTGGGTGCTCTTTAGAGGAAAGTGTTCACTGAATTGATCCGTATGAATCCCTTAATGGTATTATACCTAATTGTCAATCAGGTTGATTCACCTCACAGTTATGTAAGTGGTCCTTAGACCTGAGACACCAAAGACGTCTTGTGGACGGACAGTTGTACTTTGGCTATGGCCAACGAGTCTCTAATCACGGGTTATAAATTTTCTTAGTTCGGGTACATCAAGAAGTTCACAAAGATAATTGAGTGGTCAAGATGGGATCGTCCACCCTCAGTATAAGAGGTGACAGCTCAAGGAAGACGATGTGATGAAGTCCTTGGCCAAGGCAGTGAAATATCAGAGAAGAGTTCTCCGATGATTTTTGAATGCATCAGTACTAACTCGGATGACCAATTAGGGTTTGATAGTTGACCATACCCTATGTATTCCAAAAAGCATCAAGTGGATGAGGGATTATACATACATGGTAACTGAGGACGAACAGGTTCCATGAGTGAGTCGATACACACTCCTTTGTAACTTCTAGGACACGAGGTGTAGCTTGGCACCCCACATGTCGGAGACTCGACCTATCGATTGGGTTAAATCAGCCCGACGTTAATTAATCTATATGATGATATAGTTAATTAATTTGGAAGGCCAATAAAGGTTATTGGGCCGTTGGAGTCGTTAACTAGACTGATACATGGGCCTAGAGGGTCACACGCAAATGGTCTTTTGGACGTCAGAAGATATACTTAAGTTTTGGGGGTTTTATGAAAAATACCAACTTAGTATAAATAGGGGAAGGCCTTGAACGAAATTCACCCAGGCCAGAATTGTTCAAGGGCCTTTCCCCTTCTTCTCCCATCTTCCAACACCCCCTCTCCTTCCCCAATACGATCGGAACGACGTAACGACGGCGTTGGAGAAAGAGCGGGGCTTGTCAACGAGAAGGAGGAAATCTGACGTGTCGAGGATTGTGTGGATACATCTAGAGGCTGCACATGTGAGCAGCTCCACTCGTCTCACTCCATGATCCAAGAAATCACGGATGCGATCCGTGTAAAGGTACTCGTTTTAATGGTTTTAATGATGTCGTGCAATTCGGAAATGTCTTCCGCTGCATATCATTTTGATTTGTTCATCCAGATCTAGGCCTCTAGAACCCAACATGAATGAGGTATATGAGGAGGTGAGATGTGAATAAGTGAAGGTGATATGGGTATGAAGTTGATCAATGATTGCATTAGGACTTTATATTTTTTAGGAGAAAATAAGAGGGGACATGGTAGAGCTGATATGAGGTGTGTGATAATGATGGATGACTGTGGATTGAGATGGATAAAATGAAATGGATATGGATCTATGTGAATGTGTTTAAGATGGATCAATCTAAGACAATATGCTAAACTTATATCCTATGTTCCACTGGGTTCAAGGCATTTTCTTGATGCTGATCGACCTCCCCACTTCTCAGTCGGTCTCCACCAAGCACTCAATACACTAAGAAAATCCTTGATGGACCTTCAAAACCTCACTCTCCTTCAATTTGTCTCTCTAGGAGGAAGTGAGTTAAAAGATACTCTCTACAATAATTAGGATCTCAACTTAAAGATTTAATATATGAAAGGATAGAGGAGAGAATGATAAAGCTACGTCAAATTTTCAGCTTGATCGGCTTTCTAGATCATTAGATATCAAGTGCTAAATTTGGAGAAATGGAAATTTATTAAATCTTAAGTATTTTTGTCTCCTCGTCAATGTCATTCCCCGTTCGCTTTTAGAATTCTGCATCCTTAATATTACCACAATTCCCCAATTATTGGCACACATTCTTGACATGTTATTCCTGATCATCGACTAGGAACACGACATGTGGGCGTGGGCAAAAAAACCAAAGGGGAAAATATGATATAAAACAGTGTGATGTGGTGTCCTACATCATGTTCACGTATTTTCCTTTTTCTTAAATGGCATGTTAATACACAACATTTTAATGAGAGATAATAAATTGATGATTATATGATGTTGCATTTTTTGTTGCAGCGCCACATCGTGCATTTTCCCTTATAAATTTTTCTCATCACCAATTCAATTCTACCATGTCACTGAACTGCCAATTTTTACTTTCCTTAAGGAATAAATATTTTCTCCCCCTCTCTTTCAGCAGTTCTTTTGTTGAAAATTAAATACTAACCTTTTATATTGGTCCACATCAACCTTACGAATAAAAACATTTATTTCATCAAATGGAAATTATCAGCTCCACTACTGGTTGGTCTTCACTCGAGTGAATCAATTGACAACACACGGAAGGGTGGCAAAATAAGGCAAGAAAAAGGTATTTAATAAATAATTTAAAATAAAATATAAATTGTAAAAATATATTTAAAAGATATATTTAGACTCAAAAAATTAATATCTTTAAATATATATTGCCAAACAATTTATAAAAAATATATTCCAACTCAAAAAAAAATCTTCCAGAACATAATGTCAGAAAAATCCCTAAAAATACAAAGAGTGCGCAAAATTTCAAATGTCATTATATTATTTTAGGCTTTATAATACACATATATAATTAATTTAATGGAAATAAGTATGCAAATGGGGCGGTATTAACCTATTCGAAATGTGTGTTATTAGTGTGGTAAAGTGAGAGGTATGATGTTTTTTAAGCTTCCATTAGATGGTACATTATTAGCTTTAATACTTACATAGTATCTTGTTTCCATTATTCATATGAGTGTAGTGATTTTTGGGTTCTTTGGCCTTGATTCAAATGAATAAATTGATTATTCAAACAAAATTGTAACATCATGCTTAAACAAATCATCAGATCACTTGTGCATGGACTAGATCATTGATTGTTCTGCTCCTCAAGCTAGATGGTTTGACTTGTTTATGTGTCCAGTCTTCTATATTTATACATGTGATCCCCCCAACATAGAATAATATATTCCATTTCGTTGATCCCCAATGTAGCTCTACTAGCATCATTATGCCATCATGATTGCACTAGGAATGGAGAGGAACAAAGGAAATAAATCAGAAGAAGGATGATGCACCTGAAAATTTCTGTCTTGGCTAAATTTTGTTCATCCCCCCTATTTATATATCATATGATTTTTTCAAAAAAAACCCTAAAGTAAAGCATATCTTCCCCCATCCAAAAGATCCATCATGTGTGATCCTCTAGGCCCATATATCGGTCTAGTTATTGACTCTAGTTGTCACATAACTTTTATTGACCTTACAAATAAATTATCTCTAGCATCATATAGATTAATTAATCATGGATTGATCTAACCCAATCAATAAGTTTAGTTTCATGCATGTGGGGTAAAACTACATCGTGTGCTCCATAAGATGCAAAAGAGTGTATTGTTTACTATGTACGTATAGTCTTGCATCCACTTCAAACTCCTAGGAGGACTTAGGGTATGACCAACTGTCAAACTCTGATCGGTCATCCTAGTTATTACGAATGCATTCAAAAATCATCAAAATACTCTTTTTGATAGTCCACTTCCTTTGCTAAGGAATTTATCTGATCATTTTTCTTGATGTCTCTTCTTATACTGAGGGTGAATGATCCTATCTTGATCTCGCAATCATGTTTGTGGAGTTCTTGTTGTACTCGAGATGATTTGAAATTCCATATATAGGAAATCTTAGGACATAATCAAAGTAAAATTGTATATCATAAAGATATATTTGGTGTCTCAAGTCTAAGCAACATTTTCAAAACTGTGATGTGAATCAAGTTTATTAAAATTTTGGTATAATATCATTTAGAAATTCATACGGATCAATCTAGTGAACTCTTGTCACTAAAGATCACCCATTGTGTATCCTTTTTATATCCACACTAATGGCTATGGGATTGTCCTTCTCATTATATTAGTGGGACTTGATAGTGTTGTTCCATCTAGATACTTCTTTTTCCTTCTTGAATATATTTTATCCATAGTATTCATATTCGAATAATGAATGCATTGTATTAATCAACATGTGACAAGATATGGATGTGTAATTGGCTTGTCAGCAATATATATTTCCATTTGTGATCGGTTGGTGTGAATATTGTTTAGTTTGGTTTTTATGGCTCACGACTCATAAGTCATGAGTTTTTCATGTTATACAAGATACGATAAAAGTTTTTAATTATCTAATCATTGTTTGTCCTTTCTCATTTTTTTTTCAATATTCTTCTATTATCCATCATCTTACTTTGTATGTCAATCATTTTCCATCATTAGTCATCTGCCGTCTCAAACTGAGAGCTGATGGTTAATGATGGAAAATGACTATGTACATTCATCCACCCATTGGTCTGATAGATGATGGGTGATGGATTGGGCCAAACTGGATGGTGATCCATCATTCTTCTTCAAACCTTAGGTTTGATGTGCTCAGGTTTAGATAAATTACAATTTAGAAAACAAGAAAATGATCCTTTAAAAAATTAATAAGTTTTAGTACAACTAGTAGTCCCTAAATCCTAAAAGTTCATATCAGAGCCATAGGGCATGTTTGAATCCCAAGATAAATATGGTATCATTTTGGGTTGTCTAGTGGAGCGTGCTTGGGCACTCAAGCAGGCTTCTAGTGGGATGGAGGATTTTTGTTGAAATGCAATGTGATGCTCATATGAAAATTATTCAAGACGTTTATATTCTGAAATTATTCAATACATTTATATTCTGAAATGGATTACCATGGATGTATATCTAATTCCATAAGAGCTTAGAGAAACCCAAGGAAACACTTATGCCCAACTAGAAGGTCTACTTGCTCATATTTTTGGACTTAAAAGTGTGAAAGACATATTGCATTTATCACAAAATAATATGTGTGAAATGAAGGTTATAAGTCTCAGAATAAAAAATTGATACACGGAAATCTACAGTGAGAATGCATTAAAATCCTAACTGATATTTTTTCTAGTCTAAATCAAGGAAAAGTCCATATAACATGTTGCCACAACAACCGCATAGTAATGATTAGTTAATAGTCATGTCATGATTATAATACCACCACGTGTCTTGTATTTAATACAACAGTTCTCGGCACATAAAAGATCAATCAACGGATCGGATCAAATCTTATTTGTCTACTTATCCATGGATACACACGCACCACGCACCACATACAGTAGAACTTCCACCCTGGGCATTGTTTATAACAATACATCCCCCTTTGGATCTATGGAAGATGTTAAAAAGGGACTTTTCGGGGTTTTTTTTATACACCAATGCAACAAGGTTTCCATCAATTATTAGAAAATTTATAAGGTTGTCTCTTTCATTCTACTTTGTATAAGAAGAAATAGCTCAATCCACAGCCTTATGTATTTATCTACACTTATCTTTTCTCGCACACGTTTCGCTGACGTGTGCGACGTCATGCATGACGTCATGCTTACCTCACGTAAAAGTAACGTGCCGTCGCATGCGCGGGCGATCTGAGCCGTCCGATTGGCCGATCGCCGCCCGATGGCAGAGAGAGTGACGCGTGGAAGCAATCTATTTAATCAAGGGGGAAACGAATCTCCTGGATCGAAGAACTCGCCGAAGAACTGTTCTTCAGGAAGAAGGATTGAAGCGTTTACTCGTTTTCTACTTTGTGATTGATCGGCGGAGGCGCTTCGCTTGAGCAGGTAATGTTTGTTCTTTCATTATTTTGTTTTTTTTTCGTGATGGGCAATCGGTTGTTCATTTTTAGCTGTTTTGGGCATCCGGGTTTTGAGAATTACGCCGTGGATCTTACGTTGTTCGTCGTGAAAGGGCCGTGGAAAGCCGGGTTTTTGGAGCCGCTAATCATTTGTTGAACGTTGCTTGATGGGGACGGCGATTGAGGGAATTGTGGGTGTTTCAGTTTTGGATTGAACCCTGTCAGTTTATTGCATTTAATTTGATTTATGCGACTGCGGGCTGTTGTTATTCGGATTTATCCCTCTCGCGGAAGGGGGATTTTGATTATCTTTAGCGGTTTAAGAATTGACCCTTCCCTGAGCCAGCAGGCGTCTTGATACACTCAATTCTCTGTAGGATTTGATTTTTCTTCCCGTTTTACTATCAGCTTCTCGCATCTATAAGTCAAATGGTAGACTCGTTGTCTGTGGTTTCTGAGACAATTAGAAATATACAACGCTAGGTATTTTGGAGATGCTTGCATTAGTTTCTTTCAAAATTGATTTATTCGGTTAACATCGTTAAAATACCCAAATTTTAAAATTTTCTTTGTATTTTGAGCAGAAATCTCTATTTTACAGGATACAAAATGTATTTTAAAGAATCGTTTATCTGAGTGTAGACTGGTTTAGATCTCTGACTTCTGAAAATTCCTGTATTTCAGATCTCTCAGGAAGCTTTTCCCAAATTTCAAGAGTCCCAATGGGGTCATTCATAAGCACTCCAGCCTCAAGAACGGAGCAGACTGTCAATATTGACTCCCACCATTCAAATTCATGCAAGAGGCTGAGGATGTCTCCTAGCCTCGACGACGTTAACCCTAGACTGATTCATGGCCTTCCAGATGAAATCTCATTCCAGATCTTAGCAAGAGTTCCCAGAATTCACCATTTGAGCTTGAAAATGGTCTCTCAGAGCTGGAAGGAGGCAACCATGAGTGAGGAGCTCTTCAAACTCAGAAAAGAACTTCAATCCACAGAGGAATGGCTGTACATCCTCGTAAAGAGCGAAGACGAGAAGCTCCTCTGGTATGCATTGGACCCCATCAGCAAAATATGGATGCAGCTTCCGCCTATGCCGAACATAGTTTGTGGAAAGGATTTAAAGAGAACTGCATCTAGCTTATGCCTATGGACCATGATGGGGTCAAGCAGCAAGATTGCTGATGTCATCAAGGGGTGGCTTGGGCAGAAAGGGGTTTTCAACCGGACCCCCTTCTGCGGGTGTGCTATCGGCGCTGTTGATGGCTGTCTTTATGTTCTTGGCGGCTTCTTGCAATCTACAGCCTTGAGATGTGTGTGGAAGTACGATCCTCGCTATAATGCATGGGAAGAAGTGAGACCTATGAGTACTGGGAGGGCATATTGTAAGACAAGCAAATTAAATGGCAAGCTTTATGTAGTTGGTGGTGTGAGTAGGGAGAGAGGCAGCCTCATTCCCTTACAGTCTGCTGAAGTTTTCGATCCAGCTACCGGGTTGTGGTCTCCTGTGCCAAGTATGCCGTTCTCCAAGGCCCATCTCCTGCCAACCCCTTTTTTGGCTGACATGTTGAAGCCAATTGCCACTGGGATGACGTCATACAAGGGAAGGCTATGTGTTCCCCAGAGTCTATACTCGTGGCCTTTCTTCGTTGACGTTGGAGGCGAGATCTATGATCCTGAGACAGAGACGTGGACGGAGATGCCGGCTGGGATGGGAGAAGGGTGGCCAGCGAAGCAGGCCGGGACAAAGCTTAGTGTTGTCGTGGATGGGGAGCTCTATGCCCTTGATCCGACAAGCTCTTTGGACAGTGGGAAAATCAAGGTGTACGATGAGGCCCAAGATTTGTGGAGAGTTGTTGTTAATAAAGTCCCAGTTTATGACTTCACTGATACTGAGTCTCCGTATCTGCTTGCTGGGTTTCTTGGGAAGCTTCATGTTATCACCAGGGACGCGAATAACGACACTGCGGTGTTACAGGCAGAAGTGCCACGGTGTGTCTCTCCTTCCTCTAACAGCGATTCGAATGGGCCAGCATTGAGTTCGGCTGGTGAGTGCACAAATTCCTATGTAAGTAGAAATAGTGATGTTTTCAAAGTCCTTGCTACAAAGAGTTTAGGTACGGCAGAGCTTCTTAGCTGCCAAGTCCTGGAACTCTAGGTGATGGTCAATTACCAAACACTTCCCTCTCTTGTCAAAAGTTTCTTCCACTTGTATAATGAGAGATTTCTTTCATGACATACTAACAAATTTGTCCTGGCCTTCTGATGATCTAACTCTGAGATGCATGTCCTCTCTTTTTGTTATTGATACGATTTGGGTCGTAAAACAGAATTGATTAAAAATACAAATAAATCCTTGTGTCTTTAATTGGATAAAACCATTACCTTCTCAGTGGTGGTCCTGGTCATGCACCATAAAAATTTGCAATATGATTACAAAGGTGTTCAACAAATTGCATTGATCAGCTAGCAATGCGGCTTTTGTTCAAGTACAACACCTAGAAGGAATATTTTTGTAGATATTTTGCATGTAGAACTTTGATGACATGGATATGAAAGTTGCAACAAACTTGCTTTTATTTTCATATCCATCGATTTCATTTCTGTCATCATAAATAAACACAATCAGCAAATGAAGTTCATTTTGGTATGATATCTAGGGATGGGAAAAATTGTTTCGTTTGTTCCCGAACATGCGAACAAACACAAACAAGAACGGTCAAAATTGGACATGAACATGTTCGCGAACAGACAAACCATTCGCGAAGAGGTGGCATTCCCAAGGTAATGTTGTTTGTAATATTAAATTATTATTTTTTACTCTTATCAGAGAGAGAGAGATGGAGAACAACGGCCTCTCTCTCCCCCCTCCTCTCCTGGCTCCCCCATGCTCCCGTCCCCTCTCTCCCCGAACCCCTTTCTCCCATGCCCTCACCTCTCTCTCTCTCTCCCCTCTCTCCCGTGCGGCAGTGCCCCCCTTTCTCCCGTGCCCTCCCCTTTCTCTCTCCCCTCCCTCTCCCGTGTGGTGGTGACCCCTCTCTCTCTCTCTCTCTCTCTCTCTCTCTCTCTCTCTCTCTCTCTCTCTCTCTCTCTCTCTCTCTCTCTCTCTCTCTCTCTCTCTCTCTCTCTCTCTCTCTCTCTCTCTCTCTCTCTCTCTCTCTCTCTCTCTCTCTCTCTCTCTCTCTCTCTCTCTCTCTCTCTCTCTCTCTCTCTCTCTCTCTCTCTCTCTCTCTCTCTCTCTCTCTCTCTCTCTCTCTCTCTCTCTCTCTCTCTCTCTCTCTCTCTCTCTCTCTCTCTCTCTCTCTCTCTCTCTCTCTCTCTCTCTCTCTCTCTCTCTCTCTCTCTCTCTCTCTCTCTCTCTCTCTCTCTCTCTCTCTCTCTCTCTCTCTCTCTCTCTCTCTCTCTCTCTCTCTCTCTCTCTCTCTCTCTCTCTCTCTCTCTCTCTCTCTCTCTCTCTCTCTCTCTCTCTCTCTCTCTCTCTCTCTCTCTCTCTCTCTCTCTCCTCTCTCTCTCTCTCTCTCTCTCTCTCTCTCTCTCTCTCTCTCTCTCTCTCTCTCTCTCTCTCTCTCTCTCTCTCTCTCTCTCTCTCTCTCTCTCTCTCTCTCTCTCTCTCTCTCTCTCTCTCTCTCTCTCTCTCTCTCTCTCTCTCTCTCTCTCTCTCCTCTCTCTCTCTCTCTTGCTCTCTTTTTATTTCCTCTCTCTCTCTCCTCTCTCTCTCTCTCTCTCTCTCTCTCTCTCTCTCTCTCTATATCTCTGATCATACTTTCTTTTACCATTTTTAAAAAGTGAAGCATTTCTGTTCGTTCGCGAATGAACCAAACATGAACACAAACAAGATTTTTTTCCCTGTTCGTTCGTCAACGAACAGCGTTCGTTCGATGCCGAACAGGGAATTTCCCGTCTCTATCTGTGGTTTGTCAAGTTAATGTCATGAGTCATGAGTCACCATTAGGAAAAGTTTAGTTTACTGAAATAAAAATTGTTATCAGTGGTTTGTCAAGTTAATCAAATCTTGAACTCCGGTGGAAGGAACTGTATTCCCATCATCCACTGGTCTTCTTTCTGTCACTGACTAAAATATTTTTCTTATATCATGAACACACAATCATTCTGATGTATTTTAATAAAACTAATCTGATTTACTTAATATAGGCTAATCAGTTAATGTAATCCACAACCCTGTAGAATGAAAACTATTGTATATATGTTTAATTAAACATAACTTGGATACTAGTCATTGGCTAATCAGTTAATGAATGGACTCCAATACCTCTATCAAACAAAAAAGGATATTTCACATTCATCAGTGTTATTCTGTCATTGTTATCATTGAATCGATGATTGTGATAGGTTCTTTACTAGAACATATCATAGAAAGAAGGCACGACGTGACTGGCAACAACTTGTGTATGTAATGGGGTCCATGCATCAAGCCTATAAATTTTATTAGACAGGACTATGGCATCAGAACATTTTCAAGAAGTTGTGGTTCCCATTTGGGAAAGGTCAGGCTCCACTAAGGCTAACCGTGGAGAGACCTACAATCAGAGGGAGAAAGGAAGGGCAACTTCAGGCTGCTTGATAACATGCATTTTTAGTGCCTTTTATGATCATATTTACATGTTTACCTGCATTAAATTACTTATATTTTCATGTTATCAAGTATAAAATGATAAGATCTATTTTAGAATGATTTTCTTAATTTTCTGCATTTTTTGGGATTTTTCTAACGATAGATTCTAAAATAATAAAAAAATTTGAGACTGAATATGACTTCTCTGGGATTTTTCAACATTATATTTGGAATGATATAACTTTTTTAAGTCTATATATATTTATATGTATTTTTAGGGATTTTATTTTAATTACTATGGATTTTTCAATATTTTTTAAGTCCTTTTATTTTGCGCTGCCATGTGTCGCCGTTCAATTAGTCGAACGGCGATGAATTAGGAATGATTATAATGATTGGCGACAACCAAGCATTCACTGAGTTAATGATTGGCGTCAGCCAATCATTTCATCACGCAATCGTCGTGAATGAAGCGATGATTGCAATTATAGCTAACGAAACATTTTTTCAAATTTCTGACGCAGGGGGGCGACGTGGACAAATGAAAAAAAGGAAGGTATTTTTTGTAATAAAAATGACGAAGACAAGGTGCAAAAGACAAAAATGACTTCGCTATCTTTTGATTCTGATGGAGGCGACGTGGCACACGCACGTCCGTCTATTTTTTAGAAAAAAATATATATTTCCCACTGATGTGGCACGCACCGACGCGTCGCCACATCAACTGCGAATCTTCTTCTTTTTTCTTTTTCTCTCTTTTGTCTTTTCTTCTTCCTAGGTGCATGTGGGTCGGAATTCAAAAAGCACCACACAGAATACAAAAAGCGCAGAATGCAGAGCTGTTTGACTTCTCAACAGGCACAGAAAACGATGACGATGATGAGGAGAGAGAAAATTTCAAGGCTCGGATTTCTTCAACTTCAAACGACCATAACTTTTGATCTTCAACTCCGATTGAGCTGAAATTTTCAGCACTACTTCTTCCCCTCCTCTTTCCATCCATACCATCTGATCTATAAATAGAGGCTTGGATCATTGTCAAATTCATCTTGAACTTGCTTCCTACTTGTGTGGGCTGATTGAAAGATAGTGAGTTTTGAGATCCATCAAGTGTGTTCTTGGTGTCCTGGGTGTATGGTGAGAAGCATTGGAGAATAGGGTGAGCTTACCAAAACTCGTAAATTGCCATTATCTTGGCGAAATGTAAGGATCTAAGGTAAGTGTCTTCGTCTTACGTTGTTTCTTTCCCGACATCATAATTTTCCTACTTAGTGTTCTTCATCATATTTTCACTCAAATTTTACTCGTCTATACTCTCTCATCTCGTGTCTCTATCCTCTCCATCACACCGCCTACATTCCACCACTATCATCGTCCACGCACTCGACCATCACCGTATTCTTAACGTTCACTTACTCGCTAAATTAACATATAACTTACACCCTTTTACTCAAATCACTAGCCCATATCCTCTATTCTCGTCTTCACCTCTTCTCTCATTGATCATCACTATCATAAGAAATTAATTACTTAAGCATCGTTCCCTGTGGAGACGATCCATACTCATCACTAACTAAGTATTCTTAAGTATGGTTAAATAAAATTTTTATTGAATAATCTCAATTACCAACGACAAAAATTAAAACCCCTAAAATTGGGATTATCAATTGGCGTCATTGACAGGGAATGGTAGCCATTAAGGATTTGATTTCTTTTATTTTGGTGATTTTATCTCTATTACTAATTATGATTAAAGTAGAACAGTCAGCTCCACGAGACCGACGAAGACACGAAGAAAAGGTATAACTCTAATCTCAAAAACTCTACAACTTTTCCTAGTTTTTAGTATATATCTCATTCTGAACGGTAGACGATCACAACAACAGAATGAGATTGAAAGTGAAGCAGATAAAGGAGAGGCTTCGAATAATCAAAACAATCACCCTGAGAATTTTGTTATAAATGAAGGAAATAGACGACATTGATCAAACGAGATTTTCTGCTGCTTTAGGATACGAGCCCCTTACTAAGATTAATGCACCTATCGACAAGGGTTCAAATTTTAAAATTGATCATCATATGATTTAGTCTCTCCCTAATTTCCATGGTTTATCTCAAGAACAGCCACATTAGCATTTTGAAGAATTTACTTTGATTTGTCAAACATTTCACTTCCATAATGTTACGAATGAGGTTATTAAAATGCAATTATTTCCCTTCAGTCTTAGAGAAAAAACTAGACGATGGTTTACATCTTTATCTCTAAATTTTGATTCATGGAAAGATATGGAAATCATATTCTTAAAAAAATTCTACTCAGTTCGAAAAATAAATTCATATCAACAAGCGATAAGAGAATTTTGTCAAGGGCCCAACGAATCCCTAGGAGAAACATGGGAAAGGTTGAAAGAATTAACTCAAAAATGTCCACACCATGGCATAGAAGAATGGGAGATAGTCCAAACATTTTATGCAGGGTTACGAGATCAACATCGGAAGATGATCGACGTGGCTGGCGAAGGTACGTTCATGCACAAATACTTAGATGAAGAAATTGAAATTTCAGAAACGCTTGCAGAAAATGATGCTTATTGTGCCACCCTCAACCGACACTGATGGAGGACCATCCAGTCGATCATGCCCCGATCCGTCGCCAGCCACGTCGTGAAGCATCTACAGTTCCACTACCAAGCTTGAGAAGCGACATCGTCATATCGTTTTGTGTCGTGCATCTTTACGTTTTTTCTTTCTTTTTTCGTCTTTGGATTATCGCGAGGCCCCTCCTGCATGAGTACCGGCCTCTCCTCGTACATGTTTTTATTTTAATTATGTTTAATTGTCATCTTAAGGGGGAGGAAATCCATGCTAGGCTTCTTCTCCCCCTAAAGCTCCTTTTAAGGGGAAAGCCCAATAGGCCTTCCCCTTAAAAGGGGGCCCAAGTGGGCCTCCATAACTACCACTTCCACTCTATAAAGAAGAGGGAGGAGTGGACATGGAGGCCAGGGCTTGTTGTCTTTACACCAGATCTGAATTTGGACTCGTCAGTTATCATTTTCTTTTTTGAAGGTTCATTGTCGTCATCATGGTTTAGAGTTCTCATTCTTCCCGACAACCCTTTCTTCTCCGTGGGAGTGAGGGTCACGGCTGCCTCTGGTTTTTGCTTGTCCATTTTGCTATCAGAGAATTCCAGTACAGAAAGGTGCTCGTGAGTAGAAGGTCTCGTGATCGACACAGTTGTCCACAACCAGCCTTTGATGACTTCTCTGCACCTTCTTCTGCTCTAACATTGCCGCACCCAATAAATCAAAGCAATTTGGTTGATGATTGTTTGCCGTGGATGCCCCGATCAGTCGATTGCAACGTCATTTTATTCTAGGTCTTCGACCTAGTGGTGGGAATTCATTTTGATCTGAAGCCCACGGCCGCATATCGTCTAGCCTCTTGGTATTCATACATCATTCCACGATCGACAAATATCAGGTCAACGGATCTCTATTAACGAGATTCACCCGACGCAATTCATCTCCTATTACCTTCACATAGACGAATCTACGGTCGACAACGCCGTAGTCAACCAACATCCTGCTGATACTCACTCGTGTACTCCGTCTATATAGGACGTGCTAAGGGTTCTTCTGTGGTCGACGAACACCAGAAGGATTCTTTCCTTCCATGAGTGGGATCCCCACCCTCCAGCTTTGTGATCTATATTCCCCAGGGACGGTTGGCTGGTTGACTATCACTGTTGCTCGATCTTCTTTACTGCTACAGTTGGATCGTCGGATCTCCGTCTCGGCTGTTGGTTCTCCTCCATGAATGCCAGTCTTGGTCTGCTATTGTTAAACTACCAGAAAAATCTTTTTCACTGAACTAGTCGTGGCACCTCCGTGTACTTGATACTCGCAATTCGACTCTGCTATTGACATCAAGCTGACTCTGTTGTTGTTACTGGCAATTCGACTGACTCAAAAGTCGTACCAACCATGCAGGTCCCTCTCTTCTCCCCTTATTTTATAGTGTTATTACCCCTTTTAGTACCGGTCTCTAAATTGCTCATCACCTCGAGTGAATTTAAACTTGTTTAGAATAGCCAATATCCTTTGAGTTAGAATTTTATCCTTGACGGTGTTGGATTGGCTTCATTCTCGGTGCGGTGTGGACGATCACGGATGAGGCATCCCCTACACTGTTGACTTCGAACTGATTATATGGATCATTGGGAGCTAGCTCCTGACTAAACCCATCACGTGTCATATAGTTGATCTGAGTCTCGGATCATTTGACTTCCATTGTATTTCTCATTGCATTTTCATAAATATTGGCATCGTTACATCGCATCTCATCACATTATTTGTTGGACCCTCTTAGTGGAACACAAAATGCTTCGGGCCGGTTGTCTTTTTACATTAGACATGGAAGAAACCCAAATCCTAGAAGAGGTGGAATGATCGAGGTAAGTGCAGTTGAACCTGATTTACGTATTGATCAATTAGTTAAAGCAGTTTCTGACTTGACTAGTCAATTAGATAAGATGGGCACTCATGAGGAACCTCCACCATTTGAAATAGGCATGTCATTATGCCATCATTGCTCTAGTGCTGATCATGTGGAGGTAGATTCTCCTTTACATGAACAGGTTATGGCTATTGATCGGCCAAGAATGAATAGACCTATGGGAAAAAATTCTTAGAATCCTAGGGATAATACACGAAACTGACCTAACATGCAAAGGCCATCTTACCCATCTAACTCTTCATCTTTCCAGAAACAAGAGCAATGGAATTTCTATCCGCGCGCCCCACAGAACTCTTTTCAGCCTAACACTAACCCTAACCCTTCTTATGATGAGTTGTAAAGAAATGTGCAGGAAAAACAAGATAAGATGGAACAAATGCAACTCAAATGTTGGGGATGATGCAAGAGTTCAAGAAGGAGATGGAGTGGACGCGAGAAGAGCAAGCGGCAAAGACGGACTATGAAGGTAAATTAGACAATAATGGTTCCCGCAACCTTGTGAAGATGTTTTCTTGATTAATTCTAATGATATTTTGATATCATGTGTTCTTCATATCATGATTTCCAAGATGATGTTACTTTTGAGCAAAATGTTTGTGCTATTGATTCAAAATTTGATTTAAAACCCTTACCATCTACCTTGAAATATGCATTTCTAGGAGAGAACAATGCTTTTCCTGTCATTATATCATCATCATTATCATCGCGTCAAGAAAGTAAACTGTTAACCAAGCTTAGAAGTTATAAATCTGCTATTGGTTGGTGTATTTCAGATATTAAGGGAATTAGTGCATCTACATATGTTCATAGAATCTTTACGGAAGATAATGCTAAGCCTTCTAGAGAGTGTCAAAGAAAATTAAATCCTATCATGCAAGAGGTAGTTAGAAAGGAGATTTTGAAATGGTTGGAAGCAGGATTTATCTATTCTATTTCAGATAGTCTGTGGGTTAGTCTGGTGCATGTTGTTCCTAAGAAAACCGGGGTAACCGTGACCAAGAATGAACAAGGGGAGGTAGGCATCGGGGATCGGATCAGATCAGATCGTTCGAATCTTGATTGAAGGATTCGAACGAACAATGCTTATTCAAACCGCTCTGTTCGAATCTTTCAATCAAACAGACCCGTTGTTCATGTTTGATCGAAATTTTTGAACGAACATTTTGGTTTGTTCATGTTCTATCTTCCATTTGTTGAAACTGTTCAAAAAAAATCTAACAAGTGGTGGTTGGCTCGGCATGGACTGCACGCTGATGCCTGTCGCTGGCGGTCGTCAAACGCTGTTGGCGGTCGCTGGCGCTCGCTGGCGAAGGGCTGTGGTGGTCACTGGCCGGCTCATGAATGAAAGATGTGTTTATCCCATATTGAAAATATGTAAAAATAAAATTGCTCTATAATGAGCGGTGAATGAATTATGTGTAATAAACCTTCACAGTTATGCCCTTGAGTACAAGATACCACCGAGCGCGAAGTGATGACTATCACGCTCACCTTCGGTCATTGAAGTAGTGGGAATCACCGAGACCATCGATGTTTAAAGTTAAACCATAATGTTAAATGCAAGATTGGACCCTAGGTTCAATTTTTTTATTATTGGAACATTAACGTTGCAAGCTACTAGGTTCAATTTTTCGATTATGGAACATTAACATTACAAGCCAACAGTTTTTCTACTTTAAGATTATTGGAACATTGACTTCACAAGCCACTAGGTTCAATTTTTTGATTAACCTTCGTTCACTGAGGATAGCGGAAATGACCAAGATCGTCGATGTTTAAATTAACCCATAAGGTTAAACGCAAGATTGGGCCCTTAAGGTTCAATTTTTTGAGTATGGAACATTAACGTTACAAGTCAACAGTTTTTCTATTTATGGACTATTGGAACATTAACGTTACAAGCCACTAGGTTCAGTTTTATTATTATTGGAACATTAACGTTACGAGGAAATAGTTTTTTATTTTAAATTTTAATTTAATTTTAAGGGTATATTTGCAAACAGATTAAAGGAAAAGTCCCTCCGACCTTAGTAATTACTTTAAACTCCTATTTTCCTTTTAATTCTATTCTTTTTCTATTTAACAATTTATCTATTTATCAAATAAATTCCCAAAAAATTCAATAACCTGCTAGAAAATTTTGTGATTCATCTCACCATTATTTAACATTCAATCAACTTCTTAAACCTGCCATTTCAATTAGAGTAGAGTTATTCCAATATCCAAATATTAATATATATTTGTATTTATTAGAAATAACTTAACACATTATCAAGTTTGTTGTCAGGTTTTTTCATCTCAATATTAAATTTTTACAAATATTAAGTGATTCATATTCTCGGTGAGTTTCAAATTTTGATATTCCTGAGAACATGATTTTTTCATTAATTAAAATATAAAAGTTATGGGTCAAATTCCAACATCTTGGAATAAATATGTTTCAAAATTAGGTTGTGCATGACCTTGCAAGAATAAAACATCCCCAGTAATTAACTAACATGTGTCTTTCTCTATGGTTCCATCGGTCCATGCTCCCGTACAACACAACTCGGGTTCCAGAAATCTGCAAGAATGTGTACAGTTATTTAGCTTAAAAAAAGATAAGAGGCATTAGAAACATATGGCACTTTACCTTGATGGCGGAAGTTGGTCGTCCCATAAATCTTCGTCTATTGTACTGCTCCACACCCTCTGTTTTTTTTTTTACGGCCGCAACCAACACTTCATTGTTGTCAATACCTTGATGCTCTCCGCATTCAGCTTGTGCCAGTTGTATTTGACCACGGCCCGTCCAGAGGAGAATAGTCTCTCTACTTGGTCGGAGGTTGGCGAAACCGAAATAAACTGTTTTGCTATCTTTGCCATTTGTGGGAACTGTCGTTCTCCAGTTTCCTTCCACCATGATAATGTGTCTGTCATTTGGTACGAAGTACCAGATATGTAGTCATCCAGCTCTATCGTGGAACAAGCAGGCCCCTGATCTGGATCATGCGTCATGTAGAGCTTCAAACCTTGTGACAAAATATCACTTGAGAGACATGGCATCAGTAATGTTTCTATGCAATCAAATTGGGATAGATTACCAGTTCCTCGGTTTGCCATTTTTTGAAGTAGATGAACACATAGCTCAAGATGATGGTGTGTCATAAACGATCCGTCGACGCTAATTTCACTGTTGGGTACATCATAACAGCAACATTTATGACTATGTTGCACTTTAGCATGAATGTATACTTTGACAGCTTCTACGCCATTTGGGTTATAGCCACCAACATCGAGACATGTGCCACTTCTGTCAAGGTGCCAGTATAGTTTGCAATAGGGTTTGCCCAACCGATATCCGTCCGTCATCCGGTATCGGACAAGCGATATCTGATATCCGGGAAAAAATGGGACGGTGCCAGATATCGGATATCGCATATTGGACAATATCTCTGAGGTGTAGACAGATAGCGGTATCGGATACCATAGGTAGAGCGGATACCGGATGTTGGATATCGGTTTTTGATATCCAGATATCGGAACCGATATCTAGATATCGGTACCGGTATCCGGATATCTGTACCGGTATCCGGATATCTGTACCGGTATCTGGATATCGGTACTGGTATTGACCAACAAGAATTAAGTTATCAATCTCATTCATTTGTTTATATAAATCTAACGACTTACGTTTTGATATGTTATTAACCTCGACTAATATATACAATGTAGTATTTTTATTTTCTTCCATGTGGGAGAACAGGATTCGCAGTTTACATTAAAATTTGAATCTTGTTATCCCATATGGAAGATATTTTAAATCGTACACCGTATATATTAGACAAGGTATATATATTAATGAATTAATATATATTGATAGATTTTCTTTATACTATAATCAACTTATATATAATATATAGTAATGATATTAATACTTCGTCTAATAAATACAGGCCAAAATTTCTTTTATCTTCCATATGGGATAAAGTAGTCTGTTTGTTAATCTCAGAATCCTGATGTTATCCCATATGGAAGAAAAAAAAAGTTCGACTTGTATATATTACAGCGCCAATAAACAAATTAAAAGCTCTAAATACCCTCTACCGCAGGTTGATTCGCCTAATCGCTCTTCAATAATGAATGAAATATATTTCTATAAAATATATCTGTGTTGGATATTGAAAACCGATATCCACACCCGGTATCCGATATCGTCATCCTTTCCCCATGAGACAGAGACAGATCTCGACATCGAGATGGATATCGGTATCGGATATCGGCACTGTAGCAACCGATATCCGATATCTGGATATCGGAATGAACAGATACCGAAAAATTGTCTTTCCGGTATCCGATATGGCATCCGTCCCGACACCGTCATCCGGTTCCGGTATTGGGATGGGCGAACACTAGTTTGCAAAGTACATTATTGATTTTTCTAGGTGTGCATTCAACAACACATGACACCTACAACCGCAGGTATTGTCAATGCGGTCTCCCTAGGGGATGAATATGTGGCCTGTGCGAAAGGTTTCAAAACTCTTACCAACTCCGTGATCACGTCCCACTCTTCCTCAGCAATATGACAGTTTTGGCCTTGCGGATCGAGGATGAGGGCCATGTTGAACAAGGCCTCTCTTTTCTCCACCGCTGCTTCCAACATGTCATGGGTGGAAGTCCACCTCATTGGCATGTCAAGGGGCAGTTTGTTGCCATTTGGAAGCCCAAGGGTTGCACATATACCCCGATATTTTTTAGATCTTCCTGTTGACGTCTGTACCATAGTGATCAATTCCCTGACTTGTTGGATCATGCTCTTCCATCATCTCAGTATCGTCTTCCTCTAGTGATGATTGCTCTATAATGCGAAGCCTAGCTAGGCCCGCTTGGACGACTATGTTAATTATGTGTGCGAAACATGGGACCTGGCAGGCATGTGTGAAGCATGGGTTCATGTCCACTATTCCCTCTTCCAATAGTGTCATCATTGTGCGGTTGCATGAAGCGTTATCAGTCGTAATTGCAGTGAGCTGTGACAAGAAAAAATAGATTAAAATACTAATATGAATTTTTGTAATAGTGGTACACGATATACCTTCGCCGTGAGCTTGAATTCTTCTAGCACTGCCATGACAACATCGCTCATTTTCTCCCCAAAGTGGCCTTCGGGTAGTTCCCAAATAGACAATACCCAGTTCCTCATCTTCCACTCAGCATTAATCCAATGCACAATGAGACCAAGCAGTTCAATATCATTCTCTGTTGTCCACGCGTCCACCGTCAAGGATACATGGTCGACACTAGTGAGTTCCTGGGCAAACTGAATCTTCATCTCGCGATATGCTTTGAAGAATGACTCTTTCGTTACTCTCAAACAAGGAAAGTGCATGTCAAATTGTGCACAGAAACTGCGACCATCACACAAAACCCTCACTGTCCGCTATGCTCCATGGTAGGTCATCGACGTAGATGAGTCTGTCGAGCTCTACTTTAGCAGCTTTTGGGGTAATCCCAGTCCATAAGGCGTCACTCCCACTGCGTTTTCTAGCACATAATAATTCAACAACAGATTTCTTCTTCTTTGGCATCCCCTTCAAGTCATTGTAGATAGCACGATGACACTTTTTGAGAGGCCTCCAAAAAAAAGTAGTGCTCCTGTCCTTGTTCCTATTGATCATGGCCTTGCTAGGAGGGGTGACCTTTGTACAAAATTTACATACGTATAATTGAGGTCCTGTCTTCCTAAAATACTGGAAGACCTTGGATCTCGGTTCATAATGCCTGCTTCTAGTGGTTGACCCATCGAGATCATGTGTCTGCTTTGTTCCCTTGCTGGTTGTACCATTGCGTAGTGCACTGTCATTAGTCCGATCACCCATTTGATCATCGTGGATATGCAAACCAGTAGGTGACGAGCTTTCAGATGTATCTTCTATGCTAACAAACAGATATGCAAGATAGTCGTTTGCATGTCTACCCAAGTGCGGTCGACTAGAGCCGTTCAACATATTGAACCGTCTATCAATGTAAGGATTTTTATCAAATTAAAAAAAGGAAACTACTTCAATATAATAAGAAGTACAGATGTTGTAAGCTACATTAACCTCTCCAGATTGACAGATAAAAAATGACATAAAAACTAAGCATTAAAGCATAAAAAACTGATGTCATAGTTGACTCAATTCCCAAGTCAAACGTCTGCTCACTTGTTGTAGTTGAACAAGAGAACCTATCCTCTGTTTACATAAGTCATATATTTATATTTTACATCAAAAATAGTGACCTACTACACAATTTCAATGGGTCCTGAAGACAAGTAATGAATAAAGGGAGAAAGATGTGGAAGAAGGATCTAGAAGAAGGAGATGAAGAAATTTCTAGCAGAGGAAGAGGGAGCTAGAAGGGGAAGAAGAGGATAAAGAAGAAGAAATTTAAGGAGCAAGAAGAGGAAGAAGAAGAGGAAGAAAGGGCTATAAGAAGGAGCTAGAAGAAGAGGAAGATGAAGAAGAAGAAGCTAGAATAGGAGGAGGAAGAAATGGAACGAGCTAGAAGAGGAAGAAGAGGAGGAAGAAGAAGAAATTGAAGGAGTTAGCAGAGGAAGAAGAAGAGGGAGAAAGAGCTATAACAAGGAGCCTGAAGAAGAGGGAGAAGGGGCTAGAAGAGGAGGAACAAGAGCAAGAAGGAGCTTGAAGAGGAAGAAGAGGAGGAAGAAAGAGTTAGAAGAAGAAGATGAAGAAGAAGAAGAAGCCGCAGCAGCTAGAAGAGGAAGAAGAAGATGAAGCTAGAAGAAGAAATACGAAGAAGAAACTATAAGAAGAGGAATGAAGCAGAAGTGAAAGACGAAGAAGTGGAAGATGAAGAAGAAGATACAAGAATAAGAAGATGATGAGGAAGAATGAGCTAGAAGAAGAGGAAATAAAGGAAGAAGCTAGAAGAAGAAGATGAAGAGGAAGAGGGAGAAAAAGAAGCAGCAGCAAGTAGAAGAGGAATGAAGCAGAAGTGGAAGAAGAAGAAGTTACAAGAAGAAGAAGAAGAAGAAGGAAGAGGTGGAAATAAAGGACGAAGGAGCTAGAAGGAGAAGAGGAAGAAGAAGCTGGAAAAGGAAGGAGCTAGGAGAAGAACATGAAGAAGAAGTAGAAGCACCATCAGGTAGAAGAGGAAGAAGAAGAAGCTCGAACAAGAAATAAGAAGAGGAATGAAGAAGAAGTGGAAAAATAAGAAGAAAAAATAGCAAGAAGAGGAAGATGAGGAAGAATGAGCTATAAGAGGAAGACAGAGCTAGAAGAGGAAGAAATAAAGGAAGAAGGAGCTAGAAGAGGAAGAAATAAAGGAGGAAGGAGCTAGAACAAGAACAGGAAGAAGTTAGAAGAGGAAGAAGAAGGAGAAGCAGCAGCAGCAGCTAAAAGAAGAAGCTAGATGAGGAAAAAGAAGAAAGAGCCAGAAGAAGTAGCTATAAGAAGAAGAGGAAGAAGAAGCTAGAAGAGGACGAAGAGCTAGAAGAGGTAATAGAAGAAAAAGCTAGAAGAAGCTATAGGACGCATGAAATCCAAAAAATTTCAAACAGGAACTATCAGAATTGTGTTTGTCTTTACAGAATTGCTGGAATGAGTCAATAAACAAGAGCAAAATCAACGTACTATTTCCCTCCCCAAAGAACACGTACCAGGCAGTTCTTTTGGTTTCCTTCAAAGGAACAAATTTTACTCCCAATGCTATTAGCAGGACAAATTTTGCTTCCATGGAACAAGTTGAACTAGATGAAACGACTGAAGATGAAGAAGAAGCATGTGAAATTAAAGAAAAAATACAAAGTAGAAGAATGAAAAATGCAGAATGAACAAATAAAATAAGCGGACTCTCTCTCTCTCTCTCTCTCTCTCTCTCTCTCTCTCTCTCTCTCTCTCTCTCTCTCTCTCTCTCTCTCTCTCTCTCTCTCTCTCTCTCTCTCTCTCTCTCTCTCTCTCTCTCTCTCTCTCTCTCTCTCTCTCTCTCTCTCTCTCTCTCTCTCTCTCTCAAGAGCCTCTCTCTCTCTCTCTCTCTCTCTCTCTCTCTCTCTCTCTCTCTCTCTCTCTCTCTCTCTCTCTCTCTCTCTCTCTCTCTCTCTCTCTCTCTCTCACTCTCTCTCTCTCTCTCTCTCTCTCTCTCTCTCTCTCACTCTCTCTCTCTCTCTCTCTCTCTCTCTCTCTCTCTCTCTCTCTCTCTCTCTCTCTCTCTCTCTCTCTCTCTCTCTCTCTCTCTCTCTCTCTCTCTCTCTTTCCTGCCCTCCGCATTCTCTTCTCTCCAGTGTCATCGAGACAACGACTCGGCAGCTCAGGCGGGAAATGAACACCAACTTTAGATTCAGACATTCAAACCGATCCGATTCAAACAACGCGTTCAAATCGGATTGAATTTGAACATTCTATCCGAACAGCCACCTTGTTCAAACAATCAGATTTGAACAGATGCTCAGATTGCGTTTGGATCAGATCTAAACGGGGCAGATCGGTGTTTGGATTCGATCATTCGAATGCCCGATCCGATCGATCATTCGAATGATCTGTCCGAATCCCCAAAGCCTAAGGGGAAGAGATCCAAACTAAATTACCAACTAGCTGGAGGATATGCATCGACTATCCCTTGCCCTTTCTCGATCAAATCTTAGAAAAATTAGCGGGTCAAAAGTAGTTCAGTTTTCTTGACGGGTATTCAAGATATAATCAAATTGAAATTCATCTTGAGGACCAAGACAAAACTACTTTTACTTTCCCTTTGAAACATTTGCATTTAGGAGAGTGACATTTGGATTATGCGACGCCCCTGCGACATTTCAATGATGCATGACTGCCTTGTTTTCAGATTTAGTTGGTGACTGTTTAGAGATTTTTATGTATGATTTCTCTGTTTTTGGTCAGGATTTTGATTCATGTTTGTCTAATTTTTAAAAGGTATTGCATATATGCGTGGAAAAAAATCTAGTGCTCAGTTGGGAAAGTCCCATTTCATGGTTCAAGAGGGAATAGTTTTGGGGTATCTAGTCAGCAACCGTGGACATGAGGTGGATAAGGCCAAAGTGGAAGTGATCCAGAACCTTCCACTTCCCACCAACACCAAGGATCTTAGAGGATTTCTTGGCCACACATGCTTCTGTAGATGATTCATTAAAGATTTTGCTAAGTTGTCTAAACCGTTGACCAATTTATTAGTTAAAGGTGCAACTTTTGAAATTAATGATGCATGGAAGCAAGCTTTCATTCAAATTAAGGATGCTCTAGTGCAACCACCGATTCTACAAGCACCAAACTGGAGTCTTCCCTTTGAGCTGATGTGCAATGCTTCCAACTTCGCGGTGGGTGCAGTTCTTGGTCAACGCATCAAAAAGAAGCAGGTGGCCATCTATTACAGTAGCAAAACCTTAGTGGATGCCCAAGTAAATTACACTACAACTGAAAAGGAATAGGGTCTCTATTTATATTAAATTTTTATTTTTAATTAACCTAGGATTTTTCTACCTAAGAAATGAGGTAGTGGAAATAGGAGACACAATTATTATTTTTTAGACAGCTTAGGCTAATTCCTAATGTAGTTCGTTGTATCCATTTTGAGGTGATGATGTGACCTAACCGAGCCTGTATGAATGCCCCCAAGCAAATCACTTGGAAATAGGGTTGAACAAGGATACCAAGAAAAAAGAAAAAGTCGATGAAGCTTTGTCATCCTCGACCCTCAAAGGCTTCCATAGAATGATGTTGCTTGATCTACTTCAAATTCAACCCCAAAGCCTTCTTTTTATGGGCCCAAAGCCTTAACCAAAGTGATCACAAAGATCTAGCAATAACAGTATATTTCTCAATAACTTAGTATTGATGGCTACTTAAAATAGTATTCAATATAAGGACCAATTTTAAGTATTTCAACAAGAATACTTAGATGTCAAAATTTTATTAATTCACAGATAAAGATTCATAAATATAACTGTGACTTCCATTCAATATTACATCCTTGTTTGTGGTCGTTCTTTCTTCAGTCTTCTTCTCCTTCACATTTTTCTTTGGATGAAATTCTTGATTTGTATTTGGCCTTTGATGCTTAAAACTACAATTCATTTTTCAATCCCGAACCAAATGCAATGATTCCACCTGAAAAGGTTTCATAACAAAAATGTTCATGATTGTTATCTCATACAAAGTATTCAAAAACAAATCAAATAAATTTCCAGAGATCAATCTTTCAACGTCCTTTGTTTACGGCTCGATTCCTTCGTGTCCAGATTTAAACCCCTATAACTCTTTCCAAACTCAACCAAATGATGCTATCAAAATTTATTTGGTTTTTTATAAAGGTTATAAACAATTCATATTTTGAATTAAATTTCAAAATCAGTATAAAAAATATGCTAAACATTATAAACTTATCACAGGGTTGAGGATGTGCGAAGTTCAGATCCCAGCATTCTTTTGTTTGAATCTTAAAATACGCTGCACCAAAAACCACAATTCCAAGTTCTACGGACTTTTATTCATTTTAGCAAAAAATCATCTCTTCAAAGAATGCTCAAAAACTGCTTGAAAATTGCTCCAAGAATTGAGAGATCTCTCTAGCTTTTGGAATGTGATTTTCAAACGGCAAGGAGAAGAGTGGTTTGAAATTAGGGCTCAAAACTGCATATATGGACTTGGAAATCTGAAAGGGCATAATGGTAAACTTGGAAAAGTCCAACAGTCATATTCATTGATTATGATTAAGCAATATAAAATAATAATTTTGATTTTGATTTTGATCACAACCCATATTTAAAAATGGGTTTAATTTTGATTTTGATTTTGTTTTGATTTTTTATATTTAAAATTTTTCCATCAATTCAAAAAATCTGTCAAGAGTTAAGAACAAACCTAGCCGTTATGCCAAGGACCTGAGATTTAAAATAATATTAAACTTTAAGATATGTTTACCACATCATTTAAATAAAGATATCACCATTGGATGATAATATCTTCATGTAATTCATTTTCATTAAATCATCAATAAATTCAGCCTTAAATACTTGAAGGTAGTATTTACGATTTTGAACAAGTTATTCAACAAATCAAATGAAGAAAAATTCACAAAAAATACCTGAAAATTGTTAAAAACTATGTTTATCTTCATGCCATAAAATTACGAGTCCTAAATATATGATTTGGCTTGTTCAGTGTAAGGTCAAACTAAGTAGCCTTTTAATATATCGAAGGCTCTTATTTTATCTTCACATACAATCAATCAACTACTTGACTGGGGGCATATTATGTTTTGATCACAACCCATATTGAGGCATGCATCACTTTGAACATTCATCAAAACATACATTAAAGCATTGTGCTAAAAATGCCCTTAAAGCTTAATCTTCACTTTCTCTATATTTCATCCCTCCCAACTGTGATTGTAAGAACTTTATTTTGGTTATCTAATTCTGTTTTTTTTACAAAATATTTCTGATATTTGCATCTTCAGATTGGCATTGATAGACTGTACCTATTAGATTATGATTTATCAACTGACTCATTCTATACTCATATGAGGAAAAACTAGACTATATCTCTGTTTGAATTAAAAAAACTGATGTGTTTCTGAAATTGAGACTTTTTTAACTCAAGGAAGCAATATTTTTTCTCAAGTAATGGAAAATTCATTCAAAATATGAATGCAAATGAACATAAATTCTCTTTCCATGGAAAAACTATGGCAATGATATATCAAATTCATATCATCATGAAAATATTTTTTTCCAGATGTTAATATGATAAGATCATTTGGAGGACTTCCACTTATGTATCACATGTGAGTCCAACAGCTCAAGCTCAGATAGCCATTGACCATATCCCAGCGTGAAATGAAATGCATCCAGAAAGGAAACATCAACTCCATCTCCAAGGATTAAAAATTGTAACTACCTTCATCCTCTCTCTTCCTACTAATTTTCTCTCCAATGGGGTTCCTCCTTGGGATTCTATCAACTACTTCTCCATGATACCTACTTCTTTGTGTTTTTTTTTTATGTTGTTGTTCACACATGTTTTCCTAAACATGTTTCCACTCATTCAAGACTACCGTCATTCACCAACTCATCATCCTCACAAATAATTTGTAACGGTTTGATGTACCCAATCGAGTAAACGTAGGATGAGAAACTTGCCTACCACAAGATCTTATTTAAGTGTTTCTTCCAAAATATGGAGCTCATGCCCTCACAATTACATTGTTTCTAAGAGTGCTTCAGCTTTTGGAACTGACCACCAAATGTCCCATTCCAACCCCACACTTCACTTCCATTACTATTCGCCCCTACTTAGCCAGCCCTCAAGCCATCCAATGCCCTTGTGGTGATGGTGAAGTGGATCAAACTTATGTAATTGAAGTGTTTCAAAGGTTCTGATTTCTCAAAAGCTAATCAACAAGCGCCTTCGTCAAAACTTTCAGTTATGTAATAATTATTTTTTCTATTCAAAGTTCAGCCCAAAATCTCTATTTTTTCACGTCGAGAATTCTTTGCGTATGAAGAGGTGCCAAGGGGCTTATTATCTATAGTAGAGCCACATACAGCATTATTATGGCCAGATTTGTCAGTGTCTATTGATACGGATATCAATGTCAAGAATTTATGACATCAGACTGAGAGGTAGTCACCTCCAACGTTACCAGCGCTAGTGAAAGTTGTTGGAACAGAACATTCAGTGTATAGGGGTAATCCAAGACTATTTATTAATGGAATTGGAGCGTGTAACATGATCTTTTTTCCTGATTTCATTGCTCCCTAGGGTGAGCACATGTCCACATTGAGCTTCTTGTCCTCTATTATATGCACCAAGATAATACCATCACAATGTAAATGGACATTCCTGATGGATATTATGTGGCTGTCAAGCCAATCACATCACCATATTTATTTAAGTTCATTGAATAAAAAATTACATTCATTATTATTCTAGTGCGATGCTTATAATGAAGTCACTAAATACGTGTAATGAGACAGTGGATTATAATGAGATCATAATACAGTGATCACTAGTCTTTAAATTTGTATTATATATATTCCTATTTGATGGATAGTCGAGACGGAAAGTGGGTGACACTGACCCTAATTATACGATAGAATAACACTAGTTGATGCTACTTATACGATAAGTATAGCTGATCATGCGATTATTAGTGTGGCGACACTAAGGACAAATAGTGGGTGCTCTTTGGAGAAAGAGTTCACTAAATTGATCCGTACAAATCCCTAAATGGTATTGTACCTAAAAGTCAATCAGCATGATTCATGTCACGGTTGTATAAGCGATCCACTAACCTGAGACACCAAGGATGTCTTGTGAATAGACACCTACATTTTGACTATGACTTACAAGCCTCTAATCCTCTAGTCATAGCTCAGATATACAGAAGCTCATAGAGTTTATTGACTGGTCAGGACGGGATCATCTGCCTTCGGTATAAGAGGAGATTAACTCAAGGAAGACGATGAAGCAAATATGTGGCCAAGGTAGTGAGGATATTAGAGAAGGCGTTCTCCTATGATCCCCGTTACGCACCAATACTAATCGAATGACAGACTAAGGTTTGAAAATAAACCACCCTAAGTCATTTGAGAATCTCCCGCGAATGATGGATTATACATATATGTTAATCGATGATGATAAAGGTTCCATGAGAGAGTTCAAACACTACCCGGTACCTTTAGAGCATGAGGTGTAGCGTGGCTCCCCATAGGCTGCAAACTTAACCTATCAATCCTTAGTTAATTAATCTATATGTTGATATATTTGATTAATAAATTTGGCCAATAATTGTTATTGTGCCATTAAAGTTATTAACTAGAATGATATGTGGGCCTAGAGGGTCGCACGCATAAGGTCATAAGAGCATCGGTGGATATATTTTTCTTTGTAGGATTTTTGAGAAAATTTTAATTAAACTATAAATAGGGAAGGGGCACTCATTTCAAGCACCCAGGCAAGCCAGATTTTAGAGCCCCTCCCTTTCTCCAATCTGTTCTCCACTCAACCAAGGAGAGTGTCTTCATGGTGAGAAGATCTTCAAGATTTTCAAGAAGAGTTGAAAAAGAAGACGTGGAGATCCAAGCGTTGAGTGATCGCGTGGATACTTCTAGAGTCCGGACACGTGAATGGCTTCAGAATGATCTCATAGCGGCAAATTCAAGGGTGGAACAAGCTCCCCATAGGTACATTCGATGTTTAATTTAAAAATTGATTACGAATCGATTACCATGATTTTGCATCCATGGAATTGTGTTTTCCATGAACGAACAAAAGCACCTAACCCAACATTTCCAGCATAAGGGCTAACACCACATTATAGCATTCTATAGCATATTTGAATCAACGACCTCATTATAGCTCTTACAGGCATGGGTTGGGTCTAAATCATGTGATGGACAAATCATTTGAGGAGTTGAAGGAATATCCCAAGATGTTTTTATCAATGCTCAAATTCACTGCACCATTCCTCTAGCATAAACTATTGTATCGAATGTGTGGGCCTAAGGATGAACTAGAGAAAACAGTCTAAGAATTTTTTCCCCAATGGGTAATTCAACCATCACAAAGCCCTTATGCCAAATCATTGATCTTCTTCAAGAAAGACAAAACATGGATGTTATGGGTGGAATGCTGAATTGAAAAAGATGATAATGCTCGATCATTTTCTCATCATATTGGTCGCTGAGCAACTTGAGGATCTAAATAACCTTAGAGTCTTCTCGAATGACAGAAAAGGACATGGGCACACTCAAATTAAAGACACATGGCAGTCATTACTAGTTCATCAGAAATGCCATTTGGGTTGACAAACTTTCCTTGCATGTTCTAAGTCTTAATGAACCACCTCTTGTAGCCTCTCTAATGTTTTTTAATCATGGTATTATTTGATTATATCCTGTTTACCAAGAAACATAGTCATAACACATGGAATTCTTCGATGACATGTTAACCATATGAAGAGGAACACCTGCATTGCAACCCCAAAAAGTTTTAGTCAAATTGCAGCACCTTAGGCACTATATCTCCCAAGATAATGAGGCTGAAAATATTGAGGATATTATGGTGTGGCTAATACCAAAGATGATAAACATCCTTGGGGGGTATTTTGGTTTGATGGGTATTACCATCTGCATTGCCTAATCAGCAGCTTTGTTCATTCCTTCATACATTTAACAAAGTGAGATACTACATAGTCAAAAAGGGTGAAACAAGCCCTTCATAAACTAAACAGAGCAGTGTCATTTTCCCTTGTCCTGGACCTTCCAAACTTTGTACTATCGTTCATGGAGTGGGGCTAGATGTGACATTGTGACAATTCGTGAGGTCTATCGCTTACTTCAGACACACACTCCTACGAGCAGAAACTCATGGATGTTGTGTTGACCCTTGTGCACTAGAAGCGCTATATGATGTTCGGTCCCCTCATCATTCATACCTAGCAAGGTTGAAGTTCCTCATGGAACAGTCGGAGGTTCAACCAGTGTACCAAAAGTGGGACTCAAAGTTGATATCATTTAACTTTGCCACCCACTACAAAGAGGGGCACTCTAATATTGTGGATGATGATAACTTGCATCTTGTTCATTTATTTGTATCGTCTGTCACTAGATTTATGTTATCATTATTTTATGATATTTTCACCATTACCATACCTTTTTATTTAGTCGTAATTTGTACATCATTTAAAGTTTAATTATATATTTTATTCATATTTGACTTTTCTCAAGGTCAAACCATTTGAAATTAATCACATTTATTGAGTTTGATTGTTCTAAGACTTAATTGAATGGTCTAGGAAGCAAAGAGATGAAGGCAAAGATTAGAAGAATCAAAGATTTTCTAGTTTGACTTTTAAACTCAAACTTGTGATTCCTGTAAACTAATCATTTTTTGTGTAATTATTTAAAGAGTATAAAAGCTCCTAATAAATTAAAGGATATAAATTTTATATTTTTCTATTATTTATTTCAATATTTTAAATAATTTTATGGCGTAACAAGCAAAAAACAATTATCGGCATGGGCCCACATCAACAGCTGACTTGGATGCGCCGATGTGGAGGCATTCCAACATGCCGACACAACTACATGGGCCCAGCGCATCACCTATATGAAACAGTGTGGCCCATAGTGGCCAAGAGGTATGGGATTAATATTTTGAAATCCTATGCAGGTACACATCGAAGACCATCTTAACAAAGGATTGTCAAGATCTCTCACATTCATATAAGTCGATATAATTTTTTTCCTTCACAATAGAGATACCTGAGAATAATTGGTCGTTCAAGTATGTAGCCATGTTTCTTTGGTCCTCTTGGTGTAAAAATCTAGTCAGTCCAACAAAAGAAAAGGTGATTAATGAGCCTTGAACTTCGTTTAAGGCTTAACTTTTAGAGGTTCTGGGTTGGAAAGATTTGTGCTTTGTTTTTTTGATTTAGAATCAACTAAAATTTCATTTGTATTATAAAAATGTAGATATTTTTATTGAACTCTCACCTTTCCCACACAAGTCTGCCGCAACTTTTTAAGTAACCTTGGTAACATTTTTTCTCACTTGTTACTAAAAAAAATCTTTTGATTTTGGCAGCAGTAGATGTATTTTTTTGCCCTTTCAATTAATACATAATAATATCAATTATATTTATATTTGACCTCGCAAATAATTTTGATTGACCACCGCTTCCTCATGTGCATCATGTTTTTGGGCATTTAATTTTGAGATCCATATCTCTGTATTCGAATTTCCAAATTGTATAATTTTTATAGCTTTGGAATATTATGTTCCTAATATTCCTATCTAGAACACATTCACCCTATTCTGATATAAGTTGCTTGGTCAGCTTCTCAACTTTGGTTGGATGCCATAAATTGGGTCATTTTTAAATCCTTGAGTTTGAAAAATTAAGATTAATGTTAACTCATCAAAAATAACATTCCCATATCTATATGAAATTATCCTTTATCTCTCTAGTTTCTGAAAATTATAATTTTGTATAATTATATTACCATTTGGCCTTCAATTCACCTAATGTCAATGGGTTGGTTCAAAGGCAGTGCTTTGACTTGTCCATTGGTTTTCTTATTATTTAAAAAAAATTATTTTTAAATATTTATAATAATCCTTACATATCCTCTTTGTGAAAATATAAAAATCATAAAACTTCTCCCTAAAATTAATAAAAGTAAAAACAAAATTGTAACGATCATAGATTTTTTACCCATTTTTGATATTTTTTAATTAACTGGATTAGAATATTTTTTCAATTTAAATAAATAAATACATTTTAATGCTTACCTCCCTTTTTCATCTTATTTGGCCTTGTTTTACTGAGTCAACTGTTTTAAAAAAAGTCAAGGCTAGCTCTCGATGAATTCAACCCATACTCATCTTGCACTTGTGTTTGTACATTTACATTAATTTTTTCACATTTAGTTCACATTTAGTTTTTCATTGAAAAATTGTGTGTTAAAATGACCACATGATTTTTTCTCATCAAAATGGTGTTGTTGGCAGGGAGCAAGCATCATTGACTCTCATCTCTATTTCTAGGTCACTTAGATTTCTCTTTTATTTTTCTTCTTCTAATCATTTGGGAGCACTCTCTCATCATTCCAAGGATCTCATAAGTGAAAAAATCAAAATTGAGGTAGTTTACTAATTTATATTTTTGTGTATTTATTGATTTAAATCAATAATTGATTAGTTAATATCTATATTGATATCGTTAATTAATAAGGTTGGTCAATAACATTTATTGACTTATTTGACTTTCTTATGGAAACTTTGATGTCATCATTTAACATTTATGTATATTATTTCATCAGTGCAAGACTCTAAAATGACTTTGCCTATGGTTAATCATCAAACCCTAATCTGTCATTCAGTTAGTACTGATGTGCAACGAGGATTTAATGGAGTACGCCTTCTTCAATATCCTCACTACCATGGTCAGGGATTTATCTTCATCATCTTCATTGAGTCAATCTCCTCCTATACCAAGGATGCATGATCCCATTTTAACCACTCAATTGCATTTGTGTGCTTCTCATTATATCCAAGCTAAGACTTATTTGAATACCATGGTTAGGGACTCATAAGCTATATTTAAAACATAGTCATCCATCATTAAGATGTCCTTGTTGTCTCAAGTCAATGGATCAGTTAAACAACAATGATATGAATAAACATGATTGATGCTTAGGTATAATACCATTTAGGATTACAGACCGATCAATTCAGAGGGTTTGACAGTTGATGATACCCTAAGTCATCTAAGGAGAGTCAAGTGGATGAGGGACTATACGTGCACGGCAACCAATGTTGAACAGGTTACAAGAGTGAGTCGATATACACTCCTTTATAACTTCTAGAGCACGAAGTGTAGCTTGGCACCCCACGTGTTGGAGACTCAACCTATCGATTCGGTTAAATCAATCCGACGTTAATTAATTTGTATGTCAATATAGTTATTTAATTTGTAAGGCCAATAAAGGTTATTGGGTCATTTGAGTCATTAACTAGACTAATACATGGGCCTAGAGAGTCACACGCAAATGGTATTTTGGACATCATAAGATATATTTAACTTTTAGGAGCTTTTATGAAAAATACCCACTTAGTATAAATAGGGGAAAACCCTGAACGAAATTCACCTAGGCCAAAATTGTTCAAGGGCCTTCCCCTTCTTCTCCCTTCTCCCTTCACCCCCTCTCCACTCCCGATGCGAACGGGATGACCTAACAACGATGATGGAGGTAGCACGGGGCTCATCAAGAGGAGGAGGAGATCCAACATGTCAAGGACTGTGTGGATACATCTAGAGGTTGTACACTTGAGCAGCTCAACTTGTCTCGCTCCGAGATCCAAGAAATCATGGATGTCATCTGTGCAAAGGTACTTCATTTCAATGGTTTTCTCGATGTCGTACGATTTAGCTACCCCTTCCGCCGCCACGTCCATGGAAGCCAATTCCGAACATCCAACCTCAACGAGCAGGAGCAATGCACTGGCGAAGGCCATCGCCGACATTCTTGAACGTCACTTTGCTGTGCAGATGCAACTGCTCGCTCCCCTCACTGTGCAACTGCAGATGTGCATGTCGACGCACCAGCAGTTTGTCGCGGCGATGACAACAGCAGCACCAACGGTTATCACCCCGACTACCGCCTTTGTGGCCCTGACGGCCACAGTCCCGACGGCCTCTGCTCTGACATCGACGGTCCCGACCACTACACCATCGATGGCGGTCGCCGCGACCCCGAAGGCCAAAGAAAAGTCTTCCGCTACAAATCATTTTGATTTCTTCATCCGAATCTAGGCCTCGAGAACCCAACATATCTCAACTATCCAAATGAATACAAATATTTAGAATATATATTCAAAGAGTAGTGATCATTTTATTATGATCTCATCATAATTCACTAGGTCATTGCATATATTCACAAACTTAAATATAAACATCACACGATAATATTAATGGATAAATATTTTAATGAACTTAAATAAAATATGGCAGTGTGATTGGCTTGATGGCCACATGATATCCATCATCTATTTCTTGCTCTTATTTTTTCCTAAGGCTTTACTCAATCCTATAGCAGTGAATAAAATGAGACCCTCTCTCATGCAGTTTGGTTGAATTCCATTCATGTGCTTCTCACCTAGCTATCCATCAGGATTTTCCCCTTCATCACATGAACGTCTCCAATGCCTTTTTCTAAGTGACATAAATGAGAAGGTCTTTACAGAACGCACAACTACATTACTTCCGAGGAGTCTTCTCGGGGTTGTTTGCTCCACAACACTCACTATGGCCTGAAGGTCAATAGCCTTTTCACCACCTTTGGCTTCATGATCAAAAATATATCAGGCGGTATGGTAATTCTCACAATTGATGTGAATGATGTTCTCGTAATGGATGGTGATCAGGATTCAGGCAGGTATTTCTTACCAAAGCCTATCTTAAAGAACACTTTGTAACATGCACTTTTGGGACACCATTCTACTTTCTTGGGATAGATTTTCCTTATCAATTGGGCGAGATAGCTCTGTCCTAATGGGAATTTGTTCTTAATATCCTCTAAAAAATGGGCTCATAAGACACAAACCTGAATCATCCCTATTAAAAACTCCCCCAAAGTTTTGGTAAGATGTATTGTCATTCTTAAAAGACATTAATCAATATCAACAGTAATTAGGCAAACTGATTTGTGATACAATTACCTTTTTGGACATTGTGCGTACTATCAATGTCACATAAGGAGGGGGCACTCCAAGTCCCGGTCTATATCAAACAATCTTAAGGGATTTTTTACAAATGACAAAATCATCTGATGCTAGATATGCTAACGGGAAGGCGATTGCAAATAGACCATTGGCAACTATAATATTATTGGGGGTATTCTTGTCTCTTTGCAATCTCAATCTCAGAAGGTAGTCCCTTGCTCCAATGCTGAAGTAGAATATTGTGTAATGGTTGAGATGGCTCGTGCGATGGTAGGGTTGCACTCAGTCCTCTAACACCGATTCGACTGTATTTTCATAATCATGGTGCCATCCTCAATGCCAAAATTTCTAGATTTCACGAACAGACCGAGCATATTGAGATTGATTGACACTACATCCAGGAAAAAGTTCTCTAGGGTGTCATCTTAACACCACATATGGCCTCATCAAACCAACTAACAGGCGTCTTCACTAAAAGACTTGCTTGATTTTCTTATGATGTTATGTGCATTAATCTAAGCATGTTCAGCCTCTATGCACCAGCTTAAGGGGGAGTATTTGGCCATATCCATTTAGCTCACTAAACCCCATCAATGTCTCTTACTTAGTTCTATATCTACATATGTATTCCTCCATGTAGGTTAATGTGCCAGCTAGAGTGACACAAGATAACTGAGGATACTTTTATTTCCAATGAGATTCATTGACCTATTTTAATTGAGTCCCCATAAAAGATTTATTTACAAAGACCATAAAGTTGTGCACTAAAATTAAACAATTAAAATAATTATGTTCAGAAGCAAATCTGATGCACAGTTCAGAGTAGGGTTCAGTAACTGTCAATGTTGAATCAACCATCAATATCATCAACCCTCATTGATGTTGGCGAGAATGTTGATGTTGAGGGACAAGGAAGAAGGGGGACATATATAGACAGAGAGGAGCAAAGAAAGGGGGAGGAGGCGAGAGAGAAAGGGTAGAGAGATAGTGACATGGGGATAGAGAGGGAGATGACAACATCATCAACATCATCCATCAATGTTATTTTTTGGGCACCACCACAAGCTTTGTTTGGTTCCCTCACTTTGGATTCTGAATGTGGCCTATTGGATGATTTCCACTTATCTCAGTATCTTATTGTCAGAACCATTGGCATTTATGCTAATTTTTTGTTTCATCATCGGCTTAAATCGATAGATAATTTTTTTCAATAGAATAAACTATAAAGTTAAGTTACATATTAAACGGTTCAATCTTATATTTTCTGCCATAAAATTTGGCATTGACAAGGACCAAGATTATGGAGTGGTCCATACGGCAAAGAACCAGATCCAAACAACAAAGAGACAGAGCAAGAGAGAGAAAGAGAGAGAGAGAGAGAGAGATGAAGAATGACAGACAGAATTTTTAGGGATGGCCAGACTGGCAGAGTCAGACCCAGACCATAAAGAGAGAGGAAGTATGAGATAGAATAAACTAGACAGAGGAAGAATGAGAGAGAAAGAACTCTGGAGAGAATAAGAATAAGATAAAGAGAAAGAGAGGAAGAACTATAGAGAGAGGAAGAATGAGAGAGAAAGAAATGGAGAGAGTAAAGATGGGAGATAAATAATTGGAGAGAGAGAGAGAGAGGAAGAACTAGAGAGATGGTAAGAATGAGAGAGAAAGAACTAGAGAGACAATAAGAGTGAGAGAGAAAAAGAAGAATGGGAGATAAAGTACTGGAGAGAGGAAGAGAGAGAGTAAGAACTGGAGATATAGTAAGAATGATAGAGAAAGAACTAGAGAGACAGTAAGAGTGAGAGAGAAAAAGAAGAATAGCAGATAAAGAACTAGAGATGAAGAATGAGAGAGAAAGAAATAGGAGAGAATAAGAAAGAGAGAATAGAAATGGAGAGAGAGAGAGAGAGAGATAAAGAAAGAACTAGAGAGACAGTGAGGACGAGAGAAAAAAAGAAAAATGGGAGATAAAGAACAAGAAAGAGGGGAAGAATGAGAGAGAAAGAAATAGGAGAGAATAAGAAAAAGACTATAGAAATGGAGAGAGAGAGAGAGAGAAAGAAATAGAGAGACAATAAGAATGAGAGAACAAACTGGAGAGAGATAAAGAAGAATGGGAGAGAAAGAGCCAGAGAGAGAGAGAGGAAGAATGTGACTGACAGAAAAGAGAGAGAGAGAGAGAGAGAATAAGAACGAGAGAACAAGAACTGGAGAGAGAAACAACTAGAGAGACAATTAAGGAGAGAAAGAACTGAAGAGAGAGAGTAAGAATGAGGGAGACAGAACTAGAGAGAGAAAGAGAAATTGAGAGAGAGGAAAAGAGCAAGAGAAGAGAGAGAGAGAGAGAGCAAGAGAGAGTAAGAGGAATGAGATGAAAGGCAAACTAGGAAACAAATGCAGAAGCTCACCACATCCGGGAAACCAAAGGCTTCACAAAAGACATCCAAACCATCTGATACAAGAAGGATTAAACAGCATGGAAACACGTGAAAAATACAGAAAAAAAACCCAAAAAAAAAATTAAAGAATTACCCCATCCGCCAAATCCTCAGCTTCACATAACAACACTCCACTAATACCCTTATCTACACACACCAACCAATCATCACCCGCCGCGAGAGAAGCAGAAGAAATGAGTAATTTATTAAAGGTGCATACCTTGATATCCAAGAAAAAAATTGCCTCTGCTTTGCATTATTTGTTTGACCACACAAACTCTATTTCCAGATTCCGAGGGCCGCTCTTGCTGGCGGGGAGGAGTGCGTACTCGCCAGCCACGGACCCGAGCATGACCACTCTGTCGATTTGGATGGTCACCTTTCCGAAGGAGCTCTGCAGAAGAACGAGACGAAGACCGCGTGGTGGGTTAGCATAGTGCAAGGCCGATAAAATTAAACAACTTAAAACTGCTCAAAATGGAGATCAAGGGTGTATATAGTTCAGGGGTGCGGACGGGACGATTTTTTCGTCCCGGGATGAAAAAATTGTCACGGCCGAGGATACGGACGAATTTTGGGACGAAAATTTGTCCGGGGGACCACCGGACGGGACGGTTTTTGTCCCGTGGGACAAAAAAACTGTCAGTCCGGAGGTCTCGGACGATGGACGGACGAATCTGGACGGAAAACCGCCGGATTCACGGATTCACATCCGATGGTTGAGATGTTGCCATGTGGCCTCGCAATGACAATTTGCATCAAAATAATTGTACATATGTCCCTCTGCATTCTATCTCCTCAGTAATTCCCTAAAAAACTTGAAAAAAATCCATATTAATATATTAAAAATATAAAATGGGTTTGTCCCTGAACTGGAAGACTGGACGGGACGAAAAACAGTCCCGGTATGGCTGGACGGGATGGTTTTTTTATCCTGAAAAACCGTCCCGTCCTTCATCCTTGAACTTACTCTGGACGTCGGACGGGACGAAATTCGTCCCGTCCCGTCCATCGTCCACGTCCGGGACGATCCGAAACTATAAGGGCATATGATAAAAAAATCCAAGGTATTTTGATAGATTCCTGTTAAGGGATTGACAAAGAAAGCTCAAATAAGCCCATGAGGGCCCATTTAGTCTAACCCCGGTGCATCACCGTACAGTTATAATGTACTGAACGACACAAGCGTGGAATCATCATTTGAGTTTCCTGTCGGCCCAACTTAGTTGTATTCAGCTATTGTGAGGGCACGTGTTTCCATATTCAGGAAATTTTTCTCATCTTGTTCTGCTTTCATTTTCTTGTTCTCAATACATCTCAATCAGCTACGTATCACATCTCCAGCATCAACAAGATATACTGTAAAGCTTATCTAGATGATAGAATCGGATCACCCTGGGAAGCTTTAAGGTAAGTATAAGATCCAAAGCAATATCTAGTAAACTGGCCAGCTTAAAAATTAAAGAAAATAGAGGTAGCGAGAATGAAGTTGTTACCTTGCCAAGCTTGCTCTTGTTCTTGCAGGAGATGTGTAGTTTCTGACCTTTAGGAGGGCTGTCAAAGGCCCAGGCGAATGGCTCGTTCCACTCTGGGGTTGGCCCCGTGGAGACGATCTGTGCACGTGAGATTAGGGTTTAGTTTCTCTTGATTGAAAAGTAGAGCCCAACAAGAATGGAGATGGAGAAAACGACATTGAAAATTATGAGAAAAACTAGGGTTGAATACGAAAATAAAAGGAAAGTAATAAAGGTCCTGAAAGAGAGAACATGACCCGATTATGAACAGTTTTATTGTCAAACATTATCTGATGGTTATATGAGAACAGAGGAGGCAAGATTTAGGTGAAAGGGTAAATAGATCTTTAGATTCAGGTTACCAAGGCAAACGAAGAGTACAATTTAGTTAATTCAGATGAACCAAAAATAAACACCAATATCCGTACAAAGAGTAAGATTCATGCAGAGAATTAAGGTTGAGATTAAGACGAAGAGAAACCCTAAACCCAAAAATCTTCACTCATTGCACCAAACTATAACCCCTAATCCCAAAAATTTTAAGCTTAGTTCCCACCTTCTATACCCTAATTCATAAACCCCAGCCAAACACTAAACCCCAACACTCAACCCAAAACAATAAACCTCAAATTCTAGACTCTTAAACCAAAATCATAAACCCTAAATTCAACTCATAACCCTGAGCCTTCAAATTTATAATCCAAACCCAAAAAGATAAACCCTATATTCAAAACCCTCAACCCCAAGCCTTAAACTTAAACCCTTAATTTGAACCCTGAAACCCCGGATTCCAAATTTTATAGCCCAACTTCTGATCCCTGCCTCATACCCTAACCCGATACCCGAGTCAAATTGTAAAGTCAATAAATCAAAAGAATCCTAAACCCTTAATTCAAATCATAACCTTTAACCTTAAAATTTAAAAACTAAACCCAATATTCTAAACCCTCAACGCCAAGCCTTAAACTTAAACCCTTAATTTGAGCCCCACACCCCGAATTCCAAATTTTATAGCCCTAACTTCTGATCCCTGCCTCATACCCTAACTCGATACCTGAGTCAAATTGTAAAGTCAATGAATCAGAAGAATCATGAACCCTTTATTCAGATCATAACCCTGAAACTTAAAATCTAAACACTAAACCCAATATTCTAAACGCTCCAGCCCAAGCCTTAAACTTAAACACTTAATTTGAACCCTAAAACCTCAAGCCCAACTTCTAATCTCCGCCCCAAACCCTGAACCCGAAACCCCAAACCAGAGCCGAAGGCAAAATCAATGAATCAGAAGAAGAAAAAGAAAAAATCAAAAGATTCAGAAAACTCAGATGGGCTGGTTCAAGTTGTGAGCACCTGGGTCTGGCGAGGGGGGTTGCTGCCGAGGGTGAGCTTGCAGAAGACGCTGGGGACGCCAACGGACTGCTTCAAGTTGCTGGCGCGCTTGATGATGACGGTGAGGACTCCGGGGAGGCACTGGAGGAGCAGCTCAGCCTTCTCTTGGAACCTGGGCGGTCCAGACTGGATGAGATACTGAAGGAGGGGGATAGCTTCTGAAGCTGCCACGGCCTGAGTCTTGGAGACTTCAGCAGGGCAAGCCGACCACGCCTGCCGGAGCAGGTTAAGCGCCTCTAGCGCCGCCTCCTGCGTGGCTTCAGACCCCGTCTTCAAGGCCGTCACCAGGTGTGGGATACTTAGCGTTGCCGGCTCCGTCGCCCTTAGCCGGGGGAAGTTGCCCAGCAGCGCGTTTAACGCCCGCAGGTACTCCTCGTTTGCGCTCCCGCTCGCCCACAAGTCCTTCTCCACCGCCGCTGCGCAAAGAAACCCGTCACAATTGTTTATCTGAATCAATACTTGTTTCCTCTGTTTGCGCAAGCGGGCAAATTGAAATAGTTTCAACGACGGATGAGCATCGGCAACCGTGAAGTTAGCGATCTAGGAGTTGAAATAGTTTCAACGATGCCCCATAAAGTCAAACAAATAACAACTGAGGAAATTGAAGATTAGTGCACGAGGGATTTTCCTACGAGTAAACAAACGTGTGGATTGGAATTTGGAACAGAGAAAAAACTAAATAGCAAAAACAATACTTTTTTCTCGACCGATGAAAAAATCAAGTTTTAATCAGTGCCCGACAGCCCGATGAAGAAACAAGCACAAAAAATAAGTCTTTTTTTTTTTGAAGAAAGAAAACAACAAAGAAAGAAAGAAAGAGAAAACATCCCACCAAATTTTCCCAAAAGAATCAGAAAAAACCCGAAAGAACCAAGAATGAAGAAAAACATGAACAGGAGAAAAAAACAACAAAGAAAGAAAGAAAATGCCCGAAGAATCAGAAAAAACCCGAAAGAATCAAGAGTGAGGAAAAACATGAATAGGAGAAAAAAAAAACAAGAAAGACAGAAAGAAAATGCCCGAAAGAATCAGAAAGAAGAAGAAGAAGAAGAAGAGGGGGCTGACCGGTGATGGCGCGGACGGTCTCGCTGGAGGCGTACTCCTGGATGGAGAGCCCCGAGAAGAGGAGCTTGATGAACATGGCGGCCTGCACCGACGTCTCCGGCTCGCTGGCGGCGATCAAATCGAGCACCACCTGCACCCCCCCTGCCTCCGCCACCGCCCTCTTGTTCCCCCTGCTCGCCATCACCAAGTTCTGCAGCGCGCATATCGCCACCACCTTCATCTCCTCGCTCGCCCCTTCCTCCAGCAAGTTCACTAGAGCCCTGCACGCCGCCACCGCGTCCGTCCCCCTCGCCAGCCCCTCGTTCTGCACCAAGTCCCCCAGCGCCAGCGCCGCCAGCAGCCGGCCCTGCGCCGACTGCGTCTGCGGGTCCAGCAAGTACAGCGCCAGCGGCGCCACCGCCCCCCGCGCCGCCCGCCCGTCCCTAATCCTCGTGTTGTTCAGCAGCGCCTCCAGCAGCCTCGCCGCCGCCTCCTCGCAAATATGCCCGCGCAGCAGCTCCAGCAGCGCCTCCACCGCGCCGCTCTCCGCCATCGCCTCCGCGCTGGTCGAGTCGTCGCTGTCCAGCACCAGCAGCGCGTTCAGCGCGCCCACCACCGTCCCCTCGTTGCCGGACCGGAGCAGGCGGACCAGCGCCGCGACGGGGACCTCCAGGAAGAACTCGGAGCTGAACTGGAGCACGGCGGAGAGGACCGCCGAGGCGGCCTCCCAGAGGCTCTGCGGGAGCGGCGGGTCGGCCTGGAGGATCAGCTTGCAGAGCTCGTGGACGCCGCCTTGTTTGGCGATGGCGCTGGGCCAGGCCGGGGCGAGCCCGGCGAGGGCGCGGATGGCGCGGTGCTGGGTGGAAGGCGGGCCCGAGCCGAGGGCTTGGACCAGGGGCGGGATGGCGTGCGCGATGGCGGGGTCGCGCTGGAGAGCGTCGTCGGCGGCGAGGTGCGCGACCAGCTGGGCGGCCAGCTGCTGGACCGCCGGCGCGGGGGAGTCGAGGAGGGCGATGACGGGCTCGAGGGCGGCGCGGTCGGCGCGGGCCGGGGGGTGCTCGAGGAGGTTGGCGAGGGCCTGGAGGGAACTGCGGAGGCCGTCCGGGGTCTGGTCCGGGCGGGAGAGGGCGGCGAGGAGGGGGCGGACAAGGACGCCGGCGGCGGGGGACTTGGCGACGCTGGCGTTGTTGGTCAGGATGCGGAGGAGCTCGGCGGCGGCGGCGGCGGGGAGGAGGCGGCGGGCGCCGTCGAGGGCGCCGGCGCGGACCATCTCGACCTTGGACGCGGGGCGGTCGCGGGCGAGCTTGGCAAGGGCTCGGGCCGCGGACTCGGGGAGGTCGGGGGCGGGGTCGGGGGCGGAAAGGAGGGCGACCAGGGAGGCGAGGGTGCTCGTCTGCTGAGCCACCAGGTCCGCGAGGTGGTCCTCTTCCAGGAGCCGGTCCAGGGCCTGGACCGCGGGGAGGCGCGCCGGGCCGGGGCCGGCGGCGAGGAGCGCGGCCAGGGGGTCCACGCAGCGGGCCGCGGCGGGGGAGGACCGCGCGCGGGAGCAGCCGGCGAAGAGCGCGTGGCAGAGCTCCGCCGCGCCGGCTTTGAGCTCCGGCGAGCTGGCGCCGGCGAGGATCCGGCAGAGGACGTCGGCGGCGCCGGCGAGCTCGGTCTCCGCGGCGCGGGGGAGGTCACCGCCAGAGAGCAGCGCGACGAGGGCGGCCACGGCGGCGTGCTGCTCGCGCTCGGAACCCCCCCCGAGGATCTCGAGCAGGGGCTGGACCGCCTGGCGGGCCGGCTCGCCGGCCCGGATGTGGTCCGAGGAGAAGAGGCTCTCAAGGGCGCGGGCCGCGGCGAGGCGCGAGGTGCGGCCGCCGAGCCGGAGGACCGCGACCAGCTGGCCGACGGCGGCGCCGGCGGACTCGTGGCGGCGGATCTCGGGGCTGCGGAAGAGGAGCCCGAGAAGGCCGGCGGAGGCCTCCTCGGTCTCGTCGCCGGGGCCGAGGGAGAGGTACCGGGCCAGGCCCTCCACCGCGCCGGCCTCCGCCATCAGCGCGGCGTTGGCCGGCGAGCCGGCGGCGAGCCGGGTCAGCAGTCTGAGGGCCAGGAAGGGCGCGCCGGGCCGGTCCGGGATCGGCTTCAGCAGGTCCACCAGCGCAGGGATCGCCTTGCGGGCGGCAGCGCCGCCGCGGATCTCCTCCGCGGCGAAGAGCCCCTCCAGCGCGCCCATCTCCGGGCCGGGCTCGAGCCCAAACTCCAGACCCAGGTCCGCGAGATGGCCCACGTCGGACTCCGCGCAGCCCAGGAGCGGCACCAAGCCCACCACCGCGCCGGCCTGCGCCAGCCCCAGCAGCGTCCCGCGCCGGCCCCCGGCCACCAGACTCCCCACCGCCTGCGCGGCGAAGTACCGCCCCGCCGCCTCCTCGGACCGCAGCAGGCTCGCCAGCGCCGCGATCGCCTTCCCCACCGCCTCCTCCCCTATCATCTCCTCCCTCCCGCGGAACAGCACCGCCAGCGCCAGCGCCGTCCCCCACGCGCCATTCTCCTGCTTGGCCTCGCTCTGCCAGCGCCGGAAAAAATCAAAAACCCCCCGCGAACAAGAAAGGAATCAGAGAGACGCAAGAGGCGCGTACCTGGGCGGCGAGGAGGAGGTGGCGGGAGAGGGCGTCGGTGAGGACGTCGACGGCGGCGGCGGAGACGGCGGCGGCGGCGCAGCCGCCGTCGTAGCGGGCGAGGACGGAGAGCAGCCAGGCGGCGACGGCGTCGCCGGAGATGACCTCGGTGCCGTCCACGTGGCGGGATCCGGGTGGCCGCCGGCGGACGCGGATGTCATCTGCGCCGTCGGCGGGGATCATGGCCACCAAGGAGCGGACGAGATCGGCGGAGAGGCCGGCGTCGTTGAGCGCGGCGAGGGTCTCGGAAGGGTGCTCTCGGGCGGCGCAGACGAGGACGGCGCCGCCGCCGACCATGGTCCGCCGCTCGGTCGAGGCGATGACTCGGCGGGCGATCGCCGCCGCGCAGCCGGCGGCGCCGGCCGCCGCGTCTCCGACGGCGGCCGCCTGGTCGTAGCAGAGCCTGGAGAGAACCTCCACCGCCTGGTCTTGCTGGGCCGCGGCCAGCCGCGGGATGCAGGAAGCCAGCGGCGGGACGGCGGCCTCGGGGTGCTCCGCGAGGACCGCCCACGGCGGCCGAACGCCGCCCAGAGCGGCGCCGTCGGCTCTCGAGAGAATGGAGAGCGCGGCGAGCGCCTCCGCCGCGGCGGCGGAGTCCAGGAGCGCGGCGAGCGAGAGGACGGCGCCGGAGCGGTTGACGTGGTCGGCGACGGCGGAGGTGAGAGGCCTGGGCTGGAGGAGGCGGGCGATGGCGGCGGCGGCGTGGGCCTTGCCGTCGGCGGAGGCGGCGGCGTCGGCGAGGACTCCGGCGGCGGGGGAGATGATCTCCGGCGGGGAGGCTTGAAGAGAGACGTCCTTGTCGAGGAGGAGGTTGGCGAGCGCGGAGGTGGCCCGCTCCGCCACCTCCGGCGCGGCGGAGCTCGCCAGGGAGACGAGCGGCGCCAGCGTGAGCCGCCCGGCGGCGGCCACGTCGGCGTTCTGGTTCACGGAGAGGAAGATAGAAGCCAGGCAGCCAGCGGCCTCCGCCAGGACCTTGGGCGAGTCCGAGCCGAGGAGCTTGACCGCGGCCCAGAGCGTCCTCGCCGCCATGGGGCTCTCCCTGAGGTCGCGCCGGCAGCGGAAGAGCGCCGCCAGCGCCGCCGCCGCCTTCACCTGGGTCTCCTCCTTGGCGGACCCCAGGACCTTCACCATGGTCTCCAAGGCGTCGTTGGCCGCGCCGCCCTCGGTTAAGACGTCGCTGAGCGGCGCCGCCGCCAGCACCCGGCGGAGAGCCTCCAGCACGTAGAGCTTGGACTCGGGCTGGTCGCTGGTCAGCAGGGCCGAGAGCTGGCTCACCGTCCCCGAGTCGGAGTTCTGGATGAGATGGTTCAGGGTCCGAGCCGCCATCTCCTTGCCCTCTTCGCTGCCGTTCTTGAGCAGCCACAGCAGGGCCGGGACCGCGTCGGCGCTCTGCACGCAGGCGCGGATGTCCTCGCTGTGGTTGCAGAGATTGCCGAGAATCGCCGCCGAGTCTTCCTTGGCCTTCACCGAGCCGGTCTCCAGGATCTGGACAAGCGGCGGGATGCCGCCGGCGGCGGTGATCGCCCACTTGCAGTCGTCATTCTCGGAAGACAAGAGGCTGAGCAGCGCCACCGCGCACTCCTGCTGCTGCTCCGACGCCAGACCCAGGAGAGAGATCAGCAGCTGGACCCCCTCCCGACCGCCGAAAGCCCCCCACAGGCCGCCCCCGACCGAGCCCCCGCAGAGCCGGAGCAGCGCCCGGGTCAGATACTCCCGCGCCTCCGGGTCCGCCATCGTCGCCAGACCCACCAGCAAATGCTTCGCCGCGGCGTGCTCCAGCGGCGCCGCCAGCACCCGGTTCCCGTACAAGCTCGCCATCGCCTCCACCGCCCTCTCCTCCACCAGAAACTCCTTCTTCTTCCTCAGCAACCCGACGAGGACCCGCTCCACCGAAACCGGATCCGAGGCCCGAACCGAGTCCGCTTCCTCGTCGTAGATCATCAGCGCCGAGGCCAGCGCGCCCAGCGTGTCCGCGGTCTGCGCGGCGGAGCCGCAGCAGGCCAGACTCTCCGCCAGGCTTGCAATAACGAAGGAAAGCCCCCCGGAGATGTTGGCCAGCGCGCTCATGGCGCTCTCCTGGAGAGACTTGGCGTGCTCTCCTTGCATGAACTCTTTAGACGGCGCGATCGTCGCGTTGATAAGCGCGGGAATGCCGTTGCACCCCGCAATCTCCTTCCTGGCTTCTTTGCTCTTGGCGGAGAGAGATTTGAGAGCGCCGGCGGCCTCGGCTCTGACTGAAGCCTCGTTCCCGGGACTTAGTAATTTCAGCAGCAGCTTGATTCCCCCCGAGGAGGCCACGGTCGAGCAAGCGGAGGGCTTCTCCAGAACTAAGCAGCCCAGAAGACAGCAGACGTTGGCGAGAGTCCCCGGTTGGGCCGCGGCCAGAAGCTTCAGAAGAGTCTCCGTTCCGTCGGATTCCTCGGTGGAAACCCAGAAGCCTTCAGCCGTGTTGCAGAGATTTCTAAGTGTTCCGGTTAGGAGAGTATCCACCAAGCCGGCCTCTTGAAGCCCGTTCTTGAGTTTTTCCCAGAGGACGGGGACGACGCCTTCCGTGGAGAAGATCTTCGATCCGACGTGGTCTTTGGCGCCTCCTTGGGAGACGGCGTGGATGGTCTCCGCGGCCGCCATCTGTCCTTCTTTGGAGCTGGACTTGAGGAGAGCGAGGAGGGCTGGGATGCTGCCGCCCAGCAGGACTTTGACTCTGAGCTCGTCTTCTTTGCACAGGCAAGTTAGCACGGTTGAAGATAGAATCTTGATGTTGAGCGGGCCGGTTCTCAGCAGAGAGACCAGCGTGGGGACTGCCTGAGAGTGAGATCCCACGGCGCCGAACGCCTTGTCCCGCGTTTCGATCAGTTCGAGCAGCTGTTTTAGCGAGTGTTCCTTGTCTTGGTTGGTCGACGACGATCGGCGTAGCAGTTCGATGCATTGGGCCACGCTTGATAGTGTCCCGTCTGCGTCTTCCATGCTGCTCCTGTCCCTGTGGTAACAGGTTTTTTAATCTCTCTGTTTTCTAGGAAGATTATAGTTTAGTTAAAAAGATTAGGTCACTAATCTATTTTTTCAAGTTCAAGACATTTAATGGATGGGTATTTTGGAGAGAGGGATTTTGGTTTGGACAATTCCTATAAGTCTGTAATCTTATTTTGACTATAGACATACGATCAAAATAAGATTATAGACATATAGAAATTTCAACACCGTTGACGTGTACTCACCTTAGTACCTGTAGGCTCTATAGTTCCGGATCATCAGGGACGTGGACGATGGACGGGACGGGACAAATTTCATCCCGTCTGACATCCGGATTCATTGCAGGGACGAAGGATGGGACGAATTTTTGTCCGATCGTTAGAAAACTGTCCCGTCCAGACCTCCTGGGACGAATTTTCGTCCCGTCCCTCGTCCCTCGTCCCGGACTAAAAAAACCCATTTTATATCTTTAATATATTAATACAAATTTTTCTAAGTTTTTTCAGGAAATTATGGAGGAGAGAGAATGCGAAGGGCTATATGTACAATTATTTCTGAGCAGGCGTCTGTTGTCTGTCCAGATTGTTCCGTCTAACGTCCTAGACCTCAGGACAGACGGTTTTTTCGTCCCATGGGACGAAAATCATCCCGTCCGGTAGTCCCCGGGATGAATTTTCGGACGATTTTCTCGTCCCGGGACAAAAAAATCGTCCTGTCCGCATCCCTGCACTATACCTGTAGCAATAGGTTTTATTTTTTTTCCAGGAAGATTATAGTTCTGTAAAGACTGGGTCACTGGTATTTTTCAATGGATGTGTATTTCGGTTTAGAAAGTTTAAGATTGAAATCTGCTTGGCGGTTTTAACGCACCTTAATCCCACTCTTAGAGTTGATCCTGGAGTTGGAGGCTCCGAGTCCTGTATTTTGGCTTCCATATTTCTTTCCTGAAATTATGAAAATTAGTCTTCATGAAGAAAGGCAACTGAAGTTGACAGTTGTCGGATATGTAGAAAGTCGCGTCGTAAATCCTCATCTTTCAGTTTGTGTTCATCAACTCCAAAACAGAAACAGAAACAAAAGTCGATTTTCTAAAAAAAGAATGCTTCTTCCACCCAAATTTGGTGCATTTCACGCCTTTCAATTTCTGCACATCGAAATGACTAATGCTTCGGCAACTGGCTCAAAGTTATGGAGGAGTTCATCGATAGGAAGCTGGTTGGTTTTCAAGATTTTTGACAGAACCAAGGAATAGCCAAAAATTTCTTTAAAAGCCACGAACTTTGCATTACAAGTAACAAATTCTTGTTGCAATATCATAATACAGCATTATTGCCCATATCTAAACCAAATTCAATATTTAAAGTAATTTTTTTTGAGGCTCCACATAATTAAACTTGCAGAAGAATCAGATTTGATTTCAATAATGGCCTGCGAGGAAAAATTAAACTTAAAAAAGAAATGATAAACAGGGGCATTACCAGATCAGCAGAACCATGACCGTTGCTATTACTGCCGGCGAACCTCCACGCAAGAGTGGCCGCCAGCTTTTTAGATGAAGCTTAAAGACAATCAAGGTAGATACGGTAGCCAATGTGCTCCCCTACCCCTGCTCAATCAACGGAATTCCATAAGGTAAAATTAAATCTAGAAAATAATAGATTAAGATTTGGCAGTTCAACTGCGAACAAGATCGGGCAGAATCGAACAAATTTTGAGAAATCAAAATTAATGGACTGAATCCAGATCTGGCATAAACCTCAAAAATTTAGTTCATCGTTCTTTGACCGGATCAACATCAATCTCTTCAGATCCGGCAAACAGGTTAGACGAGCCGTTCGGAATGCATCAAGGACGATTGGTAGAGAAGAATTGACATTCAACACGGCGTTCGGCGGGTATCTCAGATCTAAAGATGTGCAAAGACCGAAGAAACGGAGATTTGAAGGCGAGCAATCCACGATCAACAACGAAAATGGAAAGAAGGCAGCTAAATTGCCGAAAAAAACCTTAGAAATCCAAGATCTCGGTACCTCTGGACTAGGCAGACCACTTCCTCTTCCCGCAGAGCGCGAATTGCTCTCAAAACCGCGCGAACAGCTGAAAATTCAGGAAGAACGCGGAAATCCAATCCTCTTGATCTCTTCTTCCGTTGAATGCTTAGAGGAGGGAACAGTTCCCTCCTCTCTCCCTGCTCCCGCTTCTTCCCCTAGCTCTGGCCTGCGAGGAAGATGGAAGGAGAGAGATACAGCGAGCTGAGTAGAGAGATGAAGAGAGAGAAACAGCGAGCAGAGGAGAGAGAGCGAGAAAGATAGACTGTCATTACTACACTGTATTTTTAACTGTATCCCCGATCGAGATTCGGAAGTTTCTCTCTCTTCTTTCTCTCTCCTCTTTCTCTCTCATCAGGGATAGCGTGGACCGCCGACAACTCGAGTCGCGAGATCGGACGGCCAGAATTCGACGATCGGAGGACCACGTGCACCGCTAAACTGTAATTCCCACAAAATCATTAAAAATATATCGTAATTTCGGATTTCTTTTCTGGATTTACCGGTTATTTAGACTTTCGCTTACGTGGCCAGCTGGCGTGGGCCCCGCAACTCCTAATTATGGTGTAATTACCATTCTCAACGGTCCAGATCCTGACTCCTGTCCACCGTGTTAATCCAACGGCTGAGATTATAACCACGTTGTGGTCCCCACCGGCTGCACCGACCTGCAGGTTAATCAATCGTGACCGTTGGATCACGGCAGATTTTGGAGATGTAGTTTTTAAGATTAGTTGTATTTCTGCCCTCCATTGTCCTTATTGACAAATACTGATGAGTGACGTGGCATGTCAGATGAGAGAGAGAGAGAGGGGGAGCACGTGTCCGCGTGAGCGTGTGTCCCGTGCAGAACACGTGGGTGAGTTTGGTCAGGACACGTGTACCAGCTTTTTACTGAGATAATGGCCACCGGTGACATCTACCATTTATGTCTATAATGTTTCAACTTATTTAAAATCCCATTTAGAAAAAAACAAGGGTAGTTCCAATTAGTGGGAAACAATACAAAATTAGTGCGTTGATATATAGATTAAAAACTGTATAAGAATAAATACCAAACGATTATCAGGGCTATATATATTGAAAAAATCATAACTTATATTTGGTTTATCATTATTAGAAATAATTAATGTCTTTAAGCTGTTATTTTAAAATGGTGGCTTAGGGTCATCCTGGATGAAAAGTCATCAATAAAACAAAAATTATGGGTACAGTTCTTTGTTTGGAGTTTGCTAGTTGGAGTTTACATTTTTTTAATCCAGTGACACAATGGCAGAAATCATTTTATAGATTCTGTCCCCAAGGTAATTTAGATTATTTCATCGCCCATGTAATTCCTTTATTTTGGTGATAAACAATATACGGGTTAGAATTGTGTCCCACGAGCTAATCATGATTCATATGTCCTTGCCTCTACATGATAGTTATATGTATTAAATGTTTTGTCTTTATAATCTCCAAAAAAAATTGTCTCGCACTTTACCTCATATATTTCACCCTTCGCTTGTGACTTTATCTTACTAACTTAAGAGCTCTCTTTCAAAAACCTATCGTCAAATATAATTTAAAAATCAGTTATTCATCTATTTAATGGTCTGGCTCTAGGGTATGTTTTCCTCTCCCTCACTCAGTCACTCTCTCTGTCTCTCTCTAATATATCATATTCTGGGTGTGAATCCCATAACCATGGGTTTTCTGGAGACCATCTTCTTTCGTCATTTTTACTATCTTTCTTTCTGAATGCTTAATGAGTAAGAAATAAGATTTCAAAATAATTAAGTAAACTCTTGATCTATGGTGATATCTATAGATAAGCTCTTCAGAAAAAGGTTTGTTAACTTAAGTCAATTTATACTTGTTAACCACGTCGGACTAGACTCTTCGATCATTGATCGATGAGAAAACTTCCTTAATACCCACGATGGAATAGAGATTTAGCAACATGAAAAGTGGCCCTAAAATCACCATTTAATGGAATTGAATGGTAGTTTGACCAGATTATTTATTTTGTCATATAATCTCAACATACCATGTTAAAATGGGCTATTATACTGAATTTTTAGATGTAATTTAGAAATAAGATTTAACTAGCTACAAGCACGGTCAAAACAATCCCATTAATTTTAATAAATCTGCAGGGTGTGCGATTCATTACTCAGAAAACATAGCTAATTAAAAGTCTAAACATTTGAAAAAGCGATGTTGCAGCCAGATCAGCTGGTTGCAGTGAAGTTCAGCTGGTACTTAACCTAATTTAATAGCGCCATGATCCATTTTATGCAATCGATAGTTTAATTATTGTTCCTTCATGTACAAATTGAAGCAGTCATTTATACTTAATAACAAAAATTCACTTTAGCAGTTTTTGTATAAGTAAAATGAGTCAATCCACTGAGAGGCTTGTTAAATCCAAAATATAATTGTTAATTTTAACATTTAGATGGAATGTGCATAATTGTGCATAAAGGTGTAGACAGATAGGTGCACGACTAGTGCACATTTTTTTATTATTAATAATTATATTTGTGATTAATTCAGATTTATTCCAAATTATATCTAGTTGCACCACAAAAAAACAAACCTTGAATATTAATGATGATGATCTGCTTGCCAGTATATACTATTTTGGTGAAATTTAAACACATATTAATTAATTTAACATTTCCAGCAGGCTATCAAATTATAATTTTCCAGCATTATTATTTTCATATCAAACATTAAATTTTGATTCCTGCAGAAATTTTCATCAAGTTCAAGTTTAAATGAATTTTTATTTAAAATATGCCCAAGTCAATGTGTAATTACATTGATTTTTCATCTTTATTAACTTTGCTCATTGTCCAGTTTAGTTAATGGTAACCTAAGTCTGACTGAACTAAAATTATTTAAATTATTTGTAATCTAATATAAACTATTGTTAATTTTATTTCAACCCCATTCCATGTTGAGTGCAGTTTAATTAGAATTCCAATTGAATCATAACTGTTTGACCTTGAAGTTTTCCCGTCAAGTGTATTATTTTGGATGTTATGTAAATATTTCTTTTATGGAGTATTGAGTCCCAGTAATGCGCATTTTATTGACCTGGTTAGCATGATAAATACATTGGGACATCGACTATATCGGAAACAATTCAGTATCAAAGTGAGGTCTTTAATTTATAAATGAAAGTTTACATGATATATAAATCATTTAACAATTGAATTGAGCAGTTGTATTTGCATTGTGTGAGAATGCCTAAAAATTCTCATGGGTCTACTGGACGCATCTATCCATATTTATCTTAATATCTGTCTCATATATATCTCTATGAATATCCATATTTATCTGAATATCTATCTCTGATGGGTCATAAGCCTAAAAATGTTGTGATTAAATGGGATTTTAATCGTGTCATTGATAGTTGTATGTTTTCTCTTTTCAATGACAATTGTATGTTTTCTTTTTTCAGACCACATACAGTGTAGATTGAGAGAGGGTTTGATCCTCAAGGAGGAAGCGACATAAATTCTGTAATGTGGTTTGCAATTTTGAAAGATAGATGTTTGGCACAAGAGATTGTGCTTACAAGGAAGAAGTATGGCATGAGAAGAGAAATATAACTCAAGTTGAACTAACCCTTATCTTCAATATCTAGGGGCTTTGAGATACGGAAGAGGATGGTTATGAATGCTTAGGGCTTGTCCCTCCTATAAGGATGAGAACCTAAAGGAAGAAAGAGATGAGTAGGACTTCTAGGGCTTCTTGATCTTACTCATCACGCGAGGGGGACAAGATCATGAAAAGGGAAATGAGAAACAATGACTAATGTGAGGTTTATATGAAGGGACTAGAGTCTAACTCCTGATACAAATGAAGAAAGACTTACATTTCTTTTAGTCTTTATGTGCACTTTTGAACCAGGGTGATGGTCTCCCTAAACTGTCTATCATACAATAAGAATGTTTGACCCATGCTTAGTGTCTTGGTAACAAGAAACAATGTTGAACTAAGAGGGGGTGAATTAGTTCCACTTCTTTTTATTTATATAGATTCCTTGTTTAAATCTCTCTTACTTCACTCAAAGGACAATAAAATTTTACCCTGCTTCGAGGCACTAATGTGCCCTTACTGCAGCAGCGCCTCACTTGAGGAGTCGCCCTGACTCCACTAATCACTTTTGCAAATGCAAAGTGAGAAAAAAACTGTTCGTGATGTACAATCACTCGCACTAATCTCGAGTAATCGCAACTAAAACACTTGCTCGGTGCCGACGTCTCCCTCGACCTCAATCGAGTGCCTTCTCAGCTTCCAGTTGCGTTCTGAGCCTCCCCCTCAGTCCACTCTGTGCTGACAAAGTCCTCACGTCTCTGGCCTCCTTCCCGTGTCCAAGTGGATGTTATCTTCCTCCCTTTAGTGCACTTCCCTGAAAGGCAATATGATGACAGTATCTTCGTTGACCTTAGGTCAACTTTTCTCCTAACCCTAGTTTTCTTCTGAATTCTATTTTCCCACTTTCAAGTCACAAACAGTGTATCAAATGTCAATCAATGTCAACTACCAATAGATATAATCAAATGCAGTCAAAATATAAAATAATATCAATTGGTAATAAATCTGCTCAACTGTGATAAGATAGTCCGATGAGATCAATTGATGTTTATTAATATCAGAAATATTCAAAGTAGACAATCAGATCAATCAAAATTAAAAGATCAATTGTCTTAATTCAAATCAAATGTGATTAAAAAATATCAATTCAAATAAAGCAATTATAGTAAATCGGATCGAATGTGAATTAGCAGATATCAAACTAAATCAAACAATTCAACTGTGTAAATCCTGATTGAATGTGATTTAGCAGATATCGAACTAAATCAAACAATTCAACTGTGTAAATCCTGATCGAATGTGATTTAGGAAATATCAATTCTGATCCGTAATTAAATGATATCAATTTAAATAAAAAACTTGTATCAAATCTGATCAAATGTAATAAAGATATATCGATTCAAATCAAACAGTTATATCAATTCTGATCAAATATATATATAGGAGATATCAAATGTATTTGAAGATCTAAATTAATATATTCAATAAATTGATTTAGATAGTTATTTAGATTTCATACAATCCAAAATTCAAATTCAAATTCAAATGTAAAAGACGAATGGATAAATTTTGAATTGAATTTTTTATAACTGAAGAACACTGATTTTTAAGAAATTTATTTAAAACCAATCAGAATTAGGGCGCCTGAAATTATTCCAATAGTTTGAAATCAAATTCAAAACTGATTTGAATTAATCAATGAATTCAAATCGATTTAAAGCTTTCAATAGATTCAAATAAAGTTTGTTATATGATTTCAAATAATAGTAAACTTCAAAATCGAATTGAATTTTATATCAATTAATTATGTAGTAAAAGCGATTTAATCTTTAATCTATATATCAATCAAGATTTCAATTAGATTTTAGATTTGATTTCACACAATCAAGAAACCGAAATTAATGTGTTATTTAGATTTCAGAAAATCCAAGATCAAAATCGAATTTTCAAATTATGAATGATTAAATTTCGATTTGAGATTCTAACCTCTGAAAATCAATGAATTTCAAGAACCTTCAAATCAATTTCAATAATCAAGAAGTCAAAGAAGTTTGTTATGTGATTTCAAATAATTGCAAACTGGAAAATCAAATTTAATTTTATATCAATTAATTATGTAGTAAAAGTGATTTAATCTTTAATCTATATCAATCAAGATTTCAATTAGATTTTAGATTTGATTTCGCACAATCAAGAAACCGAAATTAATTTGTTATTTAGATTTCAGAAAATCCAAGATCAAAATCAAAATTTCAAATTATGAATGATTAAATTTCGATTTGAGATTCTAACTTCTGAAAATCAATGAATTTCAAGAACCTTCAAATCAATTTCAAAAATCAAGAAAAAGGTGCCTGAAAATTTATCAATGATTTGTTGAATCAATAAAATATGGAACAATCTAACCAGGAAATTCTTGAAGAATCAGAATTCCCAAACATGCAGATGATGAGATTCACCAGCCTTGAATTTCTTCACAGCCAGCCACAACTTTCAAGAACTAATCAGTTGAGGAGAGACATCACAACTTTTCCAAATAGAGAGACAGAGTGGGTGCTCCAAAAGTTAAAGAAAAAACAATACAAATGGCTATTTATAGCCTTCAACCCTTATTGGGCCCAATTTCCCTCGTCTTATTGGGTTTCTACCTTAATTATAAAATTATTATCCCTAATATACTCCGTCACATATTTATCTTTTTAATATATAAATGTCTATATATTACTACTATATTCAACAACTTAATTAATTTCATTTGAATCATGGATATCAATTATATTAAATCATCAAAATCATTTTCCTAACAAATAAGATAACCAATAAGTGAATAAGGAACTCACTATATTAATCCAATAAGCGTGGATACACTAAGGAAAGATAGTGGGTAATCTTTAGTGGAACAAGTTCACTGAATTGGTCTGTACGAATCCCTAAATGGTATTATACTAAAATGCCAATCAGGTTGATTCACATCACAGTTGTGTAAGTGGTCCTTAGATCTGAGGCACCAAAGACGTCTTATGGACGGACATTTGTACTTTGAATATGAAATACGACTTTCTAATCATGGGGTGCTAAATAGTCTTAGTTTGAGTGTATCAAGAAGTTCACAAAGATGATTGAGTGTTCAAGATGGGATTGCTTTCCCCCCGTGATATAAGAGGTGTCAGCTCATGGAAGACGATGCGATGAAGTCCTTGTCCAAGATAGTGAATTATCGGAGAAGATTTTTTTGACTATTTTTTAGTGCATCAGTATTGACTAGGATGACCGGTTAGGATTTGACAGTTGACCATACCCTAAGTCATTCAAGGAGTGTCAAGTGGATAAGGGACAGCACATACGCCGTAATTGATGATGAAAAGGTTCCATGAATGAGTCAGTACACACTATTTTGTATAATGTAGAGTACGACGTGCAGCTTGGCACCCCACGTGTTGTAGACTCAAACTATCAATTGGGTTAAATCGATCCGATATTAATTAATCTATATGATGATATAGATAATTAATTTGGAAGGCCAATAAAGGTCATTGGGCCGCTAGAGTCATTAACTAGACTAATACATGTGCCTAGAGGGTCTCATGCAAGCGGTATTTTGGACGTCGAAAGATGCACTTAAGTTTTGGGGGTTTTTATGAAAAGTACCCACTTGGTATAAAGATGGGAAGTTCAGAATTTTTTAGGGGCCTTCCCCTTCATCTCCTTCTCCCCATCACTCCTCTCCACTCCTAATGCGATTAGGACGGCATAACGATTGTGACAGAGATTGAACGGGGCTTGTCACCAAGAAGGAGGAGATTCGACGTGCCGAGGATCGCATGTATACATCTAGAGGCTGCACATTTGAGCAGCTTGACTCATCTCGCTCAGAGACCGAAGAATTCACGGATGCGATCCGTGCCGAGGTACTTCCTTTAATGATTTAATCGATGCCATTATTGGTTCAGTTACGTCTTCCACTGCATGGAATCCTCGTCTTCATCCATACCTATGCTTGTAGAACCCAACAATATATGCATGAAAGAAAACCCATACTTGTTATTGCGTTCCACTTCTGGGAGAAATTATATACTTGTTCCACTTCTGGGAGCACGTTTCACGTCCTAGTATGTATCAGATGGAGGAGAGCAATCAATTCACAAATAGATAAACAATTTTATTTATTGCGTTAGAAAGGCCTTGTTTTTTCTATTTGGGTACATATATTGTGACTTTTGAGTTAATCGCAATTCAAATTAACACAATCTCTATCCGCCATGCATCATGCAAGTCTTATTCTATTGTTTTAGCCTTGGAAATCACAAGGTTGAAATATTTGTCTTTGAATGATTGGAGGAACCAGTCACTAGCTAACGAGATTCCACTAATTAATCCACAACACATGGCATAAGAACATGTAGGGTTGTAGTTAATGCAGTAAAAACAAATGATTTAATAATCCCATATACACTATTACCTACTAAAACAATTATTGTCTCAATGATTTTTTTCAGAGAAATCCAGAAAACAATGAAAAATACCAAAAAAATATCTAGAAGCTTTTTTTCAATTAAATTTATATATTCATGATGAGTCTAATGTTGAAAATTTTGAGAAAAGGCCATAATTCTAGACAAATTTCATCCATGCCAAGGACTATTTTAACCATTTTAAAGCATGATAACATGCAAATGTAGTCACTTTAATATAGCTATTTGTGCAATATACATGATAATTTTCATTTTACTAATGGGACATCTCCATGTTATCTCTTCCCAGCTCTCCATGATGGCATATAATATTTCCCTACCACCATCTCTGCTCGTTCCATTAGTCTCCACACATGTAATCAGTAATTGTATCAATTTGATGAATCTTCCATAGTTTCCCCTCTCCTAACTTCTTTGATTTTATTGGAAATATGTGGTTTATTTTGACCAATCCAGTTTGACTACAAAGGACACTTGATGATAACCTTCTATTCTATTATGCGGTTTTATTAACCTGATGAATTGTCCATGTTTCATCTTTCCCCTGACTTCTATAATTTCATTGGAAATATGGGTTTTATTTGACTAATCCAGTTTGATTTCATAGAACACTAATGATAACTTTCTATTCTATTATGTGGTTTTACCATAAATAAGTATTAGGTTTTATGTGGGCTACTGGGCTTCACATTAATGGTATAAGTTCATAGTAAATGACTAAATGCTCAAAGCGGGCTTGTCCAAATCATTCTAAACCTCAATAAAGCCGGCTGATCAGATCATTCTTTCTGATCAATCGATTTTCTTCATCCAACCTCGATCAAACGAAGCAGGTATGATCATTCACCACTAAACAATCGCTAATTATTATGGGCACGTAATGTATAATTCTACGTTCGTAGCAGTAAGGACGGTTAAATTTTCTAAATTGCCGAAGAAATAAAACGATACATCATACATGTAATCCCGATCGTCCTGCATAGTAGGGCTTGTATAAAACGGGTTTTTTATTGTTTCTTTGGTGATTTAAGAGCTGAATGTGTGCGATTTTTTAGTTCTTCGGGCCGTGTCAGTTCTCCTGCAGCCAATCTCGTATCATGGGGAACAATAGAAAGACGAGCAGATCGAGAGGGCAGTCTTCGCATCGGGGATCGTCGCGTAGGAATCACAGAGAAAGTTGGTAATCTTCTTCTTGTTTGTTTTCTCTTGATGCGGAAGAATTTGACCGGGAAACGTATCTGATTTTAAACTTGATATTTTGAACAGTGAATTTCTCTTTTTGCGCTCTTTGAAATAAACGTAGAGAAAAAATCTTACCTCCCGCGTTTTGAGAACTCCAAGTTGTTGAATATTTTCTGTAGGGTTGATAACGAAGCGGTGAACATCCCCGCGAGCAGTCACGGTCAGTTTCTTCGTTGCAAAATTTATATTTTGGAGTAAATTCTTGTAGTTTTTACGATATAGTTTGACCGTGTCCAACGAGAAGTTACATTATTGCATAGTCTGGATAAAATTTGCGTTTTTTGTTATCCGTCGAATTCATCGCCGTAGTGCATGATCACTTCTGCTTCTTTTTTTTTTAAAGAACGTGATCATTACTGCTATGTGCCCTATCTAATTCTTTGGTTTGATATTTTCAATAGGCTTATATTTTTTCATCTTCTTTCATCGTCATCCACTGATATGGTAATACTAAGTTGGCTTTCTATAAACCTGAAAGAAGGATAACTTTTGGATCCACTTTGGCGGAGAAAAAGTTGTAGTCGATTTTATGGAATCTATGATAAAGGTGGAGTGTTCTATAATTCTATTAATCGATTATATTGTTTATATTCACTAAACTTTGATCCGGGTTTGAGGAAAAGACGAACTTAGTATCTCGACAACTGTGAGTTGCAAAACTGACGAATCTTAAGCTAAGAAATACGGATGAACTTGAGATGCCATGTTTCATTTAGTTGTAGTTTTTGATTTTTTTTCCTGAACTAACAATAAATGATTTGAATATTGCTGTGCAGATGGGGTTGAGGAGGAGGCGGTTGAGCTTCCCAAAATTAACCTCGCAATGTGGGTATGAGTCCACGATAATCTCTCTTCTGTTGCAACGTTCAATCAATTTTTAGGGTTTCATTCATCTTGTTTAGGACTTTGGACAATGCGATGCCAAAAAGTGTACTGGACGCAAGTTGGCAAGGTTTGGTCTAATCAAGGAAATTTTCTGATCCTGAATCCCTTTGGTTTTTATTTTTTTCTAAAAATATGAATCGAGATGAATTTTATTTCATTCTAGCTTTACTTTTCATTCAAATTTTTACTTTTCATCCAAACTTAATTTGATGTATTGAAAAATTCGTTTGTGCTAATTTTATAAATGCGATGAAGTCTAGATTTACGTTTTGATAAAATATCTATGCAAGTGTTAAATATATTTAAGCTGCTGAAGTTCTGTATTTTCTTCCAGGAGCTGCGTGTAGCCACTGGCTTTGGTGGCATTGTCTTGAGGTAGCTTTCATTTTTTCAAATTCCATAAATTTTTACGAGCTTCTTTTATTTAAAAAACGGAGGAAAGAAGTGACGACATTTTTTCTCTGGCGACTACTTTCGTTTATAATTTTGTTGAAAAATTAATAACTTTTTTTTTTGGCGGATTCTGTCTGTTCAGTCCTGTTGGGAGGCTGTGTGTTTCAAAAGAAGATCACTCCTTCGTAATGAGCAGAGGACTTGCTGTCGTGGACTGTTCATGGGCTCGTTTGAACGATGTTCCATTTGTTAAACTTCGTTGTGCAGCCCCACGCCTATGTAAGAACTGTTTTCTCAAAAAAATTATTTGTATGTTCCTTGGAATATGATTTGAACATTAATATGTCTTGACACATACTCAACATGTCGTTTCATATCAATGGTTCTGTTACAATACCAAACCACTTTCAACTTTATTTCTGCCATTTTCCCTACGAGTATTTCCCTTTAGATGCTTGTAGTCCTAACTTACGGAGAGCAGTCAAGAAGTTGGTGGTGGAATTGGCTGGGAGATCTTCCCAGAGTGGGTGCAGATGGCGATCAGAACCTGTTGTCGATTGGTTGACCTACCAGTAGGGTTCTTTCCACGGCGACATTTTTGCCGAAATGATGATGACAAGTCTGTCATTGTCATCATCATTCTATGTCTGTGAACTGTTGACTAAGGTCGAGGACGACTGGTCATCATTCTCTCGCCACCTCTTTATTTTTACTCTTTCAGATGACGAGGGCTCATGACAATTTGTCATTATTCTCATCATTGGTCTATGGTTAGGATGATGCTGACGATGATTATTTTGGGCTCATAATTGTCTGTGAAATCTAGCTGCAGGAGGTTTCTAGTAGGTTCCAATACAACTTCACCCAAAATTTCCAATATTGAGGTCCTGCCCAAATATCTGAATATCATTGTCGCCATGAATTTTCAAGAAATATCTTCCTCTTTCATAGTTTTATTTTTAATGTTTTCTGACATAAATGTAATATTGGCGTTTGTTCTAACATCTGCTTTTTCTGAAACCATGAGCCACTCGTGTTGAACAGGCTCATTTCTATTATCTCAACCCCTTTTATCTTTACCTCTAAGGAACTCTTTCAGATGACTACATTCTCATATCTTGCGAGTCTTCTCTTTCAGCAGTGCGCCAACATTACTCAGTCAAATTAATAAAATAATACTATTGAGGAATCTGAGTTTAAATTCTGAGGCAGAAATTATAGAAAGATAGGAGGCCCGGGTGCCTGAAACCCTGTTCTGGGAGGACCTCCCAGCAGATTAAATGACAACTTCTTTTCTGCTAACAAGTACTTAAAGGTAACTACCACAAGGGGAAATGGCAGCGGTACCACTGCGATAGAGTCCCAGTCAATAGGATACCCAGTCAAGTGTGGGGTTTTAAATACCTCTTCTATTGACATTTAAGGGACATCATATGAATGATCGATGATGTTCTTCTTGCCATGACTGAGTTGTCCAGCCATCATGACGGCAAAGACTTTCATAGACGGAAATCCATGAGGCTTGAGCCAAACAAGCTTCTCTTCTTGTTCTTGTCTCCTCCTCCTATCTTCCTCTTTACTTGTATTGATTCTTGATAAATTTACGTGAGATGTTTATCACGCTGACAGGCGTTGGGGGTCCTAAGTAACATTTTTTCAACTTGCTACGAAAGAATTTATTTAATGTCTGGTCAGTTGTTTGTTAATAGTGCACCTGCATGACAGTGCCGTGGTTGGTTGCTGCGAACCCGATAAATTATGGTCGTCCATGCGAGTTATCTTGCGTCGAAGCATTATCCGCTGCACTGATCATATGGTAATATTTCCCTTCTTTATATTAATAATTCGTTAAACTTTACTTTCAGCAGTCACTAACTATCACTGGCTTGTTAGTTATGCATCATTTTTTAGTCATCTTCACTACCTGCTTGTCTGAAAAACTGTCAAAAGTTTCTACTATTGACAGTGATTCATGATTCTAAAAAGTTGGGGCCTGTCAGTGCTAGTGATGATGATTTGAAGGCTGTTGAGAATTAGGAATCAGTCATTTAAAATAAGGGGGAGTTGGATATAATGTCGTGTAATATTTTTATTATGTTCAAGTGCAATTTTGGTGTGGAATTTTGTTCAACTTTGCTTGCTGAATTCTCCCATGCTAAGGTTGTTTAATCTTCTATTCTCATTCACGATCTGACACAAATGTATTAGACTGGGTGAGAATGCCCGGTCAGTTTTTAGTTGGGTATTCATGCAAATCTAAAATCACCTATCTATCAATTCAAGGCAGATGGAATGGAATATAAGTGTGAAAGTTTAATCCCAAAATTCACCACAGATTGGTTGGAAGTTTGGTCTTAAATCTTATACTCTTATTTCCAATCCATCTGGCTTGGCAGCCGGATAGATGATTACAAGTTTGCATCAAACACCCAATTAAATCTACGGTGAATTTACGAGAATGATTAGCATTTGCAGCGCTTAAGCACCTTTGGTTATTCAAATTCATCATCTGAATTTCAAAGTCTGGTTCTAAATATCAATATCTATTATATTCTTCGCAAATGAAATGGCATTATCATCCTCATCATGTCCTTCGAATCTCTCATCAGTGGTGAGGAGGACACAGCACACGTACTGCTTGGGAAGTTCAAATGGGGGCATTCATTCCTTTCTCTCAACAGGTATCTATATCTCTATGTCAAAAAATTAATTATTAATTCCAAAAAAAATCATTCCATTTTTTTGCCTTTTAATTCCCAGCAAGATAAATCCGAACTGTTTAGGTAAAATTTCCTCTGCTTTCAGGGAACTTCTCAAGGCATACTCCCACTGTGAGAACGCAGCTGAAGTAATCTCAGTGCAGAATTCTTGGCTCTCTGCTAACTCAGCGGTGTCAAGGCCTCCTCCCCAAGTTAATGGTGCTTGCCTCTTTATCCTTATCTAATCATAGAAGGATTTTTTTCCTTTTTAATAAACTGAAAAAATTGAACAGTTCTTATTATCTATGCATTTTTCAATTACGGAAGTTTTCGTGGCCCGTTGACATGCGATTTCTCTTCAAGATGAAGCTCTTGGCATTGGCTCGGACGGCGATTCTGACGATGGGCTTCCGCCTCTTGAGAGGAACCTCAACCGACTACACTTAGAGGAAGACTCTGAATAAGTAGAGTTTGAAAGGTCAGCGTTTTCCAATGCCCAAATCTTTCCAATGGCTTCTTCCCCCTTGTTCTTGATAATTTAGTGTTGTTACTTCGAGAAAAGTAATTTTGACAGAGTCTGATCACTTCTTTATTTTTTTTCTCTTGTGCCAGAGAATGAAACTCCACGAGCTTCTCTTAATGTTCTTCATGTTCAAATATTTCTGTCTCTAATGCAAGGTATGATCAGGTCATCTTTCTTCTTTTTAGAACTCACTTACGTTTTGGTATCCATTTCATGGTAATATATAGATCAGTCACCTAAGTCGGGTCAAATATTCGCCAATCACGTTCCATTAATGAATCTTGTAAATTATGGGCTGGGGGGGAAGGTATGTAAAACTTATGCAATATATTGGCTTAATTAATTCAAAATCTCTTTTTCAAGAAGAAAATCAAAATATATCATGAACTTGATGAAATTTTCAATACCAAGAAAACCAGTCTTGCGCATGATTTTTCTGTTGGTGGTTAGTTGAACAGAGCCCCTGCCTTGGAATGCAGAAATTTTATATTGTTCAGAACTCTTAAATGATTGATTGGTTGTGGTTATTGCAGTCAGGTTTAAGTGTGAATCATTAGAGCCAGGACAGTGAAGGCCATATAAGTATGTTTATTGATCGAACTTAAGAACTGGAATGAGAACAAGTACATCTTCACCATGAAGGATGATGATTATAACGGAACTCAATTAGGTATATGATTTCAAATCATGACAAATGAAGGCAACATTTCTCACATGATTTTTTTCTGTCTGAAAACACTTAATAAGTAGACATAACTGTGATTTGCTTTCCTTTTGATCCCCATATGAGTTGTAGAAATAAGCAGTGTGTTTTGCAGTGTACCTGCCCTAGGTTGGATCCAGACTAGATAGCGAATGATCTGATGCCAGTAGATCCGTATATTTTCCAATTTTTATCAATCGTTTGTGACTTAGATTCAGCATCCATGGCAGAATTATGAGGGGGTGGAAAGAGAAACTGATTGCAAACCAATGCTGCAATTGGGATATAGTTCAAGCAAAATATAACAAATGAGAGAGATGTAGACAGTATATTATTCTAAGACCAAAAGCTATGATACTTTTGTAGGATCTAACATATTATTTGAAGACCGAAAAAACTATTATACTTTTATAGTTTATAGTTTCTTGTCATTGTTTGGGGTTTCTTCTGTTGCTACTGCCAGTAAAATAGTGTCTTTTAAAGTTCTACTGCCAACATAGTTGACCTAAAATCAGCATCCGTGGAAGACATGAGGTAAGTGGAAAGAAAGAAGTGTTAGTAAACCGATTAGGAATTGGGTTATGGGTCAATTTGAGGGTAACAAAGTTGAGCAGATCCAAGCAGTACATTTTTTGAAATGATGGCTTTGACACTCTATGGTAAACAGAAGCAAAGATTTAAGAAAAAAATACTATGATAATTTCACAATAGCCAACTCTAGAACTTTGTTTGGGGCTCCTCTTGTTGCAACTGCAATTATCATGGGCCCTGGCTACGGTTGCTGGTCATCTCTATGAGTTCTAAAGTTTGAACATCAGTGTACTCTAAAGAATGCTACATTTTCAGACATAAGTAAGAATAAGGCTTGATTTGTCTTACCAACATTCAACATTTAGGGAATTTTACAACTATCATTTTTTTAAGATAACATTAATCTTTGTGTTAGATACTGGGTGCTTGTAATGACTTAACATAGCTTAAGAGTTTATAAGAGATGTGTGGATGCATAAATATGAAGTGATCAATATGTCATGTGTTACTTTTCTTCGACATGATGCCACTAGCCCTAACCAAACAAACTTATAGTTGAATTGACGGTGAATCAAAATAAGATCAACCTTTGGGGCAGTGGGAAATTTATAAATACTTACATTTGTAGAGATGGTGTTTGTTGATATAGGTTTGACAAGTTTGAAAGATTGTGTTATATATAGAAATCAATATTTTTGGAAAGAAATGAGAATAATGGTTGGCTCAGTGTCTTACAAAAATTCAACATTTAGTGCACTTTATAGCTGACATATATTTTCAGATGAAAGTAATACTTAATGTTGGGGATTGGGTTTCTGATGCTTTAAAATAGCTAAAAAGTGATAAGAAATGGGCTGGAGATAGTGCTCTCAAAACAGGAGAAGGGACCTTGGGATTGCCCTCGCTGTCATTGATGCAGCAGGATCCAGAGACAATTCTCTAGGTCACGGTTTATAAGACATAGAGAGAGAGAGAGAGCACGAATCAATAAAAAAATTCAGTATAATATTTCTTGGAACAACTTCTACTTAGACATTGGGACCTATGATCAACTACCCAATGGATGATGAATCAGAGAATCATAAATTACAAGAGCCAAATGACAAGATGACAAACACAAATACCCAACTTGTATGGTAAAATAAAAAAGGTAGAAACAACATCTTCTTTGCCAACACTCACCTCGAGATGGGGAATATACATTCTTGATTCCCATTTGCAGATGAGCCTCTTACGAGCAGGGCCAAGAAGACTCTTCATTAGTGTATCAGCACATTGATCTTCTGATTGGATATGGGGCATTTTAATGAGGCTTGTCTCAAGCTTTTCCTAGATGGAATGTCAATCTATCTCCGTATGCTTTGTTCTGCTGTGTTGCACTAGATTTGAATAAGTTTTATACTGCTGGTTTGTTATCACTAAAAAAACTGGATGAGAGTCTTGAATGGAATCTTTAGGTCTCAAAAATGCATTTGACCCTAATCACTCCACAAATTCCATGCGTTATTGCTCTGAATTCTGCTTCTGCACTTAATGTTAAAAACACTATTGCCTTTTTTCCTCAAGGTTACCTCCCACGAATGAGAGGTATCCAGAGGTAGAAAATCAATCACAACAATATTCCCAACACAACTAGTCAGAATAAATTTCAAGATAAAGTATGAGAATTTTTACTTAACTTGATCCCATAGCCTAGAGTCCCCTTAAGAGTATATGAATATGTAAAGAACTGCATGTTCATGTATGTCCCTCAAATCCAGCATAAACTGGCTAACTAGACGAACATTGAAGGATTTTTTGGGTATAATTTAGGATGGGTGAATCAGTTTTCCCACTAACCTTTGGTGTCTGATCATATTTGTGGGTGTATTTTCCTTTCCTAAGTCAATCTTGAGATCTAAATCAATTGCCATGGGTGAATGTTTACATCCAAGCATTCATGTTTCCATTAATATATCAAATGAACACTTGAGTTGAAGTAACATTGTCTCCTTTTCTGAGTTGAACAATTAGATTCATGTTGTCCACATAGACTAGTAAAATACACCTGCTTTGTATGGTATGTTTTATTAAAAATACCATACAAAGCTTTTTTGTTACTAGTCTATGTTGTCCACATAGACTAGTAACATTATGATCCACATAGTTTTTTTGTTTTCTAGATGTTTCATTGTGTTTGAAAACTTACCAAACCATACGAAAGGATATTTATTCAGGCCATAAAGGGTTTTGTTTAATTTTGATAAAATATAATTTTTTCATCATGTATAAAACCTAGAGGTAAACTCATGCATATTTCTTCTTCTTGGGTGCCACATAAGCAAGTATCTTGACATCAAGTAGACGATGGGTCCATCTTTTTATCACCGCAAGGGAAATTATCACCCTAATTTTGTTAATTTTTTGAACTTGGGGAAATGTCTCCATAGTCTAGGCCTTCGTGATATTTTGTGACTATTTGAGCTTTATACCTCTCTATACCACCATTTGGTTGTTTTTCACTTTAAACACCAATCAAAAACCTTAACAGGGACTTTGATCATCCAGGCGATAGGCTCTCCTGCTCTCCAATATCAATAGATAAAACAGGTGATGGGCGCTCCAATATCAATGCAGAGTACATAGAAGACAATAAAATAAGCCCTTCCTACAACAGGGTTTATGACTAAACACAATGGGCACTCCTCGCCAAAGATGGTTACATCCACAGGATTGGGGGGGTCCATGTCTTTTTCTTGTAGTATAATTGAATGGTAATCCTCCTCAGCTCATATAAATCACAGCTCTATCACAAAAATGTGAATCACACATCATGAAGTCGGAGAGAAAAATATGTGCATGGCTTTAGAAAAGGGACATTAGGGCAATCTACTCTGGCACCATGATATGAGACCCATGGATTGCCCTGTTGTCATTGATGTAGAATAATCTAGATACTTCTTTATAGGCACTGTTAGGAACACAAAGAGATAAGATGTCAGGAAATGTGAAAAGCCAATGTATTATTTATTGGAATGACATATACTTCTACAAGGTTATCTTGTATCCACTACACAAGTTATAACTGATCTCAGAATCGTAATCTCCGACGGTCATATGACAAGAGGACAAACATAAATATACATGTTTTTAGGTAAAACAAGGAAAGGTGAAAATGATGTCTTCTCTATCACCATTTAACATGTTATAAAGTTGATAAAAATGGAAAACAAATTGTAATCTATATGAATTTTATCAATCATTAATGTGATGCCCTTTAACAAAAACAAAAAACTAATTTCAGACTGTCTTAGAAATCATCAAATCCAAAATCAATATTTTGTGATGTGGCAAGTTCATAGTATTTATGTTTTGGTGGGCTTTTGAAAATGCGACAAGCGAGACATGAAATATTGCACTATTTGTCACCCACGAAACATTTGATTTTTTAATAGACATTTAAATATAATACTTAAACACATTATGTTGCTTGAGTGGACTTCAACTTGATGATATCATGAGATGGTAACTATTTCTTAGAGAATTTTATATATGAAATAAACTTTCATCTATGTTGGGTTCTAGAGGCCTAGATATGAATGAAGAATTCAAAATGATCTGCACTAGAAGACTTTAAAATAATTGCAATGACATCATTAAAATCATGAAACAAAGCACATGTGCATGGATCACATCTGCGATTTCTTAGATCTCGGAGTGAGACAAGTCGATCTGCTAAAGTGTGCAGTTGATAGACAGATCCATGTGGTCCATGGCACACTCAAATCTCCTCCTTTGCCTTGATGAGCTCCTTTCACTCTCCATCATCCTAGTTACTCAGTCCTGATCGCATCGGGCATGAAGAAGAGTCATGGGAAGAAGGCAGAAGGGAAAGGCTTTTGAACAATTCTGGCATGGGTGACTTTTGTTCATGGCCTTCCCTTATTTAATGGGTGTATTTTACATAAAACTCCCAAAAACTTAAGTATATCTTCCAACGTCCAAAAGACCATTGCGTGTGACCTTATAGGCCAATGTAGTAGTCTAGTTAATGACTCAAGCAGCCTAAAAACCTTCATTGGCCTTCCAAATTAATAAACTATATCATCATATGGATTAATTAATGTTGGATCTATTTAGCCCAATCGATAAGTTGAGTCTCCAACACGTGGGATGCAAAAGCTACACCTCGTGCTCTAGAAGTTACAAAGGAGTGTATATCAACCACTCGTCATCGGTTACCATGTACATATACTCCCTCATCCAGGGCGCTCCATGGATGACTTAGGGTATGGTCAACTTTCAAACCCTAATCAGTCATTTGAGTTAGTATTGATGTGTTCGAAAATCATCCCAGAACTCTTTTTTGATATTTTGCTGCCTTAGACAAAGACTTTGTCAAACTGTCTTCTTTGAGCTATCCCCTCTTATAACGAGGATGGGAGATCCCATCTTGACCACTTAATTATCTTCAATAACTTCTTAATGCGCCCAAACTAAAACTATTTAGAATTCCATGATTAGAAACTCATATGTCATAGTCAAAGTACAATTGTCCGCTCACTAGACGTCTTTGGTGTCTCAGGTCTAGGGACCACTTAACTAACTATAACATGAATCAATTTATTAACAGTTCTGCGTAATACCATACAAGAATTTGTACATATCAATTCAATGAACTCTTTCCACTAAAGAGCACCCACTATCTATCCTTAGGGCCTCCACACTGTTACGAGGCCGTCGATACTCATTATATGAGCGAGGCTAGATAATGTATTCTATTTAGATACTTTGATGTCCTTCTTGAGTATCCTTCAAATAGGAATATTAAAACTCATGCTTAAATACTAGTGATCTCCCTATTACGATCTATAATAATTCACTAAGTCCAATCATGTATTCATGGACTTCGTTATAATCATCACATGTGCACTTTAGAAATATGTTCTATTCATGAAAATGGAATGAGATATGGAAGGTGTGATTGGCTTGCCAACAACATATTTCCATCAGTCTCATGCATACTTTGAAATTTTTGGAAACTACAAATTATTAACATCAACTCATATTAGCAATTCAAACCCAATCTTGATTGTGATCTCACTATATTCTTGTGCGTTCACATAAGCCTATACTATAAGTACCAATAATTGTAAAATAAATTTAAAAGGTCTATAATGTTGGGTTCTAGAGGCCTTGACATGGATGAACAAAATGATTCACAATGGAAGACTGGAATGAATCAAACGACATCGACAAAAACATTAAACGAGGTACCTTTCCATGGATCGCATTTGTGATTTCTTGGATCTTAGAGAGATCCGAGTTGAGCTGCTCACATGTGCAGCCTCTAGACATATCCACGCGGTCCTCGGCACGTCAGATCTCCTCCTTCTCGTTGACGAGTCCCATTCTTTCTCCGTCGGCGTCGTTACGTCATCCTGATGTTGGGAGATGGGAGAAGGGGAAAGGCCACTGAACAGTTCTGGCCTGGGTGAATTTCGTTCAGGGCCTTCCCCTATTTATATTATGTGGGTATTTTTCATAAAAACCCCCAAAACCTAAGTATATCTTCCACCGTCCAAAAGACCATTTGCGTGTGACCCTCTAGGCCCATGTATCAGTCTAGATAACGACTCTAGCGGCCCAATAACCTTTATTGACCTTCCAAATTAATTAATTATATCATCATATAGATTAATTAATGTCAGATCAATTTAACCCAATTGATAGGTCGAGACTCCGACACGTAGGGTGCCAGGATACACCTCGTGTCCTAGAAGATACAAAGGAGTGTGTGTCGACTCACTAATGGAACTTGTTCGTCATTAGTCACCGTGTATGTATAATCCCTCATACACTTGACGCTCCTTGGACGACTTAGGGTATGATCAATTGTCAAATCCTAATCGATCATCCAAATCAGTGCTGATGCATTCAGAAGTCATCATAGAACTCTTCTCCGATATTTCATTGCCTTGGCCAAGGACTTCATCGTATCATCTTCCTTGAGCTACCACCTCTTATACTGAGAGCGGACGATCCCATCTTGACCACTCAATCGTCTTCAGGAACTTCTTGATGTATCCGAACTAAGTCCGTTTAGAATCCCATGATTAGAGACTCGTTGGCCATAGCCAAAGTACAACCGCCCGTCCACAAGAAGTCTTTGGTGTCTCAGGTCGAAGGACCACTTACACAGCCGTGACGTGAATCAACCTGATTGACAGTTCGGTATAATACCATTAAGGGATTCGTACGGATCAATTCAGTGAACTCTTTCCACTAAAGAGCACCCAATATCTATCATTAGTGTCACCACACTAATGGCTATGGGATCAGCAATACTCATCATATGAGTGAGGCTAGATAGTGCTATTCTATCCGGATACTTCGATGTCCTTCTCGCGTATCCTTCAAACAGAAATGTTTAGAACACATGCTTAAAGACTAGTGATCTCCGTATTACGCTCTCATCACAATTCACTAAGTCAGATCATGTATTCATGGACTTCATTATACACATCACACGTGCACTATAATGAATATGTTGTATTAATGAACATGGAACAAGATGTGGAATGTGTGATTGGCTTGCCGGCCACATATATTTCCATCATATAATTTATTTTTAGCACAATAGTTAAAACTTTTAGTTTAAAACAACATAAAGAACCATAGTAATACATAAAAATTATATTTCATCATCACTTTTATGGAATATCAGTGGGCTTGGTCATGATAACCATTTTCTGGTCCTCGAATGTTCAGGTATGGAATAAAATGTATTTCATCCAGTCCTAACCAAATACTTGGTATGGTTTTTGACTATTCTGATTTGGTGTGATCTAATATTTCATTTACAATAATTAATGACACAATCAAAGTCAAAAGTTAAAGGTAGAGTTAAAAGTTCATTACATGATTTATAACATAGAGTATACATTCATGATCCTCAATAGTTGGTTCATCATCAGCCATCATTAATTCATTTTCCACCAATACAGGAAATGTTACACACTAATGGATATGCTTTTAGATGAGAATGAGAGTCGAGAAAAAATCATAAAAATATGGATATCCAAATCCAATTGTGGTTCTATATCGGCACTCTATCTTAACCAAAGTTCTCCCTTTGGTAAATTCCATACCCAACCCAAATCCATGGACATAAATTGAAACAGCCCACTACACCCTATTGGGTGCAGTATTGAATTTTAATATCAATATCTTAACAAATAACATATTCAAAATTACTTATGAAATGTAACTCATGAAGAGATTTTAATGCAAGTTTTTTTCACTTTGTATTTTTATGATTTAAATAGTAAATATTTAGTGTTTAATGGAATACTAACTATTGAAAATTGGATGTCACTTTTCCCACTTGAATGTTAACTATTACTGACATGAAATTATGTAAAAACAATTTAATCAAAATTAATATGTAGACCAATTAAAGATGAATGTCATCATGGTACAAAACAATTTAGTATCAAGCTTGCATTCTATCGTATATAAAGACAAAGAGAAAAACATCCTAGCTTTGGTGAACCAACTGGTTGCACCTCTAGTTGAAGTTTTGGACTGCTCATTCATTGCATGGGTTACAATCTAGGACCATCCCAGACTGGGATTATGCTCTACTCCCTTAATCTTCACTTTATGCCACATCGACTTTTCGTCGTGGACTTAGACCAATGTTATTTTTTTAAACATAAAAAATGACATCTTCCCTTATCTTTTGCACATAGGACACCGAAACACAGCCCCTGATATTTCCATTCACTAAATTTAATAGAACTTTATTATAATTTTAATGCATTTCTTGGATGTGCGGTAAATCAAAACTCATAACTAGGGTTAGACATTTAAGACCGAGGACGAGTTTGACCTGATCAAACCGGGACCGTAGGTTCTCGATTTGAGGGTGGACTGGTTGATCTAACATGTTTATGTTCAAGGGACAAACCGGACCAGAACCGGAACTAAATTATTACATAGTTATTTAATTTTTTAAAAATTCTAAAAATATCAAATCCAACTCGCCAGAAATGTTTCTATTGAGCTCAGCATAGACATATATTTGACTATCCATAAGCACCCTCTTGATATAACGGATATTTATAAACATAAATGTTATATTTTGACTTTGAAATTGGCTAGTCAACTTGATGAGCCGGGGACGGGTCCGGGCTTCAACCTAACAAGTACCGACGAGAATCGGACTCGACGTTGAGAAACCGTTAGGTCTTTGCTAAAAACCCGCACCGGACCGGGACAGTCAAACCCTAATAAACAACATTCCTTAATAGATCTAGCTATTCACAACACTCCTTGATAGATCTAGCTAATCGTGGGCGTCCATTCAGTGCACCTTTTAATCACGAGTCCCACCTGACACACGTGAAACGCGATCATCCTGACCGTCCATCTCTCGATCTTTCGCTCACCGATCGATTCGCACGTGCGAAAAATTAAATAAATGCAAAAATTTAAATTTCGGAGGCCACTCCAAATTCATAGCAGGAGATAGAGAGAGAAAGAGAGGGAGAGAAGGGGGGCCTGGCAAACCCTAGAAAAATCGTCGTCGTCGTCGTCGTTCTTCAGCGATTTGATCGCATCGGCTGTGTTCTTCCTTGATTCATCTATCTCGTTCTCGCAGTTGTCTTGTGTTGTTTGTTTTTCGTTTTTTGTTTTGTTTTTTTGGTTAATTTTTCCTCAGGGAATAGGCAAGGATCCTGTGAAAGAGGAAGGCGGGCCGTTGAAAAGAGGGCAGCGGTCGCTCTTCGTCTGAGCTTTTCTGTCTGTGCTGCATCTGAGTTAGGGTTCCGTCTAATGCCTCCTTTTCTGTCGTGAAATTAGGGTTTTGGTCTCGAGGTTCGAGTCTCCTGGAGCGAGCGCCGTGGTAAGTTCGCTTCACCCTGCATTTGCTTCCCATTTTTGTTTGTGGGTTCTTAGTGTATTATACTTGCTCTACTCTCATGAAAAGTTTTTTCTCAAGGTGTTGCTACTCTAAAATTCTCTTCATTACTTTAACTCTATTGACCAAACAGTCATGGGTAATCACGAAGATGGTATCCTTCCGAATTGGATGAGAGAATCCTTACTATTTTCTTTCTTCCCCTTAAAATCTTAATTTGGCAAACAGTAAAGAAAACAAAACTGTCTGAGCAAAATATTGGAGGTTCTGTTTTTAGTCAGAAGAAGGTCAAATAAGATATGCAAGCAATGGGCCAAAAGCGGCCTTTTCAAACTGTTGTGTTCTTTTAATACGAAATGGCAAGTAATAATGAAATTAAAATTAATCAATAACATCAAACAAAACGGTTAATCTGGTTACGTTTGGTCCGTCTAGTCTTAGGTTACGTATTATGAGTTATGGACAAAAAAAAATCTGAAAGAACTGAAGAACTTGCTGCATTTTCTCTGGTTTTTTGTTTTTCTAATGATTTTCTACGCGTTCAATTATTTTCGGATTTTAACTTAAATGTATTTTATTTCATGTCCAAAGCTTCTTGGGTATTATTGGGGGATCTGGCCAGAGGCAGTTAGTGAAAATGCCGACGGGGTATTCGATTCTTGATAACCGCCCTCTCGATCACTGGAAAGTATCTGAGCTGAAGGAAGAACTTCGGAGAAGAAAAATGACTACCAAGGGCTTGAAAGAGGACCTGATCAAGAGGTTAGATGAAGCTGTTCGAAATGAAAGAGCTCTTGGTAAGGACCAAGAAATTGCAGGAGATCCCGAGTCTCAAACTCATCCTCAGGATATCAATTCCGATGTTCATGAGCCCCAATCAACGGAAACTACTGGATTGGAGGAGGGCGCAGATGATATTAAGATTGATGAACATTTGAGCTACAAAAAGCCTGAACAACATGGTTTCATGGTCGACATAAATGCTGCCGTGGAGGATACAGGAATTGAAATTCCGGCCGAAGAACCGACTGAAGCTATTAATTTGGAGGAAACAGCAGAAGAGAAGACTGATTCTGGTACGCAAATGACAGATGGTAATATTGTAGATCAGGAAAAGGATACAGATCAAAAGTATGATGCTAGCTGCATGAACTCAGAGCCAGGTGTAGTTGAACCCGAAAACCAAGAATCCGAGGTCAGCCCTGCTGTAGATGTTGAAGTGAAGTCTGTCTCAATTTCTACTGATTCTGTCTCTTTGAGTGAAAAGTTCGACCTGAAAGATGATTTAAATGCTACAAATGTCCATCTAGAAGAAGAGCCCGTTAAACGAGAGGTTGCTGATTCACAGCTGCTGGATATTAACGTTGAGCCGGATGATAGCAAACTGCCTTTGGGCGAAGAAGATGACGACAATGCCAAGAAAATTGATGTTTCAGGCGTGGGTTCTCCTGAAAAGTTGAATTTAGACAGAAGTTCGGGTGATGAATCCATGGATGAAGATGTTCTTGAAACGAAGCAGGCAGAGCCAAACGATAATTCTATTGAAGAGGGAGGTCTGAAAGGGGTTCGAGATTTGCATGTTGTTAAGGAGGAGGTTTCTGTGAATGTCGAAGAAGGGGGGTTTTCGCCTGAGAAGAAGGATGTCGTGCATGAGGGAGAAATAAGTGCATCAGTGGACAAGAGAAAAGCTGAGGGTAAATAAATTTTTTTATCTTTGCTCTCGTTAAACTTGTATACTTATAAATTTATTTCAAAAAAAAAATTCCAACCTTTTTAATTTTTGGGGGCGTCTGCATTTCGTGTTTGTATTTTTTTTGTTCATTTAACATTTCTCAATACTCTGTCATACGCTCTTTGGCGATTCTATTTTTGTAGTCTTTGTGTTGTTTCCGTTGCAATATGTTCACAGCATGCATTATGATGACTACTCTTAAAAACCATAAGATGACGATGATCACGACGATAATGGCATAGGCAACAGCATCACTGTCACTGGCATCATCTATGTCATGATCCTAATCATCAACATCAGATGATGACAAAATCATGATCATCATTGCGTTTACGAAGAATTTGATCCATGTCATTGTCCGTCATTTTTGTCCATCGTCATCGTCCATCAGTTTCTTAGATAAGATAGAGCATTTAATCATGTTGTCATTTGCATGATTTCCCTCAGGCCATCATCATCCATATGCTGAATTCGTAAGTGTCATCCATATACTTAGTGGGTCTGTGTTTTACATTCTTCCATTTTGTAACGTTTTCCTATCATCTCAATCACACTTATTTAAAAACGATTTTCAACAAAAACATTAATCTGTTCTTCATGTTGACGCTCTTCTGTCAGAACAAGGCTCGGGGGGTACCGCAGAACCGGTGAAGAGGCAACGACGCTGGAACTCAGAAAGCATCAACATCCCTGAGAAAGTCGTTAGGCCCACCACACCGAAGGAGGTGTCTGTAGTGCAGACAGCACCTAGGCTTGATGCAGTGTCCCCCAAGGAGCGCATTGGTGGGTATTTATCGTCCTCTCCCTCTATTATCCGCGACACTTTGTTTCAAATCTTTTGTAATTCGTATTTTGAAGTAATTTTTTGACTTTTTTTCCATTGGCTGGGCAGTTTCACCATCGCAAAAGACCCCAACGACTTCTCTGAGAATTGACCATTTTGTCCGTCCCTTCACTCTCAAGGCTGTCCAGGAACTGCTGGGCAAAACTGGCACTGTTTCCAGCTTCTGGATGGACCACATTAAGACCCACTGCTTTGTCACTGTAAGATGGTTCCTCTTATTTTCTCTTCTTCCTCCTCTTTTCATGTTAATTGTCTTCGGCATCGTCCTAATATCCATCTATTCTTTATCTTTGTTGACATCATAATTGTCCTGTTCTTCTTCCTCGCCATCATTATTGTCTCCTAAAAATCTGCGTTTTTTCCACTCATCATCATCATCATCTTATTTTTCTTCTTAATACCCACCGCTTGGCAGACGAAGTAAGCCTCATCATTCTCTTCTTTATCTTCTTCTTAAAGCACATCTAACACGTCACACATCCCGGGAAGTCTCTATCTTGCTCTTTGGGTCATAATTTTGAACTTTAAAGCATGTTTTTGTCCAAAGCATACATTTTCCCAAGCTCTCAAGTAGACATGGTTGTTCTGTTCTGTTCGTTTTAAACAAAAAAAAATTCGCACAAAAGAACCGCACAGGGCCTTGCTCTTTCTTCTGTTATTATTTTTTTTAAATGAACAAAATTCGCACATTCACACAAAACTAGAACAAAATTCGCACAAAGCAAACAAAAAAACTTCACACGGGTCTGTGCGATGTTCTGTTCGAATTTGTTTTTGTTCTGTTCAGAAAACCGAATAGAATTAACAGTTCGCACAAATTCGCACAAAAAGAACAGAACGACCATGTCTATGAGTCTCAAGTTTACCATTCAAGCCGAATTCTTTAATTTCAATTCATATTTTGTGGTCATCGAATGTCTCAATAATGCAAGAGATTATTCTGCAGTACGCCACAGTGGAGGAGGCGGAGGCGACAAGGAATGCTGTGTACAACCTCCAGTGGCCACCCAATGGCGGTCGTCTCCTTGTCGCCGACTTTGTCGATCCCCACGAAGTCAAAGCCCACGTAGAGGGCCCCCCTCAGACATCGATCCCCGCCGTTGCCCCGACCCCTGTTACTGCCCAGTCAGAGCGCTCTCCGGCGGGACCCGTGGCCAGCCGCCCACCGCCACCACACGCTCCGGCAGTGGTAACGGGGGTGCGAGAAAAGCCGCAGTTGTTGCCGCCGCCGCCCCCGCCCCCGCCCCCGGCAAATGTGGCCGAGCTGCCAGTGTTGACCTTGGACGATCTCTTCAAGAAGACGAATGCCGTCCCACGCATCTACTATCTGCCTCTGACAGACGAGCAGGTCAACGCCAAGTCTGCCATGGCTCAGCGTTGACTTTGACCTCCCTATTGACTTTTGTCTGTGTTTCTGACTGTATGGACCTCGGTGATGAGCTTCAGAGTCATCATCTTGGTGTTGACTTTTGACACGTGAAGAGTTGAGAATGGAGTCAAGGGACTTCAAAGTTTTCAGCAGTGAGTCTTGAGAGGGAGAAAAAGTGATAGAAAAGGATACAAACTTATTCAAGCATCCTTGCGTCTAGACAGGTTGGTCTGTTCTGTTCATTTGAAACAGAGAAAAAATTCGCACAAAAGAACTGCAGAGGGCCTTGTTCTTTGTTATGTTCTTTTTTTGTGCAGAAACGAACAAAATTAGCACATTCGAACAAAATTAAAATAAAATTCGCACAAAGCGGACAATAGAACCGCACAGGGGTCTGTACGAAGGTCTTGTTCAAAATTGATATTGTTCTGTTTGGAAAACCGAACAGAACTAACAATTTCGCACAAAAGGAACTGAACAACCATGTCTACTCTCATCAAACTTATTCAAAGTAATATGTTATTACAGGGAGTTAAAAGAACACAGCTGTTAATTTCTGCCCATAGTATCTCTACTTGTATAGAAGTTTTTTTTTGTTGATTTATGCATCTTTGTTCCTTTCTCCTGTTCCTGAGATTGAAGGGAGTTTGACATGATATCAGTACTTTGCATGCTATTTTGAGGGTTGTATCTACTACTGAGGGCAACAGCAATGATTGCTGTGCTGCTGCGCCTTGGCCTTGACAGAGGACTGGACTGATATATGATGTTGCCATCCTTTCTTTTTTTCAAATGTGTCATATGGCCTTGCCAAAATGCCCGGCCTGCCCTTTTGAAGTTGACCCACGTTACTGCAACCATTATTTCTTTTTACTGTGCTGTCTCATTATTTATTTTGAAGTTGGCCAACCAGGGGCCTTGTTTTGCCAGTCCCAGTCTGCTAAGACAGTGAGGAGGCATGCCATGCTTTGTCTCGTCGCTCTCCAGCCTTCACATCCATAGTGCACATTCTTGACCTTGTTGGCTAGCCGAGTTATACCATCAAAATTCAGCATACTCTTCTGTTTCCTCCCCTCAACATTGCTTTTGTGGCTGGGTATTCTTGTTTGTTGCTAGTTTCCTGCCTCTTTCTGTACTTATGGCCAAGGAGGAAGGAACATTCATTTGTGATATCGGTGCGTCACTTACTCACTTGGGGGGGAAATGATATACTCATCTTTCCAAAGGGGCCCCTAGAAACCTCTTTATTGGACATAATCTGCATCAGTGGCATAAGTATGCCCATAATACTCTCTCCGACCTTGAGGCCAATTATATTATCTAACATACAAACATCTCCGCCTACAGTGGCATTTTGATGATACACTCTTCTCTTGACTATTAGATTGTATGATTCCTGAATTGAGTCAGTCACATAAGGATGCCATTCAGAATTGTCATGCTAAATGTGATGATGAATTAACAATAATAGCCTTTGTGAATCAATCTATGCTCCAAGATAATTGTGCTGTCTTAGAGTATACTAATGAGCTTCATGCCCCATGTAAAGGATTGTTTTAATTCTCTACATATAGACTAAAAATAAGGTATGTTAGTTTATATCGTTGTTGGTTTTTGAGTTTAGTTGATAAATTTATAAAAATCATTTCTCAAAGAAAATGTAGCTACTTAATGATGGGTAAGGATTGTGTCTGCAAGGAACGATGTATATTATATTATATGGTGATTAAAAATATGATGAATGATACTTATAAAAATATCACATAGAGAGATGAAGAAAATGACAAGGTGAGAAGGTGATAGCTTATAATTAATACAATTAATATGATTGATACAAAGGATAGTATTTAGGGCATAGTGATATGAGAAAGAAAGAGAAAGAGTGAGACAGAGGATGAAGTGATGATGGCAAGATAGGGAGGTGGTTAGATAGGTAAATATGTATGCAGATCGCAAGTGGGAAGGCAAAAAAGGTCTTAGGCCCCTAGCTAGGCGGCATTCCCTGCCAAGAGGCCTGCGTGCTTATTGGGAGGGCGCGTCCGCGTTTTTGGCTCACGACATTAAAGGATTGAGTCATTATGGGTAGCGATGCCCAAATACCTGATCTTTCAGGCCATTGCCCCTGTACGCGGTGATACACTCCAGACAGTGCACATGCCCGTCCACGCCCAAGGCAGGATGGATCAGGTACGATCAGCGTGTGCTGGGCGGGCGGGCCGATCGGTTTGTGCACGTGCGCGCCAAGCGCCACACGTGGGCGCCAACGCTACGCACATGCGCCAAGCGCCGCACGGGAGCGCGAAGTGCTGCGCGCGGGTGCGGGACGAGCAGGCCGGGCGGCGTGCCGCGGGTGCAGCGCGCGGAGTTGTGCGGGGTGCCGCGCAGTGGCCGCGCGGGCAGCGCGTGCATTGCGTGTGCGGGGCGCGGGGCCGGGAGACATCCTGCCAGGAGACTAAGGCATGTGGCACACAGATAGCACTGAGACGGCACAGAGGGCGCGTAGCGCTCCTGCGGGTAGTGCTAGGTGTGCAACGCCCAGCTTGGGGCGTCGAATGCAGCGGCGTCGCGCAGACTGCGTGCGAAGGTGTTGACATGGATGCTGGCGGCATGTGTGATTGTCAAGGCAGGGGTGGCGTGTGTGATCGCCACGCCCGCGGGCGCGCGGCGCCCGGCCCGGGACACTTGTGTAGCAGCAGAGTGGGCGCGCACGCAGAGCGGTGGCCTTGAGGCGGTGTGGCGACACTACCTCGGTGCAGAACGCCTTGTCTCGTTCCTTGTATCACCCCTCGTCTTCCCCCATGTAATGATCCCAATGATGATGTACTCTTTGATGATATTAATACAATGACCCTATTCCCTGACAGGTCTGCGTCCCCACCATCTCCTCTAACCCCTTCTATGTGATCTTAAGCATTTACAAAGCTTCCGCTGCAAGAGATCAAGGCTGCTCAGTGTTCTGCCCTGAACATTGAGGCCGGCACACGCCAAGTTCGAGCAAGAGACCTAGCTTGAGATTTGACCATGTGACACATGGTGTTAGGCTCCAAAGTATGTGACATTCCTACACAAAGGCCTGCGTGCTAACTGTGGGGATATGTTCATGTACTAGACTTGTGATTGGAGATTGAGTTCTTTACTGCGATTACTACAAACACGCACTGCAGGTGGTGATGCTTGACCCTGATCTTTAAATCTATCGCCCTTATGGTGCCCGTGGTCGTTCAAGTGTGGCAGATCAGGGTGTGCGGGCCGTCGAGAGCGCGTACATGGGCGCCAAGCACTATGCGCACGCAAGACGCGCAGGCTGGGCTGTAGAGGCACAGTGGCAAGCAGGAGCCATGCGGGCACGTGTGCGTGCATTGTGAGTATGGTGCATGCACATCACGCACATTGCGTGTGTGAGGCGCCGAGTGGGAGACATTACGCCATGAGACTTATGCATTGGTGCATCGAGACTGCCAAGACAATTGTGGGCGTGTGGCACCCCCAGGGGTTGTGCTGGGTGTACTACATCTAGTTTGAGGCACCGAGCACGGCAACGTCTGCGCGGACTGCTTGTGATACGTGTCAGCACAGAGCATCAAGGCTGGGATGGGCCGGTGAATGGCAGAGCCCCATGCTCATGAGCGCGCGGTGCCCGGCCCGTGGGCACATGTGTAGGCGATGGGGCCAGCATGCGCATGCACGGAGCGCCGGGCCTCAAGCCGCAGGAGAGACACTGCCAAGGCAAATGACGCCTCGTCTCGTTAATTCAGTATCTTCCCTCGTCTTCCCCCATGTAAGATCCATGACTACAATGTAACCCTTTTATGATATGAATGCAATGACCCTATTCCTATACGGGGCTGCTTCACCACCTTCTCCTATCCTATTCTAAGCAATCTTAAGCTATAGTAAAGACTTCCGCTGGAACAAAGCAAGGCTGCTCAATGATCTGCTCCAAGCACTAAGACTGGCACGCGTCCGATTCAAGCATTGTTCCTAGCTCGGGATTTGAACGCGTGACACATGGAGACATGCACCATGTCTGTATACTGCTTGATCTCACATGACGACGTGCATACGCCTGTCCCCACTTCTATATAAAAATTCACATTGAATGATTAAAAATAAAGGCATTGCATCGTGAGGAGATTTCCGATGCCATTTCAGTTTGATTTCTCTATTTCCACCACTGAAGTGACGCCACACAAGTGCCCCATTATTTTTGACTTTTAGAATCTCAATAATGATTTAATTGATGCCTCACATATTTTTTACTTGTTCTCTGAGATCATATTAATTGATGCCACCTTCCGGATTTAAATAAAATAAAAATACATTAGTCATTGGACATTATGACATTACTAATTGTTATGCCATAATCTCATTTTTTTAATTATTAGCTGCACTAAGACTGGAAACCCTTTAAATAAATCCTATAAAATAAAAGTCATGAAAATATATTCTGAATCATAAAAAATATCTCATTGCATATAATTTCAGAAAATTCATAAAAATATATTCTGGTTCAGTTTTTTAAAGAATACAATATCACAAAAAATTTTAAAAACAAAAAATCCTTAAAAGTCAGAATATCATTTAAGTAACAGATTTAATCATTTTAGGTTGGATAACATGCATATATAATCATTTTAATCCAAATAAACATGTAGGTTTCATGGTATTAACCCAATAATTATTGTGTTATCTGCTACCAACTCCATACTCTACTGATTGAGAGTATTTACCTCCCAACATAAGCATTTATATGATCTTCTCGGTGATACAGGCTGTCTCTAGTGCCAACTTCTCTTGAACCCTATGGAAGTCAATGGCAAACTCAAGCAAGATAACAATGAATATGATATCGGTCCTTTCAGTACCTCATTGGGGAAACTTATCTATTTAGCTCATACATGACTAGACATTTCTTACTTTCTGAAAGTTCCGAGTCAAATTATGCGTCATCCTAAAGTATCTCATTTTAAGGCAGCCTACCAGATTTTGCATTACTTGAAGGGAACGATTCATCTTAGACACACATTTACCTGCAATATGTCCTTCAGTCTTGAAGTCTAACTCTGACTATGTTGGATCACAGGTCAATCTCAATGATACAAATGGGTATTGCTCTTGTTTTTGTCGCCACCTAAACACTTAGCACAACAAGAAGCAGTCTGTTGTCCCGTTGTACAGTAAAAAAGCTGAATATTATGCTCAAAGGGTACATGTGAAGAATTTCAGTTCCAAGGCATCCTCTACGAGTTAGGAGAATAAAACTCACAAGAAATTTGATGTAACCTTACATCCTCTCTGATGCAACAACAAATCTGTGATTCAGCCTGGCCCATTATCCTATTTAACATGACAGAACGAACCCCCTCGAGATCAACCATCATTTTACTAAAGAAAACTTAAAAACAAACTCATCAACATTCTTTATATTCCTACCAAACACAATTGGTTGATCTCCTAACGAAAGGCCTTTCTTAAGACCAATATGCTCTGGTGTCCAAGCTTAGAATGCAAGGCATTTATTCCTCAGATTGAGAGGAGGTATTAAGGACATTATGTAGCACGTGAAACTCACATGCAACACATAGATGTTACACATGACAGCTGTACCAAATATTGGGCAGTTTAATCAATCCTAACATTTATTTTTATATATCCCTCCTATATTTAATAGAAAAGAGTCATTTTTATCTTCTTCTCTGCTCGATATGAGGGGAGAGACGAGAGAGTGAGCAAGGGAGAGAAAGAGAGGGAGAGTGAGCAAGAGAGAGAGAGAAAGCAAAAGGTTGTTAGAGTTGGGCCACAAGAGAGGAGAAAGATGAGGCAGGAAGAAAACAATTAAAACAAGATTAATTTTACTGTGTACTCGTCAGTATAATACAGGAGAAAAGTTCTGAAGAAACTTGTGGTGGTGTGCCATGCTGGGCAAGACTTCTGTACCATGTTCGTGAGGTTGCGACCCTTCAAGAGAGGAAAAGGGATAATGCGAAGAGAGGGAGAGATAGATAGAGATATAAAGACAAGAATTTGGAAACATATATTTATTAAGATCTAAAGAATGCGAGCCGCCGCCAACTTTGTAGGAGAGAAGCCCGACGAAAGAAACAGAAATTATAACAATGTTACTGAACCAGATCATGACTTAAAAAAATCATGGGAGTCAGTGTGAAAGAGAAACCATTTCCATTTTTTCTAGTCAGCTTTTGGTGAAGGCAGTAGCAAGAATGTGAGAAATGATGGAGAGAAATAGAGAAACATATACTGCGTGTTGAGAATAATGTGTAAATATAGATTTATAGACAAAAGTAAGTGACTATATTAAATTCTGTTCAATTTATGAACAGTGTCTGGAACCATCAGCTGTAGATTCCACCATCTCTTGAAGTGTTGTTTTAAGCTCACACTGCTCTTACACTGCCTTCACCAGTAATCCCCGCAGGAGCAAGTCCCATTCTTGAAGTGGTGGTACCGATTGACATCCCTGAGGAAAATCTCCCTTCCAAAAACCTCAGACACAAGCTTAGCCATGGCGTGGCAGTCCCGGCAAACCCGGAGATTCTTCACAATTCTCAACGTCGTCCCCGGGGCCGTATTCAGCAACCCATATGCCATAGCCAACTTCTCACTGTGGTACCTCAAGCTCCTCTCCTTCTCCTCCTCCCTCATCCCCTCATGCAGCACCAGCCCCGTCTCCGGCACATACCCCACCATCTTCATCTCCTCCGCCACCATATCCATCATCCGCCTCAGCTTCGCGTCTCCTCTCCCCGCGAAGAATTCCTTCACTTCCCCACCGACCTCCATAGAACTGCACCCGGGCACCTGTTCATAAGTGCCACCCTTGATATCAGCTATAGCTTTTAGCACAGTGGCAAGCAGTCGAATAATTAGCATGTCATCAGAGCCAGTCCAGAAGCACCTTCCCGGCGCCCTTCTCCTTCATCATCTTCCTCGCCTCCGCCGCCGTCTCCCAGTCCCCCGCCGCGGCGCAGACGTTCGCCAGGTTGACATAGTCGCCGCCATGCGAGCCGTCCATCTCCACAACCCTGGCAAAGACCTTCTTCCCCAGCTTGACGTCTGCATGGCTGGTGCATGCAGCCAGCAAGGTCCGCCACAGAACCGACCGGCCCGGGCCGGCGTCTGCGCCGGGCACCGCGTCGATAAACTCATAAGCCTGTTGCAGCCGGCCAGCCCGGGCGAGAAGGTCCACCACACAGCCGTAGTGCTTCAGCTCCGGCGCCACGCCATGCACATCCTTCATGGAGTTAAAAATTGAGAGACCCACGTCAACCAAGCCGCCATGGCTGCATGCAGAGAGCAGCCCAAGGAAGGTGACCCCATCTGGCTCTTCCTTCCTCTTAAGCATTTCATTGAACAGCTCGACGGCGGCTGCGCCGCGGCCGTGGAGCGCATAGGCGACGATCATGGCGGACCAGGCCTTGGTATCCCTCTCCGGCATTGCCTCAAACACTGCCTCTGCGTCGTCCAGGCTGCCGCACTTGGCGTACATGTCGACGATGGCGGTGGAGAGCTTCACAGAGGGGAGAAAGCCGAGGTTTTGGGCCAACCCATGAGCCCAATTCCCCATCTCCAGCGACCCCAGAAGCGCGCAGGAGGAGAGCAAGCTGAGCAGAGTCACCTCAGTCGGCTGAATTCCCATACTCTGCATTCGTCTGAACAATTGCACAGCCTCCCCTGGCCTGCTCTTCTTCATCATGGCATTGAACGACACCGTACAAATCGAAGAAGACGACGACAACAATGATAACGATGATGATGAGCTTACGAGATCGAAGAGAGATCGAGCCATGTCGAGGAGGCCAGACTCGGCGTAGAGACTGATGAGAGTGGGGAGAACAAAGGGGTTGAAGAGGAGGCCGACCTTGACGGCCAAGGCATGGACTTGCTTCCCCTCTGCGACGGCCTTGGCGGAAGCGCAGGCTCTGAGGACGGAAGAGAAGGTGTACCCATCAAGAGGAACGCCGAGGAGAAGCATCTGCGAGAGGAGGGCGACGGCGGGAAGGGAATTGGGGGCGCGGGAGTAGCCGCGGGCCATGGAGTTGAAGAGGAAGGGGAGGGGTGGAAGAGGAATTTGGTCGAACAGTTGGTGGGCGTAGGCCATGGAGGAGTCGGAGGGATGAAGGCAGCAGAAGGCGATGAGATGGGTGATGGTGGGGGGGTGGGATTGGAGGCCGGACTTGACGGCAGCGGCGTGGAGCTGGCGGAGGTGGCGGAGGGAGCGGCATTGGGGGAGGAGGGAGAGAGGGGAGGGGGAGGGAGACGGGTTTCTTGTTGGGGTGGGGGTGGGGGTTGTGGCGTGGAGGGGATGGGCGAAGGGGGGAGGGAGGAGGGGGGAGGAGGAGGAGCCGAGGAGAAGGCCATTGGCCATTTGTTGTGTCGTCTTTCCTTGGGCCTGCGGAGAAGTGGTTTCAAAGAAAGAGGGGATTGGGTTCTCGTTCTCTGATTGGCAGCGTTGGCCCATTTGTTGTGTGTGTGTGTCTATATCTCTGTCTCGGCCCATTTGCTCTCTCTCTCGGCCCATTTGATCTCTCTCTCTCTCTCTGTCTCTTTTGACCCATTTGATCTCTCTCTCTCTCTCTCTCTCTCTCTCTCTGTGTCACGGCCCATTTGCTCTCTATCCTCTCTCTCTCTTTCGACCCATTTGCTCTCTCTCTCTCCCTCTGTGTCGGCCCTTTTGCTCTCTCTCTCTCTCTCTCTGTCTCGGCCGATTTGCTCTCTCTCTCTCTCTCTCTCTATCTCTGTGTCTCGGCCCATTTTTTCTCTCTCTCTCTCTCTGTGTGTCTCGTCCCATTTGATCTCTCTCTCTCTATCTCTGTGTCTCGGCTCATTTGATCTCTCTCTCTCTCTCTCTATCTCTGGGTCTCGGCCCATTTGATCTCTCTCTCTCTCTCTCTCTATAAATATATATATATATATCTGTGTCTCAACTCATTTGCTCTCTCTCTATATCTCTGTGTCTCGGCCCATTTCCTCTCCCTCTCCTCTCTCTCTCTTTCGGCCCATTTGATCTCTCTCCCTCTCTCTCGCAGTGTCACGGCCCATTTGCTCTCTCTCTCTCTCCTCTCTCTCTTTCGGCCCATTTGATCTTTCTCTCTCTCTCTCTCTCTCTCAGTGTCTCGGCCCATTTGCTCTCTCTCCTCTCTCTCTTTCGGGCCATTTGATCTTTCTCTCTCTCTCTCTCTCAGTGTCTCGGCCCATTTTCTCTCTCTCCTCTCTCTCTTTCAGCCCATTTGATCTTTCTCTCTCTCTCTCTCTCAGTGTCTCGGCCCATCTGCTCTCTCTCTCTCTCTCTCTCTCTATCTAGTTCTTTCTTTTTCTCTCTCTCTCTCAATCTTGTTCTTTCTTTCTTTCTCCCTCTCTATCTTGTTCTTTCTCTCTCTCTCTCTCTATCTTGTTCTTTCTTTCTTTCTCCCTCTCTATCTTGTTCTTTCTCTCTCTCTCTCTCTCTCTATCTTGTTCTTTCTTTCTTTCTTTCTTTCTCTCTCTCTCTCTCTGTATCTTGACCTTTCTTTCTTTCTCCCTCACTATCTTGTTCTTTCTTTCTTTCTCTTTCTCTCTCTATCTTGTTCTTTCTTTCTTTCTTTCTTTCTCTCTCTCTCTCTATCTTGTTCATTCTTTCTTTCTCTCTCTCTCTCTATATATTTTGTTCTTTCTTTCTTTCTTTCTTTCTCTCTCTCTCTCTATCTTGTTCATTCTTTCTTTCTCTCTCTCTCTCTATATATTTTGTTCTTTCTTTCTTTCTTTCTCCCTCTCTATCTTGTTCTTTCTTTCTTTCTTTCTCTATCTATCTACCTATCTATCTATCTATCTTGTTCTTATTTTCTTTCTCCCTCTATCTTGTTCTTTCTTTCTCTCTCTATCTAGTTCTTTCTTTTTCTCTCTCTCTCTCAATCTTGTTCTTTCTTTCTTTCTCCCTCTCTATCTTGTTCTTTCTTTCTTTCTCTCTCTATCTTGTTCTTTCTTTCTTTCTCCCTCTCTATCTTGTTCTTTCTTTCTCCCTCTCTATCTTGTTCTTTCTTTCTTTCTTTCTCTATCTATCTACCTATCTATCTATCTTGTTCTTATTTTCTTTCTCCCTCTATCTTGTTCTTTCTTTCTCTCTATCTCTCTATCTTGTTCTTTCTTTCTCTCTCTCTCTCTCTTGTTCTCTCTCTCTCTCTATCTTGTTCTCTCTCTATCTGGCTCTTATTTCTCTTTTTACTTATTCATCTCTTTATCTCTCTTTTTCTCTCGTACTTTCTTTCATTCTCTCTCTCTCTATCTACCTCTTTTTCTCTTTTTACTTCTCTATCACTTTTTCTCTCTTTCTTTCTTTCTCTCTCTCTTTTTCTCTCCCTCTGTTTTTTTCCCAATCTATGTCTCTTTTTCCCTCATAATTTTTTCTATCTCTCTCTCTCTATCTATATATTTTCTCTATTTCTTTCATTCTTTTGCTCTCTCTCTCTCTCGCCTTTCCCTCCCTCTGGCTTTCCTATCTCTATCTCTCTCTTTTTCTTTCTTTTTTTCTCCCATTCTCTCTCTCTCTCTCTCTCTCTCTCTCTCTCTCTTTCGCCTTTCCCTCCCTCTGGCTTTCCTATCTCTATCTCTCTCTTTTTCTTTCTTTTTTTCTCCCATTCTCTCTCTCTCTCTCTCTCTCTCTCTCGCTTTCCTATGTCTTTTCGTGGTCTATCTTTCTCCTTTTCTCTCTTATTTCTTTATTTCTCTCTCTCTCTTTCTCTCTATTTATCTCTAACTACATTATAAGTATTCAACCACAAACGCTTCTCAGCAGTCAGCAAGCTATCACACAATACATTAAACAGCTTCACAAATTCAAAAGATGAATTGGAAGTTGATACTGCAATAGAGGAAAATCACTAGGTTGATATTTTCTGATGTTAAGCTCATGTAAATTAAAATTTAAAATGGTATTTTTCTTTGAGTTTTTCGGGAAGAGTGTAAACTGTGACTTCATTATCCATGTGCGCATTACCTGTAGAATTTATGTTGTTTGAATTTATTTGACAATGGTTATGCACCAAATGATATGTGTTTTTGCATTTTCAGTTAACATTTAGCTTGACACCAACTTTATGAGTGGTCAATGAATATATATTTCCATATGTCATGATGAATGTAGGATAAATCAGGATAATTTGGAAAAAATGTGTCAAAAATAAAATCTCTATGATTTGACAAGAGGAAGCTTGTGCTTTCTTACTGATAGAACTAACATCTTAATAAAAAGGAATCATTCAGAAGTTTCCTTGTGTGTTAATTTTATCTTTCTCCATATTTAATGGCATGTGTTATGGTATCCATTTCAAAATAAAAATATTTGCCTCAACATATGTTAGTCAATATCTATAAGAATAATATCTTATAATTTTTATTTTTATCAAAATTTTTAACAAAACCATAACAACATTATTATTTGACTAAAATGGGTATTATATCTTTTAAATCTAAAATGATATGTAGTGATAGTGGTTCATTTTGAAGTATCCTTTGTGTCATGGGTGTGGGCGAGTGGGATCTGTGTTTAATAAGGGTATTAATGCTCGCTCCATGCAGATAAAAATTTTTAAACGTTCAAACTTACATATATAAAAACCCCCTGGGTGGCATCCAGGGCACGACTAGATCGGTCTACGAGCACAAACCTTGGGTTGGTCGTACACGACATTGTGTTTTTTCCAATAAAAAAGTATCACATTATTCCTTGTTTATTTTTCTCTAGCTCTTGCCATAAATCATCTCTCTAGGTTTGTGTATTAGTTTTTTAACATAAATGGAAATTGATGAAAATTATTTACATTTAATGATTAAATGAAAAAATATGATCCTCTAGGCTGATGTATCAGGCTAGTTATAGACTACATCCGCCTAATAACCTTCATTGGCTTCCAAAATTAGTTTTGACATATCATCATATAGATTAATTAAACACGGATTGATTTAACTAAGTTGAGAGTTCCAGCCCATGGGTTGCCGAGCTACACCTCTTGCTTTAGAAGATAAACTTGATTGTATTGACTCACTCATGTAACCCTTCTATTATTGGTTATTATGTATGTGTAGTGCCTCGTTTCTTGGCACTCCTGCGTCAGTGCTAAGTAGCCAATTTCAGCTCCGCCAGCATTTCATCCACGTCGTCTTCGCTGATTCGCCGTCAAGGGGTCCCGCGATCTGCGCCAGTGCTATGCAGCCAATCAGAGGGCCTGAAATTGATATAAAAATAGTTAAACGAATGGAGTAGATCTCCATTGTCTGATCTTCTTTAAGAAGATCGGACTGCTGATATCATATTCGCCTCTTTAAATAAGCCCAAAAAGACAAGATATTCAGGCCAGGTTGGCTCGAAGCCTGATCTCTTTTTTCACTTTGTTTTCTTTAAAGATCACAGCCCGGTGGGGCGTTATCAATAAACTCAACAATGGCCCGACCCGCTGTGACATTTAAACGCCTAGTGGGATTTTGAGTCCCATATGGAAAATTTCAAAACGATGAAATAGTATATTTATTTCAGCGCTAACTGTATGATGAATTGAAATAGCATACCTCTCCAGCGCGCGATTGACTTCTCCTTGGGCCTCCATCTGGACCTGTTCTCCTTGTGGGTCGGTTGTGCACCTACCTGCCAGGCACTTCCCCTTGCGGGCTGTGGCTGGCTTGAGCTTCACGCTCGCTGGCCTGCAGCTAGCTAGGGCTCACACGCTTGGTCAACTTCCTGGCTGGCCCAATATAAATGTTTCTTTCTTCTTCGTTAATTTTCTTTATTTCCTCGTTCTGTTTATTTCTTCAACTTCGTTTTCTTTCCTGCAATAGCATATATACATACTAAATAGAGCATTAGAAAATTAAAAATGTCTTAAGTATTTTTTTTTACTAAGAAATTTTTTTAGTTGTATAAAATGCATAAAAAATGACATAAAATAATGCATTATTTTATAACTTGCTCTATTCAGTGCATGTGATGCAAAATCTTATAAAATTGGGTCAAATACACATGAAATCATCCCAAAATGATCCCAAAATCTTACATGACGCATTTTGGGTTTATCAAATCCCTCATTTTCTTGGCACTCTTAGGATGACTTAGGGTATGGTCAATAATGATTTGAATTTACGTTAATAATTTGTCATTCATATTTGAAGTAATCAATATTAATTTTATAAACCTTGACTCATTAAACCTTTCTGTTATCATTAATTGTTTATGTATAGTCCCTCAGTTTCTTGATGCTCCTAGGATGACCTAGGATATGGTGAACTATCAAACCCCAGTTGGTCATCCGAGCTAGTACTCACTCATTCAGAAATAATCTGATAACTATTCTCTAATATTACAATCCCCTGGCCAAGAATTTCATTGCATCATATTCCTTAAGTTGTCTGCTCAAATACTTAGGCCAGAAAATCCTATATTAACCACTCAGTCATCTTCATAAACACATCATACTCATCATATGATTGGTTATTTGGATTGGCCATACTCTTCATATGAGCGGGACCAGAGTGTGTCATTTTATACATGAATTTTTATGTCCTTCTTGAATATGTATAATACATACTTAAAAACTAATGATCTTTGTATTATGATATCATCATAGTTCCCCAAGTATGATCATGTATCCATGGACTTTATCAGAAGCATCATATGCATTATATGTAGGCAGTAATCCAATCACACATTCCATATCTCTATCCTTGTCCATTAATATAATAAATGTAAATGCATGTTTATTATAGGCACCAGGAGTTTTATTATGGCTATTTGGAAAACATAGATGTACATATGGCCTATTGGGTCAATAAACGATGTGTTTTATATTGACATTTGAAAAATATGAGTAAATAAATCCAAGACATACTACAAATATATGTCAAAAATCATATTATTCATGCATGTTTTGGGTATTAATTAATCAAATATGGCAGATCATTAATGCTCAATGAAAACTATTTTTAAAAGTATTGCATGCCTTTTAATTTATTAACCTTATCCAATTTTTTCTTAAATATAATTTCTACATGCTTAAAATTTTATATTGGCTAATTTTTACAGTTTTCCCTTTTATTCTGTGATTTCTCAGGTTTAAGGCACTGTGCCACATGTCAAAATCTAGTAAACTTAGACTTTGATGCACTATTGGTTTACAAGGTGGCAGAACAACTTTTTTGGTTGTGGGATGGCTTTTGTCAGTTTTCTAATTTATCAGTTAATTGAATTCACCTCATGTAAGACTATATTGATTTCAGAGCTGGATAATTCTGCCATTTTTCCTCTTTTGAGGTTAAAAGACTATCATGAATATTTTATTCAAGTTTTAACTTGGACCTTTTTAATGCAAGACTGTGTTTCTTGAATCGTTGTCTGCCTTGTGAATCTCTACCCTTAGCTCAATGTATCATTCATTTACATTCTCTTGGTCCTTCTAACTATTCATTTAAGAAACCTCCCGCGTGGTCACCCATTCCAAAATGCTCACACCACAGCACGCTTAACTTCGTCGTTCTCCCTCATAGTATCCATTTTGGCGAGCTAAGCAGCTCCTCTCTCTCTCTCTCTATGTATATTGATCATGGTCTTATTTTCTTCACAATCACTCAGTTATAGAACTTTTGAGGGAACTAATTCAATCATGAAAGACACTTTAGAAGTCATAGGGTTGATCTGGTTGGTTTGGCCAAACCGACCCTTGGATCGACTTAACCAACCAATCTGATCAATCTGACTTGCTACTACACTGACTAATTCAATGGTGAGAAATAAGTTATACATGGAGACAACTAATCTGTACCTTTTTTACTTTTTATTTGACTAATTAAAAGGCCAGGTCAACAGTCAACTCATCTGTATTTAACCCACTTTTTAGTTTTTTTCTTTCTTTTCATTAGGTTAATATGTCAACAATTGGAAACGTATACTATCTAGAGAGATGAAAAGAGAATGAAAGCAAGAGCAGGATGGAAAGAGTGAGAAGTAGTGGAGAGAGAGAGAGAGTGATGGCAAAGCGGCGAAGAGAGAAGGGAAAGAGAGAGAGACAAAGATGGAGATTCATAGTGAGAAATAAGAGGGAGATGAAGAGAAAGACTGAGTGAGAGAGAGATGAAGAGAAGGCAACAGGAAAAAAGATGAAGTGAGATAGGACAGAGGATGTGAAAAGAGAGATGGAGAGAGAGAGAGAGATAGATAGATAGGGAGAGCAATGGCGAAATAGAGTTGGAGAGAGATAGGAAGAGAGAGAGAGAGAGAGAGAGCGAGAAAGGGATGAGGAGAGAGAGAGAGAGATGAGGAGGGAGAGAGGGCAGACCCTACAGGATCCTTCTACATGCACAAATGACTAGATGGAGTGAGATAGGACAGAGGATGTGAAAAGAGAGATGGAGAGAGATAGATAGATAGATAGATAGATAGATAGATAGGGAGAGCAATGGCGAAATAGAGTTGGAGAGAGATAGGAAGAGAGAGAAAGAGAGAATGAGAGAGAAAAACGGAGAGAGATGTAAGAGAAAGAGAAACAGAAAGGTATGAGGAGAGAGAGAGAGAGAGAGAGAGAGAGAGAGAGAGAGAGAGAGAGAGAGAGAGAGAGAGAGAGAGAGAGAGAGAGAGAGAGAGAGAGAGAGAGAGAGAGAGAGAGAGAGAGATGAGGAGGGAGAGAGGACAGACCCTACAGGATCCTTCAACATACACAAATGACTTGATGGAGATTTTTTACCAGGAAATGTGAAACAAATGTAAGGTTCAAACTCTGATTAAGAAAATGATGTGTGAGAACATCAATACTTCCATGAATCAAGAACCGAAAAGTGGGACAGATTTAGAGAAAAGTTTTTTGCATGGATCTTGGAAAATATCAACCCTACATTATATTCCAACATAGATTCCCACTGAAGCTCCCCAAAAAAAATCCACAAATCCCCCCCCCCCTCTTTTATTCTGAATCTGAGCCATCAGCAACTGAGGATCTTATTGTCCGCCTACCATAATTATCATCATCATCATCATTGTCAGGGTCATCCTTCTTCACATCAATTATACCTATCAAATGGTCACCAACACACAACAAATGATATTTTAAGCAACATAAAACAAGAAAAAACAAGGGAAAAGTTTATCCATACCTTTCCGAATCAGTAAATTCTCCAAAGCCTTCGTGCTAAAATCGTCCCTATTTCCCAGATCTTGGAAACCCACCACTCTGTCTACGGCGATTCCCTTTCTGTAAATAAACTCAAAATTAATGATTTAATAAATTAATGATTTAGTGAAGTTTAATCATAGATAGAAAAACTCGTTAGACATTCGAAATAATGATTAAATGAAGTCAATTAAGTAAAGTGGAACACGACCTGAATAGAATAACACATGGCAGAGTTTTGACAGCTAGCTTTGTCACGAAGAATGGCGCGTTCTTTAAAAAATCAAAATTACAAACACGTCAGATATCTATAAAAACTGAAATGGGATTATTGCGGAGAAGACAGAATCTAAATTAAAAAGGAAATAAAAAAGTAAAGCAGATGGACCGAGATTCTGAATAAATCAATTTTAACTCGAAAGGGCCAAATGAGATTGATCGAGAAAGAACCTCAGCATCCAGTTTAATGAATTTCGCATCGACAAAGCGGGGTGCGAGGGATTTCAGATGTTTGTCCATAATCCTGTCCAGAATTATTATCAATGACACAGCGCTCTTCTTCAAAACCCAACTAATGATGATAACATTTTGATAAATCCCACTTATTCAGGAAAAATATGGACGTGGAATTACTTGCATCGATAGAACTCCCCGTGGTAAAAATGGCAAATGGCCTTTTCAGTTCCAGTCACTTCCCCCAAGAAGTCCCCTTCAGAGATTTCTCTATATTCCCCATGGCCTTTTCTTTTCAAAGCTTCTCTCTTCTCTGCTTCTTTCTGCACATGAAACAAATCAACATATCATGCCTTAATCAATCGACTTTGAAAAATCTGTGGATGTAAACCACGGTTTGGCATAAACGATGATGAAGACACGGGGAAAATTACAAACATTATTGCCCTCATCATTTGTCCAAGCCCAACCATGGATGATGATGGGCTTATTAGTAGATGACAATGATGAAATAAGCATCATCTGCAGATGATGACGAATGGACTATGATGAAAATCTGCCGATCATCATCCACATTCTGCCAACAATAACAATGGAAAATAGAAAACGATCAAGATGAATAATCATCATTGTCGTCATCATTCTGGTTTCCAAAAGCCATCATCATTATCTATCAATTGATCAAGAATCATCATCATCGTACATTCTAGCCCAAACATGAATGACAATGATGATGAGGAAATTTGGAGATGGCGATGACAACTAAGTCCTTGTCTGCCACAGTTCCATGAACACGATAACAATGGTGTGTGGACCATTGTCACTGGAACCCAGTTTCCAAGAGCCATCATAATCGTTACCGTTCTCGTCATTCATCCAAGCCCAAACATGGATGTCAATGATGATCACAAGATTTGGAGATGACAGATGATGACAACAAGTTCATCATCATTCACTGAACCTTTTTGTTTGATGCCAACAATAACAATGCTGAGTGTGAGATGACGGTTAGGTTTATGAATGGACATCGTCAACCTTGTTTGCCGTACAGGTGACGTCATTGTCATCCATTGGTTGAAGAAGAATAATCATTGTCATCGTCATTAATACAAGCCCAAACATGGATGACAATGATTATGACAATGTTTGGGGATAAGAATGCTAAACTTGTCAGTGTCCGTCAGCCCTAGTTCAGTGCCAACAATAACCATGGCGAATGGACAATGATGATGATGAATCATCATCATCACTGACGTACAGTTGACAAGAACTGTCATCATCATCTGTCAGTTGATGAAGAATAATAATCGTCAGAGACATTCATCTAAACCCAAACATAGATTAAAACAAATTCGTCATTGTTCACCAATCTTAGTTCCATGCCTATGATAACAATGGCAAGTAGATGGTGACGATCATGTATCATCATCATCATCATTGACACCCAGTTTCAAAGAGTCATCGTGATGAATAATCTTCGTTGTTATCATTTATCTAAGCCCAAATATGGATTACAGTGATGGCAAAATTTGGTGATGACGATGACAATGATAAGTTCATTATTTTCCATCGACCATAGTTCAGCGTCCAAAAAAACAATGGCAAGTGGCCGATCACCATGATCAATTATCAACGTCACTGACATCCAGTTTCCAAGACCTTCCATATTTATCTATTGACGATGAATAATGATCATCGATTTTCTTAGCCCAATCATAGATAAAGATGATGATGGTGGGATTTGGGGTGACTCTTCATTACCCCCAAACCCAAGATTTTATTATATTTCATCGGTACAAGAACTCTATACCTTCAGAGCTGCAATCCGGTCAGCATGTAATTTCTCAAGTTCAGGATCCTGGAAACTGAGGAGGTCAGACAATAGCATCAACCAGGCCAATAGATTCAATATCAACTGCAGAAATATTTCTATGAACTTGGTAAAACTCACATCCATCAGCTCATCCAGATCAACCTCCAGGTTGGCCGCACTAGATGTTTGTCCCTTCCCCTGAGCAACCATTTCCTGAGAAACAACAACGCTGAGGCACAAATTAGATCCAAATGCAAAACCAAAATCCAAAACAACAAACAGAACTCCAACGATGATTAATAGATCATTAAAAAAAAGAGCTTCCTGGAATCGGCAGCTTCCTAATGTAGTGAATCTGAAATATCATAATTAGGGCAGCTTCAGTTCGGCCCTGTTTCCACGATCACCGGCAAATCTCAACGACCATTGATTAATTACAATCATACGGACACCCACGAGTCCAAAAAAGAGTAAATCACATCAAGATAAGCAAATATGAACCGGAAAAGATGAGCAGAAGCGTGGAAGACGGAAAACCAACGAACCTTCTGGTAATCACGGGCAGCGGCCGCCATTACATTCCCGAAATTCAGAGTGGACATGGTCGATCGAAACGCGTCGGGATCCATTCTATCTTTCTTTGCTTCTGTCAATCGCAACAATCAAACTTCTTTCGATCGCCAAAGACTGAACAGAGATTGAACTTCTGGCAATATCAAAATTTTCTTGTGGGTTTTGAATAAGAAACCCACTTTTTAAGAAAGAGGCTCTGATGGATGACGGATGACGTATAGGGAATATGGATGACGGATGACGTATAGGGAATATGGATGCCGGATGACGGATGAAGGATGAAGCGTGTGGATATGGATGACTGATGATGGATAAGGGACTATGGAAGACGGATGCTGGACTACGGATGACTGGTTGTCGATGACAGGTGTCTCTTTTAGATGATGGATGATGGACGATGGATGATGGATGATGGATTATAGATGACAGATATGGATGCCTGATGACGGATGATCGATGACTGATACCGGATGGCGGATGATGGATTACAGATGTCGGATGACGAGTTATGGACAACTGATGCCGGATGATGGATTACAGATGATGGATGACGAATTATGGACAACTGATGCCGGATGATGGATTACAGATGATGGATGACGAATTATGGACAACTGATGCCGGATGATGGATGACAGATGACGAATGCCGAATTATGGATGACGAATTGTGGATGACTGATGGCCGATGATGGATGCCATATGACTGATGATGGATGACAGTTGACAGATAATGGAATGTGGATGTCAGATGCCGGATGCCGCATGCCAGGGGAAGGATGATGGATGGCAGATGATGGATGATAGATGGCAGAACGGATGGGAAGGCAATCAAAATCTGTCATCTGTTACAGAATCTGTACTTTCTGTCCAAGGGGTTGGACGAAACCGATGATGAGACAGACATAGGACCGTTGTAAAACTAGAGTCAAACACATAGCACTATGGGACAAAATACATGAGGGCTTTTGTCTCATCTTACAGTCCAAGGTCAGGATGGGTGACTGATGACAGAGACAGAATATATGATGGATTGTCATCTGTCACTGAACCCTTGTGGGGACACTCTCAAAATGACAAACAAAATGACTAGCCTCATAGAGTACCAAAGATATAAATCAAGATGAAATGTTGGTTCAACTGTAAAAAATATTATGACACCCCTGATTTATTGATTACTTGAGACTTCCAACAAGGTAATGACTTCTTCTAGATTGAGCCATTTATATAAGTATTTAGATTTTGTTAATGTTTCCCCGATTGAAAAGGATTTTGTTTACATCTCGTATCTAGATAAAGTTGATCATACTTGCATATTTCATGTTGTCTGACTAGGTATCATTAAATGCATTGAGTTAAATGAATCATTAAATGCTTTCCAGATTGAGTTTGACTTCCTTCAACTGTAGTAAAATTGAAAACTAATACCGCGTAATTTTATTTATATATATATATTTATCTTGTTACTGAAAAATGTCAATGGGAGTATCTACCTATAATGTGTTAAATGCCAATTTATATGGTGAACAATTTGACACAAAGTAAGAATTGAATGAACTATGTGTACATCACGCAAAGTTGAATCAATGTCAAAATATCTCATGTTACTCCACGGAATATACTTAATAATGGCTTAGGACATTCACACTAAAGGAATTATCTCATGTTAACAGAGGAAGATATGATATTTTTGTTATTATCCATGATATATGGTAATCTTTGGCCGTAGTGTCAACATACCATGCCAAAAAACTCTGATTTCAGATTTTTCACATGGAGTAATCATGGTGAATTGAGAAAATCAATGCACATACATATCGGTTAAATCCTTCTCAAGGAAATACATTGACGAAGTGAGACCTATTTATGAGTGTGTTCTTTACACAATATAAATTACTTTAAATGGTTGAATACTTTTTTAGTTATTGGGGTAATTTCACTGTATTCATTTAGGGGTTTTGAAGAAAGATGTAGAAAAATCTGTGAAACAATGTATCGGTCTGATCTAGCCTAGTGATAATCCTTGGTAAATGTTTAATATGAGTCTCATGGACGTTTTGCATTCAAAAAAATGTTCTATATTATATGAGTCAAAAGTGAGGAACAGCCTAATACAATTCTCCTAACGCCAGGTGTCACACGGTCAAATCCCGAGCTAGGACAATTTCTCGAATCTGGCGCTTGGCGGCCTCAGTGCTTTGAGCAGAACAGTGAGCAGCTTTGATCTCTTGCAATAGCTTAATATCACATAGAAGGGGTTAGAGGAGAGGGTAGGAACGCATCCCCGTCGAGGAATAGTGTCGTTGCATTAATATCATAAAAGGGTTGCATCGTAGTCATAATCATTACATGGGGGAAGACCAGGGATGATATCGAAGTAACAAGACGAGGCACCATGCGCCAGGGTAGTGTCGCTCTTGCGCCTCGAGGCCTGCAGCTCCGCGTGTGCGCCCGCCAGCCTTGACGCTACACATGTGCCCCCGGGCCAGGCACCGCACGCCCGCAGGCATGGCAATTACACACGCCACCCCTGCCTTGATGATCACACATGTCACCAGCACCCGCGTTGACACCTATCGCACGCAAACTGCGCGACGCCGCTGCATTCGGTGCCTCAAGCCGGGCGCAACGTGCCCGACACTACCCCTAGGGGCACCATGCCCCCATGCCGCCTCGGCGCACACTATGCACCACTGCCTTAGTCTCCTGGCGGGATGTCACCAGCCCCGCGCCCCGCACACGCGATGCATGCGAGGCCCACACAACCGCTGCGCGGCTCCCCGCACAACTCCACGTGCTGCCCTACGGGACTGCTGCCCGGCCTGCGCGTCCCACCCCTGCATGCAGCGCTTGGCGCCCGTGCGCGACGCTTGGCGCCGCCGTGCTCACGTCCTTGTCAGCCCATGCGCCCAGCACGTGCGGACCTCGCCTGATCCGTCTCGTCTAAGCGCCAACGGGCACGCACACCATCCCCAGTGTATCATCACTAATGGGGCGATGGCCTAAAAGATAAGGTAGGGCATCACTACCCTTAGTGCGTCGTAGCACTAAATAGGACTCAATCATTACAGATTGTGAGTCTAACATGAACACACCCTCCTAATAAGCACGCAGGCCTCTGGGAAGGGAATGTCACCTAGTTAGGGGCCTAACACAAGGTTATATACAGAATAAAGAGTCAATTTCACAGAAATCCTTAAAGCTCTCTCTAATGTTTTTTGATAAAACTCAAGTTGATATTAAGACCAAGTCATCAATTCATCCTTTTCTATTTGGTAAGACTTAGGCTGAAGTAGGTTCATTCAATACCCATTTATTGAAGCATCTATGACTTCTAATTTAACCATTTTTAAGAATGATAGTTTCTTTCAGCTTAATTAACACCCAAATTTTCATCATCGTTACTGTATCATTTTCTAGGGTTAAGATGAAAAATTCACTAGTGTGATCGTAGTTGTATATGAATGACAATGACAGTGATGATTCACTATTGTCCTCTGATCATCTGGTACAAAAACCGTAGAGACAGGTAGATGAAAAGTAAAAAAAAATCAAAATTTTAGTCATCATCCTTTTTCATTGTCATTATTCTCCTAGATGCCGAACCCTAGCCTAGTTGTTGGAGATTTAAATATTGCTTACATGTTTATTTGAATATCAAGTGGTTTCTGTGTGAACTCTTTTGAAATTACATTGGCATTATCCCAGTCGAAAGGTTATTGCCTATAAGAGATTGAGGGCAAAATCATTTTTTAGGGAAGATATAAGTACCTCTCTTCATCTAAATTCTTATCTATTAAAAAAAAACTCTTATCTATTTGAGGGAAATAAATTATTTCCAGTTGGTTTTGTGTCACAGTTCATTTAACTCATAAATAAGTCTCGTGTAAGCAGAAAAATCAAGACCGTGGGACATAGAACTAGTGAAACACTAGAAGAAGGCATGTGCGGTGTTTTTTTTGACTAAGTGATTTGTGGGTATGCTATGTGGCAAATGAGCTATGGTTAATGAGATGGCATTTTAAGCCATAAGTATTGGGCTATAGGGCATGTTTTTCAAGCACTGGAAGAGGGCCTACATTAAACATTAATATCATATTTTGTCCTTATCTCCTTCATCCCAAGTTTCTCACAATATATACAACTATTTGTATTTATTCAATACATTTAAGTATAAGAGGCTATGCTGGAGGAAAAGTAGATCACCTATAAATACATTTTTTACCTCTGTTCTCACTATTAAAATTATTATCATATCTATTCAATTCTTATTTCATTACCAAAATTGAGACCCCAACAAGAAGAAAAAATGGCTGCGGTATGGAGACAATGTCAGACATCCAAGCAAGTTGGAATCTCTGTAACTATATCCAGTGTTCATTGAAAAAATTAAAACTAGTACCAAAGAACAGTATAACCTTCCAACTTATGAAATTTCTAAACAAAGATCAGTTTATAAACCTAAAAATTAATACATCAACCAGAGCCAAACATTATCATTTCAAAGGCCTGGTTGCCACAATTATTTTACAGACCAATATGATAATCTTAGAAAAATGAAAAAAGACTAACACATATTAGGCCCGTAGGAAGATTATGGAAAATGAAGGCAGGACCAGAGAAGCCGTAATCTCAGCCATCTAAACTATTTGACATCTCTAAGATTATCTCACCAGTTTATTTCTAAGGAAAATTATAATGTAATTTTCAAAATTAATTAAAAATATACAAACCACTTTATATACTCATTTCTTTATCTCAACATAAAAACAGCCTCATTAATGAAGCAATGTAAAAAAACAGTTAGCTAAAGCAGTCATAATAAATAAAAAACGTGACATCCTAGGACCAAAATCTGATAAAGTAATTCACATATTATTATGTGGTTCAGGAATATGCAAAAGATGAGTCATTTTTGCTAATCGGTCCAAACTATATTTGTCCCACTGAGCCTGCAGATTTCAAAATTATTTTATCAGGATTGCCACACAAATCTTTTGCTTTGGTAGCTATCAAATGTATGTTTTGGCAGTGGACTTGTTAAGTGAATCAGATCAGTCTAGCATATTTTTTCAAAGATGACATATCAGATTGACATACTTTTGGTCAGAGTTGTAGAAACTATAATATGTGACATCATTCTAGCATTTGTTTGTAAGAGATGCAATATGGCCAAAGGCAGCGAATGAGTCTGACACAATTTTTATCAAATTTGGGCTAGTATATCATATCAATCTGTCATATCTTTTGCTAGAGCTACCTGCTGGCAGATCAGCTGTCTTTTTCTTTTTTTGTTATGTAAAAGAACATCCCTGCTTGATTATATATTTTGAATTTTAAATTTCATATGATTGTGATTAATATAAAAGCATGTCATGTAACATGAAAGACTTTTTTATCAAGTTTTTTTTGTGAGAGAATGCTCTTGTGCTTGTGGATTCAGACAATTCCCTTTGGACTCAAGGGCAAAAGTACCTGATTTTGTAACCTTAAAATATTGTTTCTTCTAGTGTAGACAGGAAATATGGATTCAAGGCTAGGCTTCACATTTTTTATTGCATAGAGGTTGAATCACATTGCCAAAGTTAGGAGTCCAAAAATATTTAAGGAAAAATGGTACAACCAAAAAAATCCTTATTTCAGTCCTTCAGATCATTTGGCACCTTTAAAAGCATATTAGCAGCACAATTCTAGGAGACATGATTTTAAAAGAACACAGAAAAATATTTGAACCTAAAATTTTTTACAAAGGCATCTCAAGGCAAATATCATCATTACTATTGCGTCAACTTAGGATAGACTCCCATTAATGACAACCATGCCTAATCAACAAAAATAAGTCCATTCTTCTCAACTGATGTATCTGCCATAAATCAGCAGGTCAAGATGAAAGCTTCAATAACATAAATATCAGGTTACCAATATTAGGTGCCAAGTAAGATAAGGGAAGAAAAGGCCACGACCATAAAACCCTTATCTTAGCCATACTAACCATCTTACTGTTAGATCTGCAGGAGGCATGCACTGATTCTTAGGGATGATGAAGATGACACATGAATGAAATGAATGTAAAACACACCTCGATCCATCGAGTCTTCTCTTAGTTGAATCAACAAGTCTTGAGTGGAGGCCTTTTGGATCGGTACGGGATGACTTCAAGAAGCCTCTTTTATTTATAATGGGATGCCCAGGAGAAATGTCAATTGCCTTATGACCCAAGGACCCCGCTCCTACTTATAGGAAGAGGTGATACTATATCCTCTTTAGTCTATCTTGATTAATCCCATAATTATAATTACTACAGTCTTAGCCTCTACACATTTAATAACCATACTTATTGTTATATATGTCTTAAACTCATCATTACTATTAAGTGAATCACATTGATTGGGATTTGTAATAGATAGCTTAGTAATATGCAATTATATACATACATATAATCGTCCATAGATTAAGAAATTAATCTAACACCTACATCTTTGGAAAATTGTTCATTTAAAAAACAATTGCAATAAAATGCCAAAAAAACACAAAGAACAACAAATGTCCCCGCAATTTTTCCTTTTGGATCTCGTCATGATGATCACCGTCATCAATACATAAAATAAGAGGAACATCAACCACAACCAATAATAATTAATATAAACTTCCCAGTCAACAGAAGTAGCCATAAATCTCATAAATCTCATAATTCAAATCACGGGCTCCCCAGATTTGGAGTCCAGGAAGATAACTGAAGAAAAGTGAGGGACTCCCAGTGCAATCACAGTAGTAAAAAAACATAAAAATAAGAAAATAAAATGTCATTGCTCTTTTCCATTTAGTATCTTAATGCAAAGATCATCCTTATTTTTAACACAATTAACCACACCCAACTACTAACTTGTAAAACTAGGCTGTTACACTGAGACAGCATGTCTGTCAAAATACACAGCCCAGGACAACACTAAATGATGTGTTACAAAGATTAAGAACGAAGAACATTTGAGATCACCTGAGAGGCAGCTTCATGGCCACCCGAAAAACGAAGTCCCTAACAAAGATTGGCAAGTAGTACAGGATGTTGAATAGGCTGGAGAGATGGCCGTAGGTGATGTATGCCGGTGGTCTCCGTCGAAGGATGGCAGCAGTGACTTTTCTTGCAAACCGGTCAGGCAGGGTTGACCGAGGACCCTGAGAGTAGTCAGTGCGCATCCGTATTGCTGCCTCAAACCGATTGTAGAGCTTCCACTCTGGCATTTTCTTGTATCTGCAGAGGCTGGAGTATCCCAGGTTTGAGCTGACTGAGCCAGGGACGACGAGCGTCACATCAATGCCCAGGGGCTTGAGCTCCAACCTACAAAGAAAATTTTAAGATTTTAATTTCCTAGACACAAATCTCATAAAGATCATATTTTGTTTTGGAAAAGAAAAACCCTTATGAAGGAAATGGTGGGTTGGTGAGATCAATGGAGGAATCTGACATCATGATTTGATGAAGATTTATTGAGGCAAAATGGTAGCAATTTGTATTTTTATTTGTTCTTTGAAACAACGGTAAAATGTACATTTCACCATCGGACAACAAAGTCACGAGACGGTGACGAATAATCAGATATCGAAAGAATTTAGAAATAGTCTGATGTGCTGAAGACTCGTAATGTTTTTTTGAAGCAAATTTAGAGTATGCATTTATCTTTTTTCTCTTTGTAAACATCAGAAAAATGTTTCTTTTCGTGTGATTGTCTGAGGCTAAGATGGATTGACTGATTGACCAAAGGTTAACGGGGCAAGAGTGAGGAGGATCTGATCAGGCTTGCTGGTCGGATATAAGAAGAAGGAAGTGGGGCAGCAGATCACCGTGCATATACTTGTAGTTAGCTAGGATTTTGAATCTAATACTGGAAAAGGTAGAATCAATAATCTTAATAGGAACATTACAACAATAAGCCAACTACAAGTAAAGAAAATCAAGGCGTTGCGTACGCCTTGGTTTTTTTCTGGATGTAACAGAAAGGTTTTATTTTATGTGACTACAGGAAAGTACTATCGCTGGCTGTATCAGACATAAAGATGCCATGAACATTCGATATTGAAGGAAGCTGGGAAGAATCAGATTAACCTTTGAGGGGACGAGAAATTAGCGGACAAAAAATGTAACTTGGGATATTTTTAAACAAAAAGAATGGGTATTTTGATGTGAGGAGAAGCCGAGCTGAAAGAATAGTAATGAAAACTCAAAAAGAATCAAATAATCGGCATAATTAAAATAAATAACTGCGCTGCATTTCTCAGCTAATTTTTTAGTGGAGTTCGCATAAAATATACGACAGTGATAAGCGATAAAATTGAACTTTTTATGGGCTAAAGCCAAACCTCAAGGTGTCTGTCAAGGCATGAAGGGCAGCCTTGGATGCACTGTATCCACCAGCCCATGGCCCAGACACAAGCCCTGTAATGCTACCTACATTTACAATTCTACCCGTCTTCAACTTTGCCATGTGTGGAACGACTGCTTGGATTAGTCTTAGAGGTCCTGAGAAACAAACCACCATAAGCAATCAACCGACAAACTAACAGTAAAAATGAAACAGTAAACAAAATTCTCTCCGGGTAGAAACAAGAAATCAAGATCTCTAGGAGACAAGAGTACATTCTTGGCCTTTTATTTCTGCGGAAGATAATTTAGAAAATTAATTGAGAATGAGAATCCCTAAAAGAGCTCTTTCCTAGATTTCTCCACCACTCAAGATGAGCTTTCTCGTAAAAATCAGTCTTACATCCAAAAGCAAGGAAGTTCACAACAACCACTTCCACAAAACTAGCACTCCTGAGCAACGCACTCCAGATCCAGACATTAAAAGCATTTTCATAAAAAACCAACTAAACGTCATGATCGTCCTGATCCAAACATTAAAAGCAACCTCTCCATAGATATTAATATCTCATCTATTAATTAGAAAAAAAGGGAGACTCCTCACGAAAAAGTCATTCTTACACCAAGAAAACCACTATCCACAAAATTTAAAGCAAGCCATTTAAAGAAACTAACTTTCCAGCTGAACGACAGCAATAAAAACCAGCTATATGCCGTGATCGCCCAAGCCCAAACAATAAAAGCATCCTCACCATAATTATTCGCAGATTTATCAATTCGTAAGAGAAAAACGAGGGAGATTCCTCACGAAAAGCAATTCTTACGTCAAGAAAACAACTGCCCGAGTAATTTTTAAAAAATTTCCACCAACCCAATCGAAGAAACGAACTTCCAAGCAAAATGTCGAGATCATCCAGCCCCCAAACCCGAAAATCAAACTCACCATACACATTAGTATTGAACACATTCTCAAGAGAGGCCACGGGGATCTCAGCCAGCGGAGCCACGCAGTGCACTCCCGCATTGTTCACCAGCACGTCGATGCGGCCGAAAATGTCCAGCGACGCGGCAACAGCATTTCTGACGCTGATCTCGCTGAGCACGTCCAATTCCAGTAGAAAAAACCTCGAATCTCCTTCCAAATTCGCCATGGATCCCACCGATCTCGCCGTGGCCACCACGAAGCAATCTCTCTCAGCGAAAGCCCTCGCCAGCGCGTTCCCAATTCCCCCTTCCGAGCATCCCGTGATCATCACCACCGCCCTCTCTCGCCCCATCTTCTTCTTCTTCTTCCGCAACTGCAATTAAACCTTGCTATTTATACTGTTCAGTGGCCACCTCTGTAAGATATTAAAACGAGGCTGGCTCGGTGGGGCCCACCCGCGGTTAACGGTCGCCGTCAACGTCTCTTTCTCCGTGATCCTCACCGCTGCTGCACAGGTCAACGTCGTTGACTCCCGTTAACTTTGACGATCCCGCTGTAGATCTTTATGACCAACCGTCAACGCCGTCGGGTTTGCCCCGGTCCGTGAAACTGAGGGGCGACGGGACAAAGTCATTTCCGTCATTAGTCATCGGTCATCCGTCTGAGATGACACGAGAAGAGAGAGAGGTGGTCAGCTGACGTGACGGCAGTGACAACATCGGCAATGATGATGGATGGGACGGGATGAATTTTGTTGTGTCTGGCTTCCAGAGTAAGTTCAGGGACAAAGGACAGGACGGTTTTTCGTCGATCGACTAAAAAAACCGTCCCTTCTAATCATTCCGGGACGGTTTTTCGTCCCGTCGAGTCCCCGGGATGAATTTCATCCCAAGATTCGTCCCGGTTGAAAAAAACCCATTTTATATTTTTAATATATTAGTATAGATTTTTCTAAGTTTTGTAAGGGAAATATGGAGGAGAGAGAATGCAAATGGACATATGTACAATTAATTCTGACAGCGTCAGTTTGCACGCACGTAAAAGTACAGGGACCTTGATGCAAATTGCCATTGTGAGGGCACGTGGTGAGATCTCAACTGTCGGATGTGATTCCGGCAGTTTTTCGTCCACATCCGTCCGTCCATCGTCCAAGATCTCCGAACACGGTTTTTTCGTCCCACGGGATGTAAACTGCCTCGTCCAGTGGTCCCAGGGACGAATTTTTGTCCCGAAATTCATCCGTATCCTCGGACAGGACAATTTTTTCGTCCCCGGATGAAAAAATTGTCTCGTTCGCGCCCCTGAACTATAGTGACAAGTCGCCATCTAGTTCGCCCCGGTCCGTGAAACTGCGGGGGGCGGCGGGACAAAGTCATTTCCGTCATTAGTCGTCAGTCATCTGTCTGAAATGACAGGAGGAGAGCGAGGCGTCAGCTGATGCAGTGGCAGCGGTGACGACCAATGGGTGCCTGGGTAGAGAGGGTGGGGCTGGAGTGGGAGGGATGAATGAATGCCCATTCATTTCCATCATTAGTCGTCAGTCATCTGTCTGAGATTACGAGAGGAGAACAAGGCGGTCAGCTGATGCGACGGCAGCGGCAATGACCAATGGAGGCTTGGGTAGAGAAGGTGGGGCCCGGAGAGGGAGGGACGAATGGATGCCTGTTCATTTCCGTTGTTAGTCGTCAGTCATCCGTCTGAGATTACGGGAGGAGAGAGCAAGGTGGTCTGCTGACGAGAGAGAGCAAGGCAACGACAATGGTGACAGCAGCAACGACCAATGGGGGCCTGGGTTGAGAAGGTGGGCAGTAGAGATGGAAGGGTGAATGGATTTCTGAATAGATACTCGATCATTCCCATCATTAGTCATCCGTCATCCGTCTGAGATGACAGGAGGAGAGAGACAAGCGGTCAGTTGATGCGACGAAAACGACCAATGGACGTCCGTTTAGTCCTGTCTAGGTCTCAAATGTCGTTCGTCATCCACCCTCCATTCCTAAACACCGTGCATCTTTCAACCAATCTAAAGACTATCCAATGTCGTCTATACCAATGTCACCGAGTCTCGTAATTGATGATGATGATGCTGATGGTAGGTAATGCTGAGTTGTGAACAGCTTGTCAATGTCGAAATCATTATTATCATTCTGGACTATAGTCGACGATGATGATTATTTTCGTCGTCGTCTGAGAACACCGTAGACTGACTCAGGCTTCATTCACTGGCATTTTTGGAGACTTTTTATTATTGTTTAATTTTATTTTATTTTTATCTTTAAGAGAATTGACTTGATTGTGCTTTCAGAAGACATCTTATATGCTGTTCCTATATTAGTTAACATCAAGGAGAATAAATGAAGTAGGGACCACTAGGCATGCGAAATGGGCCTGATCACTAATAATACTAGCTGAAAGTTAGTCCTTTGAACTAATATTATATTAATAACGAAGTCAAATTAAGTTATGAGCACAGGATTGTCTTGCTAAAATGGCACTTAAACCTTTTACATCGAGCATGCTTGTGCTTTATTGTGACAGTCAAAATGACCTATTTCTTCTCCTACTGAAGGAAAAGGGTAGTAATGACAAATAAATGAACATGACCTTATTTCTAATAACACTTATTGTCAAATGCTAAAAAGGGACATTATTTGACTCACAAGATGCATCAATTAATATTTCTGTGACAATATGACACGAAACAAGTTTTCCCGAGACAAAGTCAATCAAACACCTCTTGAGCAGGTAAGAAACTTCCCAACACATTATGAAGTCACCACCAATCTAACTGGTCCCCATTCTACTTATTTATGAGGTGAATATATCATACACGTGTCACCTAGAGTTATTTATTGTTCTACCCAAAATTTCAAAATCATTTAAACTGATGAGCAGCTGTTCCCTCAAGGGAAGTATGAGATTGCATCTGAAGAAGAAAAATGTGCAAACATGAAGCAATATGGAGCTCTTGAAAATTATCATAGGCTGATCCCTGGTCCAAGGATAAAGAAAAAATTGTCTTTATAATTCTAATAGGATAATATATAAATGAAGAATACTTGGCAAAACAAACAAATGTTGGAGTATCTATATGGTTTTGTCACCTCGTGCGTCGCTTACAGTTGATTTGAATGTTTTCAAATAAAATACATTTGTTTTTTTGTAATAAAAAACATAACATATTTATTTTGGATTTTTTGTGTAAAAAATAAGCAAAAGACAAAAGTAACGTCAGAATTGTATATTAGACTGAAACATATTTTCAATTCTAAAAAGTTGTGACTATGATAAAATATTTTTTTCCAGATTCTAAATACAATTTTTCATCAATCATTTACAGATTAGTTGTCACTTTTGATGTATTATCTAAATTACTTTCACTTTGATTGCAAATTGATTAAATTTTATGACAATTATGGAACCCATGTATCAGAATTCTGGTATCACTTTTGAAACTTAGGAACACAAAATACAACTAAAGTTAGATATTTTTGAATTGATTTATGGTCTTATGTTACTGAGACTATTTTTCCTTAAAATCTAAAACATTGACAAGATAACACATGCCCATTTTATGCATATATCTGGAAATATTTAATAGTCTAATGTCCACTCATCTGTTTTACAAAAAAATTACATTCAAAACAAGTCAAAGCTGACCTCGACTCTATATCATGGAAAATTTTGATTTTTTCCGATTGAAAATCAAGTTTTAAAATTAACTATTGGTTAAACTAATCTATATAACCCTCATCTCCAAACATCAAGATCATTGACTATTGATTTGTTTATATAGATCAAAGCCTCATAAATACATCTAAAAAATCCCCAATCATCTTCATAAACATAAAGATGGTATGTCTAGCTCAGTCTATTGAGTTGTAAACTCTTTTAACCCTTAGGGACTGCCCAATGTATTATGATTCAACTTCTTCATGATTTATCTTTTTTATTCATTTAATTAAGTGCACAGAGTAATTACAAATCCTAGTAATAATGAGTAATTAAGAGTAAAAAGCCAAGGCTTCATCTTGGAATTAGAATGCCTAGATTAATATTTTGATGAATGTTCAACGTCATAATCTGTAACATAAAATCATAACGGAGTGGTCTAACTTTGGTCAACACAGTCCATCCAAGGTGAACCCATGGTACATATGTAATCCATTATTGGATCAACTCAAGAGAAATTCAAACATATAAGTTATAAGAATTGAATAGCAGGATTGGAGAGTTGATTTGCATTCAAGAGATAAGGCAACACCTTTTTGGCCATATCCAAATTGGATAGCTATTCCACGTTATTCTCAGTGTTTTGCATAATAATAAAAAACAAAGCAAATTAATTTTTGAGAGAATGAAAATAAAAAATTCCTCTAAATTAAAAAAAAAGCAAGGTGAGAATCCCAGAAAAAGTTCCTTCTGCAACTCAGGACAATGCTCAGATTCATGAATATATAGCACGAGTGGAGCATCATTAACCACAACCAAACCAAATCAAAATAATTACACCAAGTCAACTCAGCTAGTATCTCTCCACAATGCACATCCCAAGCTTAGAACTTTGAGAAAATAATCACAGCTTGTCAAGAATTGGAGCCCAGGTTGAAATGAAAGGGAGGGACCGTAAAGTCCAGATGGGAGGTTCACCGATTTGTCAGGTGTTCATCCCTTGTTATATTTTAAAAAAAAAAAGACTTGGAGCCCAGGAAGATAATGTAAGTAAAGGGAGCGACTCCTGAAATTTTAATATCTTGGTTCAAACTATTTGGCACATCCATAGCCATGTCAACCCTTAATTTCACAAAGCCAGCACAGGAACAAATAAAATTGATACAATCCCTTCACATTTTATACTTAGCATCTCAATACAAAGATCAGACTTATTGATAGACTCGATTAACCACATCCCACCATCCTTATTGATGGACCAGCATGTCTACTAAAAATGCACAGCCCAACACCAAACTTTGCTGAAACAAATCATGGGTTACAAAGATTAAGGAAACAAGGAGGATCAGAGACTCACTGGAGGGGTAGCTTCATGGCCACCCTGAAGACGAAGTCTTTGATGAAGGTCGGCATGTAGTAGAGCGTATTAACGAGGCCAGAGAGATGGCCATAGGTGAAGTATGCCGGCGGTCTCTGTTTAAGGACTGCGGCTGTGACTTTTCTTGCAAACCGGTCTGGTGGGGTTGACCGGGGACCTTGAGAGTAGCCGGTACGCATCCGGATGGCCGCCTCAAAATGTTTGTATAGTTTCCACTCTGGCATTCTCTTGTACATAGCGAGGCTAGAGAATCCGAAGTTTGAGCTGACTGAGCCAGGGGCGACAAGCGTCACGCCAATGCCCAATGGCTTGAGCTCCAACCTTCAAAGATATTTTTAAAAATTTCAATTTCCTAAAAACAAAGGATCTGCTAGCATATTCTTCTGTGAATTCTTGTAGTCCCCCTCTCTGAAGGGAATTGGAAAAAATCTGATACACGGTCAGAGGTTGAAAGAGTTGCGAAGAAAACAAGTAATAGGAAGATGTATCTTTTCTGATAAGACATAAAAGGTTTATTTAATCTGATCGTTGAACAATTAATTGATGTTTGGATATGACATCAGATGTTCTGAACGCCAGATATTGAGGGAAGCTGGGGAAAATCTGATTAACCTCGAAGGAGTGAAAATCTAATTGGATGAAATAAGAATGAGTATATTTGATATGAGCTGGGGATGAGCTGGAGGTATATAAGTATATTTGATTCTCCATCAAAGGTTCAAAGAGTGGAGAAGAAAACAAGTAATAGGAAGATGTATCTTTTCTGATAAGACATAAAAGGTTTATTTAATCTGACCGTTGAACAATTAATTGATGTTTGGATATGACATCAGATGTTCTGAACGCCAGATATTGATGTAAGCAGGGGAAGATCTGATTAACCTCAAAGGAGTGAAAATCTAATGGGAAGAAATAAGAATGAGTATATTTGATATGAGCTGGGGGTGAGCTGGAGGTCTATAAGCAAAAGTCCAGAAAATCAGATAATAGAAAGAATGATGATAACAAATAGCTACACAGCTCTAGAGTTCAAAGATCCACAAATTGGTCCTCCAGAGCCTGGGTCTCATCCACGGCCCTGGGCTAGGAACGGGATGGAATGGGACACGCAGTGCGTCCATCCCTGAACCCAAACTTTACAATGCATTTGGCATCCTAAATTTTAGGAGACTCCACATTTAATGTGTGTCAACAATACATAGGCAATCAAATTGACTCTTTCCATGGCTGACACCGAACCTTAAACTGTCTGTCACAGCATGAAGGGAAGCCTTGGATGCACTGTATCCACCAGCCCATGGTCCAGACACAAGCCCTGCAATGCTACCTATATTCACAATCCAACCCTTCTTCTGTTTTGCCATGTGGGGTACCACAGCTTGGATTACCCTTAAAGGTCCTGAGGAAACAACCACAAGAATAAGTCCGAAAATAAATAATAGCTAATGGGTTGAGAAATAAGCAGACAACGCAACAGGATTAACTAAAGTGACGATAAAATCAAGAAAAATTGACCAGCGAGAGAATGATTGGCTTATTGACAGCCTGTATCTTAAGAGAAAAATGAAACTGAAATTAAAAAAATAAAATTTACTGAAATAAACAAGAAATAAAGTTCCTAGTAAATAATAATATGCCTCACGCCTTCCTTTTTAAGGAATATAATATAGACTAAGATGAATGCCAATAGAATTATCTATCGATTAGTCAAGAAAACCTGAGGGAGGCTCCTCACAAAAGGTCACTCTTTACACCCAAAAACCACTATCCGAGAAAATTTGACATCAAAACCATTCGAAGAACAGCTGAACCCGGAAAAGGAAAACCAGATAAAGGCGGTGATCGGCCTTATCCATACATTAAAATCAACCTCACCATAAATTTTAATTGATTTATCAATTAATAAGAAAAAAAGGGAGATTCCTCACGGAAAGTCATTCTTACATCAAGAAAGCAACTATCCGAGAAAATAGAAATCAACCCGTTGGAAGAAATGAACTTTCCAGCTGAACCACATCAATAAAAAACCAGCTAAATGCCGTGATCATCCAAATCAAAACATTAAAAGCATCCTCACCATTAATAAGAAAAATTAAGGGAAATTCCTCGCGAAAAGTGATTCTTACATCAATAAAACAACTCTCCGAGAAATATTGAAATCAACCCCTCCGAAGAAACGAGTTTTCCAGCTGAACCAGATCAATAAAACACCAGCTAAATGCATGAACATCCATATCCGTACATTAAAAGCAACTTCACCTTAAATTTCAATAGATTAGTACATAAACAAGAAAAAAAGGGGGATTCCTAGCGAAAATTCTTTCTTACATGAAGAAAGCAACAATCCGCGAAAAATTGAAATCAACCCATTCGAAGAAACGAACTTTCCAGCTGAACCACATCAATAAAAACCGGCTAAATACCGTGATTATCCATCGAAACCCAAAAACTCAAACCAAACTCACCGTATACGTTAGTTTTGAAGACGTTCTCCAAGGAACTTCACCCTTAAATGCAACTTCACCTTAAATTTCAATAGATTAATCCATAAACAAAGAAAAAAGGGGGATTCCTCGCGAAAATTCATTCTTACATGAAGAAGACAACTATCCGCGAAAAATTGAAATCAACCCATTTGAAGAAACGAACTTTCCAGCTGAACCACATCAATTAAAAACCCGCTAAATACCGTGATCATCCACCCAAACCCAAAAAATCAAACCAAACTCACCATATACGTTAGTATTGAAGACGTTCTCCAAGGAAGACATGGGGATCTCCGCCAGCGGAGCCACACAGTGAACTCCCGCGTTGTTCACCAGCACGTCGATGCGCCCAAACATGTCCAACGACGCGGCAACAGCATTTATGACGCTGATCTCGCTGAGAACGTCCAATTCCAGTAGAAGGAACCGCGAATCTCCCTCCAAATTCGCCATGGATTCCACCGACCTCGCCGTGGCCACCACGAAGCAATCTCTCTCAGCGAAAGCCCTCGCCAGCGCGTTCCCAATTCCCCCTTCCGAGCATCCCGTGATCATCACCACTGCCCTCTCTTCGCCCATCTTCTTCTTCTTCTTCTTCTTCTTCTTCTTCTTCCTCCTTCCCGCCATTAAACCCTGGTATTTATACTGGTCAGTGGTCCGTTTTTCTTTAAAAGCAGAATAAATGGGCTACTATCTATTGGCAAGATATTTGCCCCGGCTTGGGCCCATTATCATAATCATAATTTATTAAGTTGTTACACAACGGGTGGAGCCCGATACAATAAAAATAGTTTAATACTCCCTCTTGGGTAAGATCCATTGTATAATACTCGTCCCGTCCTGTTTGGTATGCTCACGAGAGTGGACATTGATGGAAAAATACGGTCGGCTAGATAATCGCACATTTGATATCTCAATCCGTGTTCTCGTTAATACAATGTACTCATTCTAATGCACATGTGATGCTTATAATGAAGTCCAAGAATGCATGATCAAACTTAGTTAATTATGATGAGATTGTAATACGGAGATCCATTATATTTAAGCATGTGCTCTAATTGTTCTTATTCGAAGGATACTCTAGAGGGATGTTGAAGTGTATGGATATAATAGCACTATCTAGTCTCACTCATATGAGGAGTATAGCTGGTCCCGTAGCCATTAGTGTGGAGACAGGATAGATAATGACTGCTCTTTAGCAAAAAAAGTTCACCGAATTGATCTATATGAATTCGTGAATGGTATTATAACAGACTGTCAATAAGGTTCATTCACATCATAGTTGTGTAAGTTATCCTTAGACTTGAGATACCAAAAACATCTCAAGGGTAGATAGTTGTACTTTGACCAATGAAGATAATTAATCATGAAATTCTAAAAAGTCTTAGTTTGGGTGTAGCGAGAAGTTCACGAAGATGATTAAGTGGTCAAGATGGGATTGAGTGCCCTTGATATAAGATTTGAAAACTGAAGGAAGATGATGTGATCAATGCCTCGGCCAAGGAAATGAAGATGATGGGAAGAGTTCTCGGATGATTTTCAAACGCATCAGTACTATTGCGAATGACAGATTAGTGTTTTACAGTTGATCATTGGTGGGTTCGATACTTTGGTTCGTCCATGGAAATCATGTTTTCATGGATGCGGAAGCGTGGTCGATCGATTCACAATCGATCTTTAAAATAAACATGTTGAGTGTACCTTTTGGGGAACTCGTTCCACCCTTGACTTTGCCGCTCCGAGATTGTTCTGAAGCCGTTCATGCGTGCGGCCTCTTGAAGTATCCACGCGATCACTCGGCGCTTGGATCTCCACGTCTTCTTCTTCAACTCTTTTTGAAAATCTAGAAGATCTCCTCAACATGAAGACACTCTTCCTTGGATGAGTGGAGAAGATAGTGGAGAAGGGGAGAGGCTCTCAAATTAGGCTTGCATGGGTGCTTCAAATGAGACCCCTTTCCCTCTTATATTTCACTTAAGGTTTTTCTCAAAAACCCTCTAAAGTAAAATATATCCACCAATGCCCTTATGACCTTGTGCGTGTGACCCTCTAGGCCCATGTATCATTCAAGTTAATAACTTTAATGACCCAATAACATTTATTGACCAACCTTATTAATTAACTATATCAACGTATAGATTAATCAAATAAGGATCAATTTAACCCAATCGATAGGTTAAGTTTCCAGTCCGTGGGGTGCCAAGCTACACCTCGTGCTCTAGAAGATACCGAGTAGTCTCAAACTCTCTCATGAAACCTTTATTGTCATCGATTACCGTATATGTATAATCCATCATCTGCGCGAGACTATCAAACGACTTAGAGTATTATTTATCGTCAAATCCTAATCTGTCATTCGATTAGTACAGATGCATAACGGGGATCATTAGAGAACGCCTTCTCCAATATCCTCACTACCCTGGCCAGGGAATTTTTCTGCATCGTCTTCCTCAAATGAATCTCCTCTTATACCAAGGGCGGATGATCCCATCTTGACCACTCAATCATCTTCGTAAGCTTCTTACTACATCTGATGTACAACTTATTTGAATCCCTTGATTAGAGGCTCGTAAGTCATAGTCAAAACGTAGTCGTCCACTCACGAGATGTCTTTGGTGTCTTAGGTCAATGGATCACTTATACAACTATGACTTGAATTAACCTGATTGACGTTTAGGTATAATACCATTTAGGGATTCGTACAGTTCAATTCAGTGAACTATTTCTCCAAAGAGCACCCACTATCTGTCCATATTGTCACCACACTAATAGCTACAAGATCAGCTATACTTATCGTATAAGTAGGATCAGCTAGTGCTATTCTATCTGCATAATTCGATGTCCACCTCGACAATCCATCGAATAAGAATATTTAGAATTTATGCTTAAAGACCAGTGATCACTCTATTATGATCTCGTCATAATTCACTGAGTCATTACATGTATTCATGGACTTCATTATAAACATCACACGGAATAATAATGCACGTAAATATTTTATTCAATGAACTTAAATAAACATGGAATGTGTGATTGACTTGACGGCCACATAATATCCATCAATCATAACGTAAGGGACTATACGTACACAATAACACATGACAGACGTGTTCCACAAGTGAGTTGATACACACTCCTTTGTTTATTTTAGAGCACGCGGTGTAGCTTGACATCCAATGGGTTGGATACTTTACCAATCGATTGGGTTAAATTGATTCAACATTAATTAATCAATCCGATGATATAACTAATTATTTTGTAAGGCCAATAAAGATTATTGGACCATTGGAGTTATTAAATAGACTGATACATGGGCCTAGAGGTTCGCATACAAAGGGTATTTTGAACATCAAAATACATAATTAAGTTTGAGGGATTTTTATGAAAAGCACCCACTTAGTATAAAGTGGGAAGGACTAAAACAAAATTCATCTAAGCCATAATTATTCTGGGCTCTTTCCCCTTTCTTACCATGGATCCTCTTCACTCCCCATGTCTTCGAGAAAAGTTGAGAAGATTGAGAAGATCCAAAAGGTCATCACCGCCCAAGATTATATGTAGGGCATGCGGTGTTCGTGCATGCCTGCCATTATCAGTACAAACTAGTGTTCGCCAGTCCCAATACGGGTACCGGATGATGGTATCGTGACGGATGCTGTTTCAGATACCGGAAAGGCAACTTCCGGTATCCATTCTTTTTGATATCTAGATATCGAATATCGGTATCAGATATCAGTTGCTACAGTGCCGATATCCGATATCGATATCCGTCTCGATGTCTTCATCCATCTCCGTCTCAAGGGGGAGGATGACGACATCATATATCGGGTGTGGATATCAGTTTGCGATATCCACATCGAATTAAATTCTTAAGTTAATTTTGTGTATTTTGGATTCAAAAATTTGAATCCAAAATATACGAAAGACGGAAAGAGAGATGTAGATGGCAGACGGCAGAATCGGCGGACAGAGGATGGCGGACATCGGCGTTGGTGGACGATGGCATCGGCAGAATCGGCGGATGGCAGACTCGCGGGTACGTTTGGTCATGTTCGTCTAGGTCGTCGATTAATTTTTTTTATTTTTCCTCTAACGCTCTCATACTATGCCTCTTAGTTCTTTTAATTTTTCTTTTTCTTTTGTTCCTACTTCAGTCGTTGATTCTTAGTTGTATAGTTAAATTGACTATAGCATTGCATCCCAATGCTACAGATAAATTAAAAGATGTTATTTGTAAGAGTTCATAAATGATGTTCTTTGTTTCTTGCATATGGAAATTATAGATATTCTGAATAACAGAACATCCGTAAAAGCCTCCAATGCCGAATTCAATTGATTGAGAGTAAATGTACATCGGTAAAAGCCTCTAATGCTCAATTATCATTCTTTTACATTTTTTACCCCTAATTCTCCCTCTCTCCTCTCATTCTCCCTTAGTCTGTAATTCTCGCTCTCTCCTCTCCTCTCTTCTCTCATTCTCTCTTACTCTCTGATTCTTTTTCACTTTTTTACCTCTAATTCTCCCTCTCTCCTCTCATTCTCTCTTACTCCCTAATTCTCCCTCGTTCCCTCCTCTCTCCTCTCAATCTCTCTTACTCTATAATTCTCCATCGCTCCTCTCCTCTCTCCTCTCTCCTCTCATTCTCTCTTACTCTCTAATTCTCCCTCTCTCCTCCCATTCTTTCTTAGTCTCTAATTCTCCCTCTCTCCTCTCATTTCTTCTCTCACTCTCTCTTCTTTTTTACTTTTTTACCTCTAATTCTCACTCTCTCCCACTCTCTAATTCTCCCTTCTTCTCTTTGTCTCTCTTACTCTCCCTCTCCCCTGTCCTCTCTTCTTTATTACTTTTTTACCTCTAATTCTCACTCTCTCCTCTCTTTCTCTCCTACCCTCTAATTCTCCCCTCTTCTCTCATTCTCTCTTACTCTCTAACTCCCCCTCTCTCCTGTCCTCTCTTCTATCATGCTCTCTTCTTTTTTACTTTTTTACCTCTAATTCTCACTCTCTCCACTCATTCTCTCCCACTCTCTAATTCTCCATTCTTCTCTCATTCTCTCTTACACTCTAACTCTCCCTTTCTCCTTTCCTCTCTTCTCTCACTCTGGCTTATTTTTTTTCTTTTTTCCCTCTAATTCTCACTCTCTCCTCTTATTCTCTCCCACTCTCTAATTCTCCCCTCATCTCTCATTCTTTCTTATTCTCTAACTCTCCCTCTCTCCTCTCCTCTCTTCTTTCACTCTCTATTCTTTTATACTTTTTTACCCTTAATTCTCACTCTCTCCTCTCATTGTCTCCCACTCTCTAGTTCTCCCCTCTTCTCTCATTCTCTCTAACTCTCCCTCTCTCCTCTCCTCTCTTTGCTCACTCTCTCTTCTTTTTATCGTTTTTACCTCTAATTCTCACTCTCTTCTCTCATTCTCTCCCACTCTTTAATTCTCCCCTCTTCTCTAATTATCTCTTACTCTCTAACTCTCCCTCTCTCCTCTCCTCTCCTTGCTCACTCTCTCTTCTTTTTTACTTTTTTACCTCTAATTCTCACTCTCTTCTCTCATTCTCTCCCACCCACTAATTCTCCCCTCTTCTCTCATTCTCTCTTACTCTCTAACTCTTCCTCTCTCCTCTCCTCTCTTCTCTCACTCTCTCTTCTTTTTTACTTTTTACCTCTAATTCTCACTCTCTCCTCTCATTGTCTTCCACTCTCTAGTTATCCCCTCTTCTCTCATTCTCTTTAACTCTCAAACTCTCCCTCTCTCATCTCCTCTCTTCGCTCACTCTCTCTTCTTTATTACTTTTTTACCTCTAATTCTCACTCTCTCTTCTCATTCTCTCCCACTCTCTAATTCTCCTCTCTTCTTTCATTCTCTCTATTCTCTAACTATCTGTCTCTCTTTTCTTCTCATTCATTCTCACCCTCTCTCTAATTCTTACTTGCTTTATTGGGTTTGCTTAATTGTATCTTTGTTTGTTTATTGCTTTTATTGTGTAGTTCAGCATCATGGTTTGCAGTATTAAACGATCATTGCTTACTGAATTATGCCTTCAGAACCATGAATCCACTTGGAGGTAGTGCCCCAACCCAAGACAGATCTGGGTCAGGAACTATAGGTCCTGAACGTACAGACGCGGGAACTTCTCTTGCTGTACAGAGTCACCCTCGTTCGAACCGTTCAGTCATCATTGACTACTTCGAACACATTGGTGATGGATATTATGCATGCTTATTGTTCCGGGAGATGAACCTGGACAATAAGAGAAAAGTGATAAAGCGGTAGGCCGACAAAAGCACCAAGGTATTTTGGCAACATTTCAAAGCTTCTCATCCTACTTGTCACGCGGAGCTTAAGGGTGAGGTGTTGGAAGACCCTGATCAGCCGCGTATATTTGACAAAATGCAAAGCAAACAAGAGGGTGAGCCAAGCGGACGAGGGCCGATGAGAGGGCATACGCTAGAGGAAACGAAGAATGTCATTGCACGGTTTATATGCATGACTGATTAACCATGGAGCATTTTTCAGAATGTCGCGTTCAAGGAGATGTGGCATTACGCGACACTTCTCGACTTGGATCCTCCCAGTGCGAAGGTCATTAAGTAGTGGACCATCCAAATGCATGTTCGCATGAAACAAGATGTGAAGAAGCTATGGGAGAACGTGGATAGAGTGTCACTCATCGTAGATGCGTGGACTGCTGAGAATGGTAATGGACTACTAGGCATCACCGTGCATTGGGTGGACGATGAATGGGTGTACCGAGAGTGGGTACTTTGCCATCTGAGAAATTTTTGGCAAGCACGATGGGGACAACATGGCGTCCATCGTTCTCTAGGCCCTAGAAGAATTCTGTCTGTGTCCGAAGGTCAGCATTCATCGTCAAGCTCATCTTATTAATTAAACTTGTGAATTTACATGTGGCCCATATTTATGCAGGTGTACGTCGTGACTATTGACAATGCCACGACAAATAAGAGGATGTTGGCATTGATGTCGAGAAAGATAAAGATTGTTAACCCGACGTTTAGCGCCAGAAGGCGCGTCCCATGTGTTGCACACATTCTGAACATTATCGTGCCAGCGACAATAAAAAGCTTTGGCATTCCTTCGGCTCAAGCTGTAGAGCCCGAAGAAGGCGACATGACTTGGACAACATACCACTATGACACTGACCATGACAACAAACTTGGAGATATGTTTTCAGCATCTGACGACAATGACGGAGCATGCGAGACGTTATGTTTGGGTGATGTAGTTGCGAAGGTGCGGACACTAGTGTGTAGTATACGGAGCTCTACGCAACGGAGAGAACATTATGTAAATGCATGTGAAGACGACCCCGAAGTCAAGGACTCTAACATGGTCGTCTTAGACTGTCTGACCCATTGGAGTAGCACTTATGCTATGTTAGCCGCCGCCGTGAAGAAGCGTGATGTAATTGATGAAGTGTCGAAGGCTTTTGACCGGAAGGGGAATGCGACAAAGATGTCGAAGGATGAGTGGGAGTTGGTGAAAGAGTTCTGTCTCATCCTTGGACATTTTACCGTATCCACCGATCATGTTTGCAAGATAGTGACGTCGGCGATATGTGATGTATTATATCTCATAGACGGCCTCAAAGAACACATGGAGGAAGTGGTCCAACAAAATTGAAGATGGTGATTTCTTCACATGCGTATGACGATTGCATGAAGGAGATCGTTCCAACATGGCGCAAGCGTGTACGACAATGCATTGCAAGCTTGCACAATATGCAGAGATCTTGTGGGTGAATGAGGTAATCACAGCTACGACATTGATGGATCCATTCCTTAAAGGATCAATGCTCCGTCCGGGTGTTCGAGAAGCAACCATCGCATACGTACGGTCTTTGTTACCATGTGACTCGTCGAGGCATGGTCCGAGAGTGGACGCTGAAGAGGGGCACTCAAGAGGTAAAGAGTTGACTCTTGGCTACAAAACATTGTGCGGAAAGCCCACCGGTATGTGTGTTAATGAGGTCGGCGTGGGATGAGTTCAACCAATACCTAACGGAGGTCATGCCTAATGAGGGAGTGTTTACTCCACTATCTTGGTGGGCCACCACAGGGACAAAGCGTTTCCCCTTACTTGCAGCCATTACAAGGGAGCTGTTGTCCGTATGTGCAACAAGTGCTCCTGCCAAGCACATGTTATAAACACTCATCATTGTGAAGTGTTGGCTCCGTGCGGACAACAAACGGTGGTACACTGACGTTGAGCTGGATTTAGATGGCGATGATGGACAAGATGAGGTAATCGCATCTGCTCGAGGTACACATCAAGTACATGAACTACATTTTCCCGTTTTTTACGTAACCATCGTTAGTTATTTCTTATCTTTCGCTATGCAGATGATGACCAAGTAAGCACAAACCTCTGGCAGAGCCATGGGGAAGTTCCTAGGGAAAGGGCGTGTTTTTGATGGTTACATATTACAGAAGGCCTCCTTTGTAAATTTAGACTCAACCCTTTATATAAACTTATATTTTTATTTATTGAATTTTCCAACATTCTCTTGAAAAATTGTTGAATTTCCCAAAATTAATAACTCACACTTAACTAAACAAGTAAATTACTTAGTTCAAATCTGCACTTTATTTAATAATATAAATATTGGTTAAATAAACTTATTGAAGCACCAAAAAATGGGGAAGAATTTATCAATTGAATTTTGCAACATTCTCCTAAAAAATTGTTGAATTTCCCGAAATCAATAATTCACACTCAACAAAACAAGTAAAGTACATAGTACAAATCTGCACTTTATTTAATAATATAATATTGGTTCCACAAACCATGTTGAAGCACCAAAAAACGTGGAGGAGAGTTAACCAAAACAGTTGAATTTTCAAAAATTAATAATTCACACTTAACCAAAACAGTTACAGTATTTACTCGTATTTCTTCTTGCATGCTTTGGGTTGGTCATGACCACTAACGAGGATGGTAGGATCCCTCATCATACGACACACAAAGAAAAACAGATGATGGGGAAGTAGGGGTGCATAAAAAATAAGAGAGGTCCATGGATGTGACTTGCTCGCATCCATTGGATCCATTACATAGATTTGATAGAAATTAAGGCAGAAATACTATTTTGAATCTATTTTCATAGATCAGCCTCACTGAGGCGTTTCATATATTGACATTGTATGCATTTGATTTTCTCTCAATTTTTTTAATTTTATTCATATTTTATATTATTATAAAGATTCAAATTACAAATTAAATATAAAAAATATATGAAATGTAATTTATTATTGTAATCTACGAATTATCCATTAATAATATATATATACTTATCTCTAAACTATCGTCATTCTTCTAAATTATCTTCTAGCTCTCTCTCTATCTGATTTCTTATACTCTTCCAAAAATTCAAATCTCACTCTCTCTGTCTGTCTCTATCTCTGTCTCTGTCTCTCTCTCTATCTGAGTGTCTCTCTCTATATGTGTCTCTCTCTATTGCTCACATTCTCTCTCTCTCTCTCTCTCTCTCTCTCTTAATCTGAAGCTCTTATCCTATATCTATAGTCTACATCACCCAAATAATCTTTAGAAAATTGGATAATCTCTTCCCTAATCTATCTAATTGTTATCCCGTTTCTTCTCTGTCCTGCCTTTTATCTTCTACTAAAGATAAATACACCTTTTCACTATTTTCTAAATCTTTATATCCATCATTACGATATTTCTCTATCCTATCCTATATATCATCTTAATATCACTCAAATTAAATAACCATTATAATTAAATAGCATGCTAAGCTTAGTATCCTTACTCTTGTATCTGAATTGTAAATCTAAAATAACCCTTCCACTAATATCTTACACTCTCCCCTTATTATTAAACCATCAGATTTATTATTCCTCTTACTAACTATTTCTAGTATCTATAAAAAAATTAATTGTATTATGAACTTTTCTTTTCATAAAATTCCGTTATATTAATTTCGTTCAAACATTAATTGTGGCCCACAAGTATGTTGCAATTTCGACATATTAATTTCAACATTTGACAATAATACATCACAAGTATGTTGCAATTTCAACATATCTAATTTTTTCAAGACGTAGCATCTGTGAGCGCGCGCAATGGGATTTACATATATGACGACTGAGGCAAATTAAAACCTCAAAAGAATTTATAAATTTCCCATATGGGATTGCGATGGAATGGGAAAAAATATGCGGATATCAGTTACCGATATCCGGATATCCAAAACCTATATCCGGCATCCGGTATCCGTCGCGTCCGTTTACCCATGGTATCCGGTACTGATATCAGTCTACCCCTCAGAGACAGATATCGTCCGATATCCGATATCTGGCACCGTCCCATTTTTTCCCGGATATCAAATATCGGTTGTCCGATACCGGATGACGAATGGATATCGGTAGGCCGAACACTAGTACACATTGCACATGCAACACAATATTGGTTACCACTGCTGCCAAGAGCATGAAAAGCAATGCCACTCTTGCATAGAGAGAGAGTTATGGCTGGGCCAAGTTCTTGGTCGCTGATACTCTTTGAGTTTGATGGTCCTGCTCCACTCCCGGTATATACATATACATATATATATATATATATATATATATATATATATATATATATATATATATATATATATATATATATATATATATAGGAATGGGAGTCCCGACGTGAATGGGAACGAGAATGGATAAATGGTTCGTTGGATTGTGGGTTGGGAGCTTTCTTGACTTTCGTAACCAAATGTTCTTCAATAAAAATGAAAGACAATTCCGAATCTGCTTTGTTTACGAACAAGGCGCGACTTCAGGAGCAAAGCGGGCCCGGTCTTGTCTGACCTTGATCTTGTCCTTGGTCCTGTCATCTTGAATAGTCAATTTCAAAGTCGAAGTAGAAAAAGTGACGTTGATGATATGTTGACCATCGACATAACCAACTTTTCAACCACTAGTAATGAATGTGACTTCGTTACCCTTACTTCCACACACACACACACACACACACTCTCTCTCTCTCTATATATTTCCCTCAGCCCAAGCAGCGGTGGAAAGCTGGAGCAGAGAGGTGAGGGGGAGCGAGAGGGAGGTGAGAAGCATACGCCGGGATGATTTTGAGTTTTTTACTAAAAATATAAATTAAATATTTAATCATTACTCCTCGTCCCAGTCCGGTTTGACCCTCGAACCTGATCCTACCTAGACATGGTCGCGCGGTTCACTTTGAGCGAATCCGTGCGAATTGTGCGTTCTGTTCGGATGTTCCAAAGAGAATGCACAATGAAACGAACCACAATTCGCACAAACCCCTGTGCGGTTTGTTTTGTGCGAATTGTGCGATTCGTTTTTAGGTAAATTAAAAAAATAAAAAACCCATTCGAACAGCTCCCTCTCTCTCGCTCTCTCCTCTCCTTCTCCCGCTCTCCCTTGCCAAGTCGGCTCTCGCCAGTCGCCACCGGCGTCGACGCCGCCGACGCCGCCGACGCTTGCCCTGGTTTGAATCTCTCCACATCCCCACTCCAAAAACTCCATTTTTCCTTTATTGTTCTATCCGGAGATTTTTCTTTCCTTTATTGTTCTATCATTCTTCATCCTTTCTCTCTTCTTTGTTTTTCTTCTCTTCTTCGCCATATTCTTCTTATTCTTGTTTCTTCTCTTATGCCTATTAATTTATCTTCTGTTTCTTTTTTTCTCCTCTTCTTCTTCTTCTTTATTTTCCTATTCTGCCGTTGTATCCTCTTCTTTTTTCTCCACCTCGTTTTGCTCTTCTTTGTGTTTTTCTTCCTCTTTCTTCTTCTTTACATTCTTTCTCTTCTCCCTCTTGTTAATTTACCCATTCCACGTTATTATTATTATTTTTCTCTGCCTCGGTTTTCTCTTCTTCTTCTTGTTTCCTGTCTTCTGCCTAATAATTTATCTTCTTTTTCTTTTTTTCTCTTATTCTTATTCTTTATTTTCCTATTCTACCGAATTATTCTTATTTCCTCCTTGTTATTTTTCTCCTCTTTGTTATTTTCTCTTCTTCCTCTTCTCTGTTTTTTTTCTCTTCTTGTTCTTCTTCGATTTCCTATTCTATGTTTTATTCTCTTTTCTTTTTCTCCTCCTTGTTTTTCTCTACCCTTTTCTTCCCTCCTTCTTCATATTCTTCTTCGTCCTGTTTCTTGTCTTCTGCCTAATAATTTATCTTCTTGTTCTTTTTTTCTCTTATTCTTATTCTTTATTTTCCTATTCTACCGAATTATTCTTATTTCCTCCTCGTTATTTTTCTCCTCTTTGTTATTTTCTCTTCTTCCTCTTCTCTGTTTTTTTTCTCTTCTTGTTCTTCTTCGATTTCCTATTCTATGTTTTATTCTCTTTTCTTTTTCTCTTCCTTGTTTTTCTCTTCTTCTTCTTCCTGTTTTTTTTTCTCTACCCTTTTCTTCCCTCCTTCATATTCTTCTTCGTCTTTCATCATCATGCGCAGTTCTCTAGGATCATCATCTGATCATCTTTCATCGTCATGCGCAGGTCTCTTGTAGTTGGAGGGGTCTTGCAGGGCAAGAGAGGTTGATTAGTGAAATAAGAAGAATCCACGAGGTAATTTCAAATGAAGCTATATATGTAATCTATTGCCGGTGAAAATTGGATGAATAAGAACTGATATGACTAGTGAAATATCTTGGTGAACCCCCATATATATATGAAATAAAAATTTCTGATGAAATGTTTTCAAAAATGGGCGAAATATTGGCTTGATTTGTTTTTTTATATTGGAGGAAAAGATGGGAGAAACTTTTATTCATTGATATTTGATTTTATTAAATGTTGCATGTGTTTTATTACGCAATGAAAATGGCTTTCTGTTGATAAATAAATATAAACAAAAGGGAATTGAGAGAAGCTTCATTTAAATATCTTGCGGAGTGAACTGTGATTAGATTCAAAGTTAAGATTTTTTGTGGAGGTGGGCAACACCATGATCAAAAATTTATATTATCTTGGTGAGTGGACTGTGATTAAGTTAAGATTGTGTTATTGATGGAGGCGGGCAATGCCAAGATCTTATATTTTTTTCTCATCTTGCGAAGTGAACAATGCTTAGACTAAGCTTAGATTATGGATGGAGGTGGAACATTCCATGATATTAGTTGTATAAAAAGATGGAATATAGATGATTCCTCCTTATGTTGTATAAATGATTTTACAGTTAATGTTAATTGCTGATATTAGTTGCTGATTATTATCATAGTTGGTGGTGCATTTTTCTTCGTCATCTTTATTATTATTTTTTGCCTATTTATCTTGGATGTTCCAAACAATCTTTATAAATCTTGATTAGGTTTGAACTTGCAACCTAAGATGACTAGAACACACGAAACACACGCATCTGCTTCATCCCAGAGCTCCGCATCATCGGAGCGGACTGTTGGCCAAACCCAAAAGAAGAAGAAGAGAAAGAACGAATGCGCTGCCCGAGTACACTTCACCCCGGTAGCGCCTAGGGTCTTCACATGCAACTTATGTGCTGCTCGGCCCAGGGGTCGTGGAGTGACAGTAGAGCAAAACAAATACAGCTGCAGCACTGTGCTATGGCGTCATTTACAGACTGTGCACCATAAAGAGTATAACGCACTCAAGGCTCAAGAAGGGACCTCTTCCAACCAACCATCTGTGTCGAACGTTTTTGATCGACAGAGTACCGAAAATCTATGCTTCACTGGGCGCACGGCGGAGAAGACAAAAGAGGAGCTTGTACGTTTCATATGTCAGGCAACTGCATCGTGGAACATTGTCTGCAAGAAGTACTTCATACGATTGTTGCGGTACATCGCACAGGAGGAGATCTCCATCCCATCGACAAGGGCAGTGAAGGAAAAGGCCTTCAAGCTGTATAGTGAGCTGAAGATTGGTATTCGCGCCCGACTGGAGGGCGTTGAAAAAGTGGCGATCACCCTAGATTGTTGGACTTCGGCAAATCGCATCTCATTTTTAGGAGTCACGGTGCATTGGATTGACGAGGAGTGGAAGATGTGCGAGTGTGTCCTCACCATACGTCAGTTGGAGGGCACGCACACTGGTGAGTGCTTGAGCGAAATCGTAGTGGAGGTTCTCTCAGATTTTAACGTGAGCGCTAAGGTATGCGCGTTGACGATGGATAATGCGTCGAATAATACAACAATGATGGCAAAATTGGAGCGAGAGTTGCGTTCTGTGAACCCACATTTCACTGTGAAGAGACATGTGATGTGTATTGCTCATGTGATCAACTTAGTGATGCAGGTTGGACTTAAGGCGCTCGATGTCATCGACGAAGCACCCGAGACAGCCTTCGTTGACGATGTCGACCTAACTGATATTGTCAACGACTCTCCTGTGGAGGAGTTGGCAGGCGAAGCGATTTCCTTAGGTGGCGTTGTCCGGCGCCTAAGAGAGGTGGTTGTTGCTATAAGAGGATCGTCCAAGAAAGAGGCGAAATATTTCTCCTACTGCCGTCAGATGAATGTGACAGACACGAGCAGGATACCGATAGATTGCCCCACACGGTGAAGCTCAACTTTCAAGATGCTTCATGGATGCGTTCGCAAGAGATTTGTCATCGATATGCTGCTGTCAAATGTGCTTCGCAGACGGCCGTTACTTGACGCAGAGTGGGACCTCATCGAGAAATTTGTCGATTTGCTGGAACCACTACAGCGAGGTACCTCCGTCGCAATTCGGAGCAAGGCACCGACGTCCAATGAGGGCATAGTAATTATTAAGGGTCTGATGAGGCACCTAGACCTTATTAGAGCGGGAGTTACGGAGTCTTCCACCGTTCACAGTGAAAATGTTATTTCTGCCAGGCAACAGAATGCCTTGTCTAAGGTTTGTGCCGCTATGCGGGCGAAGTTGGAGAAATATGTCTCCGTACTTACGCGAAATGAGGCGTTCACTATTGCCTCTCTACTGGACCCATTCATGAAGCTTCGCTTGATAGATCCGCATGTGAAGAGTGACGTACTGTCTACTGTTCGCAGTATCCTACAGTCCCGTGCGGTATCTATGAATGATGGGTGCGGTTCCACCGAACGATCCGCTATAGCAGCCAGTGGTGACTTCATACAAATGGAACTGGAAGAGATTCTCGATTCCTCTGAACTACCGCAGCTAGTTGATCCTATTGAGGAGCTTGACGTGTATGCGACAACACCCCCAGCTTTTCGCACACACGTGTTGCATTGGTGGAAGACGACATGTAATATTTGAATTTCATTTTTCATACTCTTAAATTCGTACATGACTAACATTTCTCCCATTACAGGCCAGATTTCTTACCCATCGTTAGCGGCGATTGCGAAGGAGTTCCTAGCTGTGCAAGCGACGAGTGCGGCATGTGAGCGCCTATTCTTGGAAGGCCGCCGTGTAATCAACTACAGGCGATCGCGACTCACCGCAGAGAGTGTGGAAGTCCTAATGATGCTGAAGTCCTGGTACATCAACGAAGATTTGCGAGCGGATGATGACGAGGATGGTGACGAAGATGACGGACCAGTCAACATTAGTGTCGACGCATCGTAGATCACCAAGGTCTGTGCGTCTTACTTAGAGATTCAAGCGCATGCCTTTTACTTCAGATTCGTGACTTTACTCTTTCATTTAAATTATTGACTTTATTCTGGACTCATTTGATATCTTTATTGTGTAGATACGCGAACATAGATGACATCCAGTGGGGCTTGTTGCTGAAGGTGCTGAGGAGTATGAAGATTTGCTAAAAGAACCCGTTGCTGTTGATGTTGTTGAGGTGTCGTGGGCAAGCCTCCTTAATGTCAGAGTATTCAATGTTGAGGCTGTCAATATCATTATACAGAGGGTACAAGGGAACTGATCAACGATCTATCAAGAAGTTATATTCTCTGTTTCTGCTTCTTGGATATCTTGATTTCTCCTCTTGTTGACAAGGATTTGTTAGAGGAAAGATTGTCTATCTACCACTCTGACATTACCTTTTATTGAAAAATCACATCCTCAAATCTTTGCATGTTAGAGTTATGCCCCTGTTGATTTTCAAGATAAGCCCCTTTTCCTATTCATATTTTTCTTAAAACCCCTATTTTTTTTGCGGAGATAGCTCAAATTACTTGTTAAGTCATAGAAGGAGAACAGTTGATTGATTGTTTCCAGAAAGAAGCTCCCCCTATTTCTTGATAAAATTTTCATCCATTATTTTTCCTCCGAATTTTTAACTTATTTCGATCAAGGATCATTGAGCCTCCATGCATCTGGGTATTGATAATGTAAGGGATTTAAAGGGAAAAGAATGGGCATACATGTTCCTCGGAGTCGACGACTCGATGATTGTCATAAAAAAATAATAATCTTGGTTTCATTTCGATTTTTTCATTACTATTTATAATTTTTTTTTTAATCTTCAGTTTTAATGATTATGCTCCCAGAACAGGGAAAATAAGGACAAAGATTCGTTGTCTCATGAAGCGCAATGAAGGTCCGGAGATCGCTCAAATTACTTGTTAAGTCATAGGAGAACAGTTGATTATTTCTTGATAATTTTTTATCCATTATTTTTCCTCTGAATTTTTAACTTATTTCGACCAAGGATCCTTGAGCCTACATGGATCTAGGTATTGATGATGTAAGGGATTTACACTGGAACCCTTTCACAGCATAAGAGAGCACGAAGAGCTCTATTAGAGGGAGAAGAAATGCAGACCTACAAGTCTCCCACTTATATCGCAAGCCCGTGACGTTGGCGTGGAGGGCTTCCTGCACTTCCGGCCTGTTGTAGTAAGCTGTAGCGTATCTCACCGTGCATGGATCATAGGCTCTATACATCCATGGCTGAAACCCACCACTCCGTTAGTGGCAGCAAGAAGAAGAAGATTTAAGGAAAAAAATTACTAGAGGAAGATGATGAAGAGAAAGATTAAAATAGCTAGATGAAAGTAGAAGTTGTTGTATGAAGCAGATTAGAAGAAACCAGATGAAAGTTGAAGAATAATATTAGGAGACACTAGAAGAATTAGATGAAGAGCAAGACGTGGAAGAAGACCAAGAGGAGGCCAGTAGAAGAATACTAAAAAAAGAAGAAGATGAGTAAAAGTCAAAGACACATAGTATAAGACCTAAAATAATAGGACTAGATGGAGGAAGAAGTTAAATGAATAAGAGGAATATTAGAAAAAAACTAGATGAAGGTTGAAGAATAATATTAGAAGAAGCTAGAAGAACTAGAGGAGCACGAAAAATAATAGAGGGACAACAAGACTAATAAGGAGGACATAAGAAGAACAAGAAAAGACTAATAGAAGAAAAATTGAAAGAAGAGGAAGAAGAGTAATAGTCAAAGATTAAAAGTATTCCCTCTCAGCCAATCGCACACTGGAGCCGATCAAATTCGTTTCCATTTTTTATTCTTTAAAAAAATAATAAATTTTTTTTTTCAAAATTTCCACATATCTGTGCGAATTTTGTGCGAATTTTGTGCAAATTGTGAGATTATTGTGCGAATGTGCGTTTTTTGTGCGAATGTACGAATTGCGTGCGAATGTGCGATTTTGTGCGAATTGTGCGAATGTGCGAATTTTGTACGGTTGTGCGAATTTTGTGCGAATGTGCGAATTGTGCGAATTGTGCGTTCTTATTTTCGCTCATTAAACGAACAGAACAAAGAACAGACCCTTGTGCGGTTCTTTTGTGCGAATTTTTTGAGCGAATAAAGAGAACAGAACAGAACGACCATGTCTAATCCTACCCGTCAGGCCAGCCCACCCTAAAATGGCAGACATGCGGCCCCAGTTCGGTCCGGTCCGACCGGTTCCCTGTCCTAAATGTCCAACCCTACATACTATCAAGGACCCGGCAAATAATGCCACTAAAATACTTCCATGAAATAGAAAAAAATGGTAAAAAAATTTAAAAAAACCACAAAAAACGTTTAAGGAGAGTGCCCTGTAGGCTTGCAGTAGAGGCAAAAAGGAACCATCCCAGCAGAAGAACCAGGCCATCCATCACCAGATCGTCCTCTTCATACCATTCATTACCTTCTTCCCCAAATCTCGGAGCTCATCTTCTAACCCACATCTTTTCCTCGTACAAATCCAGAGTGATTTGCTCTTCTGGGTTCGTCCCCATCGTTCCCTTGGAAACGACGATATGGGTTTTGGTCAGTGGAGATTAACTCTCATTGGGTTGCTTCTCCTTGCTTGGAAATCGCACTCTTTGACGCTTTCGTCAAGGCTTGTTCATAGATTTTCTGATGAGGCGAGGGCGATCTTGAGTGCCGGGGCTGGGCAGGATGCCGATGCTTGGATTAATCGTGGGAATGCGGATTATTACAAGGAGCTCTTCCGTAGAGATTTCCACCGTCGGAAGAACAAGATAGGGGTTGAGCATCAGGTTGTGTTCCCCTCTGAAGGGAGTGAAGCCGTTGGTCTTGGGAACGATTATGGGTGGTGAGAAGAGATCGTGAAAATCTGGGTTTCTTGATTCGAAAATTCTTGTGCTTTTTTAATGGGTATGGGTGGGATTTGTTACTCAGTGTTCGTGGGTTTTTTCTTGCTAATTCAAACCTTATGCGCAATGTTTAAGAGAATTTCTGACGGGTTTTAACTCTCTCAATCGACAGGTTACATTATACACGGGTTGATATTGGGACTCCGAATGTTTCTTTTCTGGTTGCTTTAGACGCTGGAAGTGATCTATTTTGGGTACCATGCGATTGCGTTCAATGTGCAGCCTTGTCTAGTGACCGGAATGGTTTGGTGGGTGATTCTTTCTTTATGATTTTTTATTAATTTTGTGCTCCGTCTTTCTTGGTTCACATGTTTTTGCCTATAAACTTCTTTGGTCCGGAATTAATCTCACTAATTCATCTGTTTTTTTTTTCAATTTTCTCTCTTTTTTAGCTCTACTCCTTACAATTTCATGCTTAGGCCCTTCTCTTTTTTAGCTCAACTCCTTACAATTTCAGTCGTCATTTTCATCCAAAACTTGTCATCATCATTATCACAAACATTTGTGATGATCCTGAAGTCTATTGCTGTGGTGGGGGCCTGCGAGAAGGCTGGTAGCTACAGCCATGTCATTAGCAGGCCAGTGAGAAGAACGGTATTAGTCTCACACTGCAGTGGTAGTATCAGCTGATGGCAAGAGTGAGTAGCTCGATGGTAGTGACAGACCAGCAATGGCAGGAGGAGAAAGCAGTGGGTGAAGTGAATTCTCCTCCTTTCATCATCAACCTTGTCATCGTCTGCTCCTTAGATGATGATGACTATGTCGTCATCGTCATCCTAGTCTCGGACGAGTGACAATGACGATGAAAACTTTGTCTTACTCATCATCATTTTGGCACCAGAATAAGAATGACAATGATGACTCATCATCATCTTGTTGTCTTCCTAAACAAGGGCGAGAAGCTCGCGGCAGCACAGACAGTGACCGAGAAGGCCGGCACCGGCAACCATGTCATCGGTAGAATAATGAGAAGGCTGTAAATGGCATCATACCAAAGCAGTGGTGGAAAGAAGCTCTTGGCTGTGGCGGCGGCAGACCAGTAATTGTGGAAGTAGGCGTCAGCAGGCCGAGTGGATTATCCTTCCTCCATCATCATCATCCTCCAGGACGATGATGTTGATGATGAGGAGTGCATCATTGTCATCCCAGTGATGGATGAGTGGCATTGTCATGGTCATCCTTGTCTCAGACAGACTCTCATAATTACCATTCCAATTATGAAGAAGTGATGATGATGAATGCGACATTATTTTCTTCATCCTTGTCACAGACTAGTGCCAATGACAGCTTCATCATTGTCATCATCATTCGTGCAGAAAAACCCATCTGTCCATAATTTTCGTTGTCATCGGAGTTACGAACAAGTGATGATGACAACTTTGTCATTGTCATTGTCATCGTAGTTGCCAACAAACTCTAATGGGCATCAGGGATGGTGAACCCTCATGGCCAGCCTAGTACCGAGCCTATGCTTTCGGTAAAGCTAACTTTTATGTTATTTTAGTGATTGTGTCATGACTGGATCGCGTTTTTTCAATTTCAGAGGTTGTCAAGCTGGGGAAAATTTTTGTTAGTGTTCTCAAATTATTGATCGCCAGGTGCTCCCTGGAACGGGGGGCATCTTTCATGCAGGATAAAGTGCTGAGCATGTACCACCCAAGAACATCAAGCTCCAGCAAGCACCTGCCTTGCAGCCATGAACTTTGCTCTTCAGTTTCTTCTACCTGCGACAGCCCGAGTCAGCCATGCCATTACTCAGTCAACTACTACTCAGAAAACACATCTAGCTCGGGGCTTTTGATGCAAGACACTCTTTACCTTGCTTCCAGCGATTCCTCTGCCCTTATACGCGCTTCCGTCATCATAGGGTAGCCATGATTATAATTATGGCCATGACCAATGTTTTGGTAATGATAATCATTTTTTGGGCATTCCTGAGAACAGGTGCGGAAGTAAGCAAAGTGGTGGGTATCTGGATGGCATTGCTCCTGATGGGCTTCTTGGGCTTGGGCTTGGAAAGATTTCGGTGCCCAGCATTCTTGCTAGAGAAGGACTGGTGAGAGATTCTTTTTCCTTGTGCTTCGAGGAAGACGACTCTGGTAGACTCCTATTCGGAGACCAAGGAGTTTCTGGTCAACAGTCAACCCCATTTGTTGCTGTGGAGGGAAGATAGTGGGTCACTTCCTGTACATCATGACAATGTGTTTTTCTCATTATTTAACTGTTGATCAGTTGTTTTTAATGACTTTTTTATTCTTTATTTTAGCCCCACTTACATTGTTCAAGTGGAGGGATGGTGCATTGGAGCTGAGTGCCTGGGTCAAACTGCCACAAAGGCTCTTGTTGACAGCGGATCCTCGTTCACTTACCTCCCCGGTGCTGTTTTCGAGGCCGTTGTTGCTGAGGTGAGGGCCTCCTCAGGTGACTGCCCAAGCTCTGGGCTCCATCCATCTACTTGATTTCCTTCTATTTCTCTCTCTTATTTCTTACTCTCTCCGCCCCCTATTCTCTCTACACTTAAGTTTGACAGGCAGATGAATCGCAGTAGCATCACCTACGAAGGGTCTCCGTTTCAGCTCTGTTACAAGGCCAGGTAAATTATAACGTTTACTAAGGTTGACTCTTCGAAACCTAAAAAGAAATTTGCTTATTATATGTTGTTACTGCGATTTGACAGTCTTTTTTTGCCAGTTCACTCGAGATGGCCGAGGTCCCAAGAGTGAAATTGATGCTAGCCGTAAACCAGAGCTTCTCTGTCAACAGCCCTCTCTTTCTCTTCTACAGTCACGAGGTGATCTCTCTCTATAAAGTCCAACACCTCTCTTCCTCGTTATTGTGATAGCATCTGTGGACGATTGTGTGAATGAGCTTTACCATTGTTTCTTCTCAGGGTCAACGGGAGGCTCTCTGTCTGGCAGTGCAACCATCTGACGATCCCCATATCACCATTGGCCGTGAGCTTCTATCTAAACCCACCAGATCCCTCCTGCTTTCAATTCTTGTCATTCTCGGCTGATGTAGTCTTTTGGATAATACCATTTCCTTGTCTGACTCTGATTCTCTCTCTCTCCCTCTCTCTCTCTTCTATCTCTTTCTTGTCTTTCTCTCCCAGCCCTGTTTTCCCCCCTCCCTCTTCGCCTTCTATCTCTTTCTTTCTTTCTCTCTCTCTCTCTCTCTTTCCCATTCCATTTATCCACATCCCTTATCGCTTTTGCTCTCCTATTTCCTCTCCAATCTCTTATTATTTTTTCTTCTAGCTGTCTTCTTCCCCACTGTTCTCTCTCTCTCTCTCCCATATCTAATCTCTCTCTACTTTTTCGCATCTCTATCTCTCTCCTTTATCTCTACTCTCTACTTTCGTCCTTCTTAGCTCTGTCCCATCTCTCCTATCTCACTTATCTCTTTTTCTCTATTTGGACGTAGAGAACTTCATGACAGGGTACAGGATGGTGTTCGACAGGGAGAGGATGAGGCTGGCATGGTCACCTTCATCCCAGTGTGAGCCCCTTCTTCTCCTTGGTCAGCCAAATAACCCCCTACAGACCATCTTCTTGCTGGTTTAAACTTCTTTTGATTGCTCACAGGTGAGGATCCAGTCAGCAGCCGGCATGCAGCGATCCCGCCGCCAGCTGACTGGCCGACAAACCCCCTGCCAACAGCGGGAGGCCCGCCCGGTGCCGCCACCATCAACCCTGCGCTTGCCGGCCATGCCCCGAGAACAGGGCAGGCGGTGCCACCACCCTCGACCTTTAGGTTTTGCTTTCTTCCTCTCCTCCTCTTGCTGTTAGCCTTCTCTGTTGTTGTCTACACTGGCTAACACCTCTTAATTTAAGAGTTTTAATGCCTCATTGCTGCATGTCTCTCAGTAGAAAGAGGTTACAGTTTATCTTTGTATATTTACCAGTCTATCTTGTGCTTCTTGGGAGTCTTATGCCCCAAGCACATGTAGCATTAGACTAGCTTATCTATACAGAAGAACACTTAGGATTTGGAAATTGAATAGATTCCAAACAGAGAGTCAAATGCAGGTAAATGGTTTCCTTGAAATCTTTATGTCAATAACTGTTGAATCTGCCCCGAACTGGTATAATAATTACATTTCATGCTGAATTTGAACAATTGTCTGCACAACTTCCTCATCTCCAGAAGAGGGAGCAAGTTAGAAAGAGCTCTTGTAATGTTAAAAATACAGACATTATATAGTAAGTTGAATTCACCCAAGATGCCATCCTTGTTGAATGCTCTCATAACTTCCGTAGTTCCAAGGATGGTTTCTGAACCCTCCATTCCAGTTCTTGAAGAAGGGTAGTATGACATTATTTTAGCGACATGGCTGTGAACACATCCCTATTGTTTTTCAGGAGCTGAGATTTTGACAAGATGCCATTTACATTGAAACTAATGAAAGATGGCATGATTTTAAGAGTTTAGTGGATGCAAATGCTAGGGTGGTTTCATTGTAAATATTATAGAATCATAATTAACATTTTGTAGAATGATCCTGTTTATACAGTTAATGAAGTTCTCTACTTTCCTTAATGATATCTTTTGTAGAACTCTACATATCTTTTATCTTTTTATTCGCCTGTCAAGGACTGGATAATGGACTATTGAGAGTCAAATGGTGTTCAAACCACAAGTTAGTGTGCATTGATTACAGAGGTCCAAACAAAATTACCCTACCCATCTGATCTCCCATCCCAATTAATGATACATTACAAGAATAATTACATGACATGGATGTTTTTTACTAAAAGATTTACTTAAAATCTCAGTTTTATTTCTCTCCATGAATAATCTTAAAGTCTATCTAGAAAAACTGCCATATTTTTTTGACCCTGAATCTAATATCTTGGCCCTTGGTTACCTTCTGAAGGGATCGCAAAGACCCCATAATTCATTCATGTTCAAGAAATTAATTCAATTCAAAATTTTGTAGAACCAAAAGAGATTCATTCTAATTATCACAAATGGCTTGCTAAGCTACAGGTTTTTAGTTTGAAGTCAGATGTCTGGGAACAAGAAATTGATTGTGGATGCCTTATCCATGTCCATCTTAAAGGTAGAAGCAGAAACACATAACACTAAATTCACTCACTGGCACACCATAAATCCAAGAAAGTGAGATATTTTCAAATCCTAAATTGAAAGCATCATAAAATAAATATTTGAAGAGAAAGGTTACTTTCCAACTTATTCCATCTTAAAGGTAGAAGCAGAAACACATAACACTAAATTCACTCACTGGCACACCATAAATCCAAGAAAGTGAGATATTTTCAAATCCAAAATTGAAAGCATCATAAAATAAATATTTGAAGAGAAAGGTTACTTTCCAACTTATTCCATCAATCAACTAGTTTATTACTATGTTATAATTGTACTACATTCCTCTTCTACTCTACTTCACACAAATTGAAATAAATCTTATGACGCAAAATGCAGAGGTCATGGTTCATTTGAACCAAAAAATGAAAGCCAATTTCTCAATTACTTTGACCTGGAGTTAAAATGCAATGAAGATTCATGGATTCATTCACAACCTGTCAACAAAAAATACTTTTCCATGAAGTGGACTGTTAAAGCTTATTCTGATTCTTTATGAGATTTGGAAATATTACCATGAATTCTATTGAAGATCTATCAAAGTCATAAGGGTATCATTCAATTTTGATATTTATCAAATTGATTAGTAAATATAGTATAGAATTTAGCAATAATCACCCATTATCTTTACAATGTATAACACATATATATCAAATAAATCACCAGGCAGCATGGGGTACAAAAATTATTTTTTTTATTAGGGTTGTGTGCTCAGTAGACATAATGAATGGAATTATATTATCTCAGAGGTACCAGTTAAAAATTATTTTTATTCCTATCATCTCCATATAGACCAATTAACTAATGCCGCTAGTATGCGGCCCCAAAGTATGCGAAATTCCTACACAGAGGCCAGCGTGCTAACTGTGGGGACATGTCCGTGTGCTGGACTCACGATTTGGAAACTGAGTCCTTCAGTGCGAACTACTATGAACACACATTGCAGGTTGTGACACCCAAGCGTCCTTAAGGTGCGAACTACTTGATCTTTTAGGCCATAGTCCTTAAGGTGCGTGTGCCTGTCAACACTCAAGCGCGGTGGATCAGGGGAGGCCCGCACGCCCAGTCGAGAGCATGCACGCATGCGCCAAGCGTCGTGCGCGCACGTGGGACGCACAAGCTGTGCGGTAGTGCTGTGGTACATCGGGACGTGCGGGTGAGCCGCGCGGCCCCGCGCGCATCATGTGCATCGTGTGTACGGAGCACGGGGCAGGAGACATACCGCCATGAGACTAAGGCATTGGCGCACAAAGAGTGCCGAGACAGCGCGAGCGTGTGGCGCCCCCGCGAGTAGTGCTGGGCGCGCATCGTCGAGCTTGAAACGCCAGGCATGGTGGCGTCTGAGCGGACCACTCAATAGGTGTCAGCACGGGTGCCGATGGCGTGTGTGATCGCCAAGGCTGGGGTAGCATGTGTGATCGCCAGGCCCACGAGTGCGCGACGCCCGGCCCCGGGGCACGCGTGTAGTGGCGAGGCCAACAGGCATGCACGCGGAGCGGCAGGCCTCAAGGCGCAAGAGCGACACTACCAAGGCACGTTACTTCATGCCTTGACTACAATGTAAGCCACGTCTCGTTACTTCTGTATCATCCCTCATCTTCCCCCGTGCAATCCTCATGACTACAATATAAGCCATTTTATGATATTAATGCAATGATCCTATTCCCCAACGGGGCTGCGTCCCCACCCTCTCCTCTAATCCCTTCTATGCATACTTAAGCCATCGCATAGACTTCTGCTGCAAGAGATTGATGCTGCTCAATGTTCTGCTCCAAGCACTGAGGCCGGCACACACCAAATTCGACCATTTTTCCTAGCTCGGGATCTGACCACGGGACATCTCCATATAGACCGATAAACTAATGCCTCTACAAGAGACTTGCATGTTTCACATTAGATAACCTAAAGTTTGAGAATAGTTGGTTACCTTGGGATGAATAAATGATAATAGAAATTTCACTAGGTTAATAAGAGGATATTTACATGTTTATTTGCATTAAATTGATCATATATGTGTGTTATCATACATAAAATGACTAAATTTTAGAATGATTTTGTGAACTTTAAAATTTTAGATATTTCAAAGGATTTCTCTGACATTATATTTGAAATATACTATTTTTTTGAGTCAGAATACAATTGATCCTGAATTATCAACATTAAATTCATGAAGATATTATTTTCTACTTCGTAAAACACATTTATTTATATTCTATGGGTTTATATTTTATTTTATAACAATTAATTAATGTTTTTTGTGTTAATTTTTCACCATGCCATGTGTCACCATTCAATTTGTCAAATGGTGATCAATCATCTATTATGTCAACGACAGGCATTGGCCAATCATTGAAAGGATGCCATTATCTACTAATGCTTTTGTTTATATTTTCATGAATTTAGTGACACTTTGATTGACAGCTTCATGAATTGACTAACTCTTTTATTTATATTTCAATGTGCAGGGTTGACGTGGCCCAATAAAAGTCATGGTTTTATTTGTAATTAATGCAATGGCGTAGACCAATGAGGCAGGTCCACTATTGTACCGGCATCACAAAAAGCAAGGCGTCACATGTACTTATGGCATGGATATGAACACAACATTTATGTGTCTAAAGAATATTGGTTGGACTTATATGCATATGGACATGGCACATGCTAACACGCTGTACATCACACGCATATTTAACGTATTTAAATATTTTATTTTTCCCCTTGGGTCTTTAGTGAACATAGGGATATGTGGCATGTTGCAACCAGTCGATTAAGGAAGAAAACAAAAAATCTCACCCAATCAGTGGATAATATTGGGAATGTTAAGGATACAAAACCCCAAAAGTTATGTGGTGGAAGTGAAAATGAAGAGAGAAATAAATGGATTAAATCGATGGCATGGAATCATCCAACTTTAGGGCTTGATATTGAACAGTACATAAGGCCAATTAGGGCGAAATTTTAAGAGCAGCTTCATCTTTATATCCTTTATACATCCATATGTGTTGGATCTATTATATGAACCCCAATCTTTGTAAACAATATTTTTGAACTAGCTTTTTCCTAAAGAGGCTGATTGAAAGAGAGTGAGTTTTTTGAAGATCCATTAAGTTTTTCTTGGTGCCATGAGTGTTTGGAAAATATAGTAGATTCCTAACTCATCCAATATCTAGAATTATTAAGTGAGTATGGGTGTATAAATTTTATTGATCAGAGTCAAAACCAAAAATGACATAATTACCCTAATTTTTGAGTTTATTAGTATTCTAAAATTTCATATCACTCCTCCATGAAAGTGTCTCCACTATATACATTTTATGGGGTAGATCCTCATCAATATTACGATTTATATCCCCACCACTATGGTTGATTCTATAGATAAAAAAAATTATTGAAAGTGTTTTATTATACTCATCTTAACTTCACCTGACCAATGTGAGGATGCACATGAAGTCTAAAAATGACAAACACAAAAGAGATGAATAATTTCAACCTCTGGATATAGTCTATGTTAGAATATATCACATTGAATGAAGCCTCTGAAAAAATATCATTAAAAATATCAACGTAAATATCTGGGACCCTAAAATTGGTGATAAAATGACACAATAGCGATGTAGAATGGCCATATGACGAGAAAAATTCTGCGGAAATATATTTACCTGCAATTGTAATGTGCAATTAAATTTCCTCCGTGGACAATAATGCCCAGATTTATTGACAAACCACTCTGAATATTAGATCAAAGGGGAGGGAAAGATGCATCATGGAGGAAGAAAGAAGGGATTAACAAATAAGAGGGATAGAGAACATACCATCATGGATGAAACTCACAAGATATAAGGAACTAGAACTAAAACTTTGTCAACCCCCATTTCATTCAATTGACACAGTTCTATTATGTCTTAAACATTACATAGAGTATGAACTTGATCTTGCTTAGCTTTCATCTGTACCCAGACTTTTTATGTCTCCAAACCTAAAAAAGTAATAGAAAATGTTGCCCAAGCTTAACCAATTCCAAGTTATATAACTGATGAGTAGGGATCGTTAATTGAGTCAACGACTCAGTGCCTAGTTAGCGGCCAGATCAATAACATATGGGCCAAGGGCCAATAAGACTTTTATAAAGATTAGCTAGTAAAAATTGAACACGTACCCCTAAATCATTATGAGAATTAGTGGCTAGGATTAAATATAAGTTTAAAGGTAGATATGACCAAAGATACAAGGTGAGGATTAAATCTAGACAGGAAACAATTTTGACGGTGAGGATTACATATTAATATAGCTGTTATATTTAGTTATTATGGCTATGATTAAGTTGTAGAAAGTAATGTGACAGGTACTTCATACTAATAGAAATGTAAACAAATCTTGTGTAGATTTATAGAAAACAGCATAATTTTCCAAGTGATTCAGCTGGTTCTCTCTCTCACCTCTCTCTTCTTCCTTCTCCACTCACCTCTTCTTGTTCTTGAGTGAGAGTGGATCTTTTCAGTCCTCAACCCCAACATCACCCAAAATGGACATCAAAGGGTAGTCAACTGGAAAAATATTAGCTCAAATTATTATAGAATGTACTTATCAAACAAAGAGGCCAGGTCAAGCAAGAATGGGCATTACACAAGCTAACTATCATGGCATGTGTCAAGAAAAATATAAATAAGGGCTTGGAGATTCCATATGCTCTTACATTCAACCTTTAGTCTATTCCAGTTGTGTTTACTGTTTCTGATCCACAGTTCCCTCAAACGCTACACCAAATGTTTTCCTGAATTCAATTACAATTTCTGACTGTTCTTCATATCACCTAGCTTGGGATTACTATTGGCCGTAATTTAGACAAAGTCCCATTGGGTATAGTTGGGATTGTATCAATTTTCTGCATATCTGGTTCTCTTGATAAGTGCATGTCATCGATTTATGTGAGATTCCATTCTATTGTTGTATATTTTTCATCTATATCTAGTTATCTCTTTGCTTGATTTCTATTTTCCTCTGATTTCTGCTGCCACTAACTTGGAGCATAGATGCTCCCTAACACGTCTCCCACTTAATGTCACAGTTCATCCGTGATCTATTTATCAAAACTAATCTCTCTAAGAATGGTTTCTCTCCACAGTACTGCCTCTTAACTTGCGAGTTTTATGCCTCCAAGGAGCATGTCTCCCAGGAGTTTGAGGCCCTTCAATGATTCTTTGTATATATATATATATCATCTCTATCTCTATTTGTCTGTCCAAGTGTGGCTTCTCTTTCCTCTCTAGTGGCTCTAAAGCATGCCATACCTTTATCTCTCCCAAGGCCTCAGAGTCTATGTTACATGTATCATCTCTACTTCTACGTTTCTCTTTAAGTTGAGTTTTTCTCTCGCACTTTCTATTTTCATTTTTCCGAAGTTAATATCTCCCACTTAAGTGAAGTCTCTCCGGATATCATCGAGTATCTATCCTCTCTATCTCACTTTCTATTTCTAGGCTCGGCTTTCTCTCTAGGGATTCGGCTATCTCACTGTTGGACCAGTGATGGACCAATAATAGAAGGTTCCCTGTAGACGTTTCGTCTATTATCTCCAAGTATGACCCTCCCTCTCTATCTAAATGGTTGGTAGCATCTCCTCGAATCCTTCTTTACTTTCTCCCTCTATGACAATGTCTCTCTGTGTCCCATTTCCCTCTTCTCTCTCTAGAGGCAGATGCCAGAAAGACAATGGTCTCCCGTCACTTTTTCCTGTGCGTCTACCCAGTGTCCGAGTATCGTTCTTTTGTGGATTGCACATATTTAAAGCGTTTTTTACCATTTACTTCGCGCAGAAGGTTTCCACAAGACTGTGAAACGAGAGTGAGCGAGAGAGAGACAGAGAGAGGGACGTAGAGAGAGAGATGGAGAGAGAGCCAGAGACAGAGACAGAGAGAAAGAAAGATATAGAGAGCCGGAGAGAGAGAAAGATAGGGAGAGAGCGACAGAGATGGAGACACAGAGAGAGAGACATTGAGAGAAAGATAGAGAGAGAGACAGAGATAGAGAGAAAGAGCTGGAGACACAGAGAGAGAGAGACAGAGACAGAGAGAGAGGAAGATGGAGAGAGGCAGAGACAGAGAGAGAGGAAGATAGAGAGAGCCAATGATATAGACAGAGAGAGAAAAAGATAGAAAGAGAGAGACAGAGATAGAGACGGAGAGAGACATAGAGAGAAAGATAGAGAGAGAGAGACAGAGATAGAGAGAAAGAGAGAGACAGAGAGAGACATATAGAGAGAGATAGAGATAGAGAGAAAGAGCTAGAGACAGAGAGAGAGAGAGATAGAGAAGAAAGATAGTGAGAGAGAGGGACAGAGTTAGAGAGAAAGAGCTAGAGACACAGAGATAGGGAGAGAGAGTAGAGAGACAATTCTTGAATGACTAATCGTCAGGCACTGTGGCACTGTGGCTCCGGGACTTCTCTTGGGTCAACGTTCAACTTTGTTCTGACGTCATAGGGGAAATAATGCTTCATGAGCAGCACAGAGCTCTTAAAATCAACAGATTTCTGTCGAAGTTTTTTAAAAAAAATCAGCGGCCATGTTTTCTATACAGCGATTAAGAAAATGAATTTTATCCTGGCGGAATGGCCTTCCGAGGGTCTTTATAAGTAATCTTTTGGAGGGCCGAGGCTGTGTACATCCTCTCTCGCTGAGTTTCTCTCTCTAGTAAGAGCTGTGAAGCGATGGGTATGCTGGGTAACGCAGCAACGAAGCTGGGTATCTTGAAGAAGAAGAAGAATAGGAAGACGTTTCAGACAGTGATCGTCAAGGTTAAGATGGACTGCAATGGCTGTGAGAGAAAGGTGAAGAAGGCACTCTCCTCCATGAAAGGTTCTCTCTCACACTCTCAATCCTTGCCTCGTCCATGGCTATCTCTTCTTTACTCAATCCATTTTATCTTCTTTTTACATCATCTTCTTCAGCTCCACGCCTCTCATTTTCCCATTATCTGTTTCTACATTTCTCTTCTAGCATCTACTTGGTATTTTTCTTTCGCCTTCTCTCTTTATCTCATCTTTCCCACCTCAGTCTTTTCTCCTACTCTTATCTCTCTCTCTTCCCTCGTTCTGATCATCTACCTGTCTTATGATCATCAACTTGATATCCTCTGGCCAGAAATCTTGATCTGCCTCTCACCTAGATCATGCTTCATGTCTAACAGTAAACATATCTCTGTGTATTTGCTTTCTCCATGATCGCACTTCATGTTTTTACGTTTTCATATATCTCTCTCTCCATTATCACACTTCATGACTTGAGTTTGGTTTACATCTTAGACTCATTCTCTAGATCAGGTTGTAATGCATCACAGCTTACATCCCTCTCTCTTCTCGATCATCGGGTTTCAAGCCAGGTAGTTTACATAAATCTCCCTATCTATGATCAGGCATCAAGCCTCACAGTTACATCTCTATCTCCCTGTCAACAATCAGGCAGCAAGCCTGACAGTGTTCATCTCTTGCTACCTCTATATGATCATGCATCAAGCTTTAAAGTTTCTCTCTCTCCCTCCATGATGACGATTCATGTCTTAAAGTTGGATTTACATATCTCTCTCCCCTCAACGATCAGGCTTAAAGCTTTAAAGTTTACCTCTGTCTCTCCCTCTAGATGATCATGCGTCATATTTTATAGTTGGTTTACATCGCTCTTTCTCAACCCCTGTATGATCACATTTCACGCCTCACATTCTACATCTATATACATATATATATCCCTCTCTCTCACTTTATCTTTCCCTCCCTATGATCTGGCATCAAGCCTCACAGATAACCTCTGTCTCTCTCTCCCTCTCTCAGACCAGGCATCAAACCTCACAGTTTACATCTCTCTCTCCCTCTCTCTCCATGATCACCTTCGTGTCTTAAAGTTGGGTTACATCTCTCTCTCTCTCTCTCTCTCCCTCCCTCCCTCCCTCTCTCTCCATGATCACCTTCATGTCTTAAACTTGGGTAGCATCTCTCTCTCTCTCTCCCTCTCTCTCCATGATCACCTTCATGTCTTAAAGGTGGGTTGCATATCTCTCTCCCTCCTCTCTCCATGATTACCTTCATGTCTTAAACTTTGGTGGCATCTCTCTTTCTCTCTCTTCCTCTCTCTCCATGATTACCTTCATGTCTTAAACTTGGGAAGCATTTCTCTTTCTCTCTCTTCCTCTCTCTTCATGATCACCTTCATGTCTTAAAGTTGGGTTACATCTCTCTCTCTCTCCCTCCCTCTCTCTACATGATCACCTTCATGTCTTAAAGGTGGGTTGCATCTCTCTCTCCCTCCCTCTCTCTCCATGATTACCTTCATGTCTTAAACTTGGGTGACATCTCTCTTTCTCTCCCTCCCTCTCTCTCAATGATCACCTTCATATCTTAAAGGTGGGTCGCATCTCTCTCTCCATGATTACCTTCATGTCTTAAACTTGGGTAGCATCTCTCTTTCTCTCTCTCTCTTCCTCTCTCCATGATCACCTCCATGTCTTAAACTTGGGTTGCATCTCTGTTTTCCTCTATCTATCTCTCTCTCTCTCTCTTCCTCTCTCCATGATCACCTCCATGCCTTAAATTTGGGTTGCATCTCTCTTTTCCTCTCTCTCTCTCTTCCTCTCTCTCCATGATCACCTTCATGTCTTAAACTTGGGTTACATCTCTCTCTCTCTCTCTCTCTCCCTCTCTATGATCAGGCTTCATGCTTCATAGTTTACATCTCTCTCTCTCTCCCTCTCTATGGTCAGGCTACATGCTTCATAGTTTACATCTCTCTCTCTCTCTCCCTCTCTATGATCAGGCTTCATGCTTCATAGTTTACATCTCTCTCTCTCTCTCTTCCTCCCTATGATCAAGCTTCATGGCCCACAGTTTACATCTCTCTCTCTCTCTCCCTCTCTATGATCAGGCTTCATGCCCCACAGTTTACCTCTCTCTCTCCTCTCACCATCTCTCTCTCTCTACGAGCAGGAGCCCAAACGGTGGCGGTGGATACCAAGCAGCAGAGGGCAGAGGTGACGGGGTACGTGGACGCAAAGGACGTGCTCAGGAGGCTGCGCGCGGTGGACAAGCGAGGCGAGATCTGGCCCTTCGTCTCCTGCCCGCACCCCGCCAGCGTCTACGACGGCAAAGCTCCGCCGGGCCAAGTCCGCCACGTTGACACTGCCGCCGTAGCACCGCCAGGGCCGATGGCTGTACACGGCCAGGCCATCTCTCAAGCCTTCAGCGATGAAAACCCAAATGCCTGCGCCATCATGTGAATCACCGGTTATCTCTCTCTCTTCTGGTAAATCTGCAATGATCATGTTGGACGAGCTTCATTCTCTCGCTCTCTTTGTATGTCTCTCTCCTCAGTCTCTGGTTCTCTGTCTCTCCTTTTTACCGCCCCTTTAGGAACTGGAAAAAGCAGGCCTGGCCCTGGTGGCTGGACTGTTCCCCGTCTTGTAAAAACTGTACTCTCTCCCTCTCTCTATCTATTTACCTATCTCTCTATCTGTCTAATGAGACCCGTACTTAGAGCTTGCAACGATCTACTCACTCTCTCTCTCTCTCTCTCCCTCTCTCTCCATCTGTCAAATGAAACCAGTTCCCAGTGCTTGAGACGATCTACTCGCCCATTCTCTCTCCCTCTCTCTCTCTTTATCTCTCTCTCTCTCTCTCTCTCTCTTTATCGTTCTCTATCTCTTTCTCTCTCTCTCTCTCTCTTTATCGTTCTCTATCTCTTTCTCTCTCTCTCTCTCTCTCTCTCTCTCTTTATCGTTCTCTATCTCTTTCTCTCTCTCTCTCTCTCTCTCTTTATCTCTTTCTCTTTTTCTCTCTCTCTATCTGTCAAATGAAGCCAGTTCCTAGTGCTTGAGACAATCTACTTGACCATTCTCCCTCTCCCTCCCTCTCTTTCTCTGTCTATCTGGCCAATGAAACCGGTTCCCAGAGCTTGAGATGCTCTGCTCTGCTGTCTCTCGCTCTATCTGTGATATGAAACCAGTTCACAGTGCTTGAGACTCCACTCTCTCATTCTGTCCCTCCCTCTCCCTATCTCTCTATTTGTCAAATGAAACCAGTTTCCAGTGCTTGAGAGGCTCCACTTTCTCTTTCTTTCTCTCTCTCTCTCTCTATTTGTGAAATGAAACCAGTTTCTAGTGCTGGAGACGCTCTACTTTCTCATTCTTCCTTTCTTTCGTTCTTTCTTTCTCTCTCTCTCTCTCTCTCTCTTTATATATATCTGTCTAATGAAACCAGTTCCAGCGCTTGAGATGCTCTACTATCTCATTCTATCTCACTCTCTCTTCCTATCTGACCAATGAAACCAGTTCCCAGTTCTTCAGACGTTCTGCTCTCTCATTCTCCTTCTCTCTCTCTCCCTATCTTTCTAATGAAACCAGTTCCCAGTGCTTGAGACGCTCTACTCTCTCATTATCTCTCTCTCCCTTTTCTGTCGAATAAAGCCAGTTCCCAGCGTTTGAGACGCTCTACTCTCTCACTATCTCTCTCTCTCTCTCTCTCTCTCTCTCTCTCTCTCTCTCTCACACACACACACACACACACACACACACACACACATACACACACACCTTATCCGTCCAGTGAAGCCAGTTCCCAGTGCTTGAGACCCTCCGCTCTCTCTCTCTCTCTCTTTATCTATCTATCCATCAATGCCTAATGGAACCAGTTCACAGCGTTGGAAATGCTCTGCTCTGCTCTGTTCTCTTTCCATCTTTCTATCTATATAATTAAACCAGTTTCAAATACTTGAGAAGATCTACTCTCTCACTTACTTTCTCTCTCTCTCTCTCCCCGTTCGCTGTGATGACCATATTGGACGACCTACACATAGGCACTCACGTCTCCACCGTCTCCCTTGTGAAGGGAAAAAGGCAGCCTAGCCTTGGAGGCAGACTGTTCCCCTGCACTTAAAAGCTGTGCATACACATTATTTCTCACATATTAATTCATGAAAACCAATCCGAAGGTCCTTAAAAAACTGTGGAAACAAATTAAGAATTATCAAAGAAGAACAAAGATTCAGAATATCAAAGCTGCGAAGAAGTTATCTTGAAATATCTTCACTACTTCTAAATGAATCAATACAGAATGAATCTAAAGAGTTCGCATATCAGATGGTTTGTGATAAAGGTTGATGAAATAAAGTTTTTTAACAATGTGATTAATTAATTTGAGGGTGACATTAAATTTGATTTACTTGATGAACTTTAATGTAGCGAGACTGGAGCACAACGTTGAACTGGTATTAATATTATTGGGACTGCTTTTGCAGTTAAAATTCTTTAACGTGACATGATTTGGGTTGTTTTATCTTTATATTAATTGATGATTTAAATCAATAAAACTTACTTAATAAAAAACATTTCTAACGTTTTTTGAAAGCAAAGGCAGCAAATCGTTTGAATTAGTAGATTGAACTAGAATGTCACATCAAGCGCTCAACATTTACCAACATAAATACTCCAGGTCATTAGTAACCAAATGCCATACTAATTTTAACTTAAGGATGCTACTAAATGATTAAAATCTTTGTGGTATGAAATTTATTCTAGGATGATTTGAATATATATATTTTTTATAAATAATATCCTTTTGAAATATATTGATTTCTTAGTTCTCCACAGGAAGACAAGAAAAACTTACAAAGCTTGGAAGTTAATGTGAGCACATCCAACTCTGTAGGCTTTTGCTCCCCATTATGTTGTCTTCAGATATTAAGGTGAGCACCCTCCTTGTTATCTATCTATTTGTACAATTGAGTTTACATGTCCAATCATTCTTCCTCATGTTCGTCAAGTAATCTATATCGACATATCTTCACGTGATCTGTATGTTCACCTATACATCTACGTCTTTATTGATTATTTCCTTCCTCTCTGACTATGTTTATAGGAATTTATATATTTTTATGTACAAATTACGTACTTACACTGGATGAATGTAGCTATCTATGCCTTTTGTAGTCTCTTTCCATATTTCTCCCTTATCTCTTGCTTTACTGCTATCTACTTACTGTATATCTGTATATTTAAACCTCTCTCTCTCTCTCTCTCTTCTTGTATATATAGTTTCTAGTTCTACCAATTTTAATATAATTTCCCAGTCATTCTCGTTTGCCAACCAATATTTATATCGATCTCTTTACTCGAGCAAAGTCTTGTTCAAAGTAGCTCAAAAATAAAGATCGTCACTAGCTTAGAGTCAGTTTGTCAAAAAAAATAAAGGTAAGTAGATGCAAAGAATGACTGGGCGCCAATAGAAGTAATCATCCATTTTCTTAGAGTCACTTTCATTGAAATTTGAATTCTCTTGTTCTTAATATCCCATATTTTTGAATTTTGTGTTTTCTAATCTTCTTATTTGGTAAGATGGTCCAAGTCCCCCTGCCTTTCATTTAACCTCCTTTTAAAATTTCTCCTAACTAGACTTTTCTTCATGGAAATTCAGAATATGATTAAATATATAATTTATTTTATATTAAATAGTATTATTAATAAAAAATCAAGTATTAAATGCTTCCAACGACGTACTAGAGTAAAGATAAGGATAAAAAGATAAGAAAATGCAGAATACTTTAGTTATCTTTATTTCTTTTTTTTATTTTAAATCTTGTAGCATTCTTTGTACCATGGATAAACTCGAATGATAAACTAACATAACTTGTGGCTGAACGTTGAGAAGGACTCACATTGTAAAAAAGCTCAGCTATATTGGATTACGATGAAATATAGTAATGGTGATTATCATTGCATCTAATGTAAAAAAAGAGTGGATGGGGAAGAAGGATAATACTAGAAGTATGATAAGGTTATGGATGCACCTAAAATAGTTCCATTTTGAAACTCACAGGAAATTTAAGCTTTTTTCTAGTTTAAACCTATCACCAATAGATATATGCCTTTCAATAGTTCAATATCCAACATTTTAAAGAACTATGATAGTACTTAGCACGCTGTAATTTGAAGCTTTTAGAAGTCAAGTATATCAAAACAACATCCAAAATATTTGAAGACAAATTGGAGTTTAAAGAGAATATTTGCTCGATTGAAAAGGGTCAATTCAAATGGAGACTTCAACTACCACAAACGATGAGGCAATACGTGGGAGCGTTGGGTTCTATGGCCTTCACTTGAATAAAAAAAATTGCTTTATGTATTGGAAGACAAATAATATAATTAATGACACTTACAAAATGGTGATCAAATCACCTGTGCATGGATCAGATACATGATTTCTAGGTTCCTCAAGCGAGATGGTTGAGATTTTCATGTGTCTAGAATCTAGAAGTAATACATGTGATCACTGCCACATCAAATTTCCTCCTCTTGTCACACTACCATTGTCACCACGCCATCATGATTGCATTGGGAATATATACGAGCAAAGGGGCAAAAGGAGAAGAAGGATAGGTCCTTGAAAAATTCTGACCTAGGTCAATTTAGTTCAAGGCCTTCTCCTATTTATACTAAGTAAGATATTTTTTATAAAAAAATCCTAAAATCAAAGTACATTTTCCAATGTTAAAAAAAGACCATTTGAGTGTGACCCAATAAGCTCATATAGCAGTCTAGTTTACTATTCCAGTTGCCTAATAACCTTTATGAACCTTAAAAATGAATTATCTATATCATAATATAGACTAATAAATGACACATAAATTAAAACCAATTCATTAGGTTGAGTTTCCAACCTGTGGGGTGCCAAGATACACATGAGGCTGAGCAAAAGCAAATGAGTGTATTGACATACTCATAAAACCTTTTAGTCATAGCTTATTGTGTACTTAGAGTCCATCATCCACTTTACGCTCCTAAGATGACTTACGGTTTGGTTAACCCTCAAACATCCAAGTTTTCAATGATACATCCAGAAATCATCTTAGAACTATTATCTGATATTCAATCAACATAACCATAGACTTCTTTGCATGGTCTTCCTTGAGTTGTCTCCTCTTATACCAAGGGCAGATAATCTCATCTTAATAAATCATTTGTCTTTGGAACTTCCTAATGCACATGAAATAAGACTGTTTAGAATTCCATTATTAGGAAAATTTTAGTCATAGTTAAAGTAAAACTGTTCATCCAAAAGACGTCTTTGGTGTTTCACGTAGGAGCACTTACACAATCATAACATGGATCAACTTGATTGATAGTTTCGTAAAATACCATTCATGGATTCATACATATCAATTCATTGAAATCGTTCTATTAAAAATCACATACTATCTATCCTTAGTGTTTTCAAACTAATTTATATGACATCATGCATGCTCATCTTATGAGTGAGACTAGATAGTGTCATTCTATCCATATACATTGATGTCCTTTTGAAGTATGCTTTGAAAAGAAATATTTAAAACAAATGCTTAAAAATAAGTGATCTCTATTTATGTTTTAATCATAATTTTATAAGTCAAATAATATATTCATGTACTTTCTTATAAGCATGTCACTTTCAGTAGAATAAATGCATTATTAATGATCAAAGAACAATAACTAGAATGTATTATTGGATTGCAAACCATAAGGAAATGAAGCTTTGTGAACGAGTTCTTATTGTAAGGAAATTAAGTGAACCTCAGATGATTCATACTTGGAGTACATATTACACTTTTTTTGAAGGATTATAATCTGACTCACATGGAAATTCATAACTTGTTAGGTTTCTCCTATTTACCGACTAAAAATTTGACTTTCTTCTTTTTAAAGAATTTGCTGTTTCAAAAAGGTAATAATAATACAATGGTTAAACCTTTCGAAGATAACTGAAGGATTCGTGCTCCAAGTTTAATAAGCAAAATGCTGGAATGGGCGATTATCTAACTGAACCTCACTTTGGTACTCAAGAAATCTCACTGGAGTTGCGACATCATATTAGTTCTTTAAAATATCCATGTCTTATGACCCTTGCAAAGAAATTCATCTAATAAACCAATATTTGTAATGTGAAAAATAATATTTTAAGGACTTTATGGCCTATTTAATTGTCACAATCATTATTATGAAATATTCATATGACTTTTATATCATATAGACAAGTCATTAAATTATGACTTTTAATTTAAACTTTGAATTCAACGTGACCAATAATAATGACAATAGGTTTTATCAAAACCAAAATGGTATTCAAAAAATTCTGAGATATACCCAAAATTTAGATAAAGGTTAAGGGTTTTTTCCAAAAGCATAGGCCGAGACGAATGCCGTTGTTCCATATGGATGGCCATATGAAGGGGATGGTTGTCAATCATGTCTCAATGTCTACTGTATGCCATGCACGACATATGAATATAATACACAGAAATATAAAAAATTTTGGGCATGACCGTTCAATAGGCTGATTTTAAGTGGGAGTGCATCAAACTTGTTGTCGCCATTAAACAACACTAACGCAAGAAGGTTAGTGAGAGCATGACAGAGATCTGAGTTAAATTTATAAAGCAGTTCGGTGTGTAGTCAAATGCTGAGAATGTGACATAACCTTTTTTCCCTGAAACTTTAGACATATGTTATTTTACTGTTTTTTGGATAGTGGATTATGACATTGACTTTGAAGTTGAGCAGGACATCAAGAGAAACAAGCCCTCTCAAGGATGAACTATCTCACTCGGAGATACCTTGATAAATATGAAAACACTTATTGTCTATCCAGAAATGTATGAAATACATCAAGCCATTAAAAAATCACACCATGGCAGATATTAAACAGCTCTAAGTAGAATGTAGAACATGACAGAATAGCACACATGCCATATTTCTTGTGGCATTTATGAAACACAATATTGTGGAAAAAGTTTCCACGTTCCTTAGGATTGGAGGAAGAAGAAACGTATATGAAAAGATGAGGGAGAGCTGTTGAAGAAATTTTTGGAGATCCTTGAAATAATCTTGAATGCCATAGAGTTTGTGCCAATTAGAGAAAGCGATAATCTATGGTGTCCAATTTATTGTATACGGACTTATTATTACACAGCTCATAGAGAGGTTGACAATATTTGATTTTTCAGGTGCTTATAAGTTTTTGACAGAAAAGTAATAATTGATGGAGTTATGCAACTCACCATGAGGAGGAATATAGATTTATATGCTAAGAATTTATGAGAAGATCAGGACTCATCATGATGAATATAATGAATCAATTCTAGAAGTGTTTAGTGACAATGCTATTGAAAAGATATGCAATTTATCATGTTAGAGATGTTGGATTTTTCTTGAGATATCATTAAAATAATAAAAGCAATGAAATTAGTCTAAATCATAACATCTTTAACTGTAAATTCAAAGATGATGTTATCAACTTTTGTAAAAATTGTTGTAGCATCATTTTGCTCCTTGGATAAGTCTCTTCAAGCCATTCACATGCCCAACCTTAAGTCATATCCAAACAATCCATGTGAAGTTAGATCTCCCAATTAGTTTCTCCACATCTCCTTGAAGATCTAGTAGATATTATCACCATCAAGTCTCACAAATGGATGGAGTGGCTTGAAAAGAATGGAAGAAGGGATGGGCTAGCATGGGCTTATTTATAGTTATTTTTCATAAAAGTTCTTATAATTCAAGCATATCCATCAATGACCATGAATCTTATGGGTGCCACTCTCTAGGTCTGTGCATCTGTCTTTTTAATATCTCGAATTTCCCAATAATATTTATTGACCAAGCTCATTGATTAAGTATATTGAAATTTAAATTAATTAATAAATGATCAATTTAATCCAATCAATAGATCAGATTTATAGCTTCTGTGGGGCCAAGCTACACCATGTGCTCTAGACATATATAGTGGTGATTTTACTCTCTCATGGAAGCTTAACCATCATTCATTACCATATAAATAAAATCCTTCATCCATACAAGCTCCCAAATGACATAGGATATGGTTAATCTTAAAACCCTAAATTTTCACTAAAGTTAATATTGATGAGTAATGGGGCTCATTGGAGAACTTGTTCTCCAATATTCCAACTACCCTTGCCAGGATGTAATGGATATTCTTCTACACATAAATCTTCTCATAATTCAAGGGTGTACCATCTTGATCACTAATCACCTTTGTGTGCTTCTTGATATATCCAAGCTAAGGTTTATTTGAATTACCTTTTGGAGACTCAACTCATACATCTTAGTCAAACCTTAGCCATTAATCCACAAGATGCCATTGGTGTCTCTGGTCCACGGACCACTTATACAGCTGCTACATGAATAGACCTGATTTTTGTTTAGGTATAATACCATTTAGTGATTCACACGGATCAATTATATGAACTCTTTTTCTAAAGATCCACCATGTATCCTTAGTGTCTCTAAACTAAGGGCCACATGATCATCCATTACTTATCATATGACTAGGATTAGATACTCCTTTTCATTATGGATAGTTTTCATTTCTGTCTTGAGTATCCTTCGAAGAGGAATATTAAGAATACAAGTTTAAAGACTAGTGATAACCCCTTTAAATTTTCATCATTATTCTCTAAGTCATTCCACATATTTAAGGAATTCATTATAAACACTATACATTGATAATAATTAATACCTATTTATTTCAATGAGCATAAACATGACATGAAAGTGTTATTGCCCTGTGGGGATCTGATAACTTGCAAATTATTATTTTAAATTGATGAATATTACATATATATATATATATGTATGCATTTTACTAGCCATATTTTCATTCTATCATAATTAAATGGACGTAAATGGCTTGCGCTATAGTTTTATGATTTTTTTATTTTATTGTATTATTACATGACATTTAACCTTAGTGCATTGAAGATTTATTTTTAGTAGGGCATAAAATACCTGGCTAGAGGCCGTTAATGCTTTTATTAATTTTTATGGAAACTTTCCATATTTTTTATAATTTTATGACCATTATATAGCCAGGAAATAATTTTAGAATTTAAAGGATACATTTCTTTGATTTATTTGGCATTTTAAAAAGGATTTTTTTCTTAAAATACGTGGCATTCACATCATTCATCCGAAATTTGGGTGAATGATTGGAAGCGCCAAGTAAGCCTTTTATTGGCTCATTATGGGATCACAATGCGCAATCCCATAATGACCAAATCATCATTTCGACGATACCTGGTGCGGGCGGCGAGGAGAAAAGGTAAAAAAACTGTCTTTTGCACTTTTTGAATATTATGCATAATAAATACACTCAGCTAATTGATTCTGCATGCAATAAACACACCTAGTAAATTGATTTTGCGTGCATTGATTTTAAGAAAACGAAAGAGAAATAAACATGTTTCTTTTTTAAAAAAACTTTTTATAGGAATAAGGAATGTGCAACGTGGGGCCATCATAGCCATTCAAGAAGAATCACGATCAACCAATGATTGCACCCTTTGGAAGCTTGCAAAAATGCGGCATCGAACAATCTGAGGGCGGAGAAAACAAGGCAATGAATCAGAAGATATCATTTTCTATTTACCTGGAACAGAGATAAAAAATCCAATGGCTAGGATTAATCGCCACTAAAATGGGGATATCTTGAGATCCAGCGTCCGATTGCGCTCAAATTTTGAGGGTAGGTTGTCTTTTCAACCTATATGATCCATACGGTTGGATCTTGAAATAGAGTTGGGAAGAAGGGGATAATGACTGAGGAAGCTCTCCCCCAAGAATTTGGCCAGGAAGGACACATGTGGCTTCTAATGTTGACCGATCTTGGTTCAAGCATCAAAGTTGTAAGTTTCTTCTTCACTATTTGAACTTCTTCTTGGACAATTTCAGAATGCCAAGGCATGGGCGAAATGTACATGCCCTTGAAGTTGATTTGAATGGTGATTAGCATTACAATTTGAACCTGTTTCAGGATATGATCTTCAATTCATAGCTCTACATTGATCCTCATCTCATATTGCATTTTAGATTCCAAGATTTGGGTCGAATTTCACTTTAATTCTTTTTCCCTCAGTTTTTCTACTTTCTCTCTCTAGGTTAATTCATCTACTTCCTCTCTCTAGACCTAGACATTAATTTTTTTAAAATTAAAATTTTCAGCATTAAAATACCTAAATCCACAATTTCATTGATAAAATTCGTCCATCTTCAAGCCCAATTTCAAAAACCCTTTGTGCTTATATATTCCCAATTTTAATACAAAAAATTTTGTTGATAAATCCGATTGATTCAAATCTTGGTAATCGGAATTAATATGATATAAGAATCAAAACTATCCTATCTAGAATGTCTTGACCAAAAATATCAAGATCACTATTAAGCTTATGCTTAATTTTGTTTAACTACAAAACAAAATTAAACACGATAAAGGCCCATTAAATGCAAAAATTAATTCATTGGAATCAGGATGAAAATTCTTGCTAAGTGCCTTCGTGTGGTTTGGCCCCTTTCTCATCCTAAACTTTCTATATTTTGAGAAAGAGACTTCTATAAATTTATTATATAAGCTTAAATCAAAATGACTCTTCTAAACTTGCATTTAACAACACCAGATTTAGGCTTATCAATTGGTGCCATTGCCGTTGAGGCACAATGAATATAAACAATTTTACACGTCAAAAAGATGCATACCTTGTGTTCCTAACTGTTTTTGCTACATTTTGGACTTGAATTTAATTTTTTCTTTTATTTTATAATTTTTATTTCATCAAAACGCATTGTGAGATTTTTCAAATTTTCCATTTATTTTCTTCTTATTTTGATTTTCTTGTTCAGCTATTCTGATTGTCCTTACTATTTTTGTGATTGACCATTGCATGAATGGTTGGAGATCTTTAAATCACCATTTGGAGGATCTTGAGACGATTGGTAGAAGAAGTCATCGCATTGATAGTGTTTTTGAGAGCTCCGAGGGAGAAAATAAAAAAATCTGTGAAAGAATGGAAGACAACCAAAATTATAGAGCTGAACAAGGGATTAGGTGAATGATATTGAGAGAGTATTCTGATCCTGCAGAGTGTGAAACCTACACAAAAAATTCTGCTCCTCTACCCGAAAATGTCAACTTTAGAATTGACCCAAATATGATCAATCAATTACCTACATTTTATGGTCGATTCAATGAGGAACCTTATGAGTTTTTAGAAGAATATAATCATATATGTTCGGCTTATAGCTATGTAGGTGTCCCTCAATAAATTCTCAACCTTAGGCTATTTGAATCTTCTTTGAAAGATAGGGCCAAGGAGTGGTTCAAAGGAATATGTTAAGAATCTCAATCACGGAGTGAAGTGCAGTCTAGTTTTTTAAAGAAATTTTATTCTTATGAAAATATCACTTCAATAAGAAAGGCTATAGGAGATTTCTATCAGGGAAGTGACACCCTTGGAGAAGCATGGGAAAGGTTCATGGCACTTACTAGAAAGTGTCCACATCATGGAATACCATCTTATGAGCTAGTTCAATTTTTTATGGGGGATTGAATGATCAGGAACGACATCTAGTAGATGTATCTAGCGGAGGAATATTCCTTGATATTCATGCAGATGAATCCATGAAATTTATGGAAGAGTTAGTGGAAGATTGGACATAAAGATAAAGTTTTTCAAACACTAACCAAAATGGAGGTCCATAGCATGGAGGACTCATTTACCTAAAAGCAATTGAACCAGAGCTCAGAATGGACAAATTGGAGAGAGACATGAGAAAAATTGGTAAAACAGTTGAAGATATGAATAACACTTTTAAATCCCTTTGCAGGAAACTAAGGGGAAGGCAAATGCATTTCATGGCAACACGTCTACTAACATCCCTTGTTGTTTTGCTCTAGTGAAGAACATACTCATGAGTCTTGCCCCATGATCGAACATGTTAATGCATTTGGAAGACAAGATGTAGGGCACGCTCAATAAAATATAAGACCTAATTTTGCAAATCAGAATTGGAACAAAGGAGCAGGCAACACCTTAATATTAAAGCAAATTGACCAGCAACAATATCTACAAAAATTTCAAAACTACTCTAGACCCTTTTACTCTCATCCTAACAATTCTAATGAAAACATTGACTAGACTTGAATGGATTTTATCAGGGAAATGCATGAAGAAAGAAAGAGTATGCATGAAGAAAATAAGATGTTGATGCAAACCTTAGAAGAGCACAAGAGAAAGATTGAAATGCTCAAGCGAGGACAGGGCGTACAAGAACCCCAACCTAACCTCAAAATGAAAGGTAAATTGGAAAATATCACCCTAAGAGAAAGCAATCCAGGTCAACTTCCAAATAACCTAATATTAATCCAAGGAATATTATGTTGTGTGTAGATAGAAATTTAGAATCTGCATGTTTATTATCTTCTGAAAATGCAAATAAATCTTACATTACTGAAAATAATAATGTTGCATCATGTACTAGTTTCATAAATGATTTTTGAGTAAGTCTGTTGGAGATAGGAAGAATAAAAATAATTATGAGCAAGTGCAGGCAATTTCAAAACTTAGAAATGGAAAAATTTTGCTTGACCTACATGAAAAACGTGTAGAAATCCATGAAGCTATAGAAGTGGAGAGATGGATAATGATCAACAAAATGAGGGCTGTCAGGATGAAGAAAGGCATACAAAAAATGATAGACCCTAATCCAGTTGATTATAGACCACCCATTCTATTTCCTAGTGCCCTAAATTTGACCAAGAAAAAACAAGAAAATAATCACTTGATTGAAATATTAAAAAATGCAACCATAATTATTCCTCTTACTGAAGCAATACAAAACATTCCTTCATATGCAAAATATGTGAAGGAGTTGTGTACCCCTTCTAGGAAACATAAAAGAGTACAACTTTCAGAAAATATTAGTTCAATTCTATTGAATGACATTCCTAGAAAATGAAGAGATCTAGGGGCTCCTCTAATTAAATGTGAAATAGGAGGAATGGTTTTGAGTAAATCACTTCTTTATTCTGGTGCTAGTGTCAACATAATGCCCGAAGCTTTAAATGACAAATTTAAATTTGGTGAAATTGAGCCCATTTTTCTTGAATTACAGTTAGTTGATGTATAAATTAGGCAAGCTTATGGAAACTTAGAAGATGTTATTCTAAAAGTAGAAAACTGTAAATTTTCTGTTGACTTCATAGTTGCAGATAAGAAAATAACAGGAAATCTTAGTTATGCACCAATAATTTTAAAGAGACCTTTTCTTGCTATGGCAAAAGCCACCACGGATTGGGATAAGGGTATAGTTTAACTTAGAGTAGGAGATGAAAAGATTGAATTATCAATCTCAAAGTTAATGAAATACCCTAAAGACACTAGTGATAATGTTTGGTTTCTAGGGTCCGTAGAAGATGATAATTTTCATTTTGATCCATGCTTGTATGATTTGTTTTCTTATGAGTGTAACGGGTACATGAATGAACAATCATCAATGCCAACAAATATTTCTCTACATTCTGAAATTGAGCTTAAACCTTTACTTTCGTCATTGAAGTGTGCTTATTTAGGACCATGTAATTCCTTTCCAGTAACTATATCATCATTTTTATCCTCTGAACAAGAATTAGAGTTACTAAATGTTATCTACTTACAAATCTGACATGGGCGATATTAAGGGCGCAAAAGACCAAAAATACTTTTTCCATTTTCTAATGAAGAGTGATGTGGCTGCACGATGGGACGCCATGTGTATACGTGGCCCATGCATGTACACGTGGCGTACTAGCATCCTCTATTGAAGAAATAAAAAAATAGAAAAGAAAGAGAAAAAAGAGAAGAGAAAGAGGCGACGTGGCGTGCGCTGATGCGCCGCCACATCAGCCTCAAGAAAGAGTCTTTCTTTCTTTTTTTTCTTTGGTTTTCTTTTTTTCCTTTTACAGGTACATGTGGACTTCGAAAAGCGTGGCCATAGAAGACGATGAGACAAGGAATGTTAAGCGATGTGACATTTTAACAGAAACAGAAAATGAGGAAGGAAATCAAGGGCTAAGATTGACTCAACTTCAAACGGCCATAGCTTTTGATCTAAAACTCCGATTGAGCTGAATTTCTCTTCCCCTCCTCTTTCCATCCATAACCTCTGATCTATAAATAAAGGCCTGTACTATTGTGAAACGTATCTTGAACTTGCTCCCCACTTATGTGGGTTGATTGAAAGATTCTGAGTTTTGAGATCCATGAAGTGTGTTCTTGGTGTCCTTGGTGTACGGGGAGAAGCATTAGAGAAGTGGGGGAGCTTATCGGCACTCGCAAATCACCGTGATCCTGGCCGAACGTAAGGATCTAAGGTAAGTTTCTTCGCCTTACATTATTTCTTTTTCTGGCATGATAGTTCGCGTGATTAGGGTTTATTATTCTCTTGTCCACTACTCTTTCACTCCCTTATGTAATCCCTATCTCGTAGCTATCCTCTCTATCACACCATTCTACGTTCAACCATTCCCATCATTCACACACTCGACCGCCATCGTGTCCTTCATGTTATCTAACTCAACCCATATCACTTCGCATAATTCACGTTCACTTACTCTTTTCTTTTCTAAGTTAAATTAATATATAACTTACATCCTTTTACTCAAGATCACTAGCTCACATACTATACTCTCATCTTCATCTCTTCTCGCGTTGATCATCACTGTAACTCCTTAATCATTGTTCCCTGTGGATATGATCCATACTCATCACTAACTAAATACTCTTCAGTAAGTACGGTTAAATATATTTTTATTGAATAACCTCAATTACTAAAGAAAAATTAAATCCCCTAAATTTGAGATGATCGCTGATTATTTATGAACAAAAAATTCAAAATTTTAAATTTTTATCCAAAATCACAAATGTGAAATTAGCTATCTATATATTTTAATAATATTTCCCTATAAAAATTATGCATTTCTAAAATAAGTTATTTATATTATTATTTTAATTTTATGACATGGTAAATTAACTTTATACATTATTGAGTTAAAGTCCTTATTGTTTCATTGAATATTATCAATTATAATTTATGAGCAAAGAACTCTAGGTGTTTAATACTTGTGACAAATTACAAAAAGGCAATCACCAGGCTGTGTGTCTCCTAATATTTTACATACCCTCTCCCTGAAACATTTACATTGACTAAAAAGTTTTATAAAGTTATAAAATTATAATTTCATTGAGAACTCCCATTTCTTGAATATTATATAATTTAAGTTATGAACACAGTAGACTCACTTTCTCACGATAAAAAGAATGGAGAACATAATACATTGTATATTTACTTTTATCCCTATCCTTGAAAACTTTTATTGTAATGTTTTGGACTATGTAATGTAAAACTATGAATGATCGTCCTGAACTTATAATGTTCATTTTATTTATATCATCAAGTTTAAGTTTTGACCATATTATCTTATGTTTCATAAAGTAAAGGGTATTCTCCAAATTTTAGATTCCTCCCACTATCTCACTTATTGACTTCTTCTATAAAAAATTATCTGCCATGCAACAGGACGTACTATAATGTCTTTATTATTTAAAAAATTCAATGGCTTGATTCTGCTAAATCAATTGGGGATAAGTTTAAAAGTTAAATTTCTGACACTTTCCCTCAGACAGCCACATGAAAGTTTTTATTTTATAACAGTAGTTTCATGTATTTATGTGTTTATTTTCATTGAAAGAATCACACATCAATCATAGTTAAGTTTTAAAATAATGCATTACATGTTCAGATGAAGTTATAATTTTCCCATTTTTTGGTATTTTTACGTAATGTTATGTTATTGAATTCATAAAGGAAATAATCGTATGTCATTAAATTTAATTTTGAATTTATTAGAGGTTATTATATTTTTAAAATTATATTATAATTTGTCAATTTTCTGCTACTTTTGAAAAGTTTATAATGTTAAAATTATAAAAACATTACAAGTCATAAAAATATTTCTGAGATATTTTATGTACTTTTAATGTTAAACCACATTATTATACTATTAGTCTACTATACCAAGTGGTGTAATCTAATTCCCTTGAATTATGAGAAATGATCGGATCCAGCCTATGATTAGTGGTTGCCAATAATTACGACATCTAGCTCTATGCATTGCTGAAATTTTAAGGGTTAGTTCTGTATTTTTCTGTATCCATCCAAGGCCCCTGATGTCGGACGTCGGCGATGGCATCCTCCAACGGATAAACCGCTAAGGGAATGTAACTACGTGATGCGAGATGTCCTAGATGAAATATATGTGCATGACCGATGAGTGGGAATTCACCGAGCTTCATACGATGGTAAACCACGACGATGGATTGACCATGAGCGCTACCAAACCCCACCTCGGCGACACGTGGAACCTCGATATGGAGGATATCCGATACCCTATCGACGCCCAGATGACCTCGAGCGCCAACGAGAGGAGCATCGTGCCAGGATCCAGAAGAGCATACGAGCTGACGTCGTCGTCTTCGAAGGGTCGAAGAAGTCGAAGGAGTTCATTGGCTGGGAGTCGAGTATGAACTCTTATTTTTGATGGTATCGCATGGACGACGTCTTGTGCGTCGAAGATGCCGAGACGAGACTTGGCGGACATGCCAAGATTTTCTGGGAGAACGAGCACGTAGCAGCGGAGCGACGAGGATGACCCATCCTGTTGTGGACCAAGATGGCTCAGAAGCTGCGGAGTAAGTACGTCCCCCAATAGTACCAGATGATGTTATTCTTGTCATGGCTCGACCTACGACAAGGTCGACCGTCTGTGACGGAATACATAGAGGCTTTTGAGGAGCAGCGGATGAGGCGCCAGTTCGTGGAGGATCCGTGAATCGTCATTGGCCTGTTTGCCCATGGGCTTCGTCCAACCTTGCGCAACGAGGTGCTTAAGGGCAACCCTGCCGAGCTCGACGAAGCCTATCATATCGTGGAGCATCTAGAGCACCCTGACGAGGAAACCCTTACACACGTCACCCCAGCACCATAGCAGGCCACACCCGTCCGATCCACCCCGACCGGGTCTGCTCGGACTTCACAGAACATCGGAGGGCAAGGACATGCCCCAGTCACTTCAGTGGGTTCAGCACTACCTGCTTGAGCTGCCATGACTGATACCACGGCTTGTAGCGCTACTGTGAGCCAAGCACATATCACGTGCTTTAAGTGCCATGGGAAGGGGCACCGAGCCAGTCAGTGCCCGTCATCCGCACTATTGATCGACGTCAGAGACGTCGACCCCGACCAGATGGATGAGATGGAGCCCCTACATGATGACGAGTATCGTGTAGATGAGGAGTTCCCACAGGAGTAAGAAGAACCCGACGGACGAGTTGGGTATATTCAGATTACTGCCCCTAGGCCGACTCCACCACTGGCTCCCCTACACACTGACCGACAGTTGGCCAACATCACAGTAGATCGCCCAAGCACTAGTGGAACACGGCCACATCCTCGAGCCGCCCCACTCACTCGACCTGCACCTGTAGTGCAACGGTTTGACCCTATGACCGATGCGACCCGTCGCACCTCGATCTTATATACTTACATCAAGATCAACGATAAGGTATGCAAGTTGATCGTGGACGGTGGGAGTTGCATCAATGACATCTCCGATGCGATGGTCGCCCGACTAGGGTTGGCGGCCATACCCCACCCGACTCCCTACGACGTGTCGTGGAATGACGCTTCATCGTTAGTGGTGAAACATCAATGCTGCATCCCGTTGAAGGTGAGAACCTATGATGAGAGTGTCCTTTGTGACGTACTTCCTATGAAAGTAGGAAGCATCATCTTAGGCCGTCCTTGGCTATATGACCATGACGTCACTCTAGCCAGAAAGACGAACACGTGTTCATTCATGTACCAGGGACGGAGGGTTATGTGGTACTTGTATACCATGAAGCCGGCAAACAAGACAGCCCCGACCAACCCAATAGGGTTAGTGGTCGTTCTTGGCAACTTGTTCCCCCGAGATTTGGGACGCGAGATTCTCGAAGGGACTTCTGCACCACCCGAGAGCTCCGGTCAGCTTGTTGCTGGGATAGATCAATGCTCCGCCGAGTGGGTTCTCCCAATTCCGTTTTCATGCGGGTTCGATAATTGACAGTCGTTCCACACGTATGCGGGAGTAGACTGCAACTACGTTGACCGTGCAGATTCGATCGGCGACAAGGAAACAGTAATTCTCCAGCGATGTTGGTGGCTTGTTGATTTTCAAGGAGCGGGAAGGATTCCCATCTAAGGAATGACTTTCTTCCCTTCCTTGATCTTCCTCTTCCTCCTTCTTCTATAAAGTGAGACCTAGACGCTGGTAACTGCCAAAGGAAACTTTCCAGATCTGAAACACAATGTGGGGGCGATCATGGCCTTATATAGGGCCATGATGGACCCCTAACACAAGGGTTCAACAAGGGGCCCAATAAGGACCCCTCATTTTACAACATAATTAGAAAACTAAGAAAGAGAAAGAAAACGATGCGAATGAAAACAATACTGACAGGTCACGACAAGTGGGGGGGGGGGGGGAACTCATCGTGACGAACACAAAACAGAGAATAAAAACAATGGAAAAACAGATAACGATGGGCGCAAACTCATGCTTTACCTAGGGTACTTAAACCTGACCGCCTTCATGGACACTTTGGTGCGCCGGTCTGGCTGGACACGGATCGGCGGCGATGCTGGTGGTGGTGATGACATCGACGACGGCTCTGCTGACGATTCATCGGCGTCGCCCGGCTGCGCTCCATCAGCCCCCCTTGGATGTTGTTTCTAATGATGATAAGTGTATTGATTTCATCATTCAAAAATTATTCGGGCCTGTTCTTGAGCCTCGAGATTGAAGGATTGAATGGACAAGGTTTGGATCCAGACTCACAATGAGAAAACATCACTTGGCAAGTTGGACACATTATGACTAGATTAGTATTTTTAAGGCTCACATGTTTTTCCTTTTTCCTTGGTAATCATCTCCAAGGATAACCAAGGTTTGCATCATCTCATATGCCACCACCAACTCTGCCAATTGTTGGCACATATACTCCATTTCAGTCACACTAATGATGGTAAATTCACATCACTCACCCTATTGTATCCGCCACCATCTTCATCAAAATTTGGAAAGGTAAAATAACCTTTTCTCACTTAGTAACATCATAGAAAATCATCTCCATTCCGTCCATTCCAGTTTGATTCATAATTATTTTTTCTCACTAAAAAATGTATTAAATTTTACTAAATTATTTTACATTACTTGGATAAATTAGGTCAAACATGATCAACATTTTTCCCTTTCCCAGTTTAGTTAAATATTAGTTATGATCACAGAGCTAGAAAGGGATGAATCCATAGAGAGAAAGTACTGAATAAGTGAACTTTTAGGTTTAATTTATATTTGTAGGGAAATAAATTTGAACAATTAAACATAATTGTAATTAAAAATAAAACCACTGAAAAATTAACTTGAAATAATTTTAAGATAATGAAAAAGTAAATTACCTTAACTGGTGCTTGGTAGCTCTAGGTGACAGCAGATTCATGAAAACTATGTGCACTATTGGTGAAGGGAGAGAAATGATTTTATGGATGGCCTTAAAAATGGCTTCAGATACGTGAGTGGGCAGTAGAGTAGGGCATGGGATGGGGATCTATCATCACCTGTGGTGACAAAGATAGGCGTGGATAGATGTCAGAGTTTTGTGCCACCGAAGGGGCCCCATAGGAGCCTATTGGGCGGCTCATTTCGGGCCGCCCAGGGCCCCACGCGGGAACTTAATGGGCAGCCCATTTCGGGCTGCCCAAAAGGACTCCACCCAATCATATTGGGCAGCCCATTTCGGGCTGCCCAGCGGCAACGCTGGACCCGTATTGGGTGACCCATTTTGGGCCCCCCAAGGGCCCCGCGGGACTCCTAATGGTTGGCCCCATTTGGGCTGCCCAGGGCCCCACAGGACCTATAATGGGCGGCCCATTTCGGGCCACTTAAGGGGGCCACGGAAACCCTAATGGGCAGCCCATTTCGCGCCGCCCAAGGGGCACCGCAAAACCCACTAGGGGCAGCCCATTTTGGTCCACCTTGGGTCCTATAAATATATATAAATATACACATTTGGCCTACTCTTGGAGCCCTTAAAGTATAATATAGGTGGCCCATTTTTGACTGCCCTAAGCCCTTGTAAGACCTTTATGGGCCACTACAGCAGCAATCCCAAGGCAATAATAGTCCATATTAGGGCTCTCAGAGATAGAAATATCAATGTTTAAGTTGCAAATCAGCCATTGAAAGGCTGATAAACCAAGTTTAATGGATTTTCACCACTAGCTGGCCGAAGAAGGTCCTAATGTATTGGTCTATAAGTGTTGAATACAAAATTGGCAAATTATGTTTGGTATTTTGACTTGAGAATACCCAATGTCATGGACAATTGAACGTATTCATACCAGCAGTCAAGTACATGCAAATTCAGTACATTGTCCAGTGTAATGAGTTTTCGACGGAAACAATATCCTGCCAAAGTAGGCTCTTTTGTGGAAATCATAACTCTATATATTGGATGTAGTGTACACATGTAAAATGTCAGTACTAGCTGGCCCAAAGGACGACAACTACTGGACGAGACTTTGTACACTCGTGGTAAATGACATGAGACAAATATTCAGTTGTTTTTCTTGTGATTGGTTAGTCGGTCCAAAGACATGCTTACTAGTTGACGGGAAATTTTTTGTCTATGTTATTATCCACAACAAGATGTCAATTGAAGTTAATGTTATTGTCTAAAGATGATACATTAATGTTGCGCCTGATGTCTTGAAATGGGTTTGTACTTTATTTGTGATCCATTTCCATATGTGAGCTATTTGTCCTATTATACAGCGACTGCACACGAGTACATCACCATACAAGGGCATAAAATTTCCATCTTGAATCCCAATAACTTTCAGACATGGAAGAAAGATGTAATGCTTTCCCTCGCACACTCAAATCTTGATTATGCCATGAGATCTGAAAAACCTGACGAAGTAGATGAAGAAAACCTGGAGGCATGGGAAAGATCAAATCGGTTAAGTTTGATGATGATGCAACGTTTTGTGCCTGAATCTTATCAGGCAGATCTTATTCGGGAAGACATCACAGCAACAGAATTTGTGGCATAAATTGAACAGAAGTTTGCAACCCATGAAGAATCTGAAATTCATGAACTATTACACAAGTTGATTTCCATGAAATTTCATGAAAAAGGTCACATTAGAGAACATGTTTTGGAAATGTCCGCTATAGCCACTAAAATTGGACAATTGGGCATGGGTGTATCTGAAAGGATGCTCATGCACCTTGTGCTATATTCACTTCCTGCACCATATAAGCAATTCAAATTGGCATACAAGGTTCAACGTGAAAAGATGAGTTTCAATAATTTCATTTCGCTCCGTGCTCAAGAACAACAACAACTAACTACAGAGCATCATGAAAGCGCAAATTTGACAACAAAAGCAAAGAGGAAAATCAAAAAGCAGCCAAAACCGAAGCAATCTGAATATGGGTCACATCATAAGAAGCAACAGAAGCAGGACAAAGTTGTGACATGTTTCCATTGCAGAAAGAGTGGGCATCTTAAAAAAGAATTGCCCTAAGAGAGGTAACTTGATCTCTCTAGTTTGTTCAGAAGTTAATCTTGCCTCTGTGCCCTTAGACACGTGGTGGCTCGACTCTGGGGCTACTATTCGTGTTAGCGTGTCTATGCAGGGTTGCCTCCATTGCCGGTCATCGAGTGCCGCTAAAAGCTTCATTTACATCGGGAATGGCAATTCAGCAGAAGTGGTGGCAATAGGGACGTTTAGGTTGAACTTAAAATCTGTATGTTGTTTAGACTTGATAGAGACTTTCGTTGTACTATCTTTTAGACGTAATTTAATTTCTGTACCTGTTTTGGAGAAATTCAGTTATACTTGTCTATTTGAAAATAGTAAAGTTAGTCTCTTTTATGAATCAAGTCTAATCGGCACTGTCTCTTTATTAAGTGATAGAAACCTTTATATACTTGATGTGGACGTCTCATCCAATGAAATTTTACATACTAGTGCAAAAGGGGCCAAAACAAAGTTAACAAATAAGAATTCCATTTCATTATGGCACAAAAGACTTGGGCATATCTCTCATCAAAGAATCGATTGCCTTGTGTCAGATGGTATTCTGGATCCCTTTGATGATGAGAATATTCACACTTCCATCAAGTGTATCAAGGGGAAACAAACAAAACCCAAGGGAAAAGGGGACATTCGAGCTTCAGATGTCCTAGAATTGATTCATACATATATATGTGGACCACTCCCTACAACAACTAGAAATGGTCAATGCTACTTTATTACTTTCACGGATGATTATTCTCAATATGGCCACCTATATCTCATTCATGAGAAATCAGAATCTCTGGAAATGTCTCTGAAAGTCAGCAAAACAAGCGGATTAAAACCATAAAATCTGATCGTGGAGGTGAATTCTATAGTCAATATGATGGTTCAGGTGAACAATGTCCGGGCCCTTTTGCTAAATATCTATCAGAATGTGGTATTGTTCCTCAATACACCATGCCAGGTTCACCCCACATGAATGGTGTTGCCGAGCAGCGAAATAGAACACTCCAAGGTATGGTTAGAAGTATGCTTACAGAATCGCCTCTTCCAATGAACCTCTGGAGCAAAGCACTCAAGACGGCTGCCTATTTACTTAATCGAATTCCAACAAAGGCAACTAAGAAAACTCCATATGAGCTTTGGACCACTTGCAAACCAAGTTTGAAACATTTACACATTTGGGGTTGTCAAGTAGAAGCACGACCCCTGTTGCCTAATGAACGAAAGCTTGACTCCAGAACTATCATATGCTATTTTTTTGGATATTCTGAAAGGTCTATAGCTTTTAAATTTTATGACCCCACTGCAAAAGCCTTTTTTGAGCGAGGAAATGCTCATTTCTTTGAGGATGTTGAGTTTGCAGGGGGAGATAGAGTTCATGACATTGTCTTTATTGAAGAATTAGAGAACAAAAGGACATATGCTCACGTACAAAAAATCAGATCAATTGGAGATCATTGGGTATTCCAATTCTGATTTTCCTGGATGCGTTGATAGCAGAAAGTCTACTTCAGGCTATATTTTTCTGTTAGCAGGAGGAGCTATATCTTGGAGAAGTGCAAAGCAAGCATTGATAGCATCTTATACTATGGCAGCACAATATATAGCATGCTATGAAGCATCAAATTAAGGCAATTGGCTGAAGAATTTTGTCACAAGCTTGAGAAACGTTGATGTCATTGAAAGACCGCTAAAGCTCTATTGTGATAATTAGTCAGCCATTATGTTTGCCAATAACAACAGGAGCTTAAAGAAGTCAAAGCAAATTGATATCAAGTTCCTAGTTGTGAAAGAAAAAGTTCAGACAGGGCAGTTGTCTATTGAGCATATTGGGACAAACTCCATGGTAGCGGATCCACTCACAAAAGGACTGCCGCCAAAGGTCTTTCATGAGCACACTGCTCATATGGGTTTAATACCTCATGAGGATATGTAATTCAGTGGGAGTTTGTATTTTGATGCTCATTCATTAATAGACACATTATGGAGTTCTTTTGATGCATGATTAATCTCCTAAATTTAAGCATGTCTGAGCAAACTTCAGTTCATCTCCATTCAGAATCTGGAGGATTAAGTTGGAAATGTACACTTATGAATCACGTGTTGTGTAATTTCCATGCTACACATCCATACATGACCTATGTCATTCAATGAATTGGTGTATGTGATCATTGTTTGGGTTTGGTTACTATTACTGTAACAAAAGCCCCTTCGTTATATGCTAGTTTGTGATGGACGAGATTGGTTGAAATGTCTTAGTAATGATAGCAAAAATTTTGAGCTCCTACAGTGATGATATGCAATATTTCATGAACATATTTATATTGTCCAAGTGGGAGATTGTTAGATTAATTTCTTAATATAAGGACAATTATCTATGTATGTATATGATTGCATATTTTTAAGCTATCAGTTACAAATCCCAATTTATATGTGATTCACTTAATGATGGGATTAAGACACTTATAACAATAAGTATGGTTATAAAATGTGTAGAGGCTAAGCATGTCTTGATTATAATGATGGGATTAATTAAGATAGGCTTAAGAGGCTTATGTATCTCCTCTTCCTATAAATACGGGCCAGGTCCTTAGGTCATAAGGAAATTGACTTTTCTCCTGAGCATCCCATTACTCAGAGAGACTTCAGGAAGTCATCCGGTATTGATCCAAAAGGCCTCCCCTCAAGCTTGTTTGATTCAACTAGAGAAGACGCGATGGATCGTGGTATGTTTTACATTGATTTACATTCATGTAAAATCTTCATCATCCTTGAGAATCGATGCAAGCATCTTGCGGAACTAACATGTGGTTCTGGGTGTCATGCCAGATGGTGAAAGTTTGATGATGATAAATCAGGGAAAAAAGGACAAATATGTGACTCTAGAAAGACATGTATTATCATAACTGCATTGTCATATGCCTAATGGGCTGAGTGGTGTTTCATCTTCATGAGTTTTGATGAGATAATTTCTCCAAAAATGATTTTGAATGAGAAAACCACTCCGCTAATTTTGATATATAAAAAAATTAAAGGTGCCTTTTTTACAAAAATGGGCTGCGGGTATGTTTATAGCTCCAAATTTGAAGCCTAAAAATCATTCTACATCGTTAAACATTATAATTTGGTGTTATAGAAATCAGGTCTGTTTATTTCTCCATTTTTAGGCTTCTCATCATGATCACCAGCGTGGGATGGGATCATCAGATTTCTCCAAGATTTCATGTTAAAACATGGGTTTAAAATGATTTTCCATTAATTCACTGCCATGTGCCTCTGATCCCTGTAAAATATGTCAATGATTTCACATATTCCACAATTTTGATCTGACATAGTCCCATGTCCCCCCAGACGTTGCGCCAAACATTTTGTGATAAATCTGTGGTTAATTGTCATGCCCACCTCTATTCTGCTAAGCATACCTGAAAAAACATAAATAAACGATAATTTTGGTCCAATCATTGAGCTGTTTTCCTTTGGTAAATCACATGACGACATGTGTAAATGGGCATAAAAGAGATATACAACATTAACGATGAAAAAAGAACATCTTGTTTTCAATTGGATTCATGTCTTTTGAGTTTAAAAGTAATAATTAATAATTACCTTGGTGGACGCATATTGGTCATTGGCTGCAGCCAATGATTAATTCAGGTCATCCATTCCTGCAGCCAAACATTGGCAGTAACTCAAAAAAATTGAATATGACTCATGGCAGATCGTATTAAATTAAATCAAATAAATTACATTATAAATCCTATGAAATATTTTAAAAAGAAAGTTTATATCTTCCAACTCATAAGACTTTATTTATGAATTTAATGTAAAAATACATCAAAATTGTAGAAAATAGGAAAAATTAGAATATCATTAAAATTTTTAATAAACCTCTAAAATATTTAAATACATCCAAAAATGTTTATTCTAACTGGCAAAATTAGTTTATCAATGTGATCCTTTAAAGACTAAAAAATTATGAGAAGGTAGAATAACATCCTAAAATATAATAAATTATTTTAAGCATAAGTAATTATGCATTTATGATCATTTAAGTGAAAATAATCATGAAAATACATGAAACTACTATTAAAAATAACATGCTTTTGTGATAATTAAAGTATAAGTCATTTGATAAATATGAAAATTTTATATGCATACTTATTACCCAATTTATAAGATTTTTGGTATATTTTATGTACAGTGAATTGACAACGATTCAAATCACCATTGAAACCCCCCTGGAGGCCCATGTAGAAAGACCACAGATGACTTGGGAGACGGATAATGCAGACGATCGATTTGTTAGGTTTAATTAAAAAATGGGTAGAGAAAAAAATTCCATAAAAATAACATACGATAAGTCCAAAATTTGTTCAAATAGTTCCATTCTCATATTGCATCCGTTTTATAGTTATTATTTTATGTCTGTATAGTTAACTGCCATTTTCTAGAGATGATTGGAAGTCGTCTCATTAGTAAGAAGCTCTGTGTTCATGCAGAACGTGTCCAATATTTAAGATCATGGGACTGGGATAGATCTTGTGTGTGCCATGATGCACCTGATGGGTAAAACACTCAAAATCATTCAATGTGCTGTTAACAGTAACATGGCAGAGAGATCTATGGAGAAATTTGTTGCCATAACAAAATAAATTTGAAATTCTGCTGATGTGAAGATAGTGATAGACCTCTATTTTTTAGGTATCCCCTCATCTATCATATGTAGAAGATGAACCTTAACTCTTTAATATCATTGGGAATTAATACAATACAATTTGGAGGAAATTATGGATAATGGTAGTTATTAGTTCGTTTGGTGTGCAGTATAGTCTATAAATTCTTGTTTTAATGAATGGGAGAATGGGAAGAACAAGTGATGTACTGGTTTAAATTCTACTAATCCTTCTAATCTGTGCTACCCTTCTATCATCTCTATCTCTCTCTCTCAATATATCTCATTCCCATCTCTCTAACCTTGTAATGATCCTGAAAAGTATCAGAGACTTTTGAAGAGGGGTCTTTCCAAGGAGAAGATGGGGGAGTAACTTGAAGGTCTCAAGGGACAGCCAAGACTTGTGAGAAAAAATCAGGTAATAGCACTCAAATTTTCACTAAATAAAAAAATAAAACTGTTGTTTACAGTCTTTGAATGTGTGCACAATGTTCAATCACATAGATCTTCTAGTTTATCTTAGTTATGTTCTTCTAGTTCATCTTATGCTTTCATTGACTCTAAGAGTAAATTAACTTCTGAGAGAGGAGATGAATTCTCATCCAGTGATTCACAAGGAGACCAACATTCAGATCCTTCCCTCTTTATAAAATATTATTTGTTCTTCGCACATTCAAAGCTATTCATCCGGATGATCTAATTCCCAAATAGATCGAACCGGTTACAAGGAGAAACAAGATAAACAATAGCAGATCAGGTTAGAACAACTTGGGCTCAACTATTTTAGTTCTTGAAGTGTTCTGAGCTCTTTCACTTTGATGAGTGAAAAATCAGTAGAACGAGATTCTTTCTTTTTCATTAATATGTTCTTAGTGTGATAATTTCAATCTGCTATTCTCTTGCCATGCAAATTTTGAAATTCTCTCTCTCTCTCTGGGATGATCTTATTGATGTTGGGTTTAGCCATCAGAATTTTTGCGAAGTATTAATCAAAAAAAACTTATATTATTGATAACTTACTGCATGCAATGTGGCAGCACCCAGTGGAACCACGTATGCTTGACCTTGATTCAAGTATACTTGATGAACACAAGAAAGACCATCATCCTCAACGTTATATGATCTTCTTCCTTCATATGATGAATGTTGCCTTGCCTCAATATATCTCCATAAAAATAACAAATCTCCGCTCTCGAAATCGTCTCTGTTCATCATTTGTAGACACCAACGAAGAGAATGTCATACAAGAGGGTTGCGTTTCCGGGGATGTTGCAGTCACCTGATCATAAAAGAAAATCAGATGAAGATCAACCGAAGCAAGCTTCAAATCTCAATATGACATTTTTATTTTTTATTTTTTATTTTTAGGAAAATCATTTAATCTGTTTCCACCATTCTGATGCATCCTGTCTTCAGAATGATGAAGGTCTGACGAAGAGACACGCTAGATTTAATTAATTTCACTGTTATTTCTTTGGGTCAGGTCACTAATCTGACAACAAAGAAATATTTGATGTTTGCAGTCGTCAGACAACAAATGGAATGTTCGATGAGGATCGAATGACAAGAGCTTCCCATCCCAGTTTCATTCTTTTATTTTCCTTTGAACAATGATGTAAACTTCAGAATTTTGTAATTGATCATCGAGTTTCCATTTGAGTAAAACTTTGGAACTAAATTTTAATGAAAAAAAGATAGATCAACATCCTTCAATGGTTGAAAAATATCTATCCAATTCAGGCCATGAATAAATTTCATAGTGCAAACAGATAGAGGTTGAAAATAACCTGAAAAGCAGCCTGCAGGTTCAGAGCCATAAGCCAGTTCTGGAGGAATCCGAAGCTTTCTTTTACCGCCTGATTCAAATATTAAAGCAGTTGATGACCCATCACTCGATGAAAAATGATAACTCAGGAGATGATGTGAGATTTCAGCTCTTACCAACTAGCATTGGGGGCACACCGCCTCCTCCAAGAATCCCTTGATCCAGTCCCGGAATAACCTGGAAGATGTATTATTAATCGTTTTATGATTACACAATATTAGGTATTTGAATTTTTATGTATTTGTCGCCACAGGTATACATAATCCTGTCAAGAACCTGATAGGAATATCAGGACGAGATGGGATTTCTGAGGTCTGAGGTGGAGGAGAAAGATGGTGTCGATAAGAGTCGAGGGAGAGATCGAGATAGAGGGATCTAGCCTAGGGGAGTGAGGGATTGGGATAGATATATCGATCAGAGAAGAGGGTGGGATTGGAATATAGATATCAAGAAGATGCGAGCAAGAGATCAAGATAGAGTTAGCAATCAGAGACAAAGAAACGGTCAACATATAGCTATTGATCAGAGATGAGGGAGAGATCGAGATAGATGTACCAATCAGAGACAAAGGAGGATAGAGATTGAGGTGTTGAGTAGTGGCGAGGAAGGGATTGAGAGAAAGGTACCAATGAGACACGAAGGAGGGATTGAGATTGAGGTCTTGATCAGAGATGAGGGAGGGATCGAGATGGATGTACGATCAGAGATGATGGAGAGATTGATGTATAGGTATTGATCATAGACAAGTGAGTGATCAAGATAACGGTATTGATCTAAGACAAGTGAAGGATCAAGATAGAGGCATTGATCAAAGATGAGTGAAGGATCAAGGTAGAGTTCTTGATCAGAGATGAGGGCAGGATGGAGATAGACGTATTGGTCAGAAACGAGGGAGGGATATAGATAGAGGTATCGATCATAGACAAGTGAAGAATCACGATAGAAGTATCAGCAACAGACGAGGGAGGGAAATAGATTGAGAAGAGCAGCATGAAGATTCAGCAGGGTAGAGATGTCACACCATAAATAATTCCATTGATTCTTCTGCGATACCCTCTGAAGAAGGGGACTATAACTATTTTGAAAGGAAAATGACCAAGATGCTTGACTGATGAAGATACCCCTGAGGAGGGGGGATGAATGATCATATCAAAACCTTAAATCAAGTAATTTAATCATAACACATCCAAGGGACATTAGCATGATGATGATCTCTTTTTCTCTCTTGTTTCCTCCTGCTTTATATCTATACTACCTTGCATGAGATGATGTTTCTCCTTCGATTCTCTAAATGGGAGAGATGAGAATGTGGCATGTTATTGTCATTTGAGTACCTTTCCAACACCGATGCGGAGGGTCAATGGCCTGGCTCGCTTGTAGGTGCTGTCAAACACAGTGCCATCCTCGAATCTTGCAGTGTAATGGATCTGGAGGCAAAAACTACCGTTAGGAAGGGAAATTGGATACTCTTAAAACAAGCCAATACCTCTGATAATGGCTCACCTGGACTTCATCTCTCTCTCTAAATATATGTGTTGAATTCTATATTTCTATCTCTTTCTTGTCCCCTTTATTCCCATATATAGATCCTCATGGACCATACGAGTAATCATAATACAAGACTACAACCCTCTCACCAAATTAACTCGATTGGATGGCTTCTTGTTCGATATATTTATACGACCCTGCCAAGGACTTACCAGAGGACCAAGCGCCGTCGGTCAAACATGGCGTAGCGGTCAACAAAGGAGTCATATAAATAAAGGCACCGGGAGAAAGAAACGGGTCTTTTTTGGCATTTTAGAAGTCGCGAGCCTGGTGAGCGGGAGACGCCCGAACCAGAGGGAGGAGGTCCATTCGAAGTGGACTCCTATTTCTTTCTTCTTTCTATTTTTCGTTGTTAGCAAACACTTTCCTATTCTACTCGTTTCCTCTATTCCACGTTCTTGGAACGAGAGTTCTTGATTTCTGTTACGGGGCTAGTCGCGTTCTTGATCGACTGTAGATCCTTGGAGGAGGGAACGTAACACTGGTATCAGAGCATTTCTTCTCGATCTTGATCTACTATCTTGATGGAGCAAGAACCCAGTGCCGATCAAGGGACACTGGATTTTCAACGTCGCACCGCCAACGTGCTGGAACACGTGATGGAGCAAATTGTCAGAAAGAGGCAGCCAAAGGGAGCAGAGAGAGAGCAAACTGGGAGGAATGGAGGAAGAGGAGAAGGGAGGAAGAGCTCCAGCCTCAGGCGGCGCTTTTTGGAACAAAAGAAAGGAGAAAATGTCATACTAAAGCGGCTAGGGTTTGGGGCCCCTTTAAAGGGGCCCCTTTACAATCTCCCACGTGGGAAGATTTTAAGTGACCTCCCACGTGGGAGGTTCTTTAAAATAAGGTCCCACGTGGGACAGTCCTGCGCTCAGAATAAAAACAGAGAAAGAGAGGGAGAAAGAGAGAGAAAGAGGGGGAGGCCTCTTGGTGGGCCACTTATAGGCTTGTGGCCCACCTACACTTAGGCCGTAGAGAGAGACAGAGAAAGAAAAAAGAGAGAAAGAGTTAATGGTTGCTGGGCTCGGTCCAACACCCCCCCGCAAGCTAGGTGTGGATGTTGACCATGCCTAGCTTGGACACCAGCAACTGGAATCTGGGACCCGGCAGCGGCTTGGTGAAGATGTCCGCCTTCTGGTCTGCAGAAGGAATGAAGACTGGTCTGATGATCCCGCGCTCAATGTTCTCTGCCAGATAATGTCGATTCAAGGCCATATGCTTGGTTCTGTCATGCTGAACAGGATTTTTCGCAATGGCCAGAGCAGACTGGTTATCACAATGTAGTACGATTCCACCACCGTCAGACAAACCAATATCTTCCAGGAGGTGTTTCAGCCACCGGCATTCTGAGACGCCCGCTTAAGAGCTCGTAACTCTGCCTCTGCACTTGACAGAGAGATTTCTTTCTGCTTTTGCTCCTCCATGTGATCAAACTACCGCCTAGGAATGTGCAGTAGCCTGACGTGGATCGACTGCACAACAGACCCCGCCCAGTCAGAATCTGTATAAGCCTCCAGAGATAAGCCTCCGTCACGTGCAAAGAAGAGTCCCTGCCCCACTGTAAATTTCAGATAGGCAAGTATGCGATACGCGCTCGTAGGTGAACTTCATGGGGCTCGCCATGAACTGACTTAGCAGGCTGACAGCATACGATATATCTGGTCTGGTATGATTGAGGTAGATTAACTTCCCAATTAGTCTTTGGTATGATGTTCTATCAACTGCTGCCCCCCCATCAGCCTTTCCAATCTTCACATTTGCATCAAGAGGGGTTGAAAATGGCTTGCACCCCAATTGCCCTGTCTCCTGAAGGAGATCAAGAATGTATTTGTGCTGACTGAGCATGATGCCTTCTTTTGAGTATGCCACCTCTATTCCCAAGAAATACCTCAACTGCCCAAGATCTTTCATATCAAATTGTTTGGATAAGGATGCCACCAGCTGACCAACTTCTTCACGGTCCTCCGGTAATCAATATATCGTCCACATATACTAACAAAAGAGTTACTTCACCAGTCGAGCCTCCTTTTATAAACAGTGCATGATCTCCTCTCGCCTGGCGGTAGTTCAATTCGACCATCGCCTTAGTAAACCGTCCAAACCATGCCCTGGGGGACTGTTTCAGTCCGTACAGTGCCTTCTTGAGTCGACAAACTTGATTTGGACTATTGGTCAGCAAATATCCGGGGGGAGGCTGCATATAGACTTCTTCTTCCAGCTCCCGTGAAGGAAAGCATTCTTCACATCGAGTTGGAGAATTTTCCAATCACACTTGGCTGCAGCGCAATCAATACTCTCACTGTGTCAAATTTGGCCACTGGGGCAAATGTTTCATTATAGTCTATGCCTTCCGTTTGGGTATACCTTTAGCAACCAATCTGGCCTTGAGCCGCTCTAATGTTCGATCGGATGAAAACTTCGGGGTGAATACCCAGCGACACCCAACTGCTTTCTTGCCTTTGGGCAATGGCACGATCTCCCATGTTTCATTTTTCATGAGGGCACTCATCTCTTCATCCATAGCTGCTTTCCATCCAGGATCTTGAAGGGCCTCCTCCACCTTATTTGGAACTCGGAAATCTCCCAATTGAGACAGAAAACTCTTATATGGCTCACTAAATCGCCCATACTTAACATAGTGACTGATAGGATACTTAGCCCGTACTCGGCATGTTCGTACTCCCTTCAAGTGCTATCGCCAACTAAGATCATCATCCACTGGTGGACCGGGAACAATATCATCTGATTTTTCTTCACTTTCTGCTGATGCTTCACTCACCTGCTCATCTTCTACCACAGGCTGGTCCACTTGGCCGTCTTTTTTTGACTGTACTTTGGTGACCTCATCAGCTGATGGAGATTCAGGTGGATCATCTTGGCTCGATGGCATTAGCGGGACCGGAGTGGCCATGACTGTGTCCCTGTGTGAAGGAACTCAAAAACGGAATACTGTCATCTGAGGAGGCACTTGGAGGTGAATTTTCTGCCTGAAAGTAAAATTCGACTCATTGAACACGGCATCGGCGGAGACATAGAATTTCTGAGATGGTGGGTGATAAAATCTATACCCCTTCTGTGTGCTAGAGTAACCAACAAACACGCACCAAGTCCCTTGGATCTAGTTTTCCCATATTCTGATGGATGAAACTCACACACCCAAATACACGAGCAGGAAGTCCCGAGAAGAGTCGCACCTTGGGAAAGAACTTTTAAGCAAATTTAAAGGGCTTTCATAACCAATCACCCATAGGAATTCGGTTTATCAGATGAGCTGCTGTCAGGACAGCCTCTCCCAATATCTCTTTGGAAGATTACCTTGAAACAATAGCGTCCTGGCTGTCGCAAGTGTATACCCCAAGCGCCTCTCTGCCAGCCCATTTTGCTGGGGTGTATTCACGCACGACGTTTCGTGAACAATTCCCACATCTGAGAAGTAGGATCTAACTTCAGAATTCTGAAATTCTGACCCATTATCTGATCTGAGCCGCTTAATCCGCTTCGAACTGATTTTCAAGCATCTTGCAAAATTCGACAATTACCCTTTCAGCCTCCCCTTTAGACTTCAATAAGTATAACCACATCACTCTTGTGTGATCATCAACAAAAATAATGAAGTAACGGCACCCCGTCATACTTTCCACTGGACACGGTCCCCACAAGTCACTATGGACACAATCGAATGGCGAAAGAAAACGATCATCCATTAACTTAAACGTACTTCTCCGAAGTTTTGCCATATGGCATGCTTCACAAAATAAGTTCTTAACAAAAATTCCTCGAAACAATGAGGGAAAACAAGTCTTAAGGAGATCGAACGGAGGATGACCCATCTGCTGGTGGAGACGGATCACTTTCTCCTGCTTCAAGCTTGTCCTCCGGGACAGCATGCATTGTCCGGTTCCACCATCCAAGAGGAGCAAGCCGCCTTCCCTTCTAAAGGATAAAATCCTCTTCCCGGAGTCCTTGTCCCATAAAAAACACCCGTCACGATCTAAAGTAAACCTCCATCCATAGTCATCAACAATTTTCTGAATGGATATCAAATTAGCTCTCAGGTTTTCAACATGGAGAACATCTTTAAGCTCGCCAAGTGGATGAAGCAAAACACTTCCAACCCCTTTGACCGCCAATAATCCTCCTCCGGCTGTCTGAACTTTATGAGATATGGCAGTGGATGAATAATGATTAAAAAACGACTTATCGGGAGACATATGATCTGTGGCCCCCGTATCCACGATCCAACTATTTGGAGAGGATGTACCTGATTGAGCGAGGGCAGTAGAACTGAGTTTCTCCTGCACCTCCTCAACTCCGGGACTGATAACAGTGGGGCCAGATTGTTGTGGTTGCGACGCTGCTACAAGAGCCTTCTTTCCCGAATTCTGATTCTTCCAGGCAAGTTTCCAGCAAGTTTCCTTCATATGACGACGCTTCTTGCAGTAGTTGCAGAAAAGAGAGTCTCGATTGTCTTCCCCGTCGCCACCTACTGCTGAGCTCGATGGGGTTGGTCGGGCAGTGCCACCCCCAGGAGGATTCGTCCGACCCTCAGGACGCTTTGTAAGTAGGGCAGCCGAATTCTGGCCCTGTGAGTCTGACGAGACAGCCAGTCTGCTCTCAGCTTGTAGGATGGCGCCAATGGCTTCCTCTAGGGACGGCAGCTTCTCTCGATGCAAGAGTTGACTCCTCACCGATTCAAGACCGGTTAAGTCCCATGAGGAACGTGAAAATGCGCTGCTTCAGGATGTATTGCCGCTCTATTGACTGTGGATTCTGTACTGGCCATAAGTAGTCAATTTCTCTCCAAATTGCCTTCAGCCGGGAGGAGTATTGACGGATATTCTCCCCGCCTTGACGCGCCATCGATTCCTGCACTTTCAACTCGTAGATTCTCCAATCATTTGACTGCTCAGACGCGTGTACTTCTGGATTTCATCCCATAGCTCCTTCACTGTTGTACAATAGAGAAAGTCCCTCATTTCAGGCGTCATTGATCTCAGCATCCATTGCAAAATAAGAGACTCCTCTGCTTTCCATCGCTTATAATCTGGATCTGCAGGAGTTCTGGGTTCATCAGTGAGATGATCCCCCAGAAATAATCCATAAACTGTCAAAGTCACCATCTTTGACCATTCAAACATGTTTCCATCAAACTTTACTTCTGCAGGGGAAACACAATTGTTCCTCTTCCAACCTCTGAGTTTTGGGATGTAACCAGCCCACTGACTTCTCCTATCCTTGCCTCAGAGTTTTCTTGGACCACCCCTGGGAGTCTTTGACTTGAACTCGCCTCTTCAAAGCTTGCCATGTCTGAGGAGGTGGTAGAAAGGTTGTACTCGAAGGCAGGTGGTAGGGACAGGCCAAGAAAACACACTTCTGGATTTGCTGCTCCAGCAAAACTTCTCTGCTATCCTTGGTCGATGAAGCCCTAGGCTTTACTGCTCTGATACCATGTCAGAAAGAGGCAGCCAAAGGGAGCAGAGAGAGAGCAAACTGGGAGGAATGGAGGAAGAGGAGAAGGGAGGAAGAGCTCCAGCCTCAGGCGGCGCTTTTTGGAACAAAAGAACGGAGAAAATGTCATACTAAAGCGGCTAGGTTTGGGGCCCTTTAAAGGGGCCCTTTACAATCTCCCACGTGGGAAGATTTTAAGTGACCTCCCCCGTGGGAGGTTCTTTAAAATAAGGTCCCACGTGGGACAGTCCTGCGCTCAGAATAAAAACAGAGAAAGAGAGGGAGAAAGAGAGAGAAAGAGGGGGAGGCCTCTTGGTGGGCCACTTATAGGCTTGTGGCCCACCTACACTTAGGCCGTAGAGAGAGACAGAGAAAGAAAAAAGAGAGAAAGAGTTAATGGTTGCTGGGCTCGGTCCAACACAAATCGCTTCCATCAATCTACGCCTGGAAGAATTCAAGCAGTCGACGCCCAATGAAGAAAGGGGGCATCGCCACAACTATGTTCAACCAGAACAACCACCAAACAATCCCAGGTCAGACCAGAATTTCCAATTTAAACGAGGAGATTTGCCTTTTTTCCAAGGCGAAAATGCAGAAGGCTGGGTTGCATGCGTGGATCGTTTCTTCTATTTGCATACCATGGATGACAAAGATAAACTGCATCTTGTCTCATTGCATCTAGATAACACAGCACAGAATTGGTTCGTCTATACAGAAAAAGAGATAGGGTTTCGAGATTGGGAGCATTTCAAGATTTTGTTTGCAAATAGATACGGCATTTCTTTTAACAAACTTTATATGGAATTGTTTGATGTGCAACAAACGGGATCTGTTATTGAGTACAGGGATGAGTTCGAACGTATTCTATCACAACTTCCCAAAGTGGCAGCTGAAACAAAAGAATATGCCTATCTACATGGATTGAAGCCAGAAATTCGTACAGAAGTGCGCAAATGCAGGCCGTTCGGGTTGCAGGAAATGATGGATATTTCAGTCCAAGTTGAGATAGACCTGGGGGTTCTTTACACGGCCTGGCAAAATTCTCCTACATATCATCAACCAGCACAATACTCGAATGCAATTCAACGAAAGGAACCTCCACATTTTCAGACAAATATTCAAAGGACGTACACTAATACCAAGCAAAACAACACTACGGTACCAGTTACCAACAACCAGTCCACAAACACTCAGCACAATCATGTACGACCTCAAAGAAAAAGAAACCTTCGGCTCACTGAAGCTGAGTTTCAAATGAGAAAAGAGAAGGGGCTCTGCTTCCATTGTAACGAAAAATTCTTACCGGGGCACCGATGCAGAAAGGACTTGAACCTTATAATGGTGGTAGACAGGTCTGAACCAGCAGACAAATCTGAAGACGAAGCTGTGCCAATGCAAACTGACAACTCCCCAATTACGTGTAAATCGGCTTTCTCTGCCCAACAAACAGCTTTTATTTCACAGGAACCGTCTCTGAATCACACCATCAAATTATGGGGGCATGTGGCAGGGTATCCTGTGAGAATATTGATCGACAGTGGTGCCTCCCACAATTTTATTGATCCTGAAATTATATCGGCAGCGTCACTCCAAGTTGTAGCGGGAGGGCGATTTGATGTATTACTGGCTAATGGAGCAATGCAATCTTCTATAGGTATCTGTCTGGATGTGCCAATATATATGCAAGGGATAGATATTGTCCAAGATCTCTATCCGCTACCCATAAGAACTTTAGATGTGGTACTTGGAGCTCAGTGGTTGAGATCACTGGAGTGGTTCTTGAGCAATTACAATTTGAGGACTCTGAAGATATTATGGCAAGGGGTCGTTCACCAACTGAAGACGGATCATTATTTCTTATCTACTTCTAATCCAAGATATCCAAGCGCACAAGATATCATCAATAGTAAGAGACAGTTTCGAGCATTATACGCGGCATGTGACCCAAACCAACCCACGGTATTCACTATCTCAAAATCTTCTTACATCGATACTTTCAGTCTTCTACACCCTTCTGTTTTTGAGTCTGCTTTACAATTACCACCCAAGCGAGACATAGATCACAAAATTTATTTGAAGCCAGGGACAACCCCGATTAACTTGAGACCATACAGATATTCATATCTCCACAAAAATGAGTTGGAGAAGCTTACCAACGATATGATCTCCACACAAGTCATTCGATCATCTACTAGCCCCTATTCTAGTCCTGCTCTCCTTGTTAGAAAAAAAAAATGGGGGATGGAGAATTTGTATTGATTAAGAGCTCTCAATAAAGTCACCATTCCAAACAGATATCCTATCCCCATGGTGGATGAGTTATTCGAAGAGTTGCAAGGAACTACACTGTTTACAAAGTTAGACCTCAAATCGGGTTATTATCAAATTCGCATGCATGAAAGTGACATTCACAAAACGGCGTTCAAAACACATCAGGGACACTTCGAATTTTTGGTCATGCCATTTGGTCTTAGTAATGCACCTGCTACCTTCCAAGCTCTAATGAATTCCATTTTTAAGCAACACCTGCGTAAATTTGTGTTAGTATTCTTTGATGATATTTTAATATACAGCAAAACTGACGCAGAACATGAGAAACACCTACACCTGGTATTCCAAATACTGCAAGATCACTCATTACAGGTTAATCCTAAGAAGTGTTTATTTGCTCAAAGTTGTATTGAGTTCCTGGGCCACCGAATATCTATACCAGGACTGGAAACAGATCCCAGCAAAATTGACACTATTAAATCATGGCCAGTCCCAAACTCTCTCAAACAGCTCAGATCATTCCTGGTTTTAACAAATTATTACAGGCGTTTCGTAGCTCAGTATGCTCAGAAAGCTCACCCACTATCATCGCTGTTAAAAAAAAATTCCTTTGAGTGGACTGACACAGCAGATAAGGCATTCCTCGACATGAAGGTTGCTCTTTCTACCACCCCTATACTCAAGCAACCAGACTTTACCAAGCCTTTTATCGTTGAAACAGACGCCTCTGGTTTTGGGTTGGGAGCGGTACTCATACAAGAATCGCACCCAATCACATATTTTAGTAAGACTCTCAACTGCAACTCAAGGCTCAAATCTACTTACGAACGAGAATTGATGGCAGTAGTGTTATCTGTTCAAAATGGAAACACTACCTATTGTTCCAGAAATTTTTCATACATACCGATCAGTTCAGTCTAAAGTTCCTAAATGAGCAAAAAGAGGTACCGCTACATTATCACAAATGGGTATCGAAATTATTAGGTTTCAATTTTGAAATCCGTTTCAAGGCAGGGCGACATAATACAGTTGCAGACTCATTATCACGCTCCAGGACAGATGAACAGCTTCATTGTCATAACATTTCAATGACACACTGGTTAGACCGACAAGTACTGGATAATGAGATTGACCAAGACCCAAGACTTTCTGGTATCATAAGTGCTTTGATTACTCAATCCTCCACAACGACCCAGTACACTCTGAATAACAATACCCTCCTATACAAGGGTAAATTGGTATTGCCTGCAAATTCCTCGCTGATTCCGCTGGTTCTAAAGGAATTTCACGATGCCAAAATTGGGGGACATGGAGGGGCGCTCAAAACGTACAAAAGAATTTCTCAACAAATATATTGGCAAGGTATGAAAAAGCAGATCAGAGCATATGTGGCCGCCTGCCAGGTGTGCCAGCGCCACAAAGCATCCACACTCTCTCCAGCCGGGTTGCTACAACCGTTACCTATACCCAACCAAATTTGGGAAGACGTATCCATGGATTTTATAGAAGGGTTACCCAAATCAGGTGGTTATAACACTATATTAGTAGTGGTTTGCAGATTAAGAAAATATTGTCATTACATTGGGGTTAAACACCCATTCACTACCCCTGATATTGCTAACCTTTTTACTAAGGAGATTGTTCGGTTACATGGTATTCCTCGTTCTATTGTATCAGATAGAGGCAGTACCTTCACCAGCCAGTTCTGGAAGGAACTACATAAGCTACAAGGGACAACATTGAAGCTCAGTTCATCATATCACCCTGAAACAGACGGGCAAACAGAAGTTTGGAATGCTACCTACGCTGCTTTGCATCTGAGAATCCAAAAAAATGGGCAAATTGGCTAGCTTGGGCAGAATACAGTTACAACACTTCCTTCCACACATCAACAAAAATGACACCATTTAAAGCTGTATATGGACGAGATCCCCCCCCCTATCATACGTTACGGGTCACCACCAAGCCCTAATGATTCACTAGACTCCCTACTCACAGAAAGAGACCGCATATTGTCCCATTTACAATCTCATTTAGCCAAAGCTCAAGCTATGATGAAAAGGAAGACAGATCGCCATCGCCAGGATACTGAATTCCAAGAAGGAGATAAAGTATTTGTGAAATTACGCCCGTATAGGATGAAATCATTAGCAAGACGACTCTCGGAAAAATTGGCACCTAAATACTTTGGTCCCTACACAATTGTGAAAAGAATTGGACCTGTGGCCTATAAATTGGATCTCCCAGAAACTGCAACCATTCACCCTGTTTTTCATATTTCTAACTTACGAAAAGTTGTGGGAAATGACGTTAATATCTTACCTGTTCCTTCTAACATTTCTGATGATGGGGAATGGCAGGTATATCCTGAAACAGTGCTTAAAAGAAGATTCAACAGAACCGGGATGCAACTGCTCGTCAAGTGGAAAGGTTTACCCAATTTCGAAGCTACCTGGGAAGACTCGGAGGCAATCACTCGCCAATTTCCAGAATTCCAAATTGGGGACAATTTGGATTTGGAGGGAGGGAGTAATGATACGACCCTGCCAAGGACTTACCAGAGGACCAAGCGCCGTCGGTCAAACATGGCGTAGCGGTCAACAAAGGAGTCATATAAATAAAGGCACCGGGAGAAAGAAACGGGTCTTTTTTGGCATTTTAGAAGTCGCGAGCCTGGTGAGCGGGAGACGCCCGAACCAGAGGGAGGAGGTCCATTCGAAGTGGACTCCTATTTCTTTCTTCTTTCTATTTTTCGTTGTTAGCAAACACTTTCCTATTCTACTCGTTTCCTCTATTCCACGTTCTTGGAACGAGAGTTCTTGATTTCTGTTACGGGGCTAGTCGCGTTCTTGATCGACTGAAGATCCTTGGAGGAGGGAACGTAACATATATATTCTAGGAATGACTAGCACATAAAACAGGACTACATCCCTCTCACCAAATTAACTCAATTGGATGGCTTCTTATTCGATACATATTCTAGGAATGACTAGCACATAAATTCAGCAAATTCATCATCTTAATGGCTATTATTGAAGCACACACCAGCTTAGCAGGAAGAAATTGATCATACATAATAAATATCATACCTCCGAGAAAAGCTATCAGATGATACTGATTTATTTTTGGGAATCCAACTCACATAACAAACACTCAAAATATCACATGACAAAAGATGTTCTCGGATGTATGTCCATATAGGATGATATAGTTAAGAACTCACAACACTGTAGAACTGTTAACATTGCTTTTAAAATCGGTGGTCTAATTCCCACGGAAGTAGAAGCCAAACATACTTTTTTAAAATAGAATCTATGGGTTTCCCGTGATCCACGGGTATCACATTGCTTTCCCATATTTTTGTCCGTTTCCAAGTTCAATCCAGTTCTAAATCAACAATTCCAAGCAAAATCAACACTCCCAACAGCGAAAACGCACAAAAAAATGGGAATTTCAAGACGCCAACAACTCACATTGATAAGCTCGCCCCGAGGAGGCGAAAATCAACACTCAGAACAGCGAAAACGCACAACAAAAAGGGGAATTTCAAGATACCAACAACTCACATTGATGAGCTCGCCCGGAGGAGGCGAAAATCAACATTCCTAACAGCGAAAAGGCACAAAAAAAGGGGAATTTCAAGACACCAACAACTCACATTGATGAGCTCGCCCCGAGGAGGCGAAAATCAACATTCAGAACAGCGAAAACGCACAAAAAAATAAGAATTTCAAGACATCAAAAACTCTCATTGATGAGCTCGCCGGAGGAGGCGAAAATCAACACTCCAAAAAGCGAAAACGCACAAAAAAAAGAATTTCAAGACACCAACAACTCACATTGATGAGCTCGCCCGGAGGAGGCGAAACCCCACTCCCCACCTGCACATCGCAATACCCAAGCCCAGACTTGACGAAATTGACATCACACAACTTATCCCCAACAGTGGCATAATACTCCACCCTCGTCGCCCCCGCCTCCCCCGCAGCCAATGCCGTCAAAACCCCCAATCCACTCCCAAACATCACTCTCCTCGTCGTTTTCCCCATTTCCAAGCTCCGAGAGCGAGATCGATCCTCTTCTCCGATTCTCCCCGAGCAAGTGCAGGACGAGGAAGACGACGATGGAATTCTTCGCCGATCAAGCCGAGAATTGAGCGAAAAACTCGGGGGAAGCGCCGAGGCCGCCATAGCTGCTCTCATCGTCTCCCACTCGCTCCTCGCCACATAACTTGCTGGACAAGAACAAAAGTGTATAAATATTGAAGGGTCTGCTGTACCCTCTTCTCTTTCTTCTGTTATCCTGCTCCTCTCTGCCCACGTCAGCCCAACCCGAGAGCTGATTGGTCCACGTGGTTCGGTGATGGATTGTTACCCGTCATCCGTCTTGGTGCTTACCTCCGTCGTTCTAGCTTTTCTCCAGCAATGGAACTGAGAGCTGATTGGTCCACGTGGCTCAAATAGTGCTCCATCATTCGTCTTGGTGCTTACCTCCGTCGGTCGAGCCTTTGTTCCATCTTCGGATGCCGGTGATTTACTCTAGATTTCATAATGGCCGGACGTCCGGTTCCATGCAGCCCCTCGACAGGTAACAATGAAAGTGAGATCTGATTGGTCCACGTGGCTCGGCAACGGATAGCGCTCCGTCATCCGTCTTGGTGCTTACCTCCGTCAGTCGAGCCTTTGTTCCGTCTTCGGGTGCCGCTGATTTACTCTAGGTTTCATAATGGCCAGACGTCCGCTTCCGTGCAGCCCCTCGACGGCTAACAATGAAACTGAGAGCTGATTGGTCCACGTGGCTCGGCAACAGATAGTAATACGTCATCCGTCTTGGTGCTTACCTCCGTCTGTCGAGCCTTTGTTCCGTCTTTGGGTGCCGCTGATTTACTCTAGGTTTCATAATGGCCAGACATCCGCTTCCGTGCAGCCCCTCGACGGCTGACAATGAAACTTAGAGCTGATTGGTCCACGTGGCTCGGCAACGGATAGTAATACGTCATCCGTCTTGGTGCTTACCTCCATCGGTCGAGCCTTTGTTTCGTTGTTGGGTGATGGTGATTTACTCTAGGTTACATAAGGGCGGGACATCTGGTTCTTTTGCAGCCCCTCAAAGGGTAACAGTGAAACTGAGAGCTGATTGGTCCACGTGGCTCAGATAGTGTTCCGTCACCCGCCTCAGTACTTACCTCCGTCAGTTGAGCCTTTATTGCGTCTTCCGGTGCTGGTGATTTACTCTAGGTTTCACAATGGCCGGACATCCAGTTCCGTGCAGCCCTCGAATGGTAGCAATGAAACTGACCAAATGTCAAGTTGTCCCATCCTGTCCCTTATGTAAGCCGACCTCCGTCGGTCCACGTCGCGCCAAACTGAGAGCTGATTGGTCCTCGTGACTCGTTGAATTATAACGATTCGTCATCCGTCTCCGTATTTACCTCCATTAGTAAAGCCTTTGTTCCATTGGGTGCCGATGATTACTCTAGGTTTCATGACGGCTGGCATTCGGTTCCATCCAGCCCTTCAAATGGTAACAATGAAACTGACCAAATGTCAAGCCGTTCTGTTCTGTCCCTTATGTCAGCTGTTATCTGGAATCTGTCTCTGAGCATTACTGGAGTAGACATTAGAGTAGGGATCATGTGTCACAAACTGATGTCATTGACCTATGACGATATGGACGATGACGACAGTCAAGGCCCTGTATGACGTTGATGGATGGCATAGATGGCTTCCTCGATGATGATGATGATGATGACGGAGGGTTGGGGATCTCTCTTTCTTCTATAAATATGTTACGTCAGTGTTACTCAAAACCGAGAACTGATTGGTTCACGTGTGTCAGCGACGGATAGTTATCCCTCATCCGTCCTGTCACTGACCTCTGTCAGTCAAGCCTTTGTTCCGTCATCAGGGGCCAGTGATTTACTCTAGGTTTACTACGGGCAACCGTACAGCCCATCAGACAGTAACAATAAAACTGACCAACATGTCATGCTGTCCCGTCCCATCTGTAAACCGTCGTCTGGCATCTGCCTAGCTTCTGCAATGATAATGACGATGACGGAGGGTCTCAGACAGGTTATGACGATGAATTTATAATGTGTATTTTATTGATTAATTTTGTTTAAAAATGCCATGTTTTCGCATGGCATCAAGTGAGGGACACTACTCTGGCGACTTGCAACGGATGACGGGCGGTTGCAAGTTAATTTTTGGGACTCCTTGGACGGATGACGCCAATGTATACACATGTTGATGAAGATGCCGTAGTCGTGATTTCGTCCTGTATCGTCAACGTAATCGTCATCCATACGTGCTGTAGGTGATTTTGTCTCTTATCGTCATCGCCGCGATTTCGTTATTTATCCTCAACGTCAACGTCAACGTCGTCGTCATTATCGTATGCTAGACCAGTCCTCTTTTGTTAACATGTCTCCCGGTAAGTTGCGCTCTGTAAGGCTTTTAGCTAAACGTGGTCGACTGAGCACGTCACTTGAAACTGAGAGTGCATTTTTTTGATACGCTGTCTGCTAAGCCTCCGTCTTAAGTTGATCTTTATTAGGGGATTAGCTTAAGTTGCTCTGTAGGTCCACGTCACTTAAGAAGGGAGATGATTGGTCCACGTGGACTACCGGGCCCCACCTCTCTCTCTCTCTCTCTCTCTCGCTCTCTCTCTCCTGGGAGACAATCTCGGAGGTTCGCCACATTCTAACGGAATTCCAGCCCTTCCTCCCGGCGGATACGCCAGCTCTACGGCGCCCCTTGACCCTCCTCTCTCTTTCTCTCTCTACATCTCCCTCTCTCTCTCTCTCTTACTCTCTCTCTGTATCTCTTCATATCTCTCTCTCTCTGTATCTCTCGATCTTTCTCTCCCTCTGTATCTCTTCATATCTCTCTCTCTCTGTATCTCTCGATCTTTCTCTCTCTCTCTCTCTCTCTCGATCTCTCTCTCTGTGTATATCTCGATCTCCCTCTCTCTCACTCCATCTCTCTCTGTATCTCTCGATCTCTCTCTCCCTCTCTCTCTCACTCCATCTCTCTCTGTATCTCTCTCTCTCTCTCTCTCTCTCTCTCTCTCTCTCTCTCTCTCTCTCTCTCTCTCTCTCTCTCTCTCTCTCTCTCTCTCTCTCTCTCTCTCTGTCTCTCTCGATCTCTCTCTCCCTCTCTCTCTCACTCCATCTCTCTCTGTATCTCTCGATCTCTCTCTCCCTCTCTCTCTCACTCCATCTCTCTCTGTATCTCTCGATCTCTCTCTCCCTCTCTCTCTCACTCCATCTCTCTCTGTTTCTCTCTCTCTCTCTCTCTCACTCCACCTCTCTCTGTTTCTCTCTCTCTCTCTCTCCCTCTCTCTCTGTATCTCTCGATCTCTCTCTCACACTCCACCTCTCTCTGTTTCTCTCTCTCTTTCACTCCACCTCTCTCTGTTTCTCGTTTTCCCTCTCTCTGTATCTCTCGATATCTCTCTCTCTCTCTCACTCTTTCTCTCTCTGTTTCTCGCTCTCTCTCTCTCTGTATCTCTCTCTGTGTCTCTCTGTCTGGATCTCTCTCTGTCTCTCTCGATCTCTCTCTGTCTGGGGCTCTCTCTCTGAATCTCTCTCCATCTCACTCTCTCCCTCTCTACCAGCCTCTCTCTCTCTCACATCTCTCTCTCCCCCTCTCTGTCTTTCTCCTTCTCTATCAGTCTCTCTCTCTCCCCTTCTCAGTTTTTCTCCCTCTCGATCAGTATCTCTCTCTCCATCTCTCTCCCGCTCTGTCTTTCTCCCTCTCGATCAGTATCTCTCTCTCCATCTCTCTCCCGCTCTGTCTTTCTCCCTCTCCATCTCTCTCTCTCTCCCCCTCTCAGTCTTTCTCCCTCTCGATCAGTCTCTCTCTCCCTCTCTGTGCCTCTCTCTCCATCTTTCTCGCCTCTCTCTATCTCCCTCTCTGTCTGTCTCTCCCTCTCTGGCTCTCTCTCTCTCTCCATCTCATTTCATCTCTCCCCTCTCTCTCTCCCTCTCTGTGTCTCTCTCTCCATCTCTTTTCATCTCTTCCCTCTCTGGCTCTCTCTCTATCTCTTCTCATCTCTCTCCCTCTCTGTCTCTCTCTCTCCATCGCTCACCTTCTCTCTCCCCCTCTCTGCCTCTGTCTCTCTCCATCTCTTTCTTCCTCTCTCCCTCTCCCTCTCCGTCTGTCTCTCTCTCTCCATCTCTCTCCTCTCTCTCTCTCCATCTGTCTGTCTCTCTCCATATCTCCCCTTCTCTCTCCATCTCTCTCCTCTCTCTCTGTCCATCCGGCTGCCTCTCCATCTCTCTCTCTTCCTCTTTGTCCATGTCTCTCTCCTCCTCCCTCATTATCTCTCTCTCTCTCTCCCTCTCTCCTTCCGGATGCCTCTCTGTCTCCCTCCCTCCCGCTCTGTCTTTCCATCCCTCTCTTTACCTCTTTCTCTCTCTTTCTTTCTCTCTCCACCTCTCTCCCGCTCACACCCACTCTCTTCCCCTCTATTTCCGCCAACCCCGTTCTCTCTATCTCCCCTCGTTCTTTGGCGTTCTCTCCGCGTTTTGTTTCCACTCTCTCCGCTTTCTCTGTCCATTCTCTCTCCAAATCGTCCATCTCTCTCTCTTTCCATCTCTTTATCTCTCTTTCTATCTCTTGCGTGTGCATGTGTAGCGGGATTTCTACTTGGGGGGGAAGAAATTAGAATTAGAAGACTAGATGGGGAGGGTGAAATTGCAGATAAAGAGAATAGAGAACAACACGAACAGGCAGGTGACCTTCTCGAAGCGCCGGAATGGGCTCATCAAGAAGGCCTACGAACTCTCCGTTCTCTGCGACATCGACATCGCCCTCATCATGTTCTCTCCCTCCGGCCGCCTCAGCCACTTCTCCGGCCGTCGCCAGTTGGCTTTCTCTCTCTCTATCTATCTCTCTCTCTTCCCCTTTTCTTCTAGAGAGAGACACGGACGAGGGCAGGGGGGGATTGGAGCTAGAGCGATGAGCGCATTGATTGTTCTTGATCAATCCATGTATCTCTCCGTCTTCAATTCCATGCCCAGGTCTCTCTCTCTCTCTCTCTTCCCCTTGTTTTTCTAGAGAGAGACATGGACGTGGGCGGGGGATTGGAGCTAGAGCGATGTCTGCATTGATTATTCTTCTTGAGAGGGACTCAGCGATGACCTTTCTCCATCGTTCTTGATCAATTCATGTATCTCTCCATCTCCAATTCCATGCCCAGGTGTCTCTCTCTCTTTCTCTCTCTCTCTCTTCTCCTTGTTGTTCTAGAGAGAGACATGGACATGGGCAGGGGATTGGAGCTAGAGAGATTTGTGCATTGATTCTTCTTCTTGAGAGGGACGCGGTGATGACATTTCTCTATCGTTCTTGATCAATTCATGTATCTCTCAATCTCCAAATCCATGTCCAAGTCTCTCTCTCTCTCTCTCTCTCTCTTCTCCTTGTTGTTCTAGAGAGAGACATGAACACGGGCAGGGCATAGGAGCGAGAGCGGTATGTGAATTGATTGTTCTTGAGAGGGACGCGGAGATCACCGTGGATTGATTATTCCAATCTCCAAATCCATGTATCTCTCCATCTCCAAATCCATGTCCAGGTCTCTCTCTCTCTTCTCCTTGTTGTTCTGGAGAGAGACATGGACATAGGCAAGGAATTGGAGGTAGAGCGATGTGTGATTGATTTTTCTTCTTGAGAGGGACGCGGAGATCACCGTCTCCATCGTTCTTGATCAATTCATGTATCTATCCATCCCCAATGATCTGTCCGCGTCTCTCTCTCTCTATCTGTCTCTCATCTCCTTGTTCTTCGAGAGAGAGACATGGACATAGGCAGGGGATTTGAGCGAGGGAAATATGCGCATTGATTGTTCATCTTGAGAGGGACGCGAAGATCACCGTCTCCATCGTTCTAGATCAATCCATGTATCTCTCCCTCTCCAATTCCCTGTGTACTTCTCTCTATCTGTCTCTCTCTCTCTTCGCCTTGTTCTTCTTGAGAGAGATAGATGTCTATGTGTCCAGGGCATTGGAGATAGAGAGATACTTGCATTACGCTGGAACGAGGGCGATGATGATCTTCATGTTTCTTTCTCTCCCTCTTCCTCCTATTATTCTAGAGAGAGACATGGATGTGGAACTGGAGCTAGAGAGATTCATACATTTATCTAAAACGATGGGGCGGATGATCTTGGTATGTCTTTCTCTCTCGTAGCCCTGTTCTTTTAGAGGTGAGGAAAAGAGATACAAAGTTCAGTAAATTGGAGATGGAGAGATCTATACATTTGTCTGGAACGATGGTGATGATCATCTTGGTCTCTCTCTTTCTTTCTTACTTACCCCTGTTCTTCTTGAAAGAGTCAGAGGGGGAGAGAGAGACATGAATGGGAAATTTTAGCTAGAGAGATACATACATTTGCTTGGAACGTTGGTGCTGATGATCTTCGTCTCTCTCTCTCTCTATTACCCCATTTATTTTAGAGAGAGAGGGATAGGGACACGACGATCAGGGAATTGAAGATACGAAGATCCATACATTTCTCCGGAACGATTGTGATGATGATATTCACGTTTATCTCTCTCTCTTCTCCCTGTTTTTCTTGAGAGATAGAGGGTGACGTGGACAGGGCATCGGTGATAGAGAGATACTTGCATGCGGCTGGAACAATGTGATGATGATCTTTATCTCTCTCTCTCTTCCCCATGTTTTTCTAGAGAGCGAGAACTAGAGAGATATATAACGTGGAACGATGGTGATGACGATCTTCATGTCTCTTTCTCTCTCTAAGCTCTGGTTTTCTAGAGAGAGAGAGGTGGAGACACGAAGATCAAGAAATTGTAGATAGAGAGATCCATACATTTGTGTGGAACGCTGCTGCTGATGATCTTCGTGTGTGCGTATCTCTCTCTCTTCCTCCTGTTTTTCTAGAGAGAGCGATATAGATACGAAGATCAGGGAATTGCAACTATAGAGATACATGCATCATGTTTCTGGAACGATAGTAATGATGATCTTCGTGTCTCTTTTCTCTCTCTCTCTTTGTCACCCCTGTCCTTCTAGAGAGAGAGATAGAGACACGAAGATCAGGGGATTGGAGCTAGAGCAATATATGCATGTCTGGAAGGATGGTGATGATGATATTCATCTCTCTTCCTCTTTGTTGTCCTGCTGTTATTCTAGAGAGAGAGAGATAAAGGGAGATATGTACTGGGAATTGGAGCCAGAGCAATACATGCATCGGTCTGGAAGGATGATTATGATGATATTTCATCTCTTTCTCTGTCTTCCCTCTGTTCTTCTAGAGAGAGAGTTAAAGAGAGACATGTATTGGGAATTGGAGCTAGAGAGATACATGATTGTCTGAAAGGATGGTTATGATGATTCTCTCTCTCTCTGTCTCCCTGTTCTTCTATCTCTCTCTAGAGAGAGATAAAAGGGAGATTTGCGCAGGGAATCGGAGCTAGTGAGATACATGGATTTGTGTGGAACGATGTTGATGTTGATCTTCATGTCTTGCTAGGATCGAAGATGTCTTGACGAGATACGTGAATTTGCCAGAGCATGACCGAGGAGGGTAAGACAATGGGTAGAAATCATCTCTCTCTCTACCAATAAATCTTACATCTCAGTTCATCATCTGACATGGATTTCTTTGATCGCTTTGCAGAACAATCCAAAACATGGAGGTAAAGAATCGAAAGAACAATGCTTAAATTATTTTATTTTGATCTGTTTAAGCTCAATTTTTTCTAATTTTCTTGTTTTGCTCTTGTTAGTATTTGATACGGACCCTGAAGAAGCTCAAGTGCGAGAGCGAGTTGGCCATTCAGATAGACAAGTAACTTCGTTCTCTAAAATATATCTTCATTATAACAATATCTTTCTCTCTCTTCGGCTTATACAAATTTTCTATCATTTCTGATTTTCTACCTCTGGCTTGCCTGTAAAATCAGCTCGGGGGCAGAGAACAGCAACTTAGAGGTAATATTCTTGATGAGGAATATATAGATAGATAGATATAAATATATAAAGATAGATAGATAGATAGATAGATAGATAGATAGATAGATAGATAGATGGATAGATAGATATAAATATATAAAGAAAGATGGATAGTTAGAGAGATACATATACAGATGGATATATATATATATAGGTGAGAGTTAGATATATATATATATATATATATATATATATATATATATATATATATATATATGTATGTATATATATATACATAGATATCTAGATAGATGGATAGATAGAGAGAGAGATAAATGAAGTGCTGATTATTTTCTCGTATTTCGATATAACAGGAGATACAACATGAGATCAGCAACTTCCAACATCAACTACAGATGGCAGAGGAGCGCCTTCGGTCTCTCTCTCTCTCTATCATTTCTCTCTCCCTCTCTATCTCTATTTGATTATCTTTCTCTCTCAAGGCCTACGTCTTTATCCCTTCATCTTTCTGATTCTCTCCTTTGCCCTCTCTTTATTTCTCCCCAATTTTTTCATTTTCTCTCTCTATATTTCTCTTTCTTCTATTTCTCTCTCCAAACCTTTTCTTCCTCTCAAGTTCCATCTTTCTCTAAACCTCTCCTCGCTCTAATCGCTTGATCTTCTTACTGTCTCTCTAAACAGTCTCTCTTTCTCTGTCAACCTTTCTCTTGTTTCTCTTTCCCTCTCAAGTTCTCTTTCTCTCTCTATGATCTCATTATCTCTTTATCTCTCTCTAAACGTTTTCTTCCTTTCAAGTTCCATCTTCCTCCCTCTAATTTTCTCTCTCTCAAGCGTTATCTTGTTTCTCTTTCCCTCTCAAGCTCTCTTTCTCTCTCTAAGATCTCATTCTCTCTTTATCTCTCTCTCTCTAAACGTTTTCTTCCTTTCAAGTTCTATCTTCCTTCCTATAATTTTCTCTCGCTCATGCTTTCTCTTGTTTCTTTCCCTCTCAAGTTCTCTTTCTCCATCACAGATCTCATTCTCTCTTTATCTCTCTCTCTCTAAACGTTTTCTTCTGCTCAAGTTCCATCTTCCTCCCTCTAATTTTCTCTCTCTCTGAAGTTTTCTCTTGTTTCTCTTGCCCTCTCAAGGTCTCTTTCTCTCTCTAAGATCTCCTTCTCACTTTATCTCTCTCTAAAAGTTTTCTTCCTCTCAAGTTCAATCTCCCTCCCTCTAATTTTCTCTCTCTCAAGCTTTCTCTTGTTTCTCTTACCTCTCAAGTTCTCTTTCTCTCTCTAAGATCTCCTCTTTTATCTCTCTCTAACCCTCTCCTCGTTCTAATCGCTTAATCTTCTTACTCTCTCTCTAAACATTCTCTCTAAGATCTCATTCGCTCTTTATCTCTCTATCCAACCCTCTCCTCGTTCTAATCGCTTAATCCTCTTACTCTCACTCTAAACAGTCTATTTTTCTCTCTCTAAGATCTCCTTCTCTCTTTATTGCTCTCTCCAACCCTCTCCTCGTTCTAATCGCTTAATCCTCTTACTCTTACTCTAAACAGTCTCTTTTTTTCTCTCTAAGATCTCCTTCTTTCTTTATCTCTCTCCAACCCTCTCCTCGTTCTAATCGCTTGATCCTCTTACTCTCACTCTAAACAGTCTCTTTTTCTCTCTCTAAGATCACCTTCTCTCTTTATCTCTCTCCAACCCTCTCCTCGTTCTAATCGCTTAATCCTCTAACTCTCTCTCTAAACAGTTTCTCTTTCTCTCTCTGAGATCTCCTTCTCTCTTCATCTCTCTCTCTAACACTTTATCTCTCTCTCTAAACAGTCTGTTCGAGCCAGAAATGCTTACCATGCCTTCTCTGAGCGACTTGGAGACAACCGAAAGGTTCCTGGTAGACACGCTCGCACGTGTGGCACAGAGAAAGGTACCCTTCTCTTCACGTACCTCTCTCTGCATGGCTTTTTCCCCCTCACACGTGTGAACGTTGACCTTTGACCAGAAATTCTTGACCGATGGCAGCCTGCCTTCGTACGAAGACGACTCCGCCCTCCAGGTACGTAAACGCGATTAGATCTCTAATAATAATAAAATTAACGTTAATTGTACACGTGGCGCAGATCCTGCTTGACTCGCACGAACCGGTGTTTCCCCCTACGTACCCGAGTGGCATGGCGTGCTGGGACAACGCGCCAGGTCAGATGTACGTGTCAACATCTGAGCCGTTGACGGGGATCATCGATCTGGGGACAGATCGGACGGCTGGCGACTGCCTCGTGGGCGGCTGCGGAGACGCCGCGCTGTACGATCAGCTCCAGCTTGACGACGGTGGGGTCCACGTGGAAACATGTCAGCAGGAGACGGAGTGCCAGCTCAGCGGAACTGCTGACGTGGCTTTGCCACCGTGGCACCATGAGTACTCGTCGACTGAGCTTCTCTCTTCTTTTCTTCCCCCGGCGCCGTTCCCGACTTTCTTGCAGGTTTGTCTCGGTTGACCGTTGACTGGGACCAGCACCGTTGACTTATGGTTGATGATGTCAGCAGCCCCCGTTGACCGCCGCCGGCGGAGTAGACTTTTGCGCGATGATGGGTGCAGACCACAAGGTGGAGACTGCGCCGAATGGCGAGCCTATGGGCTTCGATGGAGAGTTGACTGTCACTGGGGAAGTCAACATTCAATGACGTCAACATTCAACACCAGGATTGACTTTTACACACACACACACAGACAACCCTCTCTTGCACAAGAAGCAAAATATATGCAACTATATAAACTTGTGCAACATGAAGAAGTTCTATAATGACCAGTTATAAAACTTGAAGAGAGGAATTTTGGAAATGGACAGTGAATAAAATTGAAAAGTGGAAGAAGGTTCAGGTTCTTCTTGAGGTGGCAAAAGACTCTGTCCCTCCAAAGGTGGATTTTGTTTTTGTTGATGGACAAGTGTAGGCTTTGATTTTCTTCGTTTCCCTGTTTGTTCTTGTTTATATTTACACACCAATTCTAGATCTAGGAGGTTTATCCATATAAAATTATTTTTGTATTGCCTTTTTTCCAAATATTCTAAACAGAATATGAATGAGAATGTGGGTATTTGTGCAATCATTTATATGATATTACAATCATCCATATAATTCAACTCTATTACCTGCAATCTCTTAGGTTATACTATTTGACAGTAGAAAGCAATCCAACTTTTTGAAAATAAAGCTAAAAGCCAAATAAAATTTGGTCTTTGTCACTTAGTGGTTTTAGAATACATTCACCTTGGCCCTGTATCGCATTTTAATTTTCTCATCTTTTTAGATAATGTCAGAGAGAAATTTGTTCAGAAAACCTGATATCTATAAAGTTGTATTCATGTTTCCATGCATCGTGTGCATTAATTTAAATCATTATTCACAACTTTCAATGTCTAATTCTCATAATTATAATCCATGTTGTTTTTATGTTTTGATAATTTCAACATAACCATGCCATTCCAATTAGTTTATTTGTGCTATTTAAAGTTTAAATATGCCTTTAGTTCATGTTTGACCTTCCTCAAAGTCTAATAATTTGAAATTAACCGCATTTCTTCAGTTTAGTTCTTTCAGGACTTAAGGGGGAAAAAATAAAACAAAGAGAATAAGAAGAAGATTAGAAGAATCAAAGATATATTTCAAAGTTGACCTAGTTTGAATTTCATGTCAAACTAGAGATTCCTGTAAACCAAAACTAGTCTGTCTAGTAATTTATTTCAAGCGGTGTGGATTAAAAGAAGAACAAATTTAGAAGCCCATGGAGAAGCTTTCATTGAAAAAGGCCTTCTAAGTTCAAAGATATAAATTTTCAGGAATTAAGAAAGCCAAAAATAAAATTTATTGGTATGGGACTGCAATGATATTATAAAATTATAGAGATTTATATTGAATCATCACTGTTTTCCCCAAATTCTGTCGCAATATTTTTCTGTGTTTGTCCATATATTTCATTATTTCGTGATTTGGGCTGCAAAAGATTCTTTGTTGAGTTCCTTTTCTGTGAATAAAAAATTGGTGCATATCTGTTGAGGTTTGACCATAAGCTTCATTTGAATGCTACATCTTAATGTAGTTCGTAATTTTTGGGCATTTATTTTGGACCATTATATCCAGATCCTTTTTTCCATGCCTTGTTTATCCATTTCCTATGTCAAATTATTTGGTCCATTCATTGAACTTGACTTTCAGAATGAATAGCAACTTCACATCTTCTCTGAAATTCCCATCTTTTTATTGATAGTAATTATCTTGTTTCTATCTAGTTTATGGAAATATAATTTTCATAAAACCACATTAAATGTTTCACCCTGAATTTACCTGAAGTCAACATAAAGTCAAAGTCAATGCTTTGAATTTATCCATTAATTTTTTTCTTCTTTGAAAATTGTACAACTTGGAAAATACTTCTTGTAATTGTTATATTATTCTCCTTTTGAAAACATTGAAAACCTTAAAAATTATCATTAAAAATAAAAGAGTTGAGTTGGTCACTGATTTTATTCTCAATATATATTTTGCATGAGTTGAGTTGCTCATTGCATCTTCATTTGAATTATTTATTTATTATTATTATTATTAGTTGTGATATAACTGTATCATAATAATTATTATACTTAATATATATTTTTTAATTCATACATCTAGTTTGCTCAATTCAATCTAGTTTGACCAATTGAACCATTATAAAAGTCAACTCTTGCTCAATTTGGATTCATCCCACATTCATCAATATAGACGAGTTTATACATTTTAGTGAAATCAGAACTTCATTTTTATTGAAAAATCATGTGCTTAAAGTTACTCCACGACTTGATCTTATCAGTTCATGCAAAGCTGAAACACTTTGTAGTGTAGGAGGAACACTAGAATAATGTGATATTTCATAATACTATAAGGATATTAATATAAATTATAAATAAAATAAAAAATATATATATTCAATGGATAAAATGAATATTTTAAAATTAATTTAAAATCAATGAATATGAAACTGAAAAAGGTTTACTTTACCAAAATTTTCCCTTTAAATGTTATCAATGATAATCTATCACTTGCTTGTATTACGTTATGAATAATTCAAATATCTAAACATGTAGAATAAATTACATAAGATGCAAAAATATGTAATTTTAAATCATTAAAAAGGATAGCATGTGACTTCTTTGAAATTTTCGATAACACAAGCATATATGTTACATTGATTGGTCAAATCATTTAACCAGACGTCTCAATATTACCCTCAAATGATTACTTATAAAATTGGTATGAATAATGAATTACCAAGATTCTGGGAAATGTTATTTATCAAAAAAAAAATTTGTATTAAATTGGGAATTAATAAGCGGGAAATTGATTGTGAAATTGGGCTTGAAGATGGAAAAAATTTTAAAGAAATTTTGGATTTAGGTATTTTAGATGTGGAATTGAATTCTCGGACAATCAATTTCTAGATCTAGAGAGAGAAAGTAGGAGAGCTAACCTGGAGATAAAAAGTGGAAAAATTGGGGGAAAATGAGTTGTGTATGAAATATAGCTCTAATATATGGATCTAAGATGCAAGATGAAGTGAGAAACAATGTAGAACTAGGAATTTAAAGTTAGATATTGAATCAAAATCAAATTGCAACGCTAAACACCATTCAATTCATCTCAAAGGACATACATTTTCCCCATGCCTTGGCGTTTTGAAATCATTCACGAAGAAGATCAAATAGTGAAGAAGAAACTTACAACTTTGATTCTTGAAGCAAGATCTGTCGATTTCAGAAGCAAATCATGCGTCCTTCCCCGTGAAACAACTTGGGGAGAGCTTCCTCGGTTGTTTTCCCCTTATTTCCAAAGTTTGATTTATAAAGATCGTAGAGAGTGAAAAGACAAAACTACCCTAAAAAATTTGGGCTCAATCAGATGGCTAGATCTCAATATATCACCGTTTTAATCTCGCTTAATCTCAGCCCTCCAATCATTTTTATATCTCAACCATGCGGGCGCCATCCAGGCAAAAATGGCGCTTCCCGATTTGCCAGGCATCTTCCTAGTTTTCTCTGCCATCGGATCAAGCGCTGGCACGTCACTACGCGAAAAACAACATATTAATTCTCATTTAAAGGGGGAAGAAAATATACCTTTTTGAGTGGTTGGTAGCGCACCATGTTGCCCATTGTCAGGGTGCCAAGCATCTTCCCGATGTGTCAGGGTGCCTCGTTTTCAACTAAAAAATAATTATTACTGTGAATCCTTCAAATGCACGAGTTTTCAAATTTTTGCGTGCATCTATAACGCAAAAAAGTACATAGGAATCTCCTCGAGCCACCTGTGCTACATAATACCTAGAAACATTATTGGATAATCATGGCATCGTGAAGTGAGATACCATTTGCCTGAATTTTTGAGCGAATGACTTGGAAGCCATGTACTTTAATTAAAATTCATTTTTAAAATGCAAAGTAAATCGTAAAATATAGTATGTTAATTCTAAAAGTGATTTCTTGGATATATAATGGTCAGAAAATTATAAAAGAATATGGAAAATCCATAAAAATTAGTCAAAGACTTAAAAACCTCTATCCCAGTATTTTATGCCCTGCAAAAAATAAATCTTCAATGCACTGAATCAGATGTCATGTAAAAAATACTAAAAATTAAAAACAATCATGAAAGAATAATGTAAGCCATTTATGTCCATTTAATTATGATAGCATGCAAACATGGCCAGTAGAACACACACATATATGTAATATTCATCAATTTTACATTATAAATTGCAAGTTATCAAGTGGTTAGCCGTGATTGGCATCACCTTCAGCGGTGAAAAACACACAAAAGAAAGCATGGTCCCATTAACTATTCTTTACAGCATGAATAGAGCATAGTGGAGCAGCGCAAGTGGGAGATTGTTGGAATTCAATTTTTGATGTGGGCTACAACCGTTGGTTTTCTTAACGGTTGCAACCTTTGGCATTCAGCAGTTGCAAGCTCTTGATGGAGGGGCTTGCAACTGCCACCCTTTGGAATCCCTTGGGATCCTATTTAAGGGGTTTCGGGTCCCCTTGATCCCCCATCGAGAGAGTCCTCGAGGTGCCATCGTCCTAAGGAAGAAACTCGTCGGTGAAGGATCAAGAAGGACCCTCCACCCTCAAGAAGAAAAGAAGAAGGAGATTCATCAATGGAAGGTATGTTTTAAGTTATTGATCTATCAAGTGGTATCAGAGCATGATAGGTCGACGAAAATCGATCACTCTGAGTGATGATCTTCATCGTTTTGGATCTCCATAATCCGTTTCCGCATTGAGTTTTCGCAGCTTTCGTTTCGTTTTTTTTTTGGGAAGACGAAGGCTATTATGGTTTATAATATATTAAATATACCATTTTTGTAAAATGATGGTGGCTGGGTTGGTTAAGGTGTATGAGGGAATGGTGGGTTGGGGGAGGTCGTGGGTTCAAGCCCCCCCCTCCTGCATCGATTTTTCTTCTTTTTTAAAAGGAACTGAAAATATAGCCCATTAAGAAAGGTCCATCCGAATTGGGCTTCATGAAAGGGCATAAGGTCATCTTCAAAACCATCCCAAAATTTTTTTTTTCTCTTTTCTTTGGAAATATATATGACATTTTTTTTAATGCTCATATTGGCCTTATAATAGTGGCCCACTAGAGTTTATATCGGCATAGAAAAGGTTGAATGCAACATTGAAATATTTCCAAAATAATATTTTGTTTAAATTCTTTTATGTTAAAATGACATCCTTGTTATTTTTTAAAGTCTTTTCTTTTTTTTAATTCATGCAAATATATCCTAACCCAAAGGAGAGGAAATATTTGGCAGAATTTATTGCACACTAGGTCACTAAAATTTGAAATGGATCTAGTATTTTCGCATGCAATGTGATGGCTATATCAACCTTAGTTATTTCTTAAAATACTAAGATAAAGAAATGATTTTGTTCATGCAAGCACTTATTGGCCCAAAGGAAAATGAGTGCTTGGCCGAATGTAAGCCATGTTCATGATAGAAAATTTAACGATCATTATGTGTAAATGATCAGGATAAGTCATCCCAAAGGAGATCTTACCAATGATTATTTATGATTGTTTGAATTTAACTATCTTACGAAGTGGATCGCTCGCAAGTTGATTATCATCCAAAGATGAAATTGATGTTGCATTTGATCGCTTGTGCCAAATTTCACTATTTGGTGTTGACGTAAATTTTGATTACGTTCTTATGTGAGTTTATTTATTCTTTGTATTAGGCTCAAAATCTTCTGATATTTGCACGAATTTGAATTCTATTCCTATATTAAGTGGTGCAAACTTTAAGAAATGGAAGGAATTCTTATCATTGTACTTGGGTGCTTCGGATCTTGATTATGCCCTCCGGAACGCACAACCACCGGCCATAAAGGAATCTTCTTCTCCTGAAGAAAAAAAGGCCCATGAAACATGGGAAAGGTCCAATAGGATGTGCTTAATGGTAATCAAGTGCACCATTCCTGAATCCCTAAGGGACACCTTAGCGGAAGAGGCAACAGATGCCAAAATTCTCATTATAGAAATTGAGAAACGGTATCATAAAGAAGATAGAGCTGAGATTAGTACTCTCATGAATCGCCTTACGAATATGAAGTATACAGGAAAAGGCAATATACGAGAGTACATTATGGAAATGTCTCACATACGTTCCAAATTAAAGGGATTAAACTTGGAACTTCCGGAGGGATCCATTGTTTACATGGCTTTAAACTCTCTCCCACATCAATTCAGTCAATTCAAGGTGAGCTATAATTGTCAAAAGGATCCATGGTCCTTGAATGAGCTCATCTCGCATTGTATGCAAGAGGAAGAGAGACTGAAGTCAGAACAATGTGAAAGTGCTCATCTTACAGTTGCTTCTTCTGACAAATCTAAGGATAAGGGAAAAAGGAAGGGCAAACAAATTTCTGGCGTTCCACCTAAAAAGAAGCTGCATAAGGAGATGCGTTGCTTCTTCTGCAAGAAAGGTGGACACATGAAGAAAGACTGTGCCAAGCGCATAGAATGGTTCAAGAAGAAAGGTATTTTTCTTTCTTATGTTTGTTCGGAAGTTAACTTAGCTTCTGTACCAAGGTACACTTGGTGGGTAGATTCTGGAGCCACTACTCATGTGAGTGTATCCTTGCAGGGCTGCCTCAGCCATCGCAAACCGAATAACGGTGAAAAGTTCATCTATCAAGGTGACGGGAAAGCGAAGGAGGTTGAAGCCGTTGGAGTCTTTAAGGTCATTTTCAAAACTGGTTATCATTTGCTTTTAAATCAGACCTTTGTTGTGCCATCTTTTGGACGTAACTTAATATCCGTTTCAGTATTGGACAAATCTGGTTACAATTGTTCATTTGGGGATGGAAAATTTGGTCTTTATAAGGATTCTGTACTTCTAGGTACAGGAAATTTAGGAGCTTATGATAATTTGTATTTGGTTGACACTAAAGTCTCTTCGGAATATTCCTTTCAATTAAGTATGGTTGGTACAAAGCGAAAGTTGGGTGATGAGATTTCATCATTTGTGTGGCACAAAAGGTTAGGCCACATTTCTCAAAAGAGAATTGAAAGGCTTGTGTCAGATGGAATTCTTAATTAGATAGATTTTAAGGATTTTGGCACCTGTGTCAAATGCATTAAGGGAAAACGGACAAATATTAGAAAATATGGTTCATATCGAGCTTCAGACGTCTTGAAATTGATTCATACTGATATTTGTCGTCCATTTCCTATACCCTCTTGGAATGGCCAACAGTATTTTATCACTTTCATTGATGATTATTCTCGATATGGTTACTTGTATCTCATTCATGAGAAATCTCAAGCCATTGACGTGTTCAAAAACTTTAAGGTTGAAGTTGAAAATCAACTCAACAAAAGGATTAAGGCCATTAGATCTGACCGTGGTGGAGAATATTACGGCAGAAATGATGGATCGGGAGAACAACGTCTAGGACCTTTCGCTAAATATTTGGAAGAGTGTGGGATAGTCCCTCAATACACGATGCCAGGATCTCCTAGCATGAATGGTGTTGCCGAGAGACGAAATCGTACACTCAAGGATATGGTAAGAAGCATGATGAGCCAGACTTCTTTACCTGAACCATTATGGGGTGAAGCGCTAAAGTCAGCAGTTTATTTGACTAATAGAGTACCAACAAAGGCAACAGAAAAAACCCCTTATGAGCTTTGGACGGGCAAAAGACCTAGTCTAAGACATTTACGTGTTTGGGGTTGTCCTGCTGAGGCAAGACCTTATAAGCCTAATGAAAGGAAACTTGATTCTAGGACATTAAGCTGCCATTTCGTTGGATACTCCGAACGATCCAGGGGATACAAATTTTATGATCCTACAACTCGAACTATTTTTGAGACGGGGAATGCTATATTCTTTGAGGATGATGAGTTTGTGGGGGGAGATAAGGTTAGAACTATCGTCTTTGAAGAGGATTGTTTAACAATGCCTCCTATTGTTCACAACAATGCTCAAGATAAAGAAAAATCACTTGACATTGGTGAAACAATAATTCAAGTACAAGATGATAATCAAGAATCCTCCAACCCTGAAATTCAAACTCAACAACCTCAAGAATCAATACCATTAAGGAGATCCACTAGAGAGAAAAAGAGAGCTATTCCGGATGACTACTTTGTGTATCTTCAAGAGCATGAAGTAGACATGAGCATCGAGGAAGATGGCCCAATCAACTTCCGTCAAGCCATGGAAAGCTCAGATTCTCAAAAGTGGATTGATGCCATGAAGGAATAGATCAAATCCATGCATGATAATGGCGTTTGGGAACTTGTTCCACTACCTGATGGTGCAAAATCCATAGATTGTAAATGGATATTCAAGACCAAGAGGGATTCAAGAGGTAACAAGGAGAGACATAAAGCACGTCTCGTAGCCAAAGGATTTACTCAAAGGGAAGGTATTGATTACAAAGAGACTTTTGCTCTAGTTTCTTTAAAAGACTCTTTTAGAATAATAATGGCACTAGTTGCACATTACAATCTTGAGCTTCATCAAATGGATGTAAAGACCGCCTTTCTCAATGGAGACATTGAGGAGACGATATCTATGAAGCAACCAGAGTATTTTGAGTCCAAAGATTCAAATAATTTGGTTTGCAAATTAAGGAAATCCATTTATGGACTCAAGCAAGCTTCTCGTCAATGGTATCACAAATTCCATAAGGTTATCATTTCATATGGTTTTGATATGAATAAAGTTGATAATTGTGTATATCATAAGTTCAATGGGAGTAGGTACATATTTTTAGTTTTGTATGTGGATGATATTTTGCTTGCATGTAACGATATGGGATTATTGAGTGAAACTAAATCATTCCTGTCAAGGAATTTTGAGATGAAAGATCTCGGTGAAGCCTCATTTGTCTTAGGCATAGAGATATACCGAGATCGGACTCAAAATATTATGGGGTTATCACAAAAGACCTATATCGATAAAATCCTTAAGAGGTTTAACATGCAAAATTGCAAACCAGGAAATACCCCTATATCAAGAGGAGACAAATTTTGTCTTAGTCAATGCCCTAAAAATAATCAGGAGGCAAAAGCAATGCATACTATTCCTTATGCATCAGCTATTGGAAGTATGATGTATGCCCAAGTTTGTACGCGTCCGGATATTGCATATATACTTGGAGTGCTTGGAAGATATTTGAGCAATCCAGGAATGGATCACTGGATAGCGGCCAAGAGAGTCATGCGCTATTTACAGAGAACTAAGGATTTCATGCTCACATATAAAAGGTCAGATCAATTGGAGATCATTGGATATTCTGACTTTGCTGGATGCCAAGATTCAAGAAGATCCACGTCAGGTTATATATTTCTGTTGGCTGGAGGAGCCATTTCATGGAGGAGTGCAAAGCAACCACTTGTAGCTTCATCCACTATGGCCGCGGAATATATTGCTATGTATGAGGCATCTAATCATGGAGTATGGTTGAGGAATTTTGTCACGGGGCTTCGAATTCTAGATCGTGTCGAAAGACCGTTGAAGATATATTGTGACAATAAGTCAGCCGTTCTGTTCTCCAACAACAATAGGAGCTTGACAAAGTCTAAGCATATAGACAAGTACTTAATTGTCAAGGAAAGGATACAAAATGGAGAATTGTCTACACAGCATATTGGAACAAACTCAATGATTGCGGATCCGCTTACGAAAGGTGTATTGCCTAAAGTATTTATGGAGTATACTACTCACATGGGCATTCTTCATTGGGAAGAATAGTGAGTTTAAGTGGGAGTTTGTATGAAGGGTTCTTAATGTGGACATGTATACATTTTCTGCAGAATTAAAGTTTTTTTTTATTGTCCATTTTGTTTATAAGATCTCCATAAAGTGGGACTCGTATAAAATTTAATCTATGTCATTCTACATTATAGCATTAGTGATTGTGATGGCTGAATTGCGCGATAATGTGATGAAATATGTTCAGTCCTATGCTAAATATGTTGATGGACGAGATGAACATTTGTACTTTGACAAGTAGTAACCGTTTGAGCTCATTAAAGGTGGAAAGTCATGGTGTGTAGCCCAAGTGGGAGATTGTTGGAATTCAATTTTTGATGTGGGCTACAACCGTTGGTTTTTTAAACGGTTGCAACCTTTGGCATTCAGCAGTTGCAAGCTCTTGATGGAGGGGCTTGCAACTGCCACCCTTTGGAATCCCTTGGGATCCTATTTAAGGGGTTTCGGGTCCCCTTGATCCCCCATCGAGAGAGTCCTCGAGGTGCCATCGTCCTAAGGAAGAAATTCGTCGATGAAGGATCAAGAAGGACCCTCCACCCTCAAGAAGAAAAGAAGAAGGAGATTCATCAATGGAAGGTGTGTTTTAAGTTATTGATCTATCAAAAAGAACATGATGATCAAATAATTTTGTGACTCGTTTCGTTATATGAGTAAAAAAAGAATACAATTCATCACTTCCAAGCCCCCCCCAAGCAAATGACCCAAGCAAACATGATGATCAAAATCAGACTTCCAAAAGGGAGAGGCAAAATCCGCAACACTTCAAAAACACTCCCAATATATTTACATCCCATTTAATAACACATTACAAATTAGACTAACTTGTATCATTCATGCGAGCTTCAAGGTTTCCGGAGGCGAGCAGACTCTCCACAACCATAGATAGATCTAGGCAGCCTTCCAACCCTGTCCACGCCTGATTCAAAAACAATCCCCATTCCCATGTAAAAATGCGACTCAATATGACAATGAAACGCCCAAACTCCAGGATTATCCGCAACAAATCTGATCGCCGTCCATCCATAAGGATGAACCGGCACAGTGTTCTTCATTATCGGATCAACCAAGTTCAAGTTACCAATATCCTTAGCCAAATCAAAGACCCCCTCGCCAAATCCCAGCACCCAGAAGTCATGCCCATGAAGATGCCAAGGATGGGTCTCGCTGTTATTCGCAGTCATAGTGTTAGCATTCTGCAACACAATGTCCACCGTTGAGTTGAACTCCAGCTTGTACAGTGCCTCACTCTCAGTCGCATTTGGGTTTTCCGCCTTTGAAAAAATATCGTACTTTCCCACACTGTAACTCTCCGGCGGAGCTTCCTGGCTGAAAACATGGCGGAGATTGTGCTTGAGAGCGATGAGATAAGGAGTGTGAGGAAGAACGAAGGAGACGTTGTTGACAGCCCAGCGGAAGCGGCCTTCTATCTTGTTCTGAGTGTTCAGCAAGGTGATGAGTTTCTCTGTGGAGAGTGGCGGTGGGATAGTGAAATTTCTGTGAGATTTGATCTCGAGGCTTTGGTTAAGACGGTATTTTGTGTCGTTCCAGAGTGGGCCGGCTGGCGGTGCCGCCGTTGGAAGAAGGCGAGGGTGAGTAGGGTAGTAGTTGAAGATAGCGAGTCCTCTGAGGTTTTTTGTTGGCCTGCTGACAACGTTCACAGCGGCCCAGTAGTTCTTTGATGGGTCTTGGTCGGCGACGACGAGCACAGAGTAAGTCTCGCCGGAGTAGATGTTCAAGTTCTTTACCACGAAGGGCTCCACGTAGTGGCCGTCGGCTTCTATTATAGTCATGTTGTGCCCCTGCAAAACCCTAATTTTATCAGAGAGAGAAGGGAAGTAGATGTTGGGTTTTGAGATTTCACTGGTGGATGATTGTGTTATTGTGGGTTATCGGATATCATGTGAGTCTTGCTTTCCAATTTTATGTGGAGATTATTTCAGTGTGTAGGTTAAGTCACAAAGTGAAGCTCATGTGTACATTATATGTATAAAAAATAAGTCCTAAAAAGTGATTTGATGAAGTTAAGAAGTGATTTAGACACTCCAGTAATGTAAGGGAGTGTTTAAATGTGCAGAGGCTACATCTATCCTAATTAAATGAGGAGATAATTTAGGATAAACAAGAGAGGATTATATTTCTCATATTGCCTAAGAATAGGGGACAGTCCTTGGTTCACAGGTAGGGTTGAACTTCTTTGCTCTTTGGAGATTAAAGAAAGCCTTTCCTATTGACTCAAAAAACTACTTCAATGGACTCAGGTACGTTCTCTATGCTCTCTCATTCAATTGATTCATGAAAGATGATTCTTCAGAATTTACCTCGATCTCGAAATTGAAGGCAGAGAGGGAAGAAACACTTGAAATTCTCAGGCGGTATGTCTTCCCCGGCACCACCGTGATGACGGATGGGGAGCATTGCGGGTCAGTATTGTTGCACGCAGAATTTGCAGAGAGGGAACAGTCGTACCATCCCCTTCCGTTTATCAGAATTGACTGCAAAGCAAACTCTAAGAGGAGGATTTCTCTAAAATACGGAAGAGAGAGAGGGGTGTGTTAGATAGAGAAATAGAAAAAGAGAGATGGAGAGTGTTTGTAAGAGAGAGAGTGTGTGTGAGTGTGTTTGTGTTGGCGTGAGAGAGAGAGAGACAGAGACAGACAGACACAGAGAGAGTGAGAGAAAAAGAGAGATGGAGAGTGTTTGTAATAGAGATAGAGGGAAGTGGAGAGCGTGCGTGTGTGAGGGAGAGAGGAAGAGTGTGTGGAAGAGGGAGAGACAGATAGAGGGAGGGAGTGTGTATGAAAGAGAGAGATATAGATGGACAGAGAGAAGGAGAGAGGGATAACGTGGGAAAAGAGAGAGACAGAGACAGATATATTGATAGAGAGAAGAGAGAGATATGGCGAGAGGGAGAGTGTGTGAACAAGAGGGGAAAAAGGGGAATGGGGAGAGGGTATGAAAGAGAACGAGGGAGGTGTGTGGACAAGGGAGGAAAAAGAGACCGGGGGAAGAGTGTATGAGAGAGAGAGAGAGAGTGTGTAGACTAGAGAGGAAAAAAGAGAAGAGAGAAATTGTGCGGGAGAGAGAGAGATAACAAGAGATAAAGAGAGAGAGAGAGAGAGAGAGAGAGAGAGAGAGAGAGAGAGAGAGATTGTGCGGGAGAGAGAGAGGGAGAGAGATTGCGCGGGAGAGAGAGAGGGATAGAGAGAGGGAGAGAGAAATTTAGAAAGGGCTTCAATTGGGTCGAAACTCAAATCCATGGGCAATTGTTCAAGATAAGGTACCTGGGGCTCTCCGACCCAGACGAACTTGATTGCGGAGAGGCCGGCGGCCAATTCCTGAGCGCTGCGGTGCCACCAGTCGTTGAGAATGATGCTACGGTCGTAGTCGTAGGCGAAGGGCTCTTGAACGCCGTCCGGCAGAGAGACTTGGATGGACCCATACAGCCCAGACGACCTCTGCATCCCGTAGTGCGCGTGGTAGATGTAGGTCCCAGGCTGCGGCAATTTTCATCACGTTAATGCTAGATAGATCTATCGATAAATAGAGAGAGAGAAAGGTAGAGACTAGAGAGTGTGTGTGATTGAGACGCGGAGAGAGATAGAGAGAAAGATAAATAGGGAATAAAGGGAGAGTGTGAGATTGAGACGCGGAGAGCGAGAAAAAAAGACAGAGGATAGACGGAGAGAGAAAGGGAGATAAGCAGTAAAAGAGGAAGTGGGAGATGGAGAAGGAGAGGAGAGAGAGAGAGAGAGAGAGAGGATATGAGAGAGAGAGGGTATTTGTGTGCTAGCGTGTGTTAGGAAGAGAGAGAGTAGAAAAAGAGATGTGGGGGAGGTGTCTGTGTGTAAGAGGGAGAGGAGAGAGCTTTAGAGAGAGAGCGTGACTAAGAGAGGAAGAGAGAGAAAGTGAGAGAGGGCTCCAATTGGGTGGCAAACCCAACTCGCCAAAGTAAAGGGATTTTCTCTAAAGGTCAAGGCCAAGTGGATGAGGAAGCTTATCCTTTGACTGGACCAGATTTTTTTCAAAGTGGGCCACGCGGAAACGAGACAATCGAGACCGAGCAGCCGAGTGAAATTAAGGAAATAAGTTGGATGGTTGGATCCAAAGTTGGGTTATGCGTTGGCTTGTCGGTGATAACGACGAGGCCGTTCAGCAGGGGTTGAAGCAGCTTCCACAAAGATGTAGAAGGCGAAGAACAAAATGCAAATGAACAGCTTTTTACTCTGTCGACGAAGGACAGTATGTTGAAGAATAACTAGTCAACGTAGATTCTAAACTAAGACGTAGAAGACGAAGCACAGAGTGTGAACATAAATAATAAGTCAATGTAAACTTTTAACTCTAGGAAAGAAAGAAAGACTTCTTACCCTGTCGACGACGAATTTGTAGACGAAAGTATCGCCGGGCAGGATAGGACACTGAGTTATGCCCTCTGTACCATCACTCCAAGGCGTGCCGATCTTCAAAATTCATGCAACAACAGCCAAGAAAGACGTCAATTAGCCCCCAAGTTTCGCTTAAGATGGAGGAAAAGAGACGGGTTTGGAGCTTGAAGTTTCGCGCTTGAAGAAGGAAAGAAGATGGGTTTTGGGCCTTAAGTTTCGCTCTTGAAGAAGGAAAGAAGAACGGTTTTTGGCTTTAAGTTTGCTCTAGAGGAAGGACAGAAGATGGGGTTCGGGCCTTTAGTTTCCGTCAAGATGAAGGATAAAAGATGATTTTTTTGCCTTAAGTTTCGCTTTAGATGAAGGAAAGAAGATGATTTTTTTGCCTTAAGTTTCACTTTAGATGAAGGAAAGAAGATGGGTTTTTGGCCTTAAGTTTGGCTCTGGATGAAGGAAAGAAGATGGCTTTTTGGCCTGAAGTTTGGCTCTAGATGAAGCAAGGAACATGGGTTTTTGGCCTTAAGTTTGGCTCTAGATGAAGCAAGGAAAATGGGTTTTTGGCCTTAAGTTTCCCTTTAGATGAAGGAAAGAAAATGGGTTTTTGGCCTGAAGTTTGGCTCTAGATGGAGGAAAGAAGATGGGTTTTTGGCCTGAAGTTTGGCTCTAGATGAAGCAAAGAAGATGGGTTTTTAGCCTTAAGTTTGGCTCTAGATGAAGGAATTGAGATGGGTTGTTGAGGCTTGTTTCTACCTGGCGGATGCCATGCCAGTGAATGGCCGTGTTCTCTGTCATGAGGCCGTTCTTGAGCTCGACGACGATGGTATCTCCTTGTTGAGCTCTGATTGTTGGACCGGGAGATCTACCGTTGATTGTGATCACTCCCTTTGTATAACAATCGGGGGCCTTCAGCTCGTAGGTGACTGTCCATCGGTAGTGCCTGACCTTCGCTGAAGCTGCCGGAATGGACATGCAGAGGAGAAAGCCCACAAAAATATGTGCAAACATACTCCTGAGAATGATTCCTCCGAACACTATCATCTCCCTCTCTCTCTCTCTCTCTCTCTCTCTCTCTCTCTCTCTCTCTCTCTCTCTCTCTCTCTCTCTCTCTCTCTCTCTCTCTCTCTCTCTCTCTCTCTCTCTCTCTCTCTCTCTCTCTCTCTCTCTCTCTCTCTCTCTCTCTCTCTCTCTCTCTGTATGTTAACAGCCCTACTCTGAATATATAGATGGTGTCTTCCCTTGCACCCATCCGACTTATCTGGGGTTAAGATCGTAGAACTGTGCGGCGCTTCTTGGAAACTTCCTGAAATACTTCCCAATTGTTCAAAACCACTTTCTCGCTCTTCCTGAAATACTTCTCTCTCTATACCCCTCTTTTCCTGTAAAACTGGGCATTTTAGATGAAAAATTAATGATCCTCAACACATGATTATTCCCCTCGGACATCAAGCAGGGAAATTTAGGCTTTGGAATAAAGAAACTTTTTGCGGGATAGATTCTGTGAATTAGTATTACCATCCCCAGAATAAAAATAATTTAATTCGGTTATCTTTGAAATCAATGAGAGTTGGCGATTATGGTGATGGAAATCACAAATACCAATGGCCAATGCTTTGTTGATGATATCAATGATACTTTTCCTTAGGTAATTTAGGTGACCCGACCAAATTGGCCATGGCTAGTAAGATATAGAGTGGGTTGTTGGTAAGTTGAATTACAAGGCTTCAAAATTAGAATATTCGTCCATGAGGGAATGGAGGAGCCCTCGCATGACGAAATGGAGAACTTGCGATAGAAACTACCCAAACAATGTAATATTGCTTTTAATTTTTTTTAATATTTCTTCAGCAATACCTATCTGAGTTCCATTTCATCGGACTTAATATTAAACTTCATACGCAATCGGACGAATACATGAGACAATCTGTGGTTTAGAAATGGAGTGTTCAAGAGAGAGATTTATGTAAGTTGAATAACGAGGAGTCAAAATCGTTGAATTTTCTCTCATTTTTTTATATTGCTTTGTAATTTTCTTTAATCTTTCCTCAGAACTCACCACCAGAGTTCTATCCTTATCGGAATTCTGATTAATTAATCCGAGTGTGATGTGATGGGCGCAATTTTGATGGGCGACCATGTGGGAAGATCACACTGGGCCACAAAGTCTAGAGAAAGGATAGATTACACGATGCATTAATACCACTTCAAATGCAAAATTTCTCGGCAAAATGAATATCTTGAAGGAACCCAGAAAACTTTCATTAAAAGAAAAGATCGATACACAGATAAATAAGTGGAGAGACACATACGTAGATACATCGTAAACAAATAGAAAGAGAGCGATGCATAGATAAGTAAAAATAGATAGAGAGATAAATAAATAGATAGATAGATAGATAGATAGATAGATAGATAAAATAATAAATTTAGATATAGATGCATGTATAAAATAATAGATAGACAGATAGATACATTGAGAGAGAGGCATGGAGGGGCGAGAGAGAATCGGTGTTTGTCGCATATGATTGCTACTTTTATGTCGTGTAACCTTGCACGCGTTTTCTTAGTTTAGAGGGAAGCAAAGCGCGTCTGGTAAGTTTTAAGTACTAGAGGCCTCCTCAATTTCAAACTTTGGAACAAATGGAGAGACCACCGACTTCATATTTTTTAAAACGATGCCTGAAAGTTGGGAACTTCACAGCTTTTTTAAATTCATCAAGAAATAATCTTTTTTTTAGCAGAATCTTCAAATTAATGGTTCACAGAAGGCAAATTTGGGACTAAGTAAATCTAAATTTATTTATTTTGACCAATTATGTTTCTTTTCTGTAGCCATCTCAAATATCTATCATTGTCACGCCGAAATGCAAAGATTTATTTATTTTCTCACTTTGTAGCTTGTGGATAGGGTTTGGCGTTTTCTGAAAGCAGTTGACCCATATCTTTTTGTAAGAAGAAGCTTTTTCGGATTTTGGATTATGTTATTTAATGACGTGTTTGATTCTTCTTTCATTAACTAAATTGAATTAGTATCAAGTCAGTGATGATACATTTACCACATGTCCTGTCCATGACTATTTTGCACTATTTTGCACTATTTTTCATAGATTTTAAATTCTAGAGACCAAGAAGTGGGTAATTTCATTGTTTTAGTGTGTGTTGATTCTTCTTTCATTAACTAAATTGATTTAGTATCAAGTCAGTGATGATACATTTACCACATGTCCTGTCCATGACTATTTTGCACTATTTTGCACTATTTTTCATAGATTTTAAATTCTAGAGACCAAGAAGTGGGTAATTTCATTGTTTTAGTGTGTGTTGATTCTTCTTTCATTAACTAAATTGATTTAGTATCAAGTCAGTGATGATACATTTACCACATGTCCTGTCCATGACTATTTTGCACTATTTTGCACTATTTTTCATAGATTTTAAATTCTAGAGACCAAGAAGTGGGTAATTTCATTGTTTTAGTGTGTGTTGATTCTTCTTTCATTAACTAAATTGATTTAGTATCAAGTCAGTGATGATACATTTACCACATGTCCTGTCCATGACTATTTTGCACTATTTTGCACTATTTTTCATAGATTTTAAATTCTAGAGACCAAGAAGTGGGTAATTTCATTGTTTTAGTGTGTGTTGATTCTTCTTTCATTAACTAAATTGATTTAGTATCAAGTCAGTGATGATACATTTACCACATGTCCTGTCCATGACTATTTTGCACTATTTTGCACTATTTTTCATAGATTTTAAATTCTAGAGACCAAGAAGTGGGTAATTTCATTGTTTTAGTGTGTGTTGATTCTTCTTTCATTAACTAAATTGATTTAGTATCAAGTCAGTGATGATACATTTACCACATGTCCTGTCCATGACTATTTTGCACTATTTTGCACTATTTTTCATAGATTTTAAATTCTAGAGACCAAGAAGTGGGTAATTTCATTGTTTTAGTGTGTGTTGATTCTTCTTTCATTAACTAAATTGATTTAGTATCAAGTCAGTGATGATACATTTACCACATGTCCTGTCCATGACTATTTTGCACTATTTTGCACTATTTTTCATAGATTTTAAATTCTAGAGACCAAGAAGTGGGTAATTTCATTGTTTTAGTGTGTGTTGATTCTTCTTTCATTAACTAAATTGATTTAGTATCAAGTCAGTGATGATACATTTACCACATGTCCTGTCCATGACTATTTTGCACTATTTTGCACTATTTTTCATAGATTTTAAATTCTAGAGACCAAGAAGTGGGTAATTTCATTGTTTTAGTGTGTGTTGATTCTTCTTTCATTAACTAAATTGATTTAGTATCAAGTCAGTGATGATACATTTACCACATGTCCTGTCCATGACTATTTTGCACTATTTTGCACTATTTTTCATAGATTTTAAATTCTAGAGACCAAGAAGTGGGTAATTTCATTGTTTTAGTGTGTGTTGATTCTTCTTTCATTAACTAAATTGATTTAGTATCAAGTCAGTGATGATACATTTACCACATGTCCTGTCCATGACTATTTTGCACTATTTTGCACTATTTTTCATAGATTTTAAATTCTAGAGACCAAGAAGTGGGTAATTTCATTGTTTTAGTGTGTGTTGATTCTTCTTTCATTAACTAAATTGATTTAGTATCAAGTCAGTGATGATACATTTACCACATGTCCTGTCCATGACTATTTTGCACTATTTTGCACTATTTTTCATAGATTTTAAATTCTAGAGACCAAGAAGTGGGTAATTTCATTGTTTTAGTGTGTGTTGATTCTTCTTTCATTAACTAAATTGATTTAGTATCAAGTCAGTGATGATACATTTACCACATGTCCTGTCCATGACTATTTTGCACTATTTTGCACTATTTTTCATAGATTTTAAATTCTAGAGACCAAGAAGTGGGTAATTTCATTGTTTTAGTGTGTGTTGATTCTTCTTTCATTAACTAAATTGATTTAGTATCAAGTCAGTGATGATACATTTACCACATGTCCTGTCCATGACTATTTTGCACTATTTTGCACTATTTTCATAGATTTTAAATTCTAGAGACCAAGAAGTGGGTAATTTCATTGTTTTAGTGTGTGTTGATTCTTCTTTCATTAACTAAATTGATTTAGTATCAAGTCAGTGATGATACATTTACCACATGTCCTGTCCATGACTATTTTGCACTATTTTGCACTATTTTTCATAGATTTTAAATTCTAGAGACCAAGAAGTGGGTAATTTCATTGTTTTAGTGTGTGTTGATTCTTCTTTCATTAACTAAATTGATTTAGTATCAAGTCAGTGATGATACATTTACCACATGTCCTGTCCATGACTATTTTGCACTATTTTGCACTATTTTTCATAGATTTTAAATTCTAGAGACCAAGAAGTGGGTAATTTCATTGTTTTAGTGTGTGTTGATTCTTCTTTCATTAACTAAATTGATTTAGTATCAAGTCAGTGATGATACATTTACCACATGTCCTGTCCATGACTATTTTGCACTATTTTGCACTATTTTTCATAGATTTTAAATTCTAGAGACCAAGAAGTGGGTAATTTCATTGTTTTAGTGTGTGTTGATTCTTCTTTCATTAACTAAATTGATTTAGTATCAAGTCAGTGATGATACATTTACCACATGTCCTGTCCATGACTATTTTGCACTATTTTGCACTATTTTTCATAGATTTTAAATTCTAGAGACCAAGAAGTGGGTAATTTCATTGTTTTAGTGTGTGTTGATTCTTCTTTCATTAACTAAATTGATTTAGTATCAAGTCAGTGATGATACATTTACCACATGTCCTGTCCATGACTATTTTGCACTTTTTGCACTATTTTTCATAGATTTTAAATTCTAGAGACCAAGAAGTGGGTAATTTCATTGTTTTAGTGTGTGTTGATTCTTCTTTCATTAACTAAATTGATTTAGTATCAAGTCAGTGATGATACATTTACCACATGTCCTGTCCATGACTATTTTGCACTATTTTGCACTATTTTTCATAGATTTTAAATTCTAGAGACCAAGAAGTGGGTAATTTCATTGTTTTAGTGTGTGTTGATTCTTCTTTCATTAACTAAATTGATTTAGTATCAAGTCAGTGATGATACATTTACCACATGTCCTGTCCATGACTATTTTGCACTATTTTGCACTATTTTTCATAGATTTTAAATTCTAGAGACCAAGAAGTGGGTAATTTCATTGTTTTAGTGTGTGTTGATTCTTCTTTCATTAACTAAATTGATTTAGTATCAAGTCAGTGATGATACATTTACCACATGTCCTGTCCATGACTATTTTGCACTATTTTGCACTATTTTTCATAGATTTTAAATTCTAGAGACCAAGAAGTGGGTAATTTCATTGTTTTAGTGTGTGTTGATTCTTCTTTCATTAACTAAATTGATTTAGTATCAAGTCAGTGATGATACATTTACCACATGTCCTGTCCATGACTATTTTGCACTATTTTGCACTATTTTTCATAGATTTTAAATTCTAGAGACCAAGAAGTGGGTAATTTCATTGTTTTAGTGTGTGTTGATTCTTCTTTCATTAACTAAATTGATTTAGTATCAAGTCAGTGATGATACATTTACCACATGTCCTGTCCATGACTATTTTGCACTATTTTGCACTATTTTTCATAGATTTTAAATTCTAGAGACCTAGAAGTGGGTAATTTCATTGTTTTTTTCAATGATATCCAAACTCTGTTTCAACTATTGAGAAGGATTTAACACCAGTTTTTTTGCAGCTAGCATTATTACCCGATCTCTCATTATTTAACTCTATGGTGGCCTTGTTGAGGCAAATAATGGATGGTCCATGATTAAGTGTGTGATTATATTTCACAGTTTTAACGTGTATTTCTTTGATCATAAATGTCTATATATTTTCAGTAAAAAAACAGAATCACTTTCATGCAGGACAAAGTATCGTGGAAAGGGATTTCATTGAGTTGCTCGTCTATTGATTTCATCTATGTTTTATAGGTATTATCTTCAATGTTTTTCCATCAAGGAATTAATCTCTATAAATGCATCATGCTAGACACTAGGGTTATCTCTTTCTAGTTTTCTCATTACATATTAAGCAATAATTTAAGGTAGAGCCATGCATGAAGTCAGACATAGGTAATTTGGTTTTCGTTAAAAGTCATATTTTGTATGTCAATCAACAAACTTAATTTGATTCCATCTGCTTTGCGTGTGAAAGGGGATATATTCAAGTAGATTTAAGTCTCAAATCTCAAAATACTTCAAAAATATGGACTGAACAAGTTCCTTTGAAATTTACTCCACAAGCTCAATCACATCAAAGAAGTTACCCTTATTTGAGAATAAACATAAGAGAACCTACATCTTTTTGGATATATGCTGAGATATCACATATAAAGTTTTATGATAATATTAGGGGAATACATAACAATCAACACCGAGTGATTGTCAGTTTTTAAAGAAAAAACATTAAAAGAATACTTATTAAGCATCAGACTAGAAACAACATTTCAGAAAATTATACTGTGGATAAAAATTTTGCTGATAGTTTATTCAATCTTATTCCATGACTATTTTACATAAGCATTGAAATTTTTGACGAATTTGAATTTTAAAGTTTCAATTTTTATCTCAACTTGACAATACATGTTTATGATATTTATAGTTACGTAAGTTTGTGCTTAAATTTCTAAATTGCACGATTGTAATTATGGAACGTTGCAACTTTTTCTCAAATTTTCTGTGTCTTGATATCTTAAATTTGAAGGTTCTAGAAACTTTTTAAAACAACTTTGTGGCCTTTTGGGTGCATTTACTTGATTATCCCAAGAACTACAAAAGCAAAATTTGTTTGCCTTTGAGCTCCTGGTGATCAAGCCTTTGCAGATATATGCCTTGAAATTTTCAACAAGATTCTGCTAAAATGATACATATCCAAAAATATCACCTCTATCTGAGCATTGTGCTAAAAGATAAAACCATTCGAGGTTAGAGGTGCAAAAATATGTTGCATTCGGGTCAATGTCAGTTTCTGCTCAAATGAGTTGGATTTTTTGTCTTGTAATATCCAGAAGATTTGTTTATGATTTCGACAACTTCTTATGTATGGACTATTTCTTGAAAAATATATGATTAAAAATATGCCATCACCTCAGTTAGGTATTCTGATGTATTTATAAGCCAGTTTCATACTCTGTTCTTATGAGTAAAAATGTAAGGATGAAACATGGTTATTTTTGCTTCTGTCATTTGAATTTATGAAATAAGATAATCAAATTATTGATCTGTGATAATTAAATTTAACGTATTTTTAATAAAAATAGAAATTTTCTTATTCAGTTATCACTCAAAATGCAAAAATATAAACTTACATTTACTGATCATGTATCTGAATCACAACATTGAAATTTCATCTATTTAATATTACTCTGAAGAATAAATTTAACTATATGCAGCTCTGACTTTCAATGTGAACCATAAGTAAAATATGTTGGGCTGGTTAATAATTTTAATTTCAATTTAAAAGTTTAACACCTGAGTCTATAAATTTTACTCATAAATTAAATATGTTGGGTATATTCTTATTTATATGAATTTACAGATATTCTAATGTTTTTCAATATAAATATAGAAACCAAGGATAATAAAATCATAGGCCTAACTTATAGGAACATACTTTACATCACATGGACTATAACTAAGCATTGTATCGTATAAGCTGCATGAAGCAACCCAATTGTTATGTAAGATTGATACAAAAAATGTATGTTGACTAATGTGAACTCATATTTGCTTGGGTATTAAATTTTTGTTAATTATACGTTTTATTTTTTATTAGACCTTTCTAGTTTACAAATATATGATCTCAGGAGTTTGAAAAAGATCATAGATTCTTCATTTAATCTATCCAATTACTTAGTTGATGCAAAAGTGATTTGGATAGTGAGTAACATTGAAATAGTTTTAACTGTTTACTTTATTCTAGATATTTTCATTGACATTCCTGAATTTTATTAATTTAATTTAACCAAAATCCTAAAGTAGTACTATTTACTAGATTTACCATTGAGACTTACTTGGAGGTGGAAGATTAAAAATTGAATACTAAAGAAAAAACCTGAGATACCAAATGGATCTTATGGATGGACAGTTGTAATTTGGTTATGAGTACAAGTTATTAACCAATTAATTTTAAAAAGATATAGTTTGGGTGCACCAAGAAGTTCACGAAGATGATTGAGTTGTCAAGATGGGATTTTTCACCTTCAGTATAAGTGGAGACAGCTTAGGGCAGACGATGCCATGAAATCCTTGGCCAAGATAATGGAATATCAAAGAAGATTTCTCTGGTGATTTCTGAAACAGATCATTACTAACTTGGATGACTGATTAGGGTTTGATAGTTGACCATACCCTAAGTCATCCTAGGAGCATCAAGTGGATGAGGGACTATACATACATGGTCACTGATGACAAACAGATTTCATGAGTGAGTCGATACACACTCTTTTGTATCTTCTAGAGTATGAGGTGTAACTTGAACCCAGATGGCTGAGGTGAGATCTATCAATTAGGTTAAATTGATTTGCCATTAATTTCATATATTTGATGATTTAGTTAATTAAATTATAAGGTCAATTGAGGTTATTGGGCCACTAGAGTCATTAACTAGATTAGTAAATAGGCCTACAGTGCCATGCAAATGGTCTTTTGCACATCAGACAATATCTTAAAGTCTGGAGGAGTTTTATAAAATTTACCCTCTTAGTATATATAGGGAAGGACATGAATAAAATTCACCATGGTGAAAATGGTTCAGGGCTCTTCACATTCTTCTCCCTTATTTCTAGAGCTCCTCTCCACTCTTGATGCAATTGGGACGGCGCAACAATGATGACAAAGCATGAACAGAGCTCATCAAGGTGAAGGATGAAATTCAATGTTCCAAGATCACATGGATACATCTAGAGCTTCCACTACAGCAGCTCAACATTTCTCACCCACGGATCCAAGATATTACAAATGTGATTCATTCCCAGGTGATTATGGTTATTTTTTTATAAGTGTTGTTTCAATTCCCTTTTAAGTATTCTAATACAAAATTCATTTTACCATGTTGCAAAGTAATAAATGATGATTTGGAATATTAAACTGGATGGGGACATTTGATGGAATGCAACAAATAATGAGAAAATCCATTTAAAACACAATATATCCTATAAATAAATGCAAATGCTTAAGAAAATTAAAACATCTAGGAATTCAATGGCAAAAAATTCAAAGAAATATCCCAAAATATTGAAAAATGATAATACCCTGATTAAACTAAATTTAATCATTTCTGACTGATAACATGTATTTATGATCACTCTACTATAAACATGTATATAAAATCAACAATAATAGTAATTAGTGTGTCATCAGACAATAAAAATGGATGATGGATGCTTTTATGAAATATTTGACAGATCATTGTGATACAATAGATGGAATTTTACCTTTTGTCAATGAGGTTTATTTATGTCACAATTGTTTAGCTGGTCCTTAGACCTCAGATAAAAATGAAATTTTATGGATGGAGAATTGTGATTTTGAGGTGACATAAAAGTCTTTTATGACAAGTAATAAGTCCATGATGGTGCTTATGTGGTCAAGATGAGACTGTCTATGCTTATGTGATGATACTGTCAATGTAAAATGTAATAACAATATTATAAAATAACTTTTTAAATTTTATAGAGGATCATTCGCAACTTGAATGGGATATTAGGTTTTCATAGTTGAACATGCTTTTAATGATTTTATAAGTGCCAAACAGATGGCATGCATGTACATGGTGGCTACAGAAAAATAGGTTCTATGAAGGGTTTGTTTAAGCTTCTTAGACCTTTTGGGACACCCACTATACACTGGCACTGCACATGTTGGATGCTCAACCCATCTATTAGGTTCAATAAATAATATACATTGCATCTGGTAAATTAATCATGATAGATGACAAGTTATTAAACTAATTTAATCATTAATTAGATAGGTAAATGGGCTAGAGAATCACAAGAACAAGATTCATTGACCATCGAAGGATATACATAAAGCAAAGGGATTTTTGTAAAAAAATGGTAATATATATTAACATTAAGTCATAAGTGATAAGGACCTATGCAAGCTTATCCTTGGGTGCCTACTCATAACACATAAACTATTTGGTTAAGTTTGAGAAATTTACACTTCTTTCTGAATTAAATGAATATAAATGTGTGTTATCAACCTTTAAAATGATTCAACCTATTTTTAGGTTGATAGTATGTTTTTTTGAATTCAATCATATTTTTAAGGTTTTTTCCAAAATTGTATCCTTAAAGAATTTAATTTTATGATAAAGAATATATTTCAAAAAAATTTTGAACTTATATTCAAAGAGATATAAATTTTATAAGTCAAAATATATATTTGTTATATTTTTATGACATAGTGGCCATTTGATTTGTCAAATGGCAATCAATCACAAGTATCTGCATTGATTATCTGCACTAATCATTGTGAAAAGGCACATTTATGGCATTGTGAATCGCCATGCCATAATGACGCAATCATTATCTAACAACCAATGCACTTTATTTGCAGGAGGCGACGTGGACCAATAGAATAAAAGGGCATATTAAAATGGCAACAACTGTGATAAAAACCTTAGAAGAAGGAATAATAATAATAACAGAGGAGAAAAGTCTAAAGTTGTGGCAGTACACGTGGCACGCACGTGTACCACCGCAAATGATTACAAAAGAAGTAAATGTTGACACATCACATAGAAATGTGGGCCCGCCAAGACATAATAAGTGAATCTTCTCCTTTTCTGGCTAGAGGAAAAAGGGGAATGTTGTGATGTGGCGTGCAGTAATGCGCCGCCACGTCGCAATGAGAAAAAAATATTTTAAGTTGGCTTTTCTCTTGTAGGTACAGGTGGTGTCCCAACCAACAATGTGCGATTGCCGAAGACGAGGTGATCACACCAATCATTAACTATATGACGATAGGACTAGTTAACTGAAAACAGAAAAAGAGGATGTATAAGTGCCAATGATAAGGAGAGAGAAAAAATGGACGGCTAGGATTGCTCCAACTTCTAAGCGTGATATTTGAAGATCTAGAGGCTCGGTTGAGCTGAAATTTTCAGGGACGTGTTGCCTTCACCTCCTCTTTCCATCCATACCCTCTGATCTACATATAGAGGTGTGAATCACTATCCAACTCATCATTAAAGTTGCTTCCTAATCATGTGGGCTGATTGAAAGATACTGAGTTTTTGAGATCCATCAAGTGTGTTTTTGGTGCCCTGGGTGTGTGGGATAAGCAACAGAGAAGATGGGGAAGTTTCCTGCACTCGCAAATCTGATGGCGCACGCCATCTTGACCCGTCAAAGATGTCGTCCGCGCCATCCGCCATCGTCGTCGACCGCCGGGTGAAATTATGCTCACTTTTATCGTGTTCTGATTTCTGTCGTCCCCTCCGTCTATTTGTGTTTACTTTTTCTCGGTCTCATCCAGTCATTTCGTCGAGTTCGTGTTAGTCATTTTATGGCTTTATTTTATTTTATTTTGTTTGGTTGTAATGGGGGCCCATTATATAAGGGCCCCCCCTCCCCCTTAATAAACCAATACTCCCTCTCTTTGTTGACCCATTAGGCCCAATTGACTTCTCTTTATAAGGGAAGAGTGTGCACCCTAAGAACTCGGACTAGGAAGAATAAGGTTGAGTTATTTTTTTCATTCTGTCTTGGTCTCACCCCCCCTCGTACAGAGATAACAAAGCAGAAGGGAGAAGAGGAAGAATGTGGAGAAGGAAATTGCTGAAGAATTGGGGGAAATTTTGAACAGAGGAAGTTGAGATCTGGCCTTCAACGTGGTCAATTCCTTCCTCGAGCATTTCCCCATCGCAGTAGGGAATCAACGATGGATTCGCGCATTGACAACTATCGGCCAGCTCACCGCGTGTGCGCGCACGTAGCCGACGACTGGTGAAATTATCGACGATGCTCATTCGGTCGAGATCAACCCCCGGCAAACCAGAGACTCGACGTGCCCAATTTTGGGCGGAATTGATCCTCTGGCGATGATTTTCAATGACCGTTCGGCCCTTCACCTACGGCCTGGTCTGAATCGCCTGGTGCCGGTCATGGAGAATTAGCGAAATCCACGCGTGCTGACCGCAGGATAGAGTAGCCCTCCCTCCGTCCTTCTGATTGAGGAGGTCCCTACTCCGGCGTAGTTGATGAATCCTTGCTCTATCAATTCTAGTTGGACGACGAGTCCCTATTCCACCGAATTTATGGTGTTCTTGGTGTTCTTGGTGTTCTTGGTGTTCTTGGTGTTCTTGGTGGATTCTTGGTGTTCGACTCTGGGTCTGACCGAGCTGATAGGAGAACACCACGGGTATCAAGATCTGGTGCCGACGGAATGAGCGTCGTTCCGTGTGATTTCAACCGTGCTGGCGCTAACGAGTGTCCAGTCAAGGGCGACGGGTCACGGGAGGTACCCGCATCCCATCCACCGGCACCTTCACCTCTCCTCGTACTGCAACCCACCCCCGGCTGCCACCATCGACAAGGACACTGCACGACAAGCCTCACGCCGACGAGGTACGTCGTCCCTCCGCTGCTTGTTATATTATCCTTCTCAGTTTATCTTATTGGTGATGAGAAGAATGCTCAAGATGACTAGTAAAATGATGGGGAATGTTAACATAGGATAGTCATTTCTCAATTTTTTATTTCGTTTCATTCATAACCATTATTAATATTAGTTGAATATGTCTGGTGGAGCAAGGTCTGCATATAGGCTTTAGCTGATCTTAGAGGCCAATATATCCGTTCATCCATGATCTCATTCATATGTTTTCAATTTATCAATATTCGTTAAAATATTTAAGGTGGAGGGAGATGTGAATACAGGATATAAGAAATCTCAGAGTCCAATATATTTGCCCATGCATGATATCTTTCATTTTTTAATTTGTTTTTAATTAAACTAATAGGTTTTTATGGTGTCACTTTTCATCAAAATGTATCATGTGGATTTTAGTTTTTATGATAAATATTTAATAGTATAAAGATTTTGATGAACATTAATCAATTGGTTATCTTGTTCTGAAATTTGACGCCAAAGCCTCCCTTAAAGAGCTTTACATTTCCTTTAAAAACTTGGTGCATTATGCAATGATCGAGTAATGTAGCCCTAGGCCCCCCCACCAGACCCTTGGACATAATATAAGAGGGCAATGGTTATGCACTCAACATGCAATTTTTAATCATGTGGCTTATCTTTGAATTATAAGAGGCGACATTTTCTAGATGGTTACATAATTATTTAATTATTTGAAAATGGATACGAAATCAGTGAACATAAGAACGTCACAGTTCACTAATTAATATGTGGGCCTGATGATAACATGATAAATGCATGGGTATTTACATACATTTTATATGATTTTGGTATTATAAGTTTGGAATTTATCATGTTATTATTTGAATTAACTGAGTATTTATGAATTAGCAATAAATTCCAATTCTGCACATTCTGGTTATTTTTAACTAACCTCCTTGACTTCTTTGAAGTCTAGCAGTTTTATTACTAATAAGTATTCTGTAGTTCCATATGTGCAGAATTTTTAAGGAATGAGAAGATACAATTCTTAAGGAGTTGGAGAATTTTCAAAGCTTATCGATTCTACAAAGGGCCTTGAAGGGATCAAATGGTGTTGTGGCATTCAAAAGATAAATCAGAGGGAGATGGGCCACTACCTGACCTACCCATTGGGCTCTCAAATACCTTACAAAGAAATAAGCTGAAGAGTACAAGGGGAAGCTCTCAACCCATGGAGAAAAAGAGCCCAAATTGCAAGAAAAGAGAATAGAAAATGCTCAAAGGGGTATTTTAGTAATTCTTCCTACGTATAAATACTCTTTTTCCCCTCATTTACCTTCACTCTGGACGTGCTCTAGCAAGTGGCTGGCCAGCAGGACAAGGCATTTTCAGAATCCAGGTTGTTCAACCTGCTTGATGTAAGTTTGTTGAAGTTTTCTCTTAATCCCATCTCTTGCTTGCATTGAAAAATGCCTAATCCTGGAAAATTTAAAGGATCCAGATTTTATAGGAAGCATTTATGGCTCAAAAAATTTACATTCAGTATTTAGGACCTTAGATTTCTATTTTCCCATCATTATCTATCCATTTCCCCTTTAAATCCCTCACTTTCTCATTCTAAACACTTATTTCCCATACTTCATCTCTCTAGAATAGACTATTTCTCTCTCTAGACCTTCATCCATATCCCTAATTTGTTCCCCGAAAATTTGATAAAAAATCTCCACTATCTGCACCTTCAAATTCCATCGCAAACTTCTTCTACACCATTTCTTCACTTTCTCTCTCTATTTCTTCATTTCAGTCATTTCCTCTCTCTAAACCCATTCCATTATCTCTCTAAAATCCATCCCTATCTCTCTATAGACTCTTCATCTTGTCTCCCCTTTCCTCTCTATAGAAAAAATATCATTTTTTCTGCATTTGAAAGTCATATTCTGTACCTTCCGCCGCCATTGTGTGATGTCGTGAGGTGAGTGGGCAGCAGGTGTGCCCTCCTATCTGCCAGTCAGGGCGCGGTCAACATGTGTGCCTGCCAGGCAAGAGGGTGCACCCCCTTTTTCAGGACTTAGCCAAATTTTGGCTAAGTCTGGAGTTGGGTGGATCGGCCGCTATTTGGCTGCAAATGGACCAATCGTGTCTACGTCTTTACCTGGCCACGACTGGGGTTGGGCAGCCACCGCCTGCCACAGCCATTGCCAGCGATCGCCAGAAAAGGTGAAATATTTATTTTTGGAATTTAAAAATTGCAACAAAATTAGGAAAAATCCCTAAAGTTATTTTCTGCATTTTCGAAATCCTAAAAAATTCTGAAATTATCTCTTAAATTAATATAAGAAATTTCAACTAATTTTAGCGTTTTTAAAAATTCTAACAAAACCTATAACTCTCATTTTTGTTATTTCTCGTGGTTTAATTGTGAATTTAATTCTAGAAAATTTTGAAAATATTTATTTACTATTTTTGGGGATTAATTAAAATTAGGAAAATTAGTATAAAATATTTTTAGTGTTTTCTTTGCATTTCTACTTCAACTTAAATCATAGACAATTACATAGATTAACTAAAAATCCCATAAATTATATTTTTTCCTTTTCAACTCATTTCCTTTATTCCAAGCTTAAGAAAAATTCTGAAATTAAATTTCTGGCTCTCAGTGGATCGACCCCTTGCCCTATATTGACTATATAGTATTTAAGTGTATTTTATATAAATATTGTTTGTTAAGTTTGGTTTAAAACAACGACATTGAACCTGCTAAATTTGGATTTATCACCTGACAAAAGTGGTTCTCTACATTTGAAAAAACTTTATCAGGTGTTGAAATGACATGTGGATAAAATTTTTAAATCTTTCTCCATAACAAGAGAATATTCATTACCTGGTTAAAGGAAAAATATCTTTGAGTTTGAGTCAGCAATCTTAACAGTGGTGAATTCATGTCTTGACCATGATGAACTATGGAGTGGAAACTTAATGGAGGAGGTACACCATGAAGTATTCAACTAAAGATTTGGATTTTAGAGATTTTGGAAATGTATCTAGTCATGGTAAACTTGTAGAGGCTCCTTGGGTGTGCACTAGGATCACAATGATGCACATCTTATACATCAGCTTCTAGATCATGAACATGAGACAATAAAGAGAGAGGAGGTTTACATGAAGAGCCAACCCAAGACTTAGGACCACAAAAGATGCATGGAGTTGAGGATGATGAAAAGCTTATAGAAATCATAGGTCTCATATTCAAGCAAACATGAGATAAATTCTGGAGTTGTGGTTCTTTCAAAAGAGCTAGAAAAATTTTCAGATCTAGCAGATTATAGTTTTGAAATAAGGGGATGTATATCGTGGATTGATAATTTTAAGGCTTCACCAATGATATTGATTTGTTGGACAAAAAGTAGAATATCGTTACTAAGGTAAATCTGGTCATGGACAATTCTCCGTAGATGGTATCACAATACTCCTAAAGGGTAATCTCTAGGAGATATTGTTGAGGTTTTATGAAGAAACCAAAATATTAAAATTCTTATTGTCTAAGAATTTCATCTTTGACAAAATAATATCATTAAAAGATTGAGAGCTTATCTCTACCTCTCAATAAAACGAATTACTTATTAACAAGATTCAATATAGAACACTTCAAATAATATATTAGATTAGATAATTAACTTATCATTATTTTTTCCTGGTGAATATCAAAATAAAAATTTTTATTTGTTTATTTTTTTAAAAAATTATATAACTTATTTATTTAACCCTTAATATATATATATATATATAATCTTGTCTTACAATATAATATACATTATTAAAATTAAAAATCAATGATATTTTCAATACATTGAAATTTCTAAATATATAATACTATAGTTTTTTTTTCATTTGTGCCTTATCATTTGTGCAATCTTGAATCTTGTCCTCACTGTCATCTCAATCTAAGGGCACATGGGGACACATCACCTTAGGATGAGCATCATATGGGGCTACAATTGTCCTAGCCGTCATTTCCTCGAGCCCTCATCTTTTGTCACCAACCTTCCATTGGACAGATGATGTGATCCCTCTCTAATTCCAAAACCTACATATGGATTATATATTCATGAATATGTTCATAATCATTAATTAAATCTAAACAGTTTATAGAAAACTATATCCTTCCATAGAACAAAGATATGATACTTCATTTTGCCCTTTCAATCACTTAAGCTCTCTTTAAATGTACTCTATCTATCTTATTAAATTTCTAATTTCATTTGCATTTTTATCCTTTCTTTGAAATTTTCTTAAATTTTGATACCTCTTAAATATCTTCCATTTGTTCTCATATGATATCATACTTTGGAGTTATAAGGTTATTGTGTACCCCTAAATCCATATTTTAGATACATCAGGATTAAGAGTCTAATCCTCATTAATATTTAGGGAAATATGTGCCATTATCAAAAGCCTCATTAATATTGACAGAAATATGTGCCATTATCAAAAGCTGTCATTATTTTCACTTTATTCATCTCTGAAACTCTTCCAGCGGAGTCTAACATGAAATTATTAACTACATTTGAAACAATAATTGATCAGCTTCATTCTTACAACATTTCAAGGCTCCTACAGAGTGTTTTATAACATTATAATTAAATGTTACTACCATCAATTTTATAAGTTTATGTGAACTAAAATGGTTCTATAAGGATATTAAAGAGCTTCAAATTATTAAATCTATTTTTAGAATGATACCCTGATTTTATGGATTTTTTTGGTATTTTTATGGATTTTGAAGACATTATATTCTTGAAGAAAATAATTTTATAAGTTCAAATGTATTTTATAATTTTACAAGTTTCTGAGATTAAATTCAAAGATGTATTATTTTTCAGTCAGTATATAATTATAGTTCATGAACCAAAATATTATTTGGAAACATTAAAAGAATTGTATGACTTTTATGGTTTTTTTAGCAATGGAGAGAGAAAAAACTAGAGAGTTGAGGATGATTCAACTTGAAATTGCAATATCTGATAATCCAGAAGAAATTTCAAGCTGAAACTTTGAGCTTAACTTCACATTTCCTTCATCTTTTAGTGTATATGGTTTGGCTATAAAAAGAACCTTTAATTCAACTAAAATCATGATGGAATTTCACCTGCCTTAGTAGGCCTAGTTAAAGAAAGTGGTTTCAAGATCTATCAAGTTATCTTGGTGACCATAATCAATTAAAATTACAAAATCAAATAGAAATGGAGGGGTTCTCCTGAAGTCACAAATTGCATTGATACTTGTAGAATATTAGGATATATAATGAGTCTTATTGTGCTTATTCGTTGCCTCCTAATTGACATCATTCATACCATCGATGTCCATCCACATTTATCCATCACATCCATCCATCCACACCCATCTAGATTCATCTTATACATCAATAAAATTCACACAAATAACTTATCTGACATCAATAGCATTCATACACATCATCCTTTGATATCTAACTCATCTGACATCGGCATTCACTGTAACCCACTTATTTCATATATTTCTATCCATATATAATTGATCCATTTATCTATCATAAATATCATCCTTCTCATCTCATAATTTACTTAATTAATTAAATATATTTTTATCATCCCTAATCACCATATAATAATACATTAACCTCCTAATGCATGTTCCCCGAGGAGACAGCCCTTGATCATCACTAACTAGTAAAATTATTTTATGAGTCAAAGTTTATAAATTATTATTGATCATGTCGAATAAATTATTTTCCTAAATCTGAGTTAATCAGTGTTCAATACAGAAAAAATTGAATCAAAATTAAATTTTTTTTTTTAGGAGTTGAATCCTCCAAAATAACTTGTATGCAGAATTTGATGAGAATGTATCGTAATGATCCAGCATGCTAGGGATCCATTTTTTATTTATTTTATTATCAATAAATAAATATTTTTAGTATTTGAACTCCCATTTGATAAATGTAATTGAATGAAAAAACTCTTATAGTGCACCATATCTATTTATATATTTAATAAAACGAATGTAACAGTCAGCTCCAGCAGGGATTTTTTTGAATTGACCTATTATTGGGAATCAGTTGGAAAAAGACTATAAGAAAGGGATGGGTGGATCAAGAATAAATATTTTTGAAAAATTAAATAAATCCAAGAAAAAGATATAAATATGAATGAGGGAAAATTGAGTTGAGTTGACATAGGATGAAATGGAGAGAATTCTAAAAGCTTAATATTCCAAGAAAATATATATTTATAATGAAATAAAGACGGGATTCATATTTCAATTATTGGTGATGAAAATGATTCTAAAGAGTGGGAGAAAATCAATTCAAACATATTCTAAATATTTCAAAATTAATAAAATATATTTCAATAAATAAAACCAAAATTTTATCACTAAAAAGAAGAGATAGAATGATATAATTTTCTAAGATAGTTTCATCACCAAAACCTTGAGCTCTCCTAATATATTTATTTTTTTCTGTTGTTATCCGTTTTCTTGAAGTAGTTTGATCACCCCCTCTATCCTAGCTTGATGACGATAACATTTTCCTTTGTTCAATTTTATGAATTTAAAATGTTATTTAATATAGAAAAACCTTTTCTTTGATGCCTATTTATCATATTTTAGAAAATATTTACATTTAATGCATTTATTCAGCTCTCATATAATTTTCCATTTTTTCTTAAAATCAGCTTCATTTCTGAATGAAAGAAACAGTCAATATATAATATCACTTGTGGATTTCATTGATTGATTTCCTAATGTTAAATATTTTGAAGTCATAGTATATATTATTTATTTTTGTGATTTTATATTTTTCAGGACTGTATGAGAACAAGACTGTTGAAGATACTTTCACGCAGTATTTAAGATTAATATTGAGTATTATTTAAACTATTGCTGCTCCTATGTTGTTGTCCCATAAATATTGTTCTTTAGGAAGATGCTATTGTCAAGATTGCTTAGTTTCCTACATTGGCTTCACAAAAATACTGAAAGAAGAAATAACTAAAAGATAGTTGACCTTTATTCCTTCACGCACCTTATAAAAAAGATCCCAATGCCCAGGGGAAATGAGGAGAAGATACATACAGGAAATAAAATTTTGTTGGGCATGAATGATGTAAAAACATAAAAACATTCTCTATATTTCCAGGAAAAAGAGTAATAACAAAATAACAGATGGAGTGATGTTCTTGATCCGTACTTTCATCTCCAATCCATCTGGTTGGCTTCCACTTTGTACCCATGATGTTGTTCTATTAAGACTGTAGCGTGGTGCCATTCATGATGAGGCAGCTTCATTGTCCTTCACCTACCTTAGAGGACCTTCATGGTGGACCCTATCCATGCAAAATCACTCCTTGTAGGCTTTCATTTATCCTCCATTTCCTTCGGACACATTGAGAGGAGAGCTAGAATGTAGTTGACACATTGAGAGAAACTCAGAATATTTCAATGTCACTGTTATTTGAGTAAATCTCAAAAAATATAAGAACTTCACTCGTACATGAATTTAACTAGTTGGTGATGAGCAAGAACTATCTTCACAGGGAACATATAATAGGGATTTAATACCTTTATAAATCATACGTAGTGAATGAGAAAATATATTTTATCAAATAATAAATATTATAAGATGAGAATGGTGATAAGTGACGCAATATATGTGATAATTAATGTATATCATTGAACATAGTTGATGATGATGCATGAAAATGATATAAATGGATGTGGATGGGTGAGGCCAGATGGATTTGAATGAATGGATATAGATTGATGGATGTTAAGAATAAGACGAAAAAAATAAGCCAAATGAGACTCAGCATAGTTTCTGATAATCAAAGAAATTTATGACAGTGAGAGGGACTCTCCACTTCTATTTCTCCTTATAACTTTGAAGAGAAATGAACAATAAGGAACTTGATGATGTCAAATTCACTTTCTTTTACTCTGGTTTCCAAATTAGAAGTGATTCCTCGTTGCATTTTTAATGAATAGATGGGTCTATTTATAGACCCAAAAATATGGATGGATAGAGGAGACAGACACAAAATTACTCTCAAATTTTCAGCAAAAATTCTATATGGATTGGTAGATATCACAATTTGAACTTGAATCATTATGAATCGCCTTATTTTCTCTCTCCTCATTTATCCACATTGCGGGTAGCCAACATGTCACAAAATGTTTTGAGACCCCAAGAATATTATTTAAACATCTTAAATAATTCCAATATTTATTTTTAATCGTAAAAATATATATTTAATTTTTAAGAAAATAATATCTCTAATTTAATGTCATAAAATTCTAAAAATATATAGTCTGACTTAGAACTGTATTTTCTTGGCAAATCCAATGTCATAAAATTCTTAAGATATATTTGATGACTTATAAATTTATTTTATTTGAAGACTCATTTTGAGATTGGGATGGTGAATGGCATTCAAGCTAGTACTTATCCCATGTTCTCCTCCCTTACACGGTATTCAAACCAGGATATGCCAATGTCAATCTCCATTAGTTTATTATCCATTTGTTTTGTGTTGAGGGTAAGAAAGAGCTCAAATATAGTCGGACTTTCTTCATCACTCTACTTATTAAGCAGGGTATTCAATTTGGGTTTTATTTAATTTAGGTTTCTCAATTTCATTGAGAGACTGATTCCACCGGTGCAAGCGGTAGAATAGGGTTGGCCCAAACGATATCCATCCGATATCTGATATCGGACAACCGATATCCGATATCGGGAGGAATACTGGGACGGTGCTGGATATCGGATATCGGATATCGGTCGATATCCGTCTCTGAAGGGTAGATGGATATCGGTGACGGATACTATAGATATAAGGACGCGATGGATATCAGATGCCGGATATCGGTTTCGATATCCGGATATCGGTAATCGATATCCGGATTTTTTTTCCAAATCCGTTGCAATCCCATATGCTAGATTTTTAAAATATTCAAAGGTTTAAGGTTACTTCAGCCATCTTCAATGTAAATACTTCTTTTGACTTGCACGCACCAACAATGCTACTTCTTGCGAATATTACAGATATGCCCCTATGACTTAATAATGTCGAAATTAATATAAGGGAATTATACTAAAATAAAATTTCATACTCGAAGGCCACATATAATGTTGGAAAATTCAACAATTTTTTTAAGAAAATGTATCAAATTTTTTTACTAAATTTTCCCCCACTTTTTGGTTCTTCAACATGGTTTATTTATGTAATATTTATATTTTTGAGTTAAGTGCAAATTTGAACTATGTAATTTACTTATTTGGTTAAGTGAAAATTTCTAATTTTGGAAAATTCAACAAATTTGTAGGAAAATGGTGCAAAAATTTTAACTAAATTATCCCCCAATTTTTGGTTATTCAACATGGTTTTTTTAACGAATATTTATATTATTGAGTTAAGTGCAAATTCAAACTATGTAATTTACTTACTTGGTTAAGTGTAAATTTATAATTTTGGAAAATGCAACAATTTTTTTGGAAAATGTTACAAAATTTTGAACTAAATTATCCCCCACTAATTGGTTCTTCAACATGGTTTATTTAACAAATATTTATATTATTGAGTTAAGTGGAAATTTGAACTATGTAATTTACTTATTTGGTTAAGTGTAAATTTATAATTTTGGAAGATTCAACAAATTTGTATGAAAATGTTGCAAAATTTTTAAATAAATTCTCCCCCATTTTTTGGTTTTTCAACATGGTTTGTTTAACTAATATTTATATTATTGATTTAAGTGCAAATTTGAACTATGTAATTTAATTATTTAGTTGTGGAAATGTATAATTTTAGAAGATGCAACAAATTTTTAGGAAAATGTTGCAAAATTTTAAACTAAATTATCCCCCACTATTTGGTGCTTTGAAATATGTAATTTACATATTTGTTTAAGTGTTAATTGTTAACAAAAATCAAGAAATATATAGGAAATTGGTGCAAAGTTTTTAACAAAAGAGGCCTTCTGTAATGTGTAACCGTAAAAAATATGCCCTTCCCCTTTAGAATTTCCCTACGACTCTATCAGAAGTTTGTGCTTACTAGATCATCACCTACATAGAGAGAGATGACAAATAAAGTACAATGATTACGTAAAATACGCATAAAATGTAGTCAATGTAGGTGATGTGCACCTCGATCACATGCGACTAACCCATCTTGTCCATCCTCGCCATCTGAATCCAACTCCACATCAGTGTACCATCGCTTGTTGTCCGCCCGCGGCCAACACTTCACAGTGATGAATGTTTCGATGCTTATCGGCGACAAACGTGATCTCTTGTACGTGACAATAGCGTTGCCCACCAAGAACATGCACTCAGCAGAAGCGCTTGTGGCACATACAAACAACAGCTCCCTTATAATGGCTGAAAGTAAGAGGAAGCGTTTCGCCCTTGTACTGGCCCACCAAGATAGTGGGGTGAACACTCCCTCATTAGGCACGACCTTTGTTTGGTATTGGTTGAACTCGTCCCATGCTGACCTCGTTGACGCAGGTGCCAGTTAGACTTTTTGCATAATGTTATGTAGCCAAGAGTCCAACTCTTTATCTTTTGAGTGCCCATATTCAGCGTGCCCACTCGCCCCATGCCTCGGTGAGTCACATGGTAACAAGGACCGTACGTATGTGATGGTTGCTTCTCTGATGCCATGACGGAGTATTGACCCTTTGTGGAATGGATCTATCAATGTTGCGCTAGTGATTGCCTCATTCGCCCACAAGATCTTTGCATATTGTGCAAGCCTGCATTGCATCTCCTTACACGCTTGTGCCATGTTAGAACGATCTCCTTCATGCAACCGTCGTACGCATGTGAAGAAAGTACCATCTTTGGTTTGCTGGACCACTTCCTCCATGTGTTCTTTGAGGCCGTCCATGAGAAATAATACATCACATATTGCCAGCGTCACTATCTTGCAAACATGATCGGTGGATACAGCGAACCGTCCAAGGATATGACAAAATTCTTTTACCAACTCCCACTCATCCTTCGACATCTTTGTCGCCTTCCCCTTCCGGTCAAAAGTCTTCGACACTTCATCAATGACATCACATTTCTCCACGACGGTGGATAACATAGTGTAAGTGATGTTCCATCGGGTCATTCAGTCCAAGACAACCATGTTAGAGTCCTCGACTTCAAGGTCATCTTCACATACCTTTGCATACTCCTCTCTTTGTTGTGCAGAGCTTTGAATACTGTGCACTAGGGTCTGCACCTTCGCAACTGCATCACCCAAACACAACAGTCGGCGTGCTCCGTCATTGCCGTCAAATGCTGAGAATATACCTCCAAGTTCGTTGTCCTGGTCGATTTTGTATTGGTCTGATGTCCTGATCACGTCACCTTCTTCAGGCTCTACAGCTTGGGCCAAAGGAATGCCAAAGCTTTTTATTATCGCTTGCACGACAATGTTCAGAATGTGTGAAACACATGGGAGGTGCCTTATGGTGCTAAACGTCAGGTTGACGCTCTTTATCTTCTTCCCCATCAATGCCAACATCTTTTTATTTGCCGAGGCATTGTCAATAGTCACGACATAAACCTGCATAAATACCGATCATTTGTAAAGTCACATGTTTAATTAATAACATAAGTTTGTTGCTGAATGCTGACCTTTGGTCGGAGACAAAATTCTTCGAGGACCTGGAGAACGATGGACGCCATGTTGTCCCCATCATGCTTGCCGATGATTTCTCGGATGGCAAGTACCCGCTCTCGGTACACCCATTTATCACCCACCTAGTGAAAGTTGATGCCTAGAAGTCCAGTATCGTTCTCCGCAATCCACGCGTCTACGGTGGACACTCGGTCCACGTTCTCCCATAGCTTCTTCACATCTTGTTTCATGTGTTCGTCCATTTGGATGGTCCATTGTTTCATGGCCTTCGCACTAGGGGGATCCAAGTCGAGCTATGTTGCGTAGTGCCACAGCTCCTTGAACGCGACATTCTTAACAATGCTCCACGGTGAATCAGTCATACATATAAACCGTGCAATGACATTGTTCGTCTCGTCTAGCGTATACCCTCTAATCGGCCCTTGTCGGCTTGGGTCTCCCTATTGTTTGCTTTGCATTCTCTTTGATATGCGAGGCTGACTAGGGTCTTCCAACACCACGCCCTTGAGCTCCTCATGACGAGCAGGATGACAAGCTTTGACATGTATCCAAAATACAATGGTGCTCTTGTCGGCCTGCCGCTTTATCACTTTTCTCTTATTGTGGGGGTTCACCTCCAGGCACAATAAGCATCCATAGTATCCATCACCATTGTGTTCGAAGTATTCAATGATGACCAAACGGTTTGAAAGAGGGTGACTCTATACGGCACGAGATGTTCCCGCGTACGTACATTCAGGACAGTTAGCTCCTGACCCAGATCTGTCTTGGGTTGGGGCACTACCTCCAGGTGGGTTCATGGCTCTGAAGGCATAATTTGGTAAGCAATGGATTTTTAATACATGAACGCAAGATGCTGAACTATGCTTATAACTCTAAAGAAAGTAAGATATACAATGAAGATAACTCAATAAAGAAACTAAATACTATAAATATATTGAGATACTATAAAAAGCATCGACAGCTAGTAAAAAACTTAGAATAAATGAGCAGACGGGATAAAGAGAGAAGGAGAGAAGAGAGGGAGAATTAGAGATGAAAAGATAAAAATAGCAGAGACTAAGAGAGAAGGAGAGAAGAGGGGGAGAATTGGAGAAAACATTCCACCGATATGGAATGAGAGAAAGGGAGAGTGACTGAGTGAGAGAGAAGGTGAATTAGATAATTAGAAAAAGAATCAAAGAGTGAGATTGAGCGAGACGGAGTTTGAGAGAAAAATAGATACATAAAGAGACTAGAATTGACAAAGATTAAAAAAATTGAAGCTACTGAGTACTGAATACAAACACTCCAAATTGAATACATACAAGCAGAATGGAATTCCAAAAATTTTATGAATGGGAAGGAGCTTTCAGAAATAGTGGAAGAAGAATTGAGAATTGGCAGATGAGAACTGAGATGTGACGAATGAAGGTCTTTATTGATGATCTAGAATTGGCAGATGAAGAATGACTCAGATGAGAATTGAGAAATGCAAATTGGCGGATGAAGCAGTCAAGCAGAGAATATGAGAAATGGCGCCAAAAGAAGAAAAATAATTTTTAAGGGCGAAGAAGAACTTACATGCAACTGTCGATTTCGCCGATGTCGCTGTCTGCCGATGCCATCGTTCGCCGATGCCGCCGTCCGCAGTCCACCGTCCACCGTGGCACCAAAGTCCTAGGTCCAAACTCCACATCCTCTCACTTACATGATTTGTGTATTTTAGATTCAAATTTTTTAATAGAAAATACACAAAAAAGAGGTTTCTGATGTTGGATATCGGAATGCGATATCCTACATTGAGAGACAATGTCGTCATCCTCCCCCCTGAGATGGAGGCGGATGGCAACATCGAGATGGATATCGGTATCGGATATTGGCACTGTAGCAACCGATATCCGATACCGATATTTGATATCCGGATATCTAAAAAAATGGATACCAGAAATTCCCTTTCTTGTATCCGAGACAGCATCCATCCCGATACCGTCATTCGGTACCAGTATCGAGACGGGCGAACACTACTGTAGAACTGGATCGCCGACGACACCCGAGTGCCTCCGCAGGCCAACGTGGCCGAAGACTTGATCAAGAATAGAATCAAAACCCGATGGAAGAAGAAGTCAATGATCAATATTGAGATCGACCTTGCAAGCGTCACCCTCGTGTGAATGCCTTCTCGTCATTCCAAAAGCGAGAGAAAAAAATTGTCTTTGACTCTTGAGCTGCAAAATTTCACAAATAGCATGACTGACCTCCACGTTCACCCTCCCCTCTCTTCTTATAGAAGAGGGGAGGACGGTTATGGAGGTCATAGTGGGCCCTTTTAAGTGGAAAGCTTATTGGGATTTCCCCTAAAAGGGTCCTCTAGGGGGCTAAGAAGTCAAATGGACTCCCCCTCCTAAAGGTACAAAGTGAATCAATAAGACAAACACATAGACATCATTCATGGGGAGGACCGAACACATATAGGGGAGCCTCCCAAAAGGACAAGGGAAATAAAACAATGGAGACTGTCGTGAAACAAGTGATCATGTAAGAAAGAACCGTTGGAGAAGGAACCCGACATCAAACCTGATACCGAAAATGCAGACTCTTTGCGTTTGCACGAGCTACATGGCGTGGTTGATGACGAGATTGAGTGTGCTCCTTCAGATAGTCCTCCATCATCCTCCCGAGGTGGGGAGGACTCAGCTTTGGCAAGTTAATGCCAATGATATCTTCGAGGGGCTGGACGAGCTTTGGTCGCACTCAAAGAATTTTTGTGATGCCGAACGATGGCAGTATCGTCATCCAAACGAGTATCGAGATGATGCTCTGATACCAATTTGATGGCAGACCTTGTCGAGGGCGTCATCCGGTCGACACCGAGTATGATGGTTTGGTACCGAAATAGATATTGGTATCGAGTATTGACGGTGTTGTCGTCCAACGCGTCCTACGTGTCATACGTGCAAGCTCTGACTCGAGGGAGGCGCTGAGCTCCGAGCTTGGACAAGGTCACAGGGTGACGACAATAGCGGCCTTTCAAACCTCGTCAGAGCGAAGAAGACGTCTACAGCCGAACTAAATTAATCCGTAGGGCTTGCACGTAACGGACGAACTCATTCGTACTAGTAAGATGCTCAATTGTATTGTAATTTCTCTCAATTGCCTCTCTCACATACCTAGCCTGAGCGCGGTGGAGTCAAGACGAAAGCGTACCGCAAGGAACAACTAATGAGCGAGAGAGAGAATGGCGTACCCCGTCGTCGGCATGGCTCGTTATGCAAGGGTCATCGACGGTTGCAGCGGTCGGAGTGGGTGTGGCAGAAAGGCGCTAGAGAGCTGACAACAGCTCCAAAGGCGATGGGGTGCCAGAGTGCTTGGTAAAGGGGCGGAGGAGAGGAGACGGTGGAGCAACCCCGAAGGAGACGCGGCTCGAGAAACTCCAGTGGACCCATTGAAGCTAGCGTGCGCTAGTCAGCTCAGGCGAGTCGTGTAGCTAGTGCGAGCGGCAATGACCATCCATGTGTCGGGCGGAGAATTCCACCAGCGTCTGGTAGCCGGAGCGGGCCAAGCCATCACAAACCGACAGTTGGCGGGAGCAGGTTCGTCGCCTCAGCACTGGGGGAGGGGGGGTCAGATGGGAAGCCCTCGATCAAGATGTTGCCGTCCAAGTCCAATCTGATCAAGTGGAACCTCGACCAAGGGGTTCCCGGTCGATTGTTTTCACGGCCAAGGCAGATTCCCCTATCAAGAGAACATCACAACTAATGAACCAGTCAATGGATTTCTCAATCAGGGTGAATTCTCGGTCTCGCCCAATATCTAAGACTCGCGTCTGAACGATCTGGTCACCAGATTTCATAGTCGGTGATCTCCCTGGTCAAGTGAATTCAAGACTGTTGATTTTCGGTCGAATGACTCCACGACCAGATCGACCGACAGAAGTCCAAAACGATGGCAGAACCTGGACGATCGAGATTTTGGACAGCCCACAATGACGTTATATCTCTCAGATCTTTCCCTTACACCCTCTTGCGGATTTCTTCCTCTTGGTGGTGCAGGAACTCGGCCGGTAAGATCGTGAATTCGGATGACGGGAAATTTCCACGACAGAGGGGCCGGGTAGAAAGAGTAGAAAGGGGGCGAGGGAGGGGGATTGTCGGATCCTTCCCTTACCTTCCCCTAGCAGCTTCAGCGAGCTCCTCTCCTCCCCCCCCTCTGGATTTCTCTCGATGGAGGGGGGTGAGACCAAGACAATAACACAAACTTTCAACTCGTTAATTCCTGGTCTGATCGTTTTAGGGCGCCCATGCTTCCCTAATAAAAGGAGGTCACATGGGCCCCTAATGGTAAAACCAAGGGGAATATGGTCCATTAGGGGGGGCCTTATATAAAGGGCTCCCCCATTACAAAATAATAGGAAAATGAAAACATAAAAAGATAAGGGAAAGGACTAGGGACCCCTCCCATGATGACGGAAACATACTTACGAGATGCATCACAATGAGATGAAAACAAAACGACGAGTGTGAAAATCACAAAATACGACTAAGAAGACAACAAAAATCAAAATGTGATAATGATCATGCATTCACCCGGTAGTTGACAACGGTGGCAGGCGGCGCGGACAACGTCGTCGATGGTTCGAGATGGCGTGCACCATCATTCTGCCTCTAAGAACCACGTATCATCGGACGACGGTCGACCTTGCCAATGCACCATGAACTTGCGGTCCATTCATTCCCCTCCAGCATTAATTACCTCCCCTAGTATCGACTCGACATGCTCATCCTCACTAGGGACAAGACGGGAGGGGATAGATGGTGTTTCTCGCTCACATCACTACTAAGGCTTGAGGGGTTGTGAGGCTCAAAGATGGGTAGCATAGGTTGGTATCAGACCAGATTGCTAACGTTGAAGGTGGGACATATCCCCCAATTGGGCGGGATACCCACAACGTAGGCGTTCTCACCGACCACACGTACTATCGGGAAAGGCCCGACACTACTAACATGAAGTTTCCTAGCAAACCCAAGAGAGTATCTCTCATGCCTCAACCTGACCATGACAAGATCTCCCTCAGTGTAGTTAACTGACCTATAACCCACATCAGCGACAACCTTGTACTTCTCGTTCTACATGATGATGCGAGAATGAATGTCATGATGCATATCCCTAATATGTTTTACAAATGCAATGCCATCCTCGGAGGCTCTAGAATGCTTTTCTACTGGGATAAGGTCTAAAGGCCTACGATGTATCTGGCAATATACGATTCTAAACAGTATACAATCGATGGTATGGTTCACTGAAGAGTTAAATGCAAATTTGGCATGAGGAATAACATGATTCTAAGTGGAAAGGTTATCTCCCACGATAGAACGGAGTAAATTCCCTAAACTACAGTTAACTACCTCCATTTGCCCATCCGTCTGCGGGTGATAGGCCGTGGAAAATTTGAGCTTTGTCCCCATCAAGATCCATAGGGTCTTCCAGAAATAACAAGTGAATTGCACGTTGCGATACGATACGATCGACTGTGGTACTCCATGCAAGCAGACAATCTCGTCAAAAATAGGCACGCTACTCGCGATGCATCGGTGGTCTTCGAGCACGTTATAATGCGTGCCATCTTAGAGAGTCAGTAGATTATGACCATGATAGATTCATGGTGTCGGGCGGTCTTCCTCATCTTGGCCTTCGAGTAAGTCAAGCAGCGGGAGACAATCTTCCCAATGTCCCTCTTCAACGACGGCCAGTAGAACTGGTACTCTAAATATTGGATGGTCTTGTTGACACCAAAGTGTACATTCAGACCACCCGCGTGCGTCTCCCAAATAAGGAAATCTCGTAGCGATGTACAAAGTACGCATAACCTCGTTCCATGGAAGAGATAGCCGTCAAAGGTATAATAATCTCAATATTCAGACTTTGGACCATCACGAATGGCACTGATAATCTCTCCGAAGTCTGGACAATCAGTGTAATCCTATGGGATTTGATCAAATCCCAAAACTCGGGTCCTCATCAGATTGAGTACGCATAGCCTCTAGCTAAGAGTGTCAGCGACAACATTATCCTTCCTTTTCTTGTGCTGAATGACAAACATGTAATCCTGTAGGTAGGCAATCCAGCAGTCCTTGTTGGGTTCTAGGGGCCTTGACTTGGATGAATAAATCTAAAACGATGCGCAGCGGATGTCTTTTGGGAATCGAACGGCATCAACCCAAACATTGAAACGAGTTACCTTTGCACAAATCTCATTCATGATTTCTTCGATCCCGGAGCGAGACGAGTCGAGCTGCTCAAGTGTGCAGCCTCTAGACATATCCACGCGGTCCTCGGCGCGTCGGATCTCCTCCTTCTCGTTGACGAGCCTTGTTCTTTCTTCATCGGCGTCGTTACGTCGTCCTGATCACATCAGGGATGGAGAGGGGGTGTGGGGAGAGTGGAGAAGAAGGGGAAAGGCCCCTGAACAATTCTGGCCTGGGTGAATTTCGTTCAGAGCCTTCCCCTATTTATACTAAGTTTGTATTTTTCATAAAAACCCCCAAAACTTAAGTATATCTTCCAACGTCCCAAAGACCATTTGCGTGTGACCCTCTAGGCCCATGTATCAGTTTAGTTAACGACTCTAGTGGCCCAATAACCTTTATTGGCCTTCCAAATTAATTAATTATATCATCATATAGATTAATTAATGTCGGATTGATTTAACCCAATCGATAGGTCGAGACTCCGACACGTGGGGTGCCAAGCTACACCTCGTGTCCTAGAAGATACAAAGGAGTGTGTATCGACTCACTCATGGAACCTGTTCGTCATTGGTTACCGTGTATGTATAATCCCTCATCCACTTGACACTCCTTGGACGACTTAGGGTATGGTCAACTGTCAAACCCTAATCGGTCATCCGAGTTAGTACTGATGCATTTGGAAATCATCGGAGAACTCTTCTTTGATATTTCACTGCCTTGGCCAAGGACTTCATTGCATCGTCTTCCTTGAGCTGTCACCTCTTATACCGAGGGTGGACAATCCCATCTTGACTGCTCAATCACCTTCGTGTACTTCGTGATGCACCCGAACTAAGACCGTTTAGAATCCCATGATTAGAGACTCGTTGGCCATAGCCAAAGTACAACCGTCCGTCCACAAGACGTCTTTGGTGTCTCAGGTCTAAGGACCACTTACACAACCGTGACGTGAATCAACCTGATTGAAAGTTCGGTATAATACCATTCAGGGATTCGTACAGATCAATTCAGTGAACTCTTTCCACTAAAGAGCACCCACTATCTATCCTTAGTGTCGCCACACTAATGGCTACGGGACTGGCCATACTCATCATATGAGTGAGGCTAGATAGTGTTATTCTATCCAGATACTTCGATGTCCTTCTCGTGTATCCTTTGAATAGTAATGTTTAGAACACATGCTTAAAGATGAGTGATCTCCGTATTACGATCTCATCGTAATTTGCTAAGTCCGATCATGTATTCATGGACTTCATTATATGCATCACACGCGCACTATAATGAATATGTTCTATTAATGAATATGGAACAAGATGTGGATTGTGTGATTGGCTTGCCGGCCACATATATTTCCATCAGGTGTGTCGGTCACTAACCTTCTTCTAATCCTATAGGTATCGTAAGGCACTATAATTTGAGAAAATGGGATCTTGAAGTCCGCATTTGATCTTGGAAATGCACAGGAAGATGGGATCTTGAAGCACTCCATAAATCAAACTCAGGGACAGTGGGAAACGGACGTCATTTAAATCAAATTTAGGCGAGGCAGGAAAAAAATAAAAATTCAAGACTTGTTTTGTTGATTGCCTATATCACAAGGTATAAGATATCACAAGATACATCATCCTTGCTCTTTGCCTATATCTCCATAGCGTTTGATTATGTTCATTTACTTACCCATGTAGTCACTGTTAATTTCTTCGGCCATGATTGACATTATCCTTAAACGACTTGTTTAGTATAAAACAAAAACAAATTGTTATGGACTTTTAAAACAATTTAAAACTAATGATCAAATCACCTTCATGTGGATCAAAATTTTTTTGGAAGCCCCTCCAGCTACTCATGTCGAGCAGTTCAATTATCCAGCCTTTAGATGTATCCACATGATCCTTAGCATGTTAAATCTCCTCTATTTCAATGGAGGAAATCACTATTTTTCTCGTCTTTGTATTCCCATTTTTATCACATCAAGCAGGGAGGGCACCCAAGGAGAGAAGGGAGAAGAAAAATGGCCATTTGAAGAACTCTAGATTGGAAGAATTTCATTTGGATATTTCTCCTATTTATATTTAATGAGAATTTATTATAAAAACTACTATGCTTATCTTCTGACATCTAAAAGACCATTCGTGTTTGACCCTTTAGGACCATGTTTTTGTTTAATTAATATCTTAAGTGGCCCAATAACTTTTAATGGCTAACCTTATTAAATTACTACATCAACATGAGGAACTATATCGACCTATTAATCAATCAATAGGTCGATTTTTCAACACGTGGGGTGCCAAGTTATAGCTCGTGCTCTACAAGGTACAAAGTAATCCATCAACTCTCTCATGTAATCTTACTGTCATTAGTTACATTGTACATATTGTCCCTTGTCTCATTGACACTCCTAGGATGACTTCGGGGATCATCAGCTGCCAAACCTAATCAGTCATCCCAAGTTGTACTAATGTGTTGGTAAATCATCATAGAACTCTTATTAGATATTCTACAAGGTTTCCCAAGTTGTCCCCTCTTACATGAAGGTGGGCAATCTTATCTTAACTACTCAAATACTTTCATGAACTTCTTGCTTCAGCTAAGCTAAGACGGTTTAGAATTTCGTAATTATGAACTTTAACGTCATAAACAATATACAACCATCCATCCAGATGATTTATTTGGTGTCTTACACGTAAGGACCACTAACACAATTGTAATATGAATCAACTTGATTGACAGTTATGTTTAATACCATTTAGGGATTCATTTTGGAAAATTTAATAAACTCTTTCCCTAAAAATAATACTCAATATGTCTCTTTAATATCTCCACAATAATAGGTATAGGATGGGCCATAATCGTCATACGAGTGGGACTATATACTGCTATTATGTATGAGTATTATGATGTCCTGTTGAGTATCTATGTAATAAAAATATTTAGAACACATTTTTAGAGAGTAGAGATATAAGTATTATGATCTCATCATAATTACATATGTCATAGCATATATCCATGAACTTAATTATAAGCATCAGTAGTCCATCGTATAAATTTATTGAAACGATATAAACTGAATGGCATTAGGAATGTGTGATCAGATTGGCAACCACTTATATTTCCATCAATAATTGCATTATATCAGGCTAAAAGTGAAAATGTGCCACAAGATTCTGTGCTTAAGCTAGAAAATTATTAATTCACTTTTTGTGCTAAAACTTTCTTTAACATATTTTGGACTGTTAATTAGCCATGTGAGTGTGGCATTCAAAATATACATGGAAATATTTTTCTTGAGAGAACATATTTTATATTGGCCATAAATACTCATAGGCACAAGAAAAATATTGGTATCATATTAAAGATGGATCAAACTAATGCACTTATTAGGCTCAAGCTATGAAATTACAAATATAGACAATTAAGTTCTCAAAATGCGAGTATATTAAGACTCCTTTCACCAAGAGTGCTGGTCCTCATGCATTATATCATTTGGAATTCAAAACAGCATGAAAAACTCATAATAAACATAAATAATTTTTTTATTTTATACAAATTCCATGTACCATTACATTAATCAGGAATGATGTGCTCTAACCCATTATGAACTTATTAAACATCACAATAATCATCTTCATATGCCTTCAGACAGAAGGTGGACATTTTGAATCTCACACTTTTTTTATAAGAGAAACCTGCATATAGAACTTGTAATAACAAATTTGTCTTTGCACGTAAAATGAGACTCAGCACTCTACACTGATTAGTGTTTAGAACTTCTTATAATCATGCATAATTTGGCTATCACATTTCTTTATGAGGGATTCATTTCCTATCCAAATATGTGATTTATTTTGGTCTCCAAATTCTCACGAGAAATCTCTGCCTCGAGTTTGATGGGCTATTTAGCATGATGAGCTTTGAGATATCCTTGTCACTTTCTTCCATGTCTCATTTTCTCTTTCCTCCCCCTCCATTCATCTGGTGACATATTGCGTGTTCCTTCAAACTCTTCTTATCTATTTTGTTGAAACAGTGGTTGATGATGAACCAATAGTCATTGTCTCATAACTGAGACTTATAAGGTAACATAGCTTTCCAGATCTCGAAGGATCTAAGTGACAATAATTTAAATGTGCCTGTCTTACAAATTAGCTTGTAATTTATTGCAAGATTACGACTGGTATTCGTCAGTTGTACATTTCTTAATATGAATGCATCTGCACAACACGACTTCAGAAAAAATATTCTTCTCGTACAGTAAAAATGATAGTTCTGCCCTTTCCCAATTTTTACATCCAACTCCATGCACTTTTCACTTGTTCAGCAATAATCAATTTGAACTACTTTTCTCATCACAGGTACATTCTGCCGTTCATCACCAACTATTCTCTCTCGACTTCTCTTTTATTCTCTATCTCCCTCCCTCTCTCTCACTTTGTCTCTCTCTACCTCTTTCTCTCCTTTTTTCTCTCTTTAACTCTCTATCTTTTTTCCTCTCCCTACCTCTCTCTATCTCTCTTTCTCACTCTACCCCTCTCCATCTCTATCTTTCTCTTTCTACCTCTCCATCTCTCTCTACTTCTGCCTCTCTCTATCTCTTTCTTTTTCTCTCTACATCTCTCCACCTCTCTCCAGCTCTCTCCTCCTCTCTCTAAGTCTCTCTTTTTTTTCTCTCGCTCCACCTCACTCTATCTCTCCTTCTCTCTCTAAGTCTCCCCATATATCTTTTTCTCTCCCCCCTCTCTCTACCCCTCTCCTTCTCTCTCTAAGTCCCCCATATCTCTTTTTCTCTCTCTCCACCTCACTCTACTTCTTTCCTTCTCTCTCTAAGTCTCCATATCTCTCTTTTCCTCTCTCTCCACCTCACTCTACCTCTCTCCTTCTCTCTCTAAGTCCCCATATCTCTCTTTCTCTCTCTCCATTTCTCTCTACCTCTCTCCTTCTCTCTCTAAGTCCCCCCATCTCTCTTTTTCTCTCTCCATTTCTCTCTACCTCTCTCAGTCTCTCCGTCTCTCTTTTTCTCTCTCCACCTCACTCTAGCTCTCTCCTTCTCTCTCTAAGTCTATCCATCTCTCTTTCTCTCTCTCCACCTCTCTCTGTCTCTCTCCTCTCTCTCGAAGTCTCTCTTTTTTTATTCTTTTTCTCTCTTTCTCTCTCTCTCTCCTATCTTCTCTCCTGGGGAGGAAGAAGAAGAACCCTGTACTCCCCGGGAAGATTTAATACGCCGCGGCAAGAGCTGGTAGGTAGCTAGTCACGGAGACGTACGAGCCGTCCGATGGAGGATCGACGGCCAGCATTGCTCGGGGACCTCCGCCGCTGGATCTCTTCTACGTTGAATGCTGGATCTACACCATTAAACGCCCCTCCCTGACTAGATCACATCCTCTTCATCTCCTTAATGGCGACTATCAGACTGAAAACAACGTCGACCCATTTCTCAGAAAAGACCAACTAAAAGGAAAGTTCCTTTCTTTCGAAATGGGTTTCAAAAATATGATAGCAATTCTAGAGAGAGAAAGTCAGATGCTGGTTTACGCTTTACTTGCATCCCTCCCCTGTTATTTAATAAAAACGTCGACCCATTCATCGGGTAACACCAACTGAAGAGAATTCTTTATTTATTCGAGAATGGGTTTCAAAAATATGATAGCGATTCTAGAGAGAGAGAGCCAGGTGCTGGTTTACGCTTTACTTGCATCCCTCCCCCATAAAGAATTCTGTATTTGCTATAAAGAATTCTCTATTTATTTGAGAATGGGTTTCATTACAATAGGAGTGAAATTCTAGAGAGAGAAAGTCAGATGCTGGTGGGTTAGACAGTCCCGGTCCGGTCCGGTTTTATGGCATGGACCTAAACCGTACCTGAAGTTCGGTCCGGTTCCAGTCCGGTCTTGTTCGGTCCGGTTCCGGTCCGGTCTTGTTCGGTCCCGGTCCGGTTCGGTACCGAGGGTGGCGGAGGAGCAGGAGGGGGGACAAAGGCGTTGTGCATGCGAAGCAGCGTCAATGAACTTTGGGGCGGGCCATGGAAAGGGAGATGGGGAGGGGAATGGGTAGTATGTGGGATAGGGTCCGGTCCGGTCCGGTCCGGTTTTTTGGCATGGACCTAAACGTTACCTAAAGTTTGATCCACTTCCGGTCCGATCTTTTTTCGGTCCCGGTTCGGTCCGGTCCGACTGGTCCCTGGTCCAAAATGTCAAACCCTAGATGCTGGTTTACGCTTTACTTGGATCCCTCCCCCATTATTTTAAAACAAAGTTGACAAATTGATTGAGGGATACGAGCTATAAAGAATTCTCTATTTTTCTGAGAATGGGTTTCATTACAAAATAAGAGAAACTCTAGAGAGAGAAAGCCAGATGCTAGTTTACGCTTTACTTACATCCCTCCCAATTATTTTATAAAACGTCAACTCATTCATCGGGTGACACCAACTTAAGATAATTATTCATTTATTTGAAAAAAATTATAGAGAGAGAAAGTCAAAGGCTGGCTTACACTATTTAAACCCCTCCCGTAATCTTTTAAAACAACGTCGACCCATTCATCTGGTAATACCAACTAAAAAGGAGAGAAATTCTAGAGAGAGAAACTCAAATTCTGGTTTACATTTCACTTGCATTCCTCCTCTATTATTTTATAAAAACGTCGACCCATTCATCGGGTAACGTCGACCCATTCATCGGATAACACCAACTGAAGATAACTCTTTATTTATTTGTGAATGGTTTTCACTAAAGTAGGAGAGAAATTCTAGAGAGAGAATGTGACGTAGGTTAACTCACTTGGTAATGCCAACTATAAAGAAATTTCATTTATCGGGAAATGGGTTTCGCAGAAATACGAGAGAAATTCTAAAGAGAGAAAGTGCAGTGTGGGCTGAGTTTAATGCCGGTCTACAAGATTGATCCCCTCCATTATTTCAAAAAACAAATAAGATAGAGAATCTAGAGAGATAAAGCGCGATATGGATTTAATTTAACGAGAATCAGAGAAAACAATGTGAACCGGCTAAAGAAGAAGATGCCCACCTTCTAAAATATGGTTCACAAAATAAGAGACAGAAATTCTAGAGAGAAAATCCGATGTGGGTCAAGTTATTATGAGGTGTAACTGTATAAGTGAAAACAACGCCAACCGACGTCGCGTTTGAGGCCAACGAAAAGAAAAAAATCCTTCTTTCGAAAAAGAATGAGTTTCACAAAATAAGAGACAGAAATTCTAGAGAGAGAAAATGCGATGTGGGTAAAGTTAGTATGAGGTGCAAACGAAAACAAAAAGAATGGGCTTGACATCAACTGAAAGAAAAACATCCTTCTTTCCAAAAAGAATGATAGAAATTAGAGACAAAGAAAATGCGATGTGGGTAAAAAGAATGATAGAAATTAGAGACAAAGAAAATGCGATGTGGGTAAAGTTAGTATGAGGTGCAAGTGAAAACAAAAAGAATGCGTTTGACACCAACTGAAAGAAAAACATCCTTCTTTCCAAAAATAATGGGTTTTATTAAATGAAATAAATTCTAGAGAGAGAAAGACCTGTGGGGGTAGAGTTAGTATGCGGTGCAAATAAAAGCAACGTCACGTTTAACATCAACACATAGATGAAAAGTTCTTTCGGAAAAGAATGGGTAAGAGAGAAATTCTAGAGAGAGAAAGTGCTGTGGGGGTTAGGTTAGTGAGAGGCGCTAGTGAAAACAACGTCAACCCACGTAGCGTTTTACACCAACTAAAACAAAAAAAAAATCCTAAAAAGAAATGAGTTCCATTAATGAGAGAGAAATTATTGAGAGAGAGTATGATTTGTGAGTGAAAATAACGTGAACGCACGTATCGTTTTACACCAACTAAATGAAAAAAAGAACCCTCCTTTCGAAAAAGAATGGGTTCCACTAAATAAGACAGGAATTCTAGAGAGAGAAAGTATGAGTTGTGAGTAAAAAAATGTCAACCCACGTCGCGTTTTACACCAAATAAAAAAAAAACAATCCTCCCCTCGAAAAGAAATGGGTTTCACTAAATAGGACAGAAATTCTAGAGAGAGAGAAAGTATGAGATGTGAGTGAAAACAACGTCAACCCACGTAGCGTTTTACACCAACTAAAACAAAAAAAATCTGTCTTCCTTCTAAATGACAGAGAAATTCTAGAGAGAGATACACCAAATATAAGAAAAAGATAATCTTCCTTTCGAAAAAGAAATGGGTATCATACTATCACTAAATAACAGAGATATTCTAAAGAGAGAAAGTTCTGTGTGGGTCAAGTTAGCATGCGGTGCCAGTAAAAAAGAAAAAGATAATCCTCCTTTCCAAAAAGAAATGGGTATCACACTATCACTAAATAACAGAGATATTCTAGAGAGAGTAAATGCTGTGGGGTTCCAGTTAGTATGAGGCGCGAGTGAAAACAACGTTAACCCATGTCGCGTTTTACACCAAATAAAAGAAAAAGATAATCCTCCTCTCGAAAAAGAAATGGGTATCACACTATCACTAAATAAGGCAGAAATTCTAGAGAGAGAAAGTGTTGTGTGGGTACGGTTCAGGGACGCGGACGGGATGAAAAAATCATCCCGTCCGAGGATACGGACGAATTTCGGGACGAAAATTCGTTCCGGGGACCACCGGATGGGACGGTTTTCGTCCCGTGAGACGAAAAAACTGTCCGCCCGGAGGTCTCAGACGATGGACGGACGGATGTGGACGAAAAACCGCCGGATTCACATCCGACGGTTGAGATCTCCCCACGTGGCCTTGCTATGCCCATTCGCATCGAGGTCCTTCTGTTTTTTCGCGCGTGCAAACTGACGCCGCTCAGAATTAATTGTACACATATCCAGTTGCATTCTCTCTCCTCCATATTTCCCTTAAAATACTTAGAAAATTTTATATTGATATATTAAAAATATAAAATGGGTTTTTTTCGTAAGGGACGAATTTCGAGACAAAAATGCATCCCAAGAGGACTGGATGGGATGATTGTTGGACGGGACAAAAATGCATCCCAAAAATGCATTCCGAGGTTGTTGGACGGGAGGGTTTTTTTGTCGATGGACGAAAAACTGCCCTGTATTTCGTCCCTGAGCTAACATCGGACATATTTCGTCCCGTCCCGTCCTTCGTCCACATCCAGGACGATCCGGAACTATATGTGGGGGTCAAGTTAGCATGCGGTGCAAGTGTAAACAACATCAACCCACGTCGCATTTTACACCAACTAAAAGAAGAAGATAATCCTCCCTTCGAAAAAGAAATGGGTATCTCTAAACAAGACAGAATTCTAGAGAGAGAAATTCTAGGGAGAGAAAGTGCTGTGGGGGCCAAGAAGAAGATAATCCTCCTTTAGAAAAAGAAATGGGTATCACTAAATAAGACAGACATTCTAGAGAGAGAAAGTATGAGTTGTGACTTGTGAGTGAAAACAACGTCAACCCACGTAGCGCTTTACACCAACTAAAACAAAAAAATTCTTCTTCCAATTAAATAACAGAGAAAATCTAGGGAGAGAAAGTGCTATGGAGGTCAAGAAAAAGATAATCCGCCTTTCGAAAAAGAAATGGGTATCACACTACCACTAAATAACAAAGATATTCAAGAGAGAGAAAGTGCCGTGGGGGTCAAGAAAAAGATAATTCTCCTTTAGAAAAAGAAATGGGTATCACTAAATAAGACAGAAATTTTAGAGAGAGAAATTCTAGAGAGAGAAAGAGCTATGGGGGTCAAGAAAAAGATAATCCTCCTTTCAAGAAAGAAATGGATATTGCAATATCACTAAATAAGGCAGAAATTCTAGAGAGAGAAAGTATGAATTGTGAGCGAAAACAACATCAACCCACGTAGCGTTTTACACCAACTAAAACAAAAAAAATTCTTCTTCCAACTAAATACCAGAGAAATTCTAGGGCGAGAAATTCTAGAGAGAGAAAGTGCTATGGGGGTCAAGAAAAAGATAATCCTCCTTTAAAAAAAGAAATGGGTATCACACTATCAATAAATAACAGAGATATTCTAGAGAGAGAAAGTGCTGTGGGGGTCAAGTTAATGAGGCGCGAGTGAAAACAACGTCAACCCACATCGCGTTTTACTCCATATAAAAGAAAAAGATAATCCTCTCGAAAAAGAAATGGGTATCACACTATCACAGTATCACTAAATAAGGCATAAATTCTAGAGAGAGAAAGTGCTGTTTGGGGGGAGGGCCAAGTTAATGAGGGTGAGCAAGGGATGATCGCGGGTAGGTGGGAAGAACTGATGAAGCAGAAGGAAGAGGAAGGGGAAGATGAGGAGGAAGGTAGGAGGAGAGGTGAAGACCCCTGCCTGCATCACGTGGCTGCCGCCCTCTCCTTCTCATTTAAAGCTGTTGAACCATTCAACCCACCCATCTCCCTCCTCCTCCTCCTCCTCTTCTTTCTCTCTCTCTCTCTCTCTCTCTCTCTCTCTCTCTCTCTCTCTCTCTCTCTCTATCTATCTATCTCTATCTCCTCCTCTTCTCCTGAACCCACCTCGTCTTCTCTCTTCTCGTATGATAGAGAGAGAGAGCTAAGCAAGGAGAGAATCCATGGGAGAGATGTGGAGGATCAACGGATCAACGGACAGGATTTCTCCGGTGAGGCATCCGGCCGCATTGCCGGAGGTGGACGAGTTCTGCAGGGCTTTGGGTGGGAAATCGCCGATTCACAGCATCTTGATCGCCAATAATGGAATGGCTGCGGTGAAGTTCATACGGAGTATTCGGACTTGGGCTTATGAAACGTTTGGCACGGAGAAGGCGATTCTTTTGATCGCCATGGCCACGCCGGAAGATATGCGGATCAACGCCGAGCACATCAGGATTGCTGATCAGTTCGTCGAGGTTCCTGGGGGGACGAACAACAATAATTATGCTAATGTTCAGCTAATTGTCGAGGTGGGTAGCTCCAACATCTCGTCTTTTATTTTGACTTTGAGTTGAATTTGTTGATGGAGTTGAGCATCATCAAGATCTCATTTTTTTATCGTCTTGAGGCATGGGTTGTAGTATTTGATTTAAGTTGAATTTGTCGATGGAGTTGAGCATCACCAAGATCTCAGTTTTTTGTCTTCTTGAGGCGTGGGCTATAGTATTTGATTTAAGTTGAATTTGTCGATGGAGTTGAGCATCACCAAGATCTCATTTTTTTATCATCTCTTGTCGCGGGTTAAAATAAGACTTCAGTTGAAGTAGACAATGGAGTTGGGCAACAGCTAGATCTCATTTTTTTTATCATCTTGAGGATAGAAGTCTGATTATATTCAGATTAGATACTGGATAGAGGAGGGAAACACCAAGATGTCATATAGTTTTCATGTTAGGGAGTGAAATATGATTAGACCATCGATGGAGCTGGGAAATACCGCGATTTCATCTTTTTTATCATATCGCGGTGTGGGTTATGATCAGATTTAAAGTTATGATTATTGATGGCAGTGGCCAACGCCAAGATCTCATCATATTAACATATTGCGGTGTGGGTTATGATCAGATTTAAAGTTATGATTATTGATGGAGGTGGCCAACGCCAAGTTCTCATCATATTAACATATCGCGGCATGGTTTATGATAAGATTTAAAGTTAAGAGTGTCGATAGCAGTGAGTAAATCCAAGATCTCATCTTTTTATCATATCTTGCGGAGTGAACTGTGATTAGATTCAAAGTTAAGATTTTTGATGGAGGTGGACAACACCATGATCAAAATTTTATATTATCTTGCTGTGTGGACTGTGATTAAGTTAAGATTATTTTATTGATGGAGGCGGGCAATGCCAAGATCTTATATTTTTTCTCGTCTTGCGAAGTGAACTGTGTTTAAACTAAGATTAGATTATGGATGGAGGTGGAAAATTCCATGATCTCTTCTTTTTACCATAAGGTGTATCAAACTGTGATTAGATTAAATATTAGATCATCGATGTAGGTGATTTACACTAAGATCTCGTCTTTTTATCGTCTTGTAGCTCAATCTGTGATTAGATTAAAGATCAGACTGTCGATGTGGGTGGCTACTCCAATATTTCATTTTTCAATTTTGTTGCGCGAACTCTGTTTGGATTAAAGATTGGACTATAGATGGAGATGGAAACTCCAACATATCATCTTTAATCTTAAATATTGGATGGTCAATGGAGGTGGGCAACTCCAAGATTTCATTTTTTTCTCACTGCTTCTGGACTGAGCTGTGATTGTATTAGATTATCAATGAAGATCTAATTGCAGGTTGCAGAGATTACACGGGTTGCCGCAGTCTGGCCGGGTTGGGGCCATGCATCAGAGAATCCTGAGCTGCCAGACGCGCTTAATGCAAAAGGAATCATCTTTCTAGGACCTCCTGCTTCACCAATGGCAGCTCTGGGAGACAAGATCGGGTCTTCCCTCATTGCCCAGGCAGCAGGAGTGCCGACTCTCCCATGGAGCGGCTCCAAGGTGAGCTCTTTAATGCAATCGGCAGTGATTTTGATTGTTGATTGCCTTTTAAAAGTTGTGGATTCTTCGTCCCACAGGTCCAGATTCCCCCAGAAAGCTGCTTGGATTCAATCTCTGATGAGATATACCGCCAGGCTTGTGTTTCGACTACAGAGGAGGCGGTTGCTACATGCCTGGTTGTCGGGTATCCGGCCATGATCAAGGCCTCCTGGGGAGGCGGAGGCAAGGGAATAAGAAAGGTATGGAAATATTTATTCATGAAGTTTATTCTTGAATCTATCTTCTCCTTCTTTCCATTGAAAGTTAATCAAGTCTTTGACCATGAACACTTGGGAAAATCCAGGTTCATAACGATGATGAAGTCAGAGCGCTGTTCAAGCAAGTTCAAGGAGAAGTCCCTGGATCTCCAATATTCATCATGAAGGTTGCTTCGCAGGTAATGACGATCTCACTAGTTCTTTTGGAAAAACTGAAAATTTTGGATCATCGGGTGGGGAAAAATAGAATTTTGATCTTACCCATTACATTATTCTCAATCCAGAGCCGACATCTAGAGGTGCAGCTGCTGTGCGATCAGCATGGAAACGTCGCGGCGCTGCACAGCCGCGACTGCAGTGTCCAAAGGCGTCATCAGAAGGTGGATAACTCTCTAATCTGCTGCTCTTCCTCCCTAGTTTTGGCTGGTGGTTCTGGATGATGACGTGAAGGATTCCCATTGGAACAGATCATCGAAGAGGGCCCAATTACAATCGCCCCAGCCGAAACTGTGAAAGAGTTGGAGCAAGGAGCAAGAAGGCTGGCCAAGTGTGTTGGGTATGTCGGCGTTGCGACTGTTGAGTACCTGTACAGCATGGACACTGGCGAGTACTATTTCCTTGAGCTCAACCCTCGCCTGCAGGTGGGTTTCTTCTTTTATTGATCCAACTTCTGGGTGTTTTCTTTCTCACTCTCCTTTCTCTGCCCTTTCTCTATATCCCTCTCTTTCTCTTCTCTGTCTATATCCTCTCTCTATCTCTCTGACCCTGCCTGTCTCTCTCACACTCTCTCCCTCTCTATCTCTTTCTCTCTCTCTCTCTCTTCTCTCTCTCTTCTATCTCTCTCTCTGACCCTGTTTGTCTCTCTCTCTTCTATCTCTCTCTCTGACCCTGTTTGTCTCTCACTCTTCTATCTCTCTCTCTGACCCTGTTTGTCTCTCTCTCTCTGTCGTCTGTTTATCTCTTACTCTCTCTCTGTCCTTTTTTCTATCTCTCTCACTCTGTCTCTGTCCTCTGTCTGTCTTCTCTCTGTCTCTCTCTCTCTCTCTGTGACCCTGTCTGTCTCTCTCTTTCTCACTCTCTCTCGTCCTAAGTCTGTCTTCTCTCTGTCTCTCACACTCTGACCTGTCCGTCTCTCTCTCACTCGCTCTCTCTCTCTCTCACTCTCATTCTATTTGTCTGTCTTTCCCTCTTTCTCTGTCTTTCTTCTCTCTCAAAAAAACCTCCGCCTATCCTTTCTTCCTCTAAAATTGCACTCTTTTCCTTCCACATCTTAAAATGGGTAATGCTGGACTATTTTTGTAAATTATTGTCTCCCAGGTCGAGCACCCTGTCACAGAATGGATTGCTGAGATTAATCTGCCGGCAGCTCAAGTTTCAGTGGGCATGGGGATCCCACTTTGGAAGATCCCAGGTATCATCTACAGTCGGAAATTATTGTTCTTATGGATTATTCGCTGCTTGTTCTTTAATTACTTTTCTTGACATCAGAGATCAGACGGTTCTACGGAATGGATAACGGGGGGGGATATGATGCATGGAGGAATTTATCGCCTCTTGCAACACCGTTTGATTTTGATCAAGCAGTGTCTGTGAAGCCAAAGGGCCACTGTGTCGCCGTGAGGGTGACGAGTGAAGACCCAGATGATGGGTTTAAGCCCACCAGTGGAAAAGTACAGGTGGGAGCATCAATTTCCCCTCTATGTTGAGCTTTTATTCATTCGTTCATTTATTTATTTATTCTTTTTCAGGAACTAAACTTCAAGAGCAAGCCCAACGTATGGGCCTACTTCTCTGTTAAGGTATTGCATAAATATTTATAATCTTATTATGATAAATAATAGCATATTAATTTGACTTTCATGTTGTGCTTTCAGTCGGGAGGTGGCATTCATGAGTTCTCAGACTCTCAATTTGGTGGGAATCCTGGCCAAAACAAAACTTTATTTGACATTTTTGGAGTCATAACTCTGAAGTTTCAAAAAAACTTAATCAGGTCATGTTTTCGCATTTGGGGAATCAAGAGCGCTTGCAATAGCCAATATGGTATTGGGACTGAAGGAGATTCAAATTAGAGGAGAAATCCGTACAAACGTTGATTACACTGTAGATCTCTTGCATGTAAGCGCCAGACATTTGTTTATCAAATTTTTTATTCTTTCTTTATTACAACAAATTGATTGAATTAATTTCTTTATGATCAGGCCTCCGAGTACAGAGAAAATAAGATACACACAGGGTGGCTGGACAGCAGGATTGCGATGCGCGTTAGAGCAGAGAGGCCTCCCTGGTACCTGTCAGTTGTTGGAGGCGCCCTCTACGTATGAGAAAATATTTCCTTAAAAATTAGTATTGAATTAAAATGTCGAAAATATTATTTTTTTTTGATTTTGCATATGTTATTTTTTCGTTCAGAAAGCATCAACTAGGAGTGCAGCTATGGTCTCTGATTATATTGGCTATTTACAGAAGGGTCAAATCCCACCAAAGGTATGTTTAATACGCGTATTTTAGATGTTCTACTTTTTCCCCTGAAATTTAAGTGGAAAATTTTTCTATGCAGCATTTATCGCTCATCAATTCCCAAGAGTCCTTGAACATTGAGGGTAGCAAATACACGGTAAATAGTTTTAATCTCTATGAAAGATGTTTATCATTTGAGGCTCACATCCAGGCTGAAAAATTACCCAGATTGACTTGGTGAGAGGTGGCCACCGCAGCTATAAACTGAAAATGAATGGGTCGGAGGTTGAAGCTGAAATTCATACCCTGCGTGATGGTGGCCTCTTGATGCAGGCAAGCATAATCCTCTTCTAATTTTAATAGTTCATGAATCTTCATAAAGTTTTAAATCCTAAAATTTTGTGAAAATACTCTGATTGCGATTTGAGTCTTGGGTCTGTCTTTACAGCTGGATGGGAATAGCCATGTGATTTATGCAGAAGAGGAGGCTTCAGGAACTCGCCTTCTTATCAATGGAAGGACATGCCTGTTAGAGGTAAGAGATTCTGCGATCTGATTGGTTGAGTTATTTGCTGAGGAATAAGACTCATATATTTGTTGGCACAGAATGATCACGATCCATCCAAGTTGAAGGCTGAGACGCCATGCAAGCTTCTTCGCTACCTCGTTCCTGATGGTAGCCGCGTTGATGCCGACACCGCCTATGCCGAGGTTGAAGTAATGAAGATGTGCATGCCGCTTCTGTCACCGGCATCGGGCATCATCCACATTGTCATGCCGGAGGGCCAGGCAATGCAGGTGAGTTCCATTCTTCTTGCGCAAATTCTGAATCCCTTATTTCAAAACCCGAAACCTTAAATCAGGTTCTCTTTTCTCGGTTTTCTTTAGGCTGGAGATTTGGTCGGGAGGCTGGATTTGGATGATTTATCTGCAGTAAAAAAAGCAGAGCCATACACAGGATCATTTCCGCCTATGGGGATGCCGACAGCAGTGTCTGGCAAAATTCATCAGCGATTCAGCGCGAGCTTGAACGCGGCGCGCATGATCTTGGCTGGCTACGAGCATGATATTGAGGAGGTGTGTTCCGCAGTAATTGGAGAAATTTTTACAGTATATTTTGCCTAAATCTGAAGGGTCAAATCTGTATTTGTAAACAATTTAATCAAATATCTGCTTTCTGGCTGTTTCTTTCCAGGTGGTGAGAGATTTGCTGAGCTCTCTAGACAGTCCAGAGCTCCCATTCTTGCAATGGCAGGAGAGCATGTCCGTGCTTGCTACGCGGCTTCCTAAAGAACTCAGAAACGATGTATGCCGGTTCTTCCTTCACCATCATATCTCTGAAGAAAGAAATCTCGTCATTTCTGAAAATGTTTCATCTGCCTGAATTTCCAGCTGGACACCAAATACCGAGAATTTGAAGCAAACTCTGTCTTCCTAGCGAATATTGATTTCCCCTCCAAGCTGCTGAAGGGTGTTCTCGAGGTCAGCAACTGCACTTTCCTGTTTATCCAGCAGTATTATCCTCTCCACATTTTGTTTCTGAGCTCGATCTCGGTTCCTGTTCTTCAGACGCACCTCACAACCTGCCCTGAGAAGGAGAAACCAACGCAAGAGAGGCTCATTGAGCCGCTTCTCAGCCTGGTGAAATCCTACGATGGGGGGCGAGAGAGCCACGCGCATATCATCATTCAATCTCTCTTTGAGGAGTACCTCTCCGTTGAAGAACTGTTCAACGAGACAATCCAGGTGCGAAAAAAAGCACAATCTTCCTGCTGGAACCTTATTTCATGATATATATTCCCTTGCTCCTCAGGCCGACGTGATTGAACGGCTGCGACAGCATTACAAGAAGGATCTCCAGAGAGTGGTGGATATAGTGATCTCTCACCAGGCAAGCTTCCTCTATCATTTGTGCTAAAAGCCATATCTGGTAGAAAGGCCACTGCTTTTTCTCTTGAACTGTTCTTAGCTGGGTGTTGACTTCAACATTCCTCCTTAAAACCTTTCATTAGGCCAAGTGTGGTTTGCCTAGGATTGGAATCTCAACCTGGTTCTGATACCATGTTAAGATTCAAACGTAACCATTGTGCTAAAAGCTATAGATGATAGAAAGAGCACCACTTTTTTCTCTTTAACTGTTCTTGTCAGGGTGTTGACTTCAACGTCATCTCCCCCAACAATCCAAATCAAAGCTCTGCTATCATGGTTACCCTCAGCACTTGATATTTCATTCTTGATTGATAGGGGGTAAGAAACAAGAACAAGCTGATACTTCGGCTGATGGAGGCCTTGGTGTACCCCAACCCAGCGGCTTACAGAGAGCAGTTGATACGATTCTCCGCCTTCAGCCACCCGAGCTACTCCGAGGTTGGTTATCCAAGGGGAAATTTTACCTTAATCAGACAAATTGCATCATTCCAGAGTTGCTGATCATCGATCCACATTCAGTTGGCACTGAAGGCGAGCCAGCTGCTGGAGCAGACAAAGCTGAGCGAGCTCCGGGTGTACATTGCCCGGCACCTGTCCGAGCTGGAGATGTTTACAGAGGATGGGGAGAGCATCTGCACACCAAGGCGTAGGAACGCCATGGAAGAGAGGATGGAGGACCTCATCGGTGCCCCCCTCGCCGTGGAAGATGCCCTTGTTGCCCTCTTCGACCACAGTGATCACACTCTCCAGCGCCGGGTCGTTGAGACCTACATCCGCAGGCTCTACCAGGTCCAACCCTCACCTCTCTTTCTCTCTCTCTAGTCATGACACTCTCTCTCTTCATCTCTTTCTGTCTTTCAGTTTTTCTGTCCTTTCTCCAGTTCTATTTCTCAACTCTCTATGCCTTCCTCTCTAGTTCTCTTTCGTGTTCCCCAATCTCTCTCCAGTTCTCTTTCATGACTCTCTCTCTTCCTCCCTCTCTATTTCTCTCCAGTTCTCTTTCCCGTCTCTCTCTCACTATTTCTCTCCATTTCGCTTTCCCTTCTCTCTCTCTCTCTTCCCTCATCTCTTCGTCAGTTCTCTTTCCCGTCCCTCTCTCACTATTTCTCTCCATTTCGCTTTCCCTTCTCTCTCTCTCTCTCTTCCCTCATCTCTCTCTTCAGTTCTCTTTCCCTTCTCTCATCTCTCTCTTCAGTTCTCTTTCCCTTCTCTCTCTCTCTTCCCTCATCTCTCTCTTCAGTTCTCTTTCCCTTCTCTCTCTCTCTTCCCTCATCTCTCTCTTCAGTTCTCTTTCCCTTCTCTCTCTCTCTTCCCTCATCTCTCTCTTCAGTTCTCTTTCCCTTCTCTCTCTCTCTTCCCTCATCTCTCTCTTCAGTTCTCTTTCCCTTCTCTCTCTCTCTCTTCCCTCAGCTCTCTCTTCAGTTCTCTTTCCCTACTCTCTCTCTCTCTTCCTCATCTCTCTCTTCAGTTCTCTTTCCCTACTCTCTCTCTCTCTTCCCTCATCTCTCTCTTCAGTTCTCTTTCCCTTCTCTCTCTCTCTTCCCTCATCTCTCTCTTCAGTTCTCTTTCCCTTCTCTCTCTCTCTTCCCTCAGCTCTCTCTTCAGTTCTCTTTCCCTTCTCTCTCTCTCTCTTCCCTCATCTCTCTCTTCAGTTCTCTTTCCCTTCTCTCTCTCTCTCTTCCCTCATCTCTCTCTTCAGTTCTCTTTCCCTTCTCTCTCTCTCTCTTCCCTCATCTCTCTCTCTCTCTTCCCTCCTCTCTCTCTTCAGTTCTCTTTCCCTTCTCTCTCTCTCTCTTCCCTCCTCTCTCTCTTCCTTTCTCTTTCCCTTCTCTCTCTCTCTCCTCCCTCCTCTCTCTCCCTCTCTTCCCTCCTCTCTCTCTTCAGTTCTCTTTCCCTTCTCTCTCTCTCTCTTCCCTCATCTCTCTCTTCAGTTCTCTTTCCCGACTCTCTCTCGCTCTTCCCTCATCTCTCTCTTCAGTTCTCTTTCCCTTCTCTCTCTCTCTCTTCCCTCATCTCTCTCTTCAGTTCTCTTTCCCGACTCTCTCTCGCTCTTCCCTCATCTCTCTCTTCAGTTCTCTTTCCCGACTCTCTCCTTTCTCCCCATCTCTCTCTGTATGTATCTCTCCCTCTTTCTCTCTCCAAATCTCTCTTTTTTTCTAGACACATCGGTCTCTCCCTCTATACCCATCTCCCTCTTTCTCTCTAGACATCTGTCTCTCTTTCTCTCCACCCATCTCTCTCTTTCTCTCTACACATCTTTCTCTCTTTCTTTCTCTCCGCCCATCTCTCTGTCCTTCTCTCCCGCTCTTTCTCTCACTCTCTCTCCTCACATCTCTCTCTCTCACTCTCTCTTCCCATCTCTCTCTCTCTCTCTCTCTCTACAGTTCTCTTTGCCAGCTCTCCTCCCTCTCCCAAACTTGGTCTGAATTTCTTTCTCTTTGGCTCTCTATTCAGCCATACCTGGTCAAGGGGAGCGTGAGGATGCAGTGGCACCGGGCAGGGTTGATCGCATGGTGGGAGTTCTCGGAGGAGCACATCGAGCGTAGGAACAGCTCGGAGGACCCAAACTCTGCCACTGGAACTGTGGTGGAGAAGCATTGTGATAAAAGATGGGGTGCCATGGTTGTCATCAAATCTTTGCAGGTTCTCTCCGCCGCAATGGATGCTGCTCTGAAGGAAACAGCCACGATTGCCACAGACACAGATGCTTCTCCTGCTTTTCTGGGGAACATGCTGCATGTGGCCGTAGTCGGCTTCAACAACCCCATGAGCATGCTTCAGGACAGGTGGATTTTCTTATATTTTCAGAGATATTTCCTTTTCTCGTCAATTTTTGATAGCGGGTTGGCTGCACAGTGGAGACGAGGACCAGGCACAGGAGAGGGTTCACAAACTAGCTAAGGGACTGAGGGAGAAGACGCTATGTTCAAGCCTATGCGATGCAGGCGTGGGTATCATCAGCTGCATCATTCAGAGGGATGAAGGGCGAGCCCCCATGCGCCACTCCTTCCACTGGTTTCCAGAGCAGCTCCACTATGCAGAAGAGCCACAACTCCGCCACCTTGAACCTCCTCTCTCCACCTTCCTCGAACTCGTGCGTGCTCAATCTTCAGTTATAGACATCATCGTCATCATTCTTGGCATTATTGTCAACATGATGATCATTATTATCGTATTTCATCTTCCACATCATAACCAACATCGTCCGTAATATCACATCATTATCATTGTCATCTTCATTCTTGGCATTGTCATCAACATCATCACCATACTTAAATTATATAATCATTGCCACCATAATCTTCACTCTCTATCATTTAAGCATCACCATCGCTATAATCATGACAGTCATCACACTCTTGTTATTTTATTGTCTTCATCACTATAACCATTTCCAGGCTTATTATTTCATCATTATCATAACCAACCGGAATTCTACTCCATAGGCATCGCTGCTATTATTTTATCATCATCGTCGCCGTCATTGCAACCACCATTACCACAATTGCATTCATCTTCATGTCTATGAGCATCGTTTTCCAAATTATTTTGTCAGCATCTTCATCATGGTGGGTTTTGGCTTGGCTTTTTGTATTGGTGTTCAGGAGAAGCTGAAGGGGTACGGGAACCTGCAGTACACACCATCAAGAGACCGGCAATGGCATCTGTACTCGGTGCCAGATCCAAAGTCGCGCACGCAGAGGATGTTCCTGAGGACCCTGGTGCGGCAGCCAAGCACGCTGGATGGCTTCAACGTCGGCCAGGCTGTGGACAAGCAAGTCGCGGAGCTTTCCCTCTCTCTCTCTCTCTCCTTCACCTCCCTAAGCTTGCTGAGATCCTTAATGGCGGCGCTGGATGAGCTTGAGCTCCGCACCCACAATACCGTTACAAAGGCGGAGCATGCCCACATGTATCTCTGCATTCTACGCGAGCAGCACCTCTACGATCTCGACCCTCTTCTGGGGTGAGGGAGAAAAACCGCCATCTTTGATTAAATTTTGCGGTTGGCTTAATCGATAAGTTTTGTTTTCTTTTTCAGGGATGAGGAATTGGTGACAGGGAAGGAGGAGAAAATGGTGAGGATGATGTTGGAGGGGGTGGCAGCAAAGATACATGAGGCAGTGGGAGTGAGGATGCACCGGTTGGCCGTATGTGAGTGGGAGGTGAAGCTCTGGTTGGATACAGCAGGTATTGCGCGTGGCGCATGGCGCATAGTTGTCTCCAATGTCAGTGGTCACACCTTCACTGTCAACGTAAGTTCTACATTACCCTTTCACTCGTTTCAAAAAAATATATATTACCCTTTCACAGTACCCGTTTATTTTAGGATAGTTTGAAAGTATAGATGATGATGGAGAGAGAAAAGGTTTGGGTGGAGAAGTGAAGTTGAAAGATGCAAGGATGATAGGGAGAGAATCTAGATGATATAGTGAGTGGGAAGCTACTTGGATGATAGTGAGGGACACGAGATGATGTATATTTATAGGAGGGGGGAGATTCAGGGATGATTAGAGAGACATTAGATGATAGATATTGGGAAGTATATGGATGATATAGAGAGACACGATTTAATAGGTTGAGCTTGTAAATTCATGGATAAAAATAGACGGACACTGGATGATAGATGGGGGGATAGATCCATGAATGAGAGAGAGATAGAGACGTTGGATGATAGATAGAGAGAGATTCATGGACAATATAGAGATATTGGATGATGGATTCAGGGGGTGAGATTCATGGATGGTGAAAGACATTGGATGATGATTGAAGATAAGGGAGACTCATGGATGGTATAGAGACACTATACTGATAGATGGAGAGGTTAGATTCATGGATGATATAGAGAGACATTAGATGATAGATAAAGGGGAGATTCATGGATAATATAGAGAGAAACTCGATGATAGATAGATGAAAGGGAGATTCATGGATAATAGAGAGAGCTACTGGATGATATAGAGAGACACTGGATGAAATATAGATGAAGCTGAGATTCATGGATGATATAGAGTGACACTGGATGACAATTGAAGAGATACAGGTATGAAGAATTACAAGCCAAATGTGACGAGAGAGAAGATGTGCTCACTGATGGGGGCTGCGATAAGAGGGATAGAGATATTAGCAGTTGTATTGATGGGAAAATACAAGAGCTAAGCGGGAATATTCATGGTGTGAAACAGCAATCGAGAGAGATAGAAAGATCTAAAAGAAGGAAATAAGGAGAGTCATATGGCTTGATGGGGAGATCAAACGGATGGAAATAATGGATAGGAAAGATATATTTGGATGAAGATTGGATGACGGAGGAGAGGTACTATGGGACTATGATAGAAGTACTTCCTTGATCTAAATCTGTGACAATGAAGAACCGAGACAACACTGATAATGAATTTCAAAATACAATAGTGGATCAATGTTCTGAACGATCACAGTCAAGAAAGGAGAGACAGGAAGAGAGAATTATCCAATTACAAGATTAGCCTGGGAATCTTGATGTAGAATCTCCAATTCTGGCCACAAAATTGCCCAGCCACTTGTGGCCAAGATTAGTCAGGCACATCCGCTTGCGTCAATCAGACAGGGAACTACCCGAATTCTTGAATATCTCGAAAGCTCCTTCCAGGATAGTATTTTCTTGGCTCTCAGCAAAAGCCCGTTTATATGCATGTGCCGCAGCCAGCCTATCATGTCGGATTTTTTCATTTGAAAGGTTCTATACTAAAGAACCTATTAGATTAGTTGCTATGTTAACTAAGAAAGAGAAAAACATAGGCTGAGAGAGATATACTTGTGTAAGATAGTTGATGAGATGATAGAGAATTTCATACATGTAGTAGAGAGAGAGAGGAAGATTGATTAGTAGAGAGAGAATGACTGGGATTATGTTTTTGGCAGGTTTACAGAGAGGTAGAGGATGGGAAAAGTCATCAGATGGTGTATCATTCAGTGTCTACCCCGCCAGGAAATCTGCATGGAATATTGCTGTCGGCGCAATATCAGCCCCTCTCCATCATCAATCACAAGCGACTCTCTGCAAGGCGCAGCGGCACCACCTACTGCTACGACTTCCCCTTGGTTAGTACCCTCCATAAACCCTTGTCCTCTTCCTCTTCCCTTGCACCCTCTCATGTTCCCCTTGTTTCAGAGACAAATGGTGATCTGTCATCCATCCTATCCCTTGCTGTCATCAGTCATCCGTCCCAACTGATGAACAGAAAACAGAACAAAAGCCTTCATGCCTCACATTTTGTCATCAGATGCTGTTGATTTACTCTAGATTTACAACATTTCTGTCTGTTCTGTCATTCGTCCACTCAGTCGGATGGAAACAAAATTCAGACTCTGGGACGGATGACAGACCAAAATGATGTTCTGTTCCATCCGTTCCATCCATCTTGTTCCGTCTTCCATCGTCCATATTCCCCATGCAGCCATATATCTTCGCGTTATGAGAGACCTTTTTTGTTTATCCCACACTTTTAAACCCTAATACTTGCATTTTCAAGAACTCATAATTCTTAAACTCTCGCTGTCATCTAAGATTTATGCACGGAATGAAAAAACCTAGACCTCGCATTTCCCATCCAGTCATCTACGATCTACACTGGTAATAAATACTAGTCGACACATTTCTCATGTTGTCATCTATGCAGTCTAAATATTAGTCCTCATATTTCCCATGCTGTAATCTATGATCTAGTCATGTAACCCCTAATTCTCACCCTTACATATGCTAGCAAGCCCTCATCTTCATATGATCAGTTCTGCAGCCCCTTGTGCATGGACACAGATGACATGCTTGTGATCCTCTCTGAAACCATAACCTGACATGCTATTCTACAGGCTTTCCAGACAGCGCTGAAGAAGATCTGGGCTTCGTCTGTGGAGGACACTAACAATATCCCGGGTGACGATGATCTTCTCAAGGTCACAGAGCTGGTCTTCGCTGAGGGGAAGGCGGGTTGGGGTGCACCGGTGGTGCCAGCGCCCGACCGTCCTCCGGGATCCAACAACCTGGGCATGGTGGCCTGGATGATAACCATGCTGACGCCAGAATTTCCTGCTGGAAGAACGATAATCGTTATCTGCAACGACGTCACCTTCCGCGCTGGCTCCTTCGGCCCCTGGGAGGACGCCTTCTTCCAGTCTGTCACCAACCTTGCCTGCGACCGCAAACTCCCCCTCATCTATCTGGCAGCCAACTCCGGCGCCCGAATTGGCGCGGCAGAAGAAGTTAAGTCCCGCTTCCAAGTGGCCTGGTCGGACAAGTCATCTCCAGAGAGAGGCTTCCAATACATCTACCTCACCCCAGAGGACTTTGCTGCCATTGGATCCTCTGTCAACGCCCGCCAGCTCACCCTTCCCTCCGGAGAAACCCGCTATGTCGTCGACACTATCATCGGCAAAGATGATGACCTTGGGGTGGAGAACCTCTCAGGCAGTGGCGCCATCGCCGGAGCTTACTCCAGAGCTTACAAAGAGACCTTCACACTAACCTATGTTTCAGGGAGAACGGTTGGCATTGGTGCTTATCTCGCCAGGCTGGGCATGCGTTGTATCCAGCGAGTGGACCAGCCAATCATCCTCACCGGCTTCTCAGCCCTTAACAAACTACTGGGTCGTGAGGTCTACAGCTCCCACATGCAGCTCGGCGGTCCCAAGGTCATGGCCACCAACGGCGTCGTCCACCTCACTGTGGCTGACGATCTCGAAGGGGTATCAGCCATCCTCCGCTGGCTGAGCTTTGTTGGTGAAGGCAAACAACACTGCCACCCACCAGCAGATCCCCCAGAAAGGCCGGTGGAGTACTGCCCGGAGAACAGCTGTGATCCTAGGGCGGCCATTGGCGCCATCTTCGACAGAGGGTCCTTCATTGAAACTTTAGAAGGCTGGGCGAAGACAGTGGTAACAGGCCGGGCCAAGCTCGGTGGGATAGCTGTCGGGGTGGTGGCAGTGGAGACACAGACGGTCATGCAGGTCATCCCTGCCGACCCGGGTCAGCTGGACTCCCACGAGCGAGTCGTCCCACAGGCGGGTCAGGTCTGGTTCCCCGACTCAGCCACTAAGACGGCACAAGCAATCATGGACTTCAACAGGGAGCAGTTGCCGCTGTTCGTGCTGGCAAATTGGAGAGGGTTCTCCGGTGGTCAGAGGGATCTCTTCGAGGGGATCTTGCAGGCAGGGTCAACCATTGTGGAGAATCTAAGGAGCTACGAGAACCCGGTGTTTGTGTACATACCCATGGCTGGGGAACTCAGAGGCGGCGCGTGGGTGGTGGTAGATAGCAGGATCAACCCGGAGCAGATCGAAATGTATGCTGAGAAGACAGCCAAGGGCAATGTGCTGGAGCCAGAGGGGATGATAGAGATCAAATTCAGAGCCAGGGAGATGGCAGAGTGCATGGGAAGGTTAGACGGGGAGATGGCGAGGTTGAAGGCAGAGCTCCGGCGGGCCGAGATGGGCGGCGCTGCTGCAGAGGCAGCCGGGATACGGCGACGGATGCGGGAGCGGGAGAAGAAGCTGGCACCAGTGTACACCCAGGTGGCTACTAAGTTTGCCGAGCTGCATGATACATCGTTCAGGATGAAGGCCAAGGGGGTGGTGAAGGAGGTGGTCGAGTGGCGGCATTGCCGGGGGTTCTTCTACAAGAGATTGAGGAGGAGAGTGGCGGAGGCGGAACTGGGGAGGAAGGTGGTGGCAGCAGGCGGTGGGAAAGAGCGGGTTTCGGCTGGCTCAGCAAGGGAGATGATAAAGACATGGTTCATGGCGGCGAAGGCTGGTGCATGGGAAGATGATGAGGCATTCTTTACATGGAAGGAGAATTCTGGGAATTATGAGAAGCAGTTGGCAGATCTCAGGGTGAGGAATGCGATGATATGGCTTGTCGGGCTTTGTGACTCGCCGTCAAATCTTGAGGCCCTGCCTCATGGGCTTGCCGATCTCCTCGCTGAGGTACAAAACCCTAAACCCTGAACCCTTAACCTAATCACTGCATGATGATAATGATGATAATCAACTTCGGATGATTATTTGAACGGCCAGGTGGAGCCATCAGCTAAAGCCCGGCTGGTTGAGGAACTCAAGAAGGCGATTGGTTGACCAAGAACAAACCCTCAATGATAAGGAACGGGTTTTTAACTCTCTTATGATTTCACTGTCAGTCTTGCTAGTTACATTGATGGGTAATTCCAGATAATAATTTAGTAAAGTGTTCGCAAATGCTGGATGGCGATGAACTTGTTTCCAACTCTTGTACCACGACTTTTTTTAGACATCATAATCAATATCGTCAATCGCATGGATCATTTAAAGAATAAACTTGTTTGACCATGAGAAAGAATAGATTTTTATTCCACCCCTAGATCACAACTTTGTTCTGGTAATTAGTATAATTAACCCTGATTTGTTGCAAGTGCTCTGCAAAATCTTAACTATGGCAAATGACAGATATCCCGAATCTCTTAGATAAGACCTTTATCCTCCCTAACATCATAATCAATCTACTTAATTTCATCGATAAGGAACCTCACGAAAGTTAGACAACAATAATGAAAGGATTTTTGTTAACCCTAAGATCAAAACTTTCCCTTCTCTGACATCGTAATCAATCTGCATAATTTCAATGATAAATATTCCCCGAAACATAAGTGAAGTGACTGTAAATCCTAGACTACAATAAAGAACTGGCATTCAACTCTCTCTTCACAACTTTCCCAGACTGTACAGTGTTTTCAGTCTTCCAAACTTAAACGATGGTTAATATTAGAAAATAATTTCATGTAGTGCCTGCAAAATCTGGACATCTTTGCTCTGGCATCATAATTCTTCTTGATTTCATCCAAAATTAACTTGACAACAAAAAAAGGAATTTTCAACTCTAAACTGATTAATTTCCTTGAAACTCCATGAACTCTGGACTGATTAATTTCACTGCCGACAGCTGCTCAATAGATTTCAGAAAGGTTACTTCATTAGAGAAACAATGGAGAATACAGAAGCCGTACAGAGGCAGACAGGGCTCACCTACATGACTAATATAAAGAGTAGAGGATGAAGACCCAAAACAAAACAACAGCAACAGAGCGGCCACCAAAGTTAAAACTGAAACCAATGCCAAATAAGATGAAAGGGATAGAATTTTAACTTTCCTCTTTTTCCTTGTTTTAGAGATGACTTATCCTTTGACTCAAGTGCCACTTAAGAAGAAGGTTTGGCTTCCTCCGCAGCAGGGGCAGCAGCTTCGGCGGCAGCTTCGAAAGTCTCGCCAGGGACGAGGTCGGGCACGTCGTCGTCCTCCTCCTGAGCCGCGGCGTCGGCTGCGCCACCGCCAGAAGCCTTCTTCTGGAAATGCTCTGCCAGCTTCCTCAGGTTTTCAAGGTTATCCGGGCCTGAGTGAACAAGAAATTTCAAACTTAGACGCTAACCAATTTAAATAATTAGGAAACTAAAATATGAGACTAGGAGCAGCAAAAATACCCAGCTGGTTGATAATACCAGGAAGCATCTCCTGAAGCTCTGGCACAAGAATCATTCATAATAGTTAGCGACTAAAACTAATAAATCCTTCGATGAACGTAAACCAAGATGGAAAAAGTTGCAAGTCAAAAAACCTTGATTCCTAACCGCTTCATTTATCTTCGGTTAAAAAGATAGGAAAATTAAATAGACCTATCCTAGGTTATCTACTACTATATATTAATCCATCTATTTGCTTCTTTATAAACACCAAACTTAGAACCCTAAACCCAATAGCCTAAACCCTCGGTTTATTAGATATCTTTCTGTTTCACAAAGCATGTGATCTGCAAAATTTATGATTCGTGTTGAAAACGGAGAAATGAATAAGATCTAATAAACGATGATCACAGATCTGGTACAGAGAAAATTAATCGGCCTAAAGAAAAACATGCTAAAAGACGAATTTCAACGAAATTAGGGTCAACTTAAATAGACGGAGAGAAGAATAGTACTCTTTGTTTGAGGTGATCCGCTGACTACCCAAGTGTTGGCAGCAATCGATGCTTGAACTGAACAGCAAAAATAAATTAGATACACTTCTAGTGACGCTTGGAATGCCATCTTATTTACCTTTAGGGTTTAGGAACTGGATGACGATATCGTCCTTGAAAATGTTGACCTCTTCGATAGAGGGAATAGTGTTGACTCCTATTCTTTTCAAGGTGCTCTGCAGCCTTTTGTCATCGGTTGTCGTCGTCTTGTGGACAGCCTTCTTCTTCCTAGAAATATCAATGAATACAGCATAATTATTCGTCGTAGACATCATAAGAGTGTTATACAAAAAGGATAAAACTAAACAGTTGAAGAGATAATTGAAGCAAAATGAGGGTACTTGGCAAAAGTCGTCCATCGAATAGATCGTTAAAATGATCTGTGAATAGAAAATACTAATAGCTGAGAGATGCAATTGAAGAATAAATTTAAAAACTCTTTAACTTTTAATTGTCATCGTAGGAAAACCTTTATTGGACATTTAAAAGATGCTAAGAAAAGCATCCGATTATTAAAAAGAGAGGTGATTTCAAGAAAGGTTAGAACCTTCGGACACTCCCTTTCCCACCAGTGCGAACAGAGCCGGCCATCTTCATAAGCTTATCCCGATTCATCTGCTCAAAAATTGAAAAATAAGAACAACAGCGTCTCAATAATAAAATATTACAATATGAGAACCCATAAATAACACAAACATAGAGAAAACAAATATCGGAATAATGACGCGCGAAATATACACTTATCAAACGATATATCAATGTTAGCAAGTAAAAAAAAAGAAAGATTTACGATAATACTCAGCGGCAATCAAACATTTGAGCCTCGCCGAATTACAATGAAGCTCAAAAAAAAATTTCAAGAAGAAAATAAGGAAGACCACCCGGAGACAGTGGTCAAAGTGAAGCTCAAAATTATAAGGCTTTCTTTCCAGATCAACAAATAATTTCTTCGGTGCTACACAAAAGGGGCCTGAATGTAACACTACACAAAAGACGGATTGTTTAACAAATAATTAAGTGAACTAAACAGTTAAGCGAGTTGTAAGTCGTGACAAAATCCAACAGCAAGAGGCTTTAATTATCTAGATACTAAACAGATTTTGAGAAAAACTATACACTATATATCCGAGAAAAACCCCAAGAGTAAAACGCTCACCTCGCAGAAAACCGCAAAAAATGAAATATGGGAAGCAAAACAACGAAGGTAAAGAATTTGAATATCTTCCAAGAGACATCAAATCCGAACGGCTAAAGAACCCCGTTCAAAAAACAAGCCCAAGGAACCGTATTTCTTATAAGGAAAAACCCCAAGAACCCAAATGATACCAGACCTAAAATCAATAGCTGGGACAACAAATTTGCCCAAAAATAGCATCAAGTAATCCCCAAAACCCATAAAAACCAGCTCATACCAGTGAAACCAGCTCTTCCGCAAAGAAAAAACCAAACTTTACAACCCTAAGCAACGAAATCTCTGATGGGCATCAAAAATAAAACGAACTTTGCAAGTCTAAACCATGTAACATCAGATGGGCATGCAGAACTGAAGAAATACTATCGATTTTCAAGAAGAACATCCCATAAAGATGAAAATATGGTGAAATTCGTAACCTTTTCTCCCTGTAACAGCCTCGGCGGCCGACTTCAGTAGCAGAAAAACTGGATGAGGGAAGAACTTAGCACAAGACAACGAACGAACGGCGGTAGAAGAAGGAAGACAATAAAAGCCCCAAAGCCCTAGGGGCATTTTCGTCATATCTCCCCATTTTATTGTTCCCCGATCGGATAAAATTCATAATTAAATATACATGTATATAAATATATGAATGGGAAGTTAGGGTGTCTAAAGCATTTAATAACTTTATCATTTGGCTATAATGATGAAATTTCTAAGAGGAAAATTGAAGTATTTTATGCTCTTTAATTAGAAATGTATAAACATATAAATTTATCAGGTTTGTGATGTTGTTGGGAATATATTTTTGTCTAGCAAGTGAGTAATTAGTTGTTGGTGTTGTAATTAGATGTCAACCATAGTCAATAATGTAAGAACAATGTAGAGTAAAAGTCAATTATAAAGGCAATTTGATTTCGTTTCTTGGAGATAACAAGTTGGTAATAACATTGACATTTCACTATGACAATGAAAAGATGGTATTAAAAATTGTATGCTTTAATTATGGAAGTTAATTTAAAATGAAAACGTTAGGCGGAATTGTTTGAATAATTAATAAGAGAAATGCATTTAAAAGAGAGGTCAACCACTGTTAGTATTAAATGACATTCAATATAGGTAAATAATAAGAATATAAATCTGATATTGGGTTGCTTGATAGAGCATGCCGTTTCAAAACTTATTGAAGATAATAACCCTGTCATTTGACTATCACAGTGAAATTTTCTTATTAAAAGTAATATTATATATCAGATTGGTAACATTTTAATTGGTAGTTATCTAAAGAAATGAATCACATTTAAGAGAGGTCGACCACAATAAATAGTGTACCGACAGAAATTACATTCCAATTATGTGAACAAATTGATATTAAACCAATCTAATCTTATCATTAACTACATCAATGAAATTTGTGATATTAAAATTCAAGATCTGTATGCCTTATTAATTGATCTGATCATCAGCTTTGTGGTATTTTACTTTTTGGAGTTAATTACAGATTATTTGACTAGTGAATAATTACTAAGGTACTTTGTAGAAAAATAATGAGTTTAATGAGAGATGTCAAACAAAAAAAGTATATCTTTAAATAATATTTGAAGCTCAAACGAGCAATGCAATTGTCCCTCTTCTTCACTTATTGGAGGAAAATGGATTATAATCACATTCTTTATTAAGATTATCAGCAATGTGAATAATCATATCAAGAGAAGTGAAATTATTAATTAGATTATGTCTCCATTATACATGGAACCATAGTGATCAATAAATTTTATTTCCACCATGTATCATAACAAATATGAAAACAATGATTAGTTAAAAAAAAACTTTCTCCTTTTAGTAATTCTATAACATAAACCCTGTTAAACACAACTGACTTTAAAAATATTTGTGGAAAGTTGTTTGCCTAATAATTCAACATCCACCCCTTCCTGCTTTGCCCACACATTCTAGTGTGAAAATTAAAAGTGGGGGTGTGTTTCAAAATAACATCCGCCAAAGAAAGTCTCAGATGGAAATTTTATTGTGATAAATTTATTGACAGAAAAGAACAAGCAAATGATTAAGTTTGATAAAGTCAACATCACAGTTTAGGATAAGTGTGTAATAAACTGAGAGTCACTTCTGCTTTTGATACCTCATCTTAGGGTTTTCCAACAGTGAATTTTTTTGTAACAAGACTCCTAAATTTATAATTTTATGAAGTATAATGCCTTCATATGTTAAGGAATATGAATACATAAAAAGATAACCATTTTGAATAGGACACCGCTACGTGGGCAACCGGTTGCCCCCATCGAATCTTGGGCAACCGGGACACGTGGAAAAAAAACTATGTGTCGGCCCAGGATTGGACCAACCGGTTGCCCAATTTTTTTTGGCGCACTTCTTTCGCGCTCTCTCTCTCGCCCATTTCATTTTACTATATTCTCTCTCTCTTCCCTGCGATTCTCCAGCCTCCAGAAAGCCCCGCCACCAGTCACCTCTGCTGTCGCCTTCTTCTCCAACACTGTCGAGGGCGACATCACTGTTGGCATCACCACTCCGGCATACGAAATCACCACTCCGGCATCACTGTAAGCTGATCCCTGCATACGAAAGCTTGCACGAGGCCGCTGCGAACATGCAGATCGAGGACAGATCCGAGTCTTTGGAATCGTTCTTGCGGTTGGAAGTGGAATTTTTCTCGATAAATTTGAGTCATTCTGTGGAGAGATTCCTCATCTTTGGGGTCTGCGCCTGGAAGACAAACAAAATCACACGTCGTTTGAGTAGTTCTGTGGATAAATTTGGGGTTTGCGGATAAATTTGGGGTTTGCGGTTGGAACTCGAGTTTCATTTACACCAAAAAGTAGTTCTGGTTAAAAATCAAAATCGATAAAACCAGAACTACTAAAATCACGGGTCATTCTGTGGATGAATTTGGGGTTTGCGGTTGGAACTCGAACGACCGCAAAATCACGAGTCATTCTGCGGATAAATTTCATTTACACCACAGAATGACCGCAAACCCCAAATTTCTCGATAAATTTGAGTAGTTCTGGTTTAAAATCAAAATCGAAGACAAACAAACCACGCGCCGTTTTACACCGTAATCGAAGAAATCCTTTGCTGCGCCAAAGTCACGAAATCACCGTAATCGAATGACCGCAGAACTACTCAAAATCACGAGTCATTCTGCGGATAAATTTCGTTTACACCACAGAATGACCAAACCCCAAATTTCTCGATAACTTTGAGTAGTTCTGGTTTAAAATCAAAATTGAAGACAAACAAACCACGCGGCGTTTTACACCATAATCGAAGAAATCCTTTGCTGCGCCAAAGTTCTGAAGACGAATTTGAGATTCAAATTTTCAAGGTTTGTCTCGTTCACCAGTCCGTAAAATAGTTGTTCAATATATTTATGGACACCGCTACGCGGAGGTTGTTTCGCCGGAGAATCGCCAGGGTTGTTTCGCTGGAGAATTGCCAAGCCTTGGAGAATCGCCGGACGAGCGTATTTTCGCCGGAGAAATGAAATAAACCATATTTTTTTGGAGTTCTTTTTCCACATGTCCCGGTTGCCCAAGATTCCTTTGGGGCAACCGGTTGCCCGCGTAGCAGGGTCGTTTTGAATATCACTATACCCAAAGAAAAATTGGACAAAGTAGTTGAGTTTTGAAATCAACATAACAAAGTTGAAAATAATCATTATTTTTAGATAATCGATAGTTTATGGGTATAATCATTCATCTCATGGTATTCATATTATGTGTTGTTTTCCTACAGTATTTAGCTTTACCAAAAACATATCGAAATAAAGTTTTGTGAGCAAATAAAAATATGAGGGAGATATAATAAGATTTATTAGTTTATTCATGATATAAAGAATTAAAAATATGTATTATTAGTCATGATATAAAAAATAAAAGGAGAATAAAATGGCTATCTTTGGGAGGGTCAACATCAAACAAGTTGAATCAACTAATACTTTGTCTTAATAAATCATAGCAATGTTTTCAGACTACCTCATTGCATGATGTAACGAAGGGGAGAGTGACTCAGGTTATTTATTAAATATCCACAAAGAAAATTAGTATTATCAGATAAGGGATAGTTTCTGTATACAATGAGTCATCTTACAGTTTTCAAACTTCGAAATTTTTTTTCTAAATATGTACACAATTTATAACTGACAAAGAACGCCTTGCAAGTTGCAAGAACATTGTAAGTATGCCAAGACAGAATCACATTGTTTAGTCATTGTCCACAAATAAAATGAAATGAAAATGGTTACATTTGAAATGTTAATTCAATAAAACTAAAATTAGAACCAAACATAAATAACAACATTAATTTAATAAAAAACATCAGGTATTGACTTTAAGAATACTTTCTGTAAAAAAAGTCTAAATTAAATAATATATTATAATTTCCAAAAAATATAATTTATCATAACACTGAGGAGTACGGGAATAGATGTAAATCAGGTAAAGTAGGAATGGAATAAATAAATCAATCAAATTACGAGAAGCTTCGTGTAGTGCTTCTTTAGGAGTTAAGCTTTCCTTTGTCCATATTTCTAGAAAAAGGAATTCTTGTTTTTCATTCCCATTTTTTGTTTTCCATTTGTCCATATTGGATAATCATTATACACAAAAAGGAAAATTAAATAATTCGCTTCCAAAAAAATTCATCATCTAAAATTTCAAAACTATAATTACCGTTACAAAATGAATGATTTTTGTGATTAATAAAATACATCAGTGTTTTCAAACAGTGAAATTGTTAAACTTACAATATGAGAATATATACTACAAAACAAATGATACTTTCTCTTGGAAGATTTATGAATGTGAAGATAGACAGATAGATAGAGAGGTCATGATTCCCATCCACCTAACGATCCCTGCTGATTTTTTCATATAGTAAAATTGCCACTAAGGTAATCATTTTAACTGTTTTATTTAATTAAAATATTATATTGATAGATACACATATATTAGAAAATATTATAAATACCGGTTTTACTTCAATATGAATATTTTCTTCCTATACTTATACACTAAAATTCCAAAAAATATAAATAAAACTTTCTCATATCTAAACCATTTTCTATTATTTACAAATATATAAAATTCAAGAAGTAAATTATTATTATGTGGATCGACCAATTTATTGAAATGTATTTTGTATATAAGAATTACTTTGAAACTTTATGCAGGTTTTTCTTTAATAAGTTTCCCAATGATTTTCAAACTTTTTGCAGGTTGAATGAAAAACATATAGAATTTAAGTTTTCTGACTAAAAATGCTTCATTAGAGCACTAATGGTTATGGAGAGAGGGAGAATAAGTTTGATTAATGATTATCCTCAAAAACTGAGTTGGTTTTTTTTCAAATTTAAGCATTTGTTTCTATTATTCTGTCATGGATAATGGTCAATCAGTCCGATGCCCACTAAAGAAATTCAATGATTTTGCAATGTATTTTCTGTTCGAAATTATACTATAGTTTGAATACCTGAGATTATTTATTAGCGCCACAAAGTGCTTTTAATCACAGGATACAAATTTTGAACTTAGTGATGTTGAATTTTTCTAAATTCGCCACATGGTTCTCCTTTATTTTGGGATGCAGGTTATTTATTTTGATTCTCTCTCCCCATTTTCAGGAATGTTATTAAGAAATCTTTTACTTGTTTGTTGCAAAAACTAGTCCTATTTTTAATGTTCCGATATGATTTATATAATTCCAAGAAACTACAAAAATCTTATTGTAACATTTTGGTTATGCTTTAGCTAAAAGTATTATAATCAACCTAATTATCTCTCTATCCATAATCAGACTAATTAATGATTATCCTCAAAGAAAACGTGGATCAAAAGGACATAAAAAAATTAGTATTAAATTTAGGCGAGGAGGAGTATTATTTTTTGGAAAAGAGTTTAATTTGAAAAACTTTAAATCACAAGATTAAAAACTAGTATTATTTCTTGATAATAAGTTGTTTCTGGGTCTAACAAATCATCTCAGGGTTGTGAAACAATATTAGCTGATTTTGCTGACAACAAGAGTTTTTGCTGCAAAGATACCTTTATATCAGCTGATTCAGATTGATCAAGTACAAGGCCAATGGGAAATAATCATTTGCCAATGCAGAACTTCTTGAAGATATTCGAGAGCACCTCTTCAGAGATGTCGGCCCCGCTGATCTGCCCGAGGGCCAGTGCCGCCTCTCTCAAGTCAATGGTCCAAAAGTCAAGGGGAAGCTCCTCTTCAATTGACTGCCTCAGCCTCGCAAGAGCATCCCTTGTTCTGATCAGCTGCTCACATTGCCTCTGAACAATTATATAAAAGTTTAATATTACTGTTACTCTCGAATTTCTTTTTCAAAAAAAAAAGAGAAGAAGATCACCATGAGGCAATGACAGTAAAAATATAATGCAAAGAAAGAACAAGAGCATCATGAGGCATATGAATCTTAATGCACGCAAGTTTCATTATGGAAGAACTATGGGAATAGTTTATTGCTTTAGATTGGGAAATTGATGCCCATTTGATAAATACCCATACGATCAGTTGAAAATGAAGTGAGTAATAAAATGTAACATTCTATGACCATCTAAAGCAAAATAATAACGGGAACTATTTCTTCCGACGCATCCATTTTCTGAAACATACTCGGCAACGATTCTCTGTCATAAAATCATAACTCCAATCGAAGAAAATTAACTGACAAGTTGATTCTCATTTTACCCGGAAAACTAGAATTAGAAATAATGACAGCTCCAAGAGAATGATGATAATGATTAAAAATGCACTAAAAATCACCAACTGGTTAAGGAAAAACATGGGTCATTAGAAATTTGAGCATCCTTGCTGTTATGTTTGAAAAACTAGCAATGATTTGCGCAATGCTATATCAATAAAATTTCTGGTCTAAGTAGAGAAGTGAGGACCAACCTGGTTAGTTGCCCATCTCCTGCCACCTGAAGGGATCGGATCAATACCAATGACCTCGAGAATCGCATCTTCCAGATCTCGAATTCCATAACCCGTCACCGCGCAAGTGAGGACATGTTTCTTGAAGTAATTCCCTTCAGGTTGAGTGGGTTTGCCAGAGACGGCGGTTGATACCAGGCAATCAATCTTGTTAGTGACGAGAATCATGGGCATGGAAGAATCCATTGATCTCTGTGGAAATAGAAAGTATAAAATATTATGGTAGAGACCTCAGTTTCTGTTAAGAAAGGAATTTTCTTTTGAAGAAATTATGTTAAGAAAGGATCTTGGAAGGGAAGAGTGAGAACGTTAGAAGAGAAGATCGAAAGATGGCAATGGCGACAAAGGCCCGGATCAGCGTCTTTGTCTCCTTTGAGAGAATCTCTCTCGCTGAGTCAGCCCTAAATCAACTTCTTTACTGCCTTTCTTAGGTGAGACCTTTAGGTACTTAAAGGGAAACTGCCCTAAAAACAAAATATTGAAATATCCATGACAAGGGTTGAGAATCCTAACATATAACTGATTCATAATGCATGCTATATTAAATCATCATGAATGGGAATCGATCTTGTATATATTTCGGAATTAATAAAGGGCAGAAGACCTTTATTTGTTGGACGAGCTTATCATCATCTGAAGTCCATCCTTCCACTGCGCTTATCGTCATGATAATCACGTCTGCTCCTGCGGCAGCTGCTTCAGATCTCTGGACTCCTGAACAAGAAAATATTGTACGAGTTTTTCACTCCTTCAAATCTTCTGCAAATATTTACGTGCATGTTTATTAATCTCATAAATTAATCCCAAAATGCTTTGCTGTCAATCTGCAATCAAATTTATTCACCTGAATTTATCTGATAGCAAAAAAAATTCCTCAACTTCAAAGAAAACAAAAACTTCACGATTACATCCCAGATCAATAACAAAAAAATCTAAAAAATTCAAATGACTGTGCTACATTCGGCATGAAGTTTTGTTTATGGAAGCGTAACAAATAAAACTTATTATCTCAGAATACATGCCAATCATTCTATAAGCTTTAACTTACCAATCCTTTCCACCAAATCATCAGTTTCTCGAATGCCAGCAGTATCCAGAAGAGTGACAGGTATCCCATGAACCGTAACATTGGCTTCAATGATGTCCCTTGTGGTGCCAGCGATTTCAGTAACGATTGCTCGGTCACTCTGCATACTAGCTCAAGATAATGCCATCAATGAGGAAGAGAGAAAACAAAATTGATTATCGAAAATAATGGAACAGGAAATATCTCGTTCATAATGAAAAACCATTGGGCGAAGCTTTTTTGAAACGTACTTTGTCGATTTCCATTTTCCAAGAGAGCAAGAGAGAGAAAGGGTTTATTTTTCCGTTATTCTTGAAACTTGGTTTATTATTCCATTTCAATGTACTTCATCAATTTACATCTTCATGGAGAAACCATGAGAGCTATTCTCCGTCTAGGATGACCTTGGAAGGGTATAGAAAGAGAGAGAGATAGAAGAAGAACGGTTACAGGTCTGGATAAGTGACTGAAGACCCTCAGGGGGGATTTTCCAACCAAATGCAACAAACATGTTCAAGGAATTTTTTGAATCCAAATCCTTGTCTGCATCTATTTAAAGGAGAATTAAAGTGAAGACAAATAACTGAACTATCATTGATACGTCCGAAATCCTAACAACTAGATAAGAAACAAGAAAAGCCAAATTGATCGGAGATGGCAATTGAATGTGAGAAAAAGTAGCTCAAAAGGATGGAATAATCGAAAGTAAGAAACAATCTTAATAAACCTACTTTGCTCCATGCGTTTAGAAGACTGGACTTTCCGACATTTGGTCGCCCAATGATTGCCACCTACGAAATGATACAGAAAGATCTCATAAAACACACAGATGAAACTAATGAATATGTATTCATGGTTGAATATCTATCAGATTAGCCAAAAAATATTGCCGGCCAATAGTTAATACTTTATGGTATCGCATGTGCAGTTCCATTTTACTTACCAAAACTGTGTAAAGAGAAATCAAATGTGCGTTAATAAAAAAATAGAACTACGAATAGAAAGGACCAAAATGTCAAAAAGGATATTACCTGGAGGCCAGACTGAAGAAGCCTTTCATAGCTTCCGGCATCTAATGCCTCGTGAACATCTTTCCACATCCCATCTATAATACCAGTGACATGGGTGCTGTCTAATTCAGGCATTTCGTCATCAAAATCTATGCGTGCTTCGATATCCACGAGCAACTCAATGCATTGGTTCCGCAGAGAGTTGACCATGGAAGAAAACCCACCCTAATCAAAGAAAAACCTTAAAATTTATATACAAATAAATAAATAAAATTATATTCAATACGAATGCATGCCTGAATCCCAGCTAATGCAGAGTCGGCAGCTGCTATGGACTTGGAAGATACGAGCCTCTCAACGTTTTCAGCTTGTGAAAGGTCTAGACGACCGTTTAGAAATGCTCTCAGAGTGAACTCACCTGATTCATGAAGAGTATATTTAACCAAAAGCAGAATTATTCAGTCTGAAAACAATGATAAAGTACGTTTTCACAAAACTTAGAATGGTTAAATAACAACATTAGCATAAAAAATGTATTAATAGAGTCACGCATTAGGTATCCACCGAAAGAGATATTTATATATAGAGAGGATCATGATATGATTTTGCTATGCAAGCATGAAGAATGAAGTAAGAACATGGTACAGAAAATCACTGCTAAGAGGAGACTGATTGGCCCATGGAAATGTAAGTAGGTGAATGACGTGTATCTAAGTTGATTTAAAAGAGAACGCCTACTATAAATGGATTGCCGGATACAGCAACTCTTAATGACGAGAGCCGAATGCAAGTTCTCGGCCAAGATCTCATTCAAGAAGCATTATTTCATGAATTAACGTCATTGCCTTACATCTGCCATTGATATCCAAAGGGAAATCAAGAAACAGCTGTGGCCAAATTCCCACCAGTCAGCGTTGAGTCAACCCTTTGAATTTTCCAAATAACTCTATCATTTTTCCCCATAAACTGCTTAGGGACCTATCCCATCAGTTGATCTGTCAAAGTTTAGCCATTTAATTCATATAAACAGGGATTGAAGAAATACCTCGCTCAGAAAAATATATGGATAAATACTACACTCTCTGACGTCCTTTTCTTTGAACAGGCATCAATTAAATCTTTAACAGCATGAATTAACCCTAAAAGAGGGAAGTTCGAGTAAAATACAGAACCTGGTTCAGCAAGCCTGGCTCCAGCTTCCAAGCAAGCTCTTAAAACACGGTGCAAGCAAATGTCATTTCCATGACACTGAAGCTCCACCACGTCTTCCCTGGTGTAGGATCTTGGTGCCAACATAGGAACTGCTAAAACCTGGAGTAGATAAAAAAAAGGGATTTAGAAAAGGATTATTGATTAACAAAAAAGGCACTTATTTTTTGTGTAGGATCGTTCCAAGATTGTGAAGTGGCAGAGAAAAGGCGGAAAATTAGAAAATGAAGATCTTGATGTTTCGCATGTAAATTTGATATGCATTAGTTAAAATGTGCCATACCGTTCCAAATTATGAAGTGTGAGCGAAAATATGTCAGAATTAGGATTTGAAAAAATTAAATAGGAAAAATAAAATTAAAAGGGAAGAGAAGACATTTGGAATTTGCATTTAATTTAAGTTTTCGTGTTTTGGATTGAGCTGAACAAACGACACCCAATTCAATAATTTAAACTACATTGAAGATCTCCCAAATTGCTCAAGCCTATGCCGGACAAAATTCTCGTTCAAGAATTTAAATAGCAGGATGAATCAAACGAAGTTAATCCCCCAAAACGCAAACATGAAATCACACAGAAGATGAAGTTGAACAACAGAAAATTCAGAAATTCAAAAAACTCCCACCTCATCAATGACATTTCCCTGATGATCTAAGACCACACCATATTCAACAGAGTGGCTGATGGGTATCCATCGGGGGATCTGGTCACTCCCAAACTTCCTGGCCTTTGCCGGGCGAAAGATCTGACCAACAATCGACACTGCCGCCGGACCAGACAGCCGAACGATTCCCACGGCCGCCGGACCGCCGCCCAATGATGTCACAATGGCAGCGATTGTGTTGGAACTCTCCACAAGGGAACCCCCCTTCTCATCATCTGAAGATGCTATGCGTTCGTCCTCTGTTTGAACTAACCCATCCCCTGAAGAAGATAAAGAGATAAATTAATTTACTTTAGTCTTTTCAAAAGAAAAGCTATTAACTGTAGAAATCCAGAATATAATTTCATGAAATGAACCCAGGAGGAATTTCTTGAGAGGAACGGAGGATAAAATTGCTAGAGAGGAACCCAAAAAGAAAATTTCTAGAGAGATACCCAGAAGATAATTTCTTAAGAGGAACCCAGAAGGGAATTTCTCAACTTATTCTTTCTGTTTTCCTCCCATGAATTTCTCGGGAGGAACCCATAAGAGAAGAACTGGAGAGGAACCCAGTAGAAAGTTACTAGAAAGATGTCCAGAAAAGAAAAACTTGAGAGGAACCCAGAAGAGAATTACTGGAGAGCAACCCATAAGATAGTTTCTTGCGAAGAACTCAGAGGAGAAGAACTTGAGAAAAATCAAGAAGAGAATTACTTGAGAGGAACCCACTTGATAACTTCTTGCGAGGAACTCAGAAGAGCAGAACTTGAGAAAAACCGAGAAGCGAATTACTTGAGAAGAATCCGGAAGAGAAGAACTTGGAAGGAACCCAAAAGATAATTACTAGAGGGGAGCCCAGATTAGAAGAACTTGAGAAAAACCCAGAAGAGAATTGTTTGCGAGGAACCCATAAGATAATTTCTTGCAAGGAACTCAGATTGGAAGAACTTGAGAAAAACCCAGAAGAGAACTACTTGAGAAAAACCCAGAAGAGAACTACCTGAGAAAAACCCAGAAGAGAATTGCTTGAGAGGAACCCATAAGATAATTTCTTGCAAGGAACTCGGATGGGAAGAACTCGAGAAAAACCAAGAAGAGAATTACTTGAGAGGAACCCAGAAGAGAACTACTTGAGAGAAACCCAGAAGAGAATTAACGGAGAGGACAGAAAATACTTATATTGAGAGTAACCCGGAAGAGAAGTACTGGAGAGGAGCGTACCTCTGGCAGCAAGGTAGGAGATTGACGCCTTGCAAATGGGTATTCGCAGAGAACGGCGAGAAAGGAAGGGGAGTCTCGCTATTTGAGGAAACCCCCATGGGAAAAGAGGAAGATGCTTGCCCTTGCAAGAGAAGCCAAGCAGGTGGCATAAGCGGATGGCTGCGGCCATTGCGCTTCTCGCCTCCTCCTATGCAGGGCAAAAGGAGAAAGACAGCTTTGAAATGCAAATAACAATGCTGATGAAAACTTATACAGGTTCTCTAGTATTTATATTTTCTTAAGTTTCTTTACATAGTAACTTAGATGTATAACTTCGCATGAAAACTTTCTTGGAAAGGTTTAAGGAATGTGACAACTTGATACCCTATGTTTAAGGATGGGTAGAATCTTTGAACATAGTCATCCATATAATTCTTAATGAAGTAAATTGCTAGACATCTGATATGGTAGTGCATCAACCTTGATAGAAATTTCTTATGAACTTCTGAATTGTGAAACATCTCTTGATTTCGACTATAGAGAATACTTGAGAAACATATGTTGATATTGAGAATTACTTATTTTGTGGTTCGAGTAAGAAGTTACTTAGATTTAAGTTGGAGAAGTATCATGTCTGCTTGAATTAAAATGTAAGATACAATTTTCAAATATGAAAACAGTTCCATGCCGATGATAACTTTGCAAATTTTATAGAATTAATTACTTATTCATATTATTTTTCAGTTTTTATATACATGTGTAATTTAAGTATGTTCTCTGTACGTTCTACCACATGAGAAAGATGCACAAATATTTATAGTCAACGTATAAAATTAATTTTACTAAACTAGGGTCAATCAATGATGTTTGCACTTTTTTAAAAAAATGGGAATTTTTTTTGAGAATATATTACAATAATGATCAACAATAGTTTATGCAAAAATATATAAAGACTCAAATTCATAAACATCCTGAAGTTTTTAAATGTTTGAAAGCTTGTTTTTTCCATTATTGTAGTAGAGACAATTCATTTTGTTCAGACTAAACTTGACTTTTGATAGAAAAGCAAAAAATATTATTCAATACTTGATTAAATGGATGTTGACATATTATTGCAGCTACCTAGTTTTAAGCATTTAATTTAACCATGGTTGTTTACACGTTTTCATTATTCCTAATCTCTCACAGTATCCTCATATGATGTGTGAAAAAATAGCAAAAGTTTATGTAGAGAGCATAGAAATGGTCATGGACCCACACAAGGAACCTTTTTCTAGAAGAGAGCATTGCCAAGGGAGAAACGTTAAATGACAAAAATATAAGCAATTCTTATATGATATAGATGACTCGTCTAAGTGAGATAATGCAGCCCCTTAGATAGGTCTGGTAAGTACCACTGTTGTAGATAAAAATTATATAGTACAAAAAATGTAAAATTTCAATCATGATTTGAAATATAGAGTTTTTTTATGGAATCACAACCTAGTTGTGGCAATCCATAGTCGCATATGGGACTCACCTCCCTCATTTAGGCTTTGAACATGGAACCAGTTTCCTTAACTTTGTGAATTTATCTCAGACGACTTGTTAATGTTAGTCTAGCTAGACATCGCTTCGCCCTACAACTATTGAGTTCTACATGCCTAGATATGAATGGAGAAATCATAATATTCACAGCGGCAGACTTAAACAGAATCGAACAACACCATTAAAAATATTAAACTAAGAACATGTGCACATATCACATCCGTGATTTCTTGGATCTCGGAATGAGACGAGTCAAGCTGCTCAAGTGTCCAGCCTCTAGAAGTATCCACAAAGTCCTCAGCACAGTGGATCTCCTCCTTTTCATTGACGAGCCCTGTTCAATCTCCATTGCCGTCGTTACACCGTCTTGATACTCAATGTCCTTCTCGAGTATCCTTCGAATAGGAATATTTAGAACACATGATTAAAGACTAGTGATCTCTGTATTACGATCTCATCATAATTCACTTAGTCTGATCATGTATTCATGGACTTCATTATAAGCATCACACGTGCATTATAATGAATATGTTCCTTTAATGAATATGGAACGAGATGTGGAATGTGTGGTTGGCTTGCCGACCACATATATTTCCATCAACAACCTCAACCCTTGAGTTACTTTTTCTGATAAATATTTTTTTATAAAAAATGGAGCCTTGTTGGCCTTGTCCCTGGTTGTTGCTCCTAGGTGTTGTATATATGAAAAAATGAAGGGTAAATGTGATATGAGGGTCTGCTTACACATAGAAGCATATGAATTAGAAGATTAAACTAGCGGATGCCCTCAAAACGATGTGAGAAAGGGACGAGAAGAACTAGAGATGTATCTTATGAATGAAAGATAAAAACTAGGCCCATGGTTGAACCAGTAGCCTCCCCAATTTTGAGCATCACGACCTAATGACCTAGTGCTAGGCGGAACCATCAACTGCTCATGGTCCAAGAGTCGCAACTGTTTAATGACCCTAGGCTCTACATAACTGGTACAATGCACTAGTTCTCAATGGAATTAGATACCACTCTAGTTCAAGAAAGTAGGCAATTGACGATCGGAGGAGGTACATGAAAACACACTAATTATGAGGTTAATACCATGAATTTTACATATTTTTATGCACTAAAATGATAAAAATGGGTTTAATCATTTCTATAATGATTAAATCCAATTTTAAGTGATATTCTGATTTTTGGGTATTTTAAAGGATTTCGTGGCATCATATTCTTAAAGAAAATAAATTTCTTAATTGGAACATATTTTTATAGAATGTTATGTCATTACAACCTGACATATATTATTTTTAAGATGGAATATTTATTTACTATATTTATATGATTTGGAATTTATTTTTGGAAATTATTTAAGGGTTAGTGATATCATTTTCCCCTGCCATGTGTCACCATTTGATTTGACCCAATGGTGACCAATCGCATACTTCTACAATTATTAGTGCATCTAATTGTTGCAAAAATATGCTATCATGGTATAATCATAAAATAACATGTTATTTTTAATAATAAATTCATGTATTTAATGTGATTATTTTCATTGAAATTATCATGTATGCATGTTTATCATAATATTTTGATGCCCTGATGGAATATCTTATGAATAGGAATGTTTAGGATACATGTTTGAAAGTAATGATCACCTTATTATAATCTCATCATAATTCATTTATCACTACACATCCTTGGAAATCATTAGAAATATCACATGTGAATAATGATGACTATATTTAATCAATAAAATAAACAATACATAGCAATGCAATCAGCCAATTATGTGCATCACACTCATAATTCCATCACATGCATATAGCCAATAACGTGTATCATATGCATAATTCCATCACATGCATGTAGCCGATCACTTGCTCTGCATTTGTGACCCACAGCTCACCCCACTAACACGAAAATACCACAATAACTAAATACTGAGATTCGAAAACCCATAAATCCTGAAATAAATACAAATATTTTTAAAAAATATATTTCAACATAAATGAGTCACTAGTTTATGGGATAGATTCAAATAAATCTTGAAAATTTTCAAACTAGGTTAAAAGGTTCTATTCAATAAAAAAATTGTATATTCATTTTTGGCTTTAATTTCATGCCTAAAAATTTATATTTTATTAATTTAAATATAATCTTAGTAATAAATTACATTTCAATGTACTTGATGTCAAATTTATATAAAGTAAAATATAACATACATTATTTCAATCAGTTCATTGCATAGAATAATGGCTAATGACATGCATTATATTATGGAGATTATATCATGAATCATTCGGGCTCAATACAAGGTCTATGAAACATTATGGGGGAAACAATCAGATTAATATTGCTATTGATTCTTGATCCTCCGCGATATTTTATTATCTTTGATGAGATTCTATTGACACCTTAGTGTTTTTCCTTAATCTTTTGAGATATGAAATATGTTGGTTATCCTTTCCCCATTTATAGACCTTTCCTTGTGTGTCTTTTACCCTTTCCTTGGTACGTACATTTTTATAGGTACATAATTTTTTTATTAATGTATTCATCTAGGGTCTTTTAAACATAATATATAATGGGCTATTTATCCAAACAATGACTCTGAATATTTTTGTAAACTGATATAATTCACAAAGTACGTTATCATGTCTGATGGCCCAAGTTTTTATGGTTTATGATTGGTTGACATAAAAAATTAGGGGTCAGGATGTGCCCAATGTTAGTACCAAAATCAGATCCGGCGTCCCAATATCAGAATACGATATTCGGATATTACATACCAAAATCCATACCAAAACATGGTATCCAGAAAGGGATATTGAATATCTGGATATTGATTTCAAATCTAAAGACCCATTGCCCCATATGGAAAAATACAAAAAACAAAAAATTTAAACAAAAATGCACTATGATGGAGGACCATCCAGTCGACTGCGCCCAGATACATCGCCAGCCCCGTCGTGAAACCCAAGCCAACGTGAAGTATCCACAGTTCCACTATCAGGTTTGACAAGCAGCATCGTCGTCTCGCTACATGTCAAATGTCTGGGAGTAAATTTCATGTTTTTCTGTTTTCATCGTTGTTGGACTGTTGGGAGGCCCCTCCTGCACGAGTACCGGCCTCCTGTATTTTTCGTTTATTTAAATTCTGATTAAGTGTCCTCTTTAGGGGAAGAAAACCTTGATGGGGTTTCTCCTCTCGTAAAGAGTCCTCTTAAGGGAAGCCCAATAGGCTTCCCCCTTAAGAGGGGCCCAATAGGGCCACCCACCCACCCCCCCCCCCCCACCCACAAATGCCACTTCCCCACATTATAAGAAGGGGAAGAGTGGACGTGGAGAAAAAGAAGTCATTGTTGTCTTGTTGAAATCCAGATCTCGTTGTTCATGTTGGCAGTTATTGTTGTTCTTTTGAAAGAGTTGATGTTTGTGTTGAAGTTGTTCTTGTTCATCTCGTTGTCTCTCTGAGATCTGATTGGGAAGGAAAAAAGGAAACAAAACCAATTGAGATTACAGCTATTTTCACTGGTCTCTCCAATCCAGGCGCCAGTAGTTTCTTCTCCAGTACCGGCCATCAAATTGCCTGAAGAAGGTTCAACAGTGACAGAACCCCAACTGATAGAAGAAATCGAAGACTTATTGTTTCCTTTGGCATTTCATTTCTTCCTCAGAGAATTCTTCCAATAAATTGTTCTTGTTTATGATCATTTGCCGTAGAGTTTGTCACGGTGGAATTACACAGTCGATTTACCTCTTCCCGTCGATCTGTTGGCCCGTCGCTCTATCGAGGCATTGAAGAAGAAGAAGAAGAAATTCATTCGTTGTCATTCAGTTCGAGTTCAACTACACGTTTCTCCTATCATTCGTTGTCATTCATTTCAGACGGCTATGATTGCAGCATCATTTTCGTGCACTGTCAACTTGCTAAACATCGACGGTGTCCGATTTTGGGTGTGGTTGTTGTCGACATCAGCGGATCTCCAGCATCGCTGTGCCAATTATCTGGAGCCCCAACACGATTGTGTCCTTCCCCCGCATCTCCACACAACTATGTATTCCGATTTCCGACCATCGGATCATGCTGGAGTGCATCTTCAACAGCGGTGCTAGTTATCAAGTTGAGTTCTACCATTAGGAAATCGAGACATCTGCTGCCAAGGCTTGTTATCAGCGACCAAACGGTTGATCTGATTCATCCACGCGGAAGTTCTTTGGAGGGCTTTGTCAACCCTTCGACGAGAATCTCTTGCGATAATCAACTTGACATCTTGAAGCACTTCTCTTCTGTTGACTCGCCCACCTCCAGTCACAGGTCATCCATTCCTCCCCCTTTATTTTTAGTGTTAGTTGCGTCTTTCAGTACCGTCCTCTGATTGCTCATCGCCTGAGGGAGTTTGCTACGGCATATAGGTTAGCCACTATACTTGTGTGAGAAATTATTGACGGTATCGGAACTGATTGACTACGTTGGCGGTGTGGACACTCTTGGACAAGGACGTTCCCCTCTCGTCGCCTTTTGATCTGCTCACACGAATTACTGGGAACTTGCTCGTGACTACACCCGTCACGTGTCATATAACTGTACCGCGTCTTGGGTCAGTTGACGGCTGACATATTTCTCGTTGAAATTTCTTAAATATTTGCATCATAACATCGCTTTTCATCGCATCCTTGTTCGATCCTCTCTAGTGAAACACGAACCACCTCGGATCGGTCGTCGTTTTACACCACAGTGTAAAACCTACTTAGTTCTAGAAATCAATGTTAAGAAGACTTGACCCTGTCAAACTGGACTTGGATTTCGTGAGACTTAATGGACTTTGGGCTGGGCTGGGATAATCATGTCTAATTTGAGTTTTGATTTACCTACTAAGATTTCAACCAATCTAACTGAATTGAATACATTGAAAATGATTAATATTATTCAAACAGAGACAAAATATAAATACTGTAGCTTAATTACATAGGTATCTTTTCATAATAAATTGTTCATTAATTTGATTTATATTTCAGCTTATATATCAGAGATCAAAGAAATTGATAGACGACACCAATATCCGATATTGTAACCCCTGACAGGAAGCTGGTGCTGATATCTAGATAGCTAATGGTATCCATATTGGTACTGTAGTAATCGGTGTCAAATATCATCACCAGAAATTCAGATAATGGTAAAGATGGATATAGATTATTCCATATCTGATATGTGGTACATCATCCATCTCAATATCATCATCTGATACCCGGTGAACACTACTCTATAATGGCTAAGTGAAAACTCGAAATTATCTCATATTGATATTTTCATCTTGCGCATTTCAATTACCATAAAATTAATTTTATTCTTGATATGAACAAGCACTTTATGCTTTAGATTGATAGGTCCAGGCTGATGACGTGCGGCTGATGAGGTGCAGCTGATGCATGATAGTAACCATGCTATTGTGTAGCAAAGCTCCTCTCCTGGAACTGACCAAATGATGTTACCCTCTAGGTATGAATGAGAGATATAGTATACATGCTCTAGGTTAATTTAATACCCTTTAGAATTCTGAGAAGATGTGACGGAAGTAAAACAAAAAGATTTTTATAATTGGATGTTACCAGATGATCAGATCCATTGTCAGTAAATGGAATAGAACTAGAGTAGGATCAATCTTGACTTAACATAACTGGGAAATTGACCTTAGTGTTTTGAAATTAGCTTACGAGTGTTATATCTTGCAAGTTAGATAGAGATTTATTTCCACAAAATTTATAAAAAAATTGTTTATGTTCACATATAATTAAAAGGGAATTTATAACTACTCATTGGTTTCTAAAAATTCATAAAATATGTATAATTATTAGTTGGACCAATGATTGTTTATAAAATAGGAATAAATATGTATATGCATTATTTCAATCAATAAAATTTACACAATGATAATAAATTACATGTAATTGCATGTTATGTAGGATTTATCACTTATAAACACATTTTCACAAAAGGTTTATGGTTCAAGATTTCAACAAGATTCACCCTTGGGTAGAATTTTTAAGAAATATGATAACTATTTAAATTTCTTGAGATTTATAAATCTGTGATTTTTTGAAATCTTACCACAATGAAAAATATGAATGATATCACAACAAATAAGTCAATGTACACCAATTTTTCTTGCATTATATCTTTATTATATCTATTAAAATATTAGTTTTCCTATTTTTCTAAATTTTACTCTTATCTGAAGAAATCCTTATTTGAGGTCAAGATAAATCTGCGAAAAAACCTTTTTAAGATTTTGAGCTATGGTAATCAGGCTTCTGCAAATACCAACTGAAAGTATTCAGAAATATTATTTTATAATTCAGGGAAAGTACACATGCATCAAAGTGACCTCCATCTGAGCTTTAAGGTAAAATATATCATTATTAAATTTTTTTGAGATGGTAAATTCGAGTGAAGGTGAGTCATAAAAAATAGGGTTTTTTTCACTACAATCTTCAGGAGATGAGTTACTCAGATTGTGAGCCTTTCCATTGATGGTAAAATATATCATCATTTGAAGCTAGGCATTTGAAAATCGTCATAAGCAAGGTCCACAATTTGTAATTTCTAGTATAAATATAAAAAACTTATTTATTTTTGTTATCAGTTAAAGAGAAAACTTGATGCATCTGTCTGTTTATAATATGCCATTTTAAAAGATAAAGTAAATAAAATCTACTTTCATTATATGTTTCTTTCATGAATAACTACTACTAAATTCTAATTCTGAATATCTTCTTCAGAATATATACATTTAAAATTTGAAAGATCCTATTCAAAGTCTCATACTGCATTACACAGTTTATATCCTCAATTTGAATCTGATGTACTATTATAAATTTTATACCATAAATTTCATCCCCTTCTATTTGGCCATAGTTATCTCGTTGATATTGTGATGGAGTATTATTTCAACATCTATCATCTAAAAAAGGCCTATTCTTGAGAATTGATAAACATCTTACACTTTTCATCTATTTTTATACCTGCTTATTTTTTTTGTAAACTAATCTGCGGCAACAATTATGTGAAAGGTACATCATTAATGAACTAGTTTTATTTTCCAGGATTGAGTAATAATTCTAATTTTTTTTAACAGGTACTGTTCTGTTGAGACTGACCTGCATTTGAAGACAAAAGATCAAGAGCAAGCTCTAAGATTTATAGCCATGTTGTGGAAAATAATGTGAAACATTGAGCATAATTTCATTAGTCCACGAAATTATGTGCTCAATGTTTTATGAACAACGTACCATCAGGGAAAGTGGTACACAATTAAGTGTTTGCGGTAACTTCTTGCCATTTTGAAAATGGAAAATCTTTTAATCATTGACCAGATTTGCGGACATGTTTCCTAAGCTACATTGCAAAAATGCCATGCATCAATAAAGTTTTAAGCTTCGCGAAAAGCCACATTATCTGTGAAGTTTTAAGATATGCTTTCTACCTCAAACCCTTTTTACCTTATTTTGTCATTCTTTATATCATATTTGATTCCTTCTGTTTCATTTTAGTGTATTAGAATATTTTCACATTAATTTTCTGTCTAAATACTATTTCCTCCATTTTGTATTTGTCAAAAGTCACCATTAAAAATACGTCATCTCCAAAATTTTCGATACCTTCTGCGGAGCATTTTGTCCAAGTAAAAATCCCAAACTTATAAAGGACTTTGCACTTACACTATATATTTCTAAGTTAAATACATATAGCGGTTCAAAAACGTTTGTGGCCGTGGAATGATCGTAACTGGGGTTTTCAGGCTCTACACTGCATCGTTCTCTCTCTTTCTCTCTCTAAAAAACAGCGAAAGAGAAGAGACTTAGCCTGTTCGTTCAGCTTTCCCCGGGGATTTCAAGTTCAAATCGCCGAATCTCTAGCGAGTTAGTTCATCAGCGGAGAGAAAAGTAACAGGAATTGGTCTCTCCTTTCTATAACTGATCACCCATTTATCGCTGAACTGACAGAGATTCTTAAGGAAGGTAGAGAAAAAAATGGAAGTTCGTTTTTCTCTCTCTCTCCCCTCTCTTTCCTCTCTTTCCTCTCTCTCTCTCTCTCCCTCCCTCTCTCTATCTCTCTCCTTTTCTTTCTCTCTCTCTCTCTCTATCTCTATCTCGCTCCTCTCTTTCTTTCTCTCTCCCTCTCTCTATCTCTATCTCGCTCCTCTCTTTCTTTCTTTCTCCCCCTCCCTCTATTTCTCTCCTCTCTTTCTTTCTCTCTCCCCTCTCTATCTCTATCTCTCTCTTCTCTTTCTTTCTCTCTCCCCCCTCTCTATCTCTATCCCTCTCTCCCCCCTCTCACTATCTCTCTCCTCTCTCCTCTCTCCTCTCTCTCTCTCTTTCTCTCTCCCTCCTCTCTATCTTTATCTCTCTCCCCCTCTCTCCTCTATCTCTTTCCCCTCTCTATATCTCTCTCCTCCCCCTCTCTCTCTAACCTCTAACTTCACCTTATAAAGTCGCCCCCAGCCATCATCCACCACGCCTAATTCTCCAACCCATCTTCCTTCCGTCCCTCCTCTCTTCTCCCTCTCTCTCTACTCCCCTTCTCTTTCCTGTGCGAGGAAGAAGATGGCAAGGTTCTCCACATCTCCCCTCTTCTCCATCGCCATGGCCACGGCTATCTTTGCTTCCGCCATCGCCACCGCGCCCGCGGCCGCGCCCGCGCCCGCCGCGGCCGACTGCTCGACCGTCATCTATGGAATGCTCGACTGCTTCGACTTCGTCGTCGAAGGCAGCGCCGAGACCGCGCCTTCGCTCTCCTGCTGCAACGCCATCGTTGCCGTGGTGCAACTCGACCCTCTCTGTCTCTGCGACGCCGTGAGAGAGAGCGCCGCCATGAACCTCGGCCTCAACTTGACCAGAGCCATTACCTTGCCTGCCCATTGCCACATCCCCTTCCCCAATCTCCATAACTGCGCCGGTTCCCTTCTTCTCCTTCCTCTCTCTCTCTCTCTCTTTATCGCTTTCTCGCTCTATCGCTCTATCGTTCTATCGTTACATCGTTCTATCGGTCTGTCGCTCTATCGCTCTATCGCTCTATCGCTCTCTCGCTCTATCGTTCTGTCGCTCTATCGCTCTATCGCTCTTCTCGCGCTCTTCTCTCACTCTCTGTCGTTCCTCGTTCTTTTTTTCTATTGCTCTTCTTTACGCTTCTCGCGCGCTTCTCTCTCTCTCTCTGTCGTTCCTCGTTCTTTTTTTTCTATTGCTCTTCTCTATGCTTCCCGCGCTCTTCTCTCACTCTCTGTCGTTCCTCGTTCTTGTTTTCTCTCGCTCATCTCTCTGCTTCTCGAGCTCTTACTCCCTCATCTCTCTCCCTCTTTCTCCTCTCTCTATCGCTCTTCTCTCTCCCTCTTTCTCCTCTCTCTATCGCTCTTCTCTCTCCCTCTTCACTCTCCGTGTCATCTCTCTCTCTATCGCTTCTCTCCCCCTCTCCTCTCTCTTCGTTTTCGCTCTTTCTTTTGTTTACTGATTCTGGGTTTTGTGGATTTGTGAAATTACAGGGACGAGCGATGCGATAACGCCGGCGATATCGCCGGAGCCGCCGGCGCCGGCGAGTTTTCCGCCACGAACTCCGGCGCCGGCTAGTTTTCCGCCGCGAACTCCGGCGGCGCCGCCGACTGCTGATGCCTGGTCTCCTGTTCCACCCATGTCTAGCTCGGCTCCTCCCCCTCTCCGTTTTGCAGCGGCCGCTGTCGTTGTTCTTGCTGCCTTCTTCTTCCATATTTAAGATTGAGAGATAGGGATGTAGGTAGATTGATAGAGAGATCTGGGTTTTGTTTAGTCGGTTTATGATTCTGTTTTGCGGATGTCTGCTGCTTGTTCTTGGCAGGAAGGCATGAACTGATCATGTTTTGGTTGCTAGAGTTTGCTGGCTTTTCTTTTTTGTGATGGAATTCTGGGATGTGGTTTCCTTCTACGTAATCAATCAATTTAACGATCGGTCAATTGATCGATCGAGAAAGAAAGAGACAGAGAGAGAGAAAGAGAGAGAGACCAGAGAGATGGAGAGAGAAATAAAGATATATATATAGAGAGAGAGAGATAAAGAATTTTAAAGAGATAGATAGAGGGGAGAGAGAGGGAGGGAGGGAGAGAGACCACAGAGAGAAAAATATAGAGATATAGAGAGCGATAGAGAATAGTAGAGGGATAGATAGAGGGGAGAGAGGAAGAGAGAGAGGGAGGGAGGGAGAGAGAGAGGAAAGGGAGGGAGAGAGAGTCGGATAAAGGGAGAGAGAGGGGAGAGAGAATAGAGAGAGATATATAGATAAATAGAGATAAAATTTAGAGAGACAGATATCTAAGATAGAGAGAGCTGGAGAAAGAGAGAGGGAGAGGGAGAGAGAGAGAGAGAGAGAGAGAGGGAGAGAGAGAGAGAGAGAGAGAGAGAGAGAGAGAGAGAGAGAGAGAGAGAGAGAGAGAGAGAGAGAGAGAGAGAGAGAGAGAGAGAGAGAGAGAGAGAGAGAGAAGAAGAAGAAGAAGACAAGGAGAGAGAGAGAGAAGAAGAAGACAGTGAGAGAGAGAAAGAGAGGAAGAAAGGGAGGGTGGGAGAGAGAGAGAGGAAGAGAGAGGGAGAGAGAGAGAACTCGAATACTGGCTCACAATCTCTTCCTTCACTCAAAAAATGGAATATAGTGATTAAGATTTTGTATGGGATTCATTAGAGTCTGAACAAGAGATGTTTTCATGATACTGCAAAAGCTGTTTGGCTGCCATCGTCAGTATTCGATGGGAACCTATGACTTCCATATTTGACATCAAGGCTCTACATCCAAGTTATACTATCTTTCATAGTATCATTCTCACATATTGTTATTAGAGAGAGAGAAATAGAGGAAAACACATTAACATTACACTCTTCATCATGTTTTTGATACATGAAATTAAAATTAGTTCATGCAATATTTCATTATTCTTTAATATATCTCAAGTTTAAAAATATAATCAAATTCATCAAAAATGGAAAAAATAAAGCATTTTTTTACTTTTTGGTAAATTCATGATCCTTTGCGATGCAAGGGATTTCCTTGGATCATGCTATTTTATCATTTAGAAGGTTGATACTAGTCCTATTGTTCAGAGTCTTTTAGAATATCAAATAGTATATGTAAGACTATAGATTTTGATGAAGGGTTTAAAACAAGAAAGGAGGCAATGATTGAACATATGGTGAGTTCCATGCATATACACAATCAGAATTTGCCAAATTCCTGGTATGCATATGACATTCCCACTTAATGATGTCATTCAATCATTCAACGTGGCTTATAAGAAGGAGATCATGCTTTTGTTAGGTGATTGTTTGCTGATACACTATAAGCGGCATAATCACAAGTATATGGGCTGAAACATATTACAACCCTCTCAGTTATACCTGTACTGACCATGCAACCATTCAATGGTAGACCAACCAAATCAGATGTTAAAGACATATAGGGTGATAATATTTGGGGCATCTAATGTATATTAGGATTGGAGTTGATGCTCTACAATCAGAGCTTGCATTTGCGGTTCACACCTGACTAATCCAGCATGTTGAGAGCACAGTTATAGTTTAAAGCCATAGTCTAATCATGAAAATGTAAATTATATTTGAAATATTTACTCGCGTGAAAACTAAAAAATATATTTTCTACCTCATTAATGTTTTCTTCTAAAAACTACAATAATTTTATATATTTATGAGCAGGTGAGAAAAATGATCCACAAAAACTTCTAGGAGGGAAGTTTGCGTATGACCTTGGTGACAACTGATTCGAATTTTAATACATGAGCATTATGTTTAAGCTACATCAAATAGAACATGAGTATATAAAGTAAGGCATATGCTCATCTAACCTTAAGTTGGTCCATACATGATTCTCCCTTATATAACTACCTATTCAAAGGTTTAATTTTTAAAATTTGTTAGTCTTATTATCCTACCATTCGGTCTCTGTCAAAATCCTAGATAGGACTTGATCATGAGCATTGGGTGGTTGCACTGTCATTGAATGGCGCGCGTAGAATGCTCAAACTGCCTTTCACACAACTGGCTGAACATTCCCTCAATCTCCCCCCCTCCCCCTCTTCTCAATGCTTAGGGCCTATGGTAATGTGAATTGAGAGCTATGATCCATTGTTCATAAAAATCATGAATTAAATAAATGAATCATTGAGGTGATTGGCCCATATTGCTCGCTATAGGACTATAGTTGGGTGTGGGCGCCTTCGTGTGGGAGAAGAAGAAAGCAAGATGTGTAAGAACCGAGAGGTTGATGGATATTATGTCACCCAAAAGCCAACACACTATTATGTCTCGTTGATATTTACTGAATTAAACTTTATTCATTATCATTCTTGTATGATATTTATAATGAAGTCCTTGAATATACGGAATGACCAAGTGAATTATAATGAGGTCATAAAATGGATATCACTATAATTTAAAAATATTTTATTCATTCATGTTCAAAGGATACACCAATTATAAAAAATATGGATATAATAACATTTTTGAATTCTACTATTATGATGATTACTGTTTATCATGTAGCCATTGGTGTGGGGCCCGTAAGGATAGATGGTGGGTGGCATTTAGGGAAAGATTTCACTTGATTGGACCCTATGAATCCATGAATGGTATTATACTTAACTATCAACAAGGTTGACTCATGTCATGGTTGTGTAAGTGGTTCATAGACATGAGAAACCAAAGAAATCTTGTTGATATACTGTTATGTTTTGACTATGATGAGGAGAGAGAAAAGGGATGGCTAGAATTGCTCCAACTTCAAAGCATGATATTTGACAATCTAGAGTTGAAATTTTTAGGGATACTTTATATTTACCCATTATTTCCATATATACCCTTTGACCTATAAATAGAGGTGTGGATCACTGTCAAAATCATCCTTAAACTTGCTTCCTGCTTGTGCTAGGACGGTCAACCGCTATGCTGCCGAGTTGTCAGCCAGTAGGGCATGGAGCCAGTGCTGGGGTCGCACAAGTATCCATGGTCTTAATGTACCCAACTCGGGTGTTGGGTTCTTCATACTCGTTCGCAAACTCCTTGTCCACACGATAGTCATTGCCGTGTATCTGCTCCAACCCTCCTATCTGGTCTTGCACGACATCACCTATATCGACCAAGAGAGCCGAAGGCTGACTGGCTCGGGGCCCTTTCCCTTGGCACTTGAAGCATGTGATTTGTGCTTGGTTCACGGTCATGCTGCGGGCTGTGGTATCGGTGGTGATGGTGCGAGCTGGTAGGGCAGAGCCCACTAAAGTGGCTGGGCATTCCCTTGCCCTTTGGCGATCTGCGAGGTCCGTGCGGTAACAGACAGGGTAGGTTGTCGGTGACTTCATCCGATGGATAATTCCCTAAGGAAATGTAATTGCGTGAGTGCGATGTCCTAGGCAGAGTGTACGTGCAGGCCCCGACTTGTGGGGTTTCATCGAGATCTGAGTTCTGATGCGGGCAACCAGTGACGGTGACCTTCTGACCCTTGTCGGAGCGACATCCTCTCCATCCTTTTCCATCATCCTTCTCTTCTTATTTTCACCATGTCGAATAGAAAATAAAAAAAAAGAAATTGAAGAATCAACACCTGTATACATAATTGCTTGTCACGCAGAACATCCATAACCCATCTGAGATGTTGATAATGTTATATAGGGCCTCCACTGTAAATCAGTATGTCATCAAATAATACTGACACAAATTTTCTTAAGTATGGTCTGAAGATTGTATTCATCAAAGAAAACTAAATCCGCTGGCGCCCACACATAAAAGACGGGTTTAACTCGTACCAAAGAACTCGCTCAGGTCGTAGTTTTCAAGATTCAGTCTCTCACCTAATCTAACCCGAGCATGATGGGGTGCCCCCAAAAATATAATGAAAAAGGTAATATAACTGACGATCAAGGGGAGTGACGTACCTCATTGGTAGTGTCGCTCGTCGTTGGTGCAACAGTCGGTGCATGTAAGTGTGATGGAGACATGTCGGAGATGGGCACTGCGTCACTTGACAGGTGGAAGAGTCGTGGCACTAGAGCGACGTGGGAGAGCGAAGGCAAGGATGAAGGAGGGAGGTGCATCAGCAAGGTGAAGCGGCGAGGGGTCATCGCTCAGCGGGTGCAACCCAAATGATCGATCAGCACAGGTGGAGCACGTTGGCAATGTTCTTCAGTGCGGAGCGCGGGTGACGCGAGTGGCGACGTTGGAAGCAGAGGCACGGATGGCGCGCTGGGCGTTGCAGGCAGCTGCATGGGTCCGGTGTGCATGGGTGTCACTAACGGCGTGGACAACAGCGGTGCAGAGGACATGGCAGCGGCGGCGGGCACAGGTGTAGCGGCAATGGCACAAGAGCGATGGCAGCGGTGCACGGGCGCGGCGCAGGCAGCAGCAACAATGACTGGGGGCATCAATAGGCGCAACTACGTGTGGTGTGGAATGCATCAAAGGTGCACGTGCGGGCCGCGACAACGAACTAGATATGCTCTGCGGCAGTGTAAGAACTAGGCGACACCGACGCCCTGGGCTTTAGCTTGTGACAATTGATGGGTGAAATTGGACTGACGGAGGAGCACCGATGTGTCAGCTATGGGGTGCAGCTCTTGTCGATACTTGGGCGAGCAAAGGCATGCTGACCAGGTTTGCATCGCACGAGTGACGCAACAACCTGATTGCGTGGTGCACACACGCAACGTGCAAGCCGATCAACGGTCGTGAAGCTTCACAGATCGCATGTTCAGCTCAGCGGCCAGGTCACATGTTCAACACGACAGGTCAGTCGCACGATGCGAGTCACTGACCACGGTGTAGATATGATACGAATGACCGCACGATGACCACGCGATGCAAGGCGGCCGCAGCGAACGTGCCACACAGTCGGGGATGGAGACTCCACCTTTGCAAACAAAGATGGCAGTGAAACAATGACGTTTCCCCGTCTTCCTCTTCTCCCCCCTTTCCTCTCCCTTCCCCTCTCCCTTCTCCTCTCCCTTCTCTTCTTCCTCCTCTCCTTCTTCTTCTGGTGAGACCAAGTTGAAGGAAAACTTCTTTCAAAATAAAACCTGGTCTGAGGAAAATAGGTCTCCATCATGCCCCCTTATATAGGGCCCGAAAGCCCTTACTAAGGGCAGAGGATCACTTTGTAAGGGCCCAAGTGCCCTTACCAAGGGGGGAGGTCGTATACATAGGGCCCCCCTTTAACACAAAATAAAACATAGGTTTGACACGTATTCAACAACACGAAATGACACGACATGCGACAATATGAAAATGAACATGACACGACGGACACAACGAAGATGAACACACAAACATGGTAAAATGACGAATATAATGAGCACGTACCAACGAAAATCAAAACGTCTAAAATACGGATGTGCTTTATCCAGGGTAGTTGAACCGGGGTGTCTTCACTTGCGCCTTGGCGTGTCGGTCGGCCTGGATGTGAACTGGCAGGGCTGTCGATGGCGAGGATGGTGGTTTCAAAGACGTCTATCATGGAGTGGCCTGGCACACTCCATGACTACTCATTTGGGCTGATTGAAAGATAGTGAGATTTTGAGATCCATCAGGTTTGTTCTTGGTGTCCTTGCTGTATGGGAAGAAGCAATAGAAGAGATGGGGAGCTTACCTACACTTAGGAATCACAATTATCATTATGGAACATAAGGATCTACACTAAGTATCCTCGCCTTACGTTATTATTTCTTGACATCATCGTTAGCTTAGATTAATTTCACTACTATGTCTCATCATCACATCACCTCCATACACTCTACAAAACACATCTTACCACCTTCACATCATTCGTAGCATTAACTGATTGGCCATTAACGTATATAACTCATTCACCAACTCACTCCCATCATTCTTTGCGTTATCATCATTTCATCCTCACATTCACTCAATATTATCAAATCTTAATTATCATTATGTACTAACTACTATCTTCATCTTAATATCAATATATTTCCTTGCCTTTTCTTGTTACTCAGTTTTGTGTCTAGTACATATCTCATCTCATCACAATAATCACTATATTAAGAATATTAAATCATTACCAATCGTTCACTGTGGAGATAATCCATACACATCACCATCTAAAACTACTAAGTGAGGAAATATTTTTATGTATATTGAATAATCTCAGAAATACCAACAAAGAGTTAAAACCCTAATTTTTGAGCTTACCAATGACCTCCCCAACACCCACATTTGAATAATATAATGTGTAACCTCATTAATTAGTTAACAAGTGACATATAAGTCACACTCTTACATTTTTTTAATGTGCGAGAGAGAAACCAATGTATATCGAAAGATATATATTAAAGATATGATAGAGAGAGCTAGCTCAGCATAGAGCAAGATAGAGATAAATGAAGAGAGAGATCGATACATAGATGAAGATGTATATATATATATATATATATATATATATATATATGACGTAGGATGACTACGGGGTAGGCGAGGAAGGGCGGGACGATAGGACTAGGGGTAGGATAGGCGTGAGGGATAAAACAATCCATAGAAATTCATGGTTGGATCCGGACTTAAAAACCGATGAAAATCTGGTGGTGCAGCTCCGACCCTTATCGAGGGTGGGAGTACTGTCTTCCCCCACCGCGACGATGCCTAAGCACCGAAATCAATACGTCGAATTCGCATCGCGAGGAAACACTCGAGAGGTAGGTTGAAGAAGCAGAGAATCCAAACCAATTCAGATTCGGACGGCGGTGGAAACTTCCTGAGAAAATACTAGACGGAAAACACGTCGACACCAAAGAGTTCAGGCGTACCTCAGCACCGCAGTGCGTGAAGAGGTTGCGGGCAATTCTGAACGTGACGAGGCTGGGCGAATCCAGGCGTTGAGCGGCCCACTGGACGAGGACGAGGCTGGACGTTCCGGGCTTTGAACGGCCCTGGTTAAGTGCGGTTGTCGTGGGCGCAGCGTCAAGCGTGGGCGAACACCCGCGTGCGCGAAACGCGTGAAGGGTGTGCGGAGCGCACGGAGCAGCGCGCGGAGCACCCGTGCGCGCGCGGAGTGCGGCAGAGCGCACCCAAGCGCACGCAGCGCGCGCGGCTTGAAGCGCTGACGGCGTCCGGACAGGGGCAGCCGGAGTGCGGTCTCGGGCGGCCCTGGCAAAGGCTGTCAGGGCAGGCAAGGGCGGCGCGCGGGCGGCGGCGGGCGCAAACAGCGCGCGTGGCGGCGCGGCGTGCGAAGCGGCGCAAAGGCGGCGCGTGGGTGGGGCGTCGACGATGTGCAGGCGGCGCGCGGGCGATGCGCGGGCGGCGTGCGGGCGGCGCGCGGGCAGTCTGGGTGGCCCCTTGGCGGACTACCTGGGTAGCCTTGGGCAAGAGAGAGAGGAAGAGAGAGAGAGAGAAGAGAAAGAGAGAGGAGAGGGGAGGTCGACGTCGCAAGGCCGCGGCAGTGGCGGCAGCGGCGGCGTCGGCGGTGACGGCGATTAGGGTTTGGAAGGTGGAAGATAGGGGAGGCTAGGCAATCCTCCAAGAAGAGTTAAACAAAAACTCGATTCTTGAATTATGATTGCCTAATGTTTCTTGAAAACAATGGCCTATATATAGGCCTTGGAGGAAAGAGAAAATGATGAGAAAATAAAGACGAGAAAATAAAGATGTGCGCCGTGTCACGCCAAAGGGCAGTTGTGGATCTGCCTCTGGCGTCGTGTCATGACACGCGTAGGGATGTGCGTGGGTGGAGACGTGCTTATCAACGGTTGTGGCATGTTGACTTCGGTTGACTCCGGTTGACCGTGGTCCATAGAGGGCGTGTTGACTCCGATTGACCGTGGTGACACGTTCGATGCTGAAGTGTTGGCGTCCTCGCCATCAATATATATATATATATGATTGATAGAGAGAGATGGATACATAGCTAGACATATGGAGAGATATATATGATCGACAGAGAGAGACGGAGCCAAAGAGAGAAACATAAAGAGAAAGCGAGACATAGAGAGAGTGTGACATAATAATAGAGAGAGGGTAAGAGACATAGAGATAGATAGAGATTGACATATGGGGAGGGAGATTGGGAGAGAGAGGCAAAAGGGGAAGGAGAGAGAGAGACATAAGGAGAGGGGATGGGAGAGAGAGAGAGGTAGGAGGGAGGGACATGAAGGAAATATATGTGGTCATCAGCCAATAACACATTCCATATTTTGTTACATATTCATGATAATGCACATGTGATGCCTATAATGAAGTCCATGAACACACAATCGGACTTAGTGAATTATGATGAGATTGTAATATGCAGATCACTTGTCTTTAAGCATGTGTTCTAAATATTCCTATTTCGAGGACATCAAAGTATCCTGGTAGAATATCACTATGTAGCCTCACTCATATGATGAGTATGAGCCGTGCTCGTAGCCATTAGTGTGGAGACACTAAAGATAGATAGTGGGTGCTCTTTAGTGGAAAGAGTTCACTGAATTAATCCATGCAAATCACTGAATGGTATTATACTAAACTATCAATCAAGTTGATTCACGTCACGATTGTGTTAAGTGGTCTTTAGAGCTGAAACTCCAAAGACGTCTTGTGGATGACATTGGTACTTTGACTATGACCTACAAGTCAATAATCATGGAATTCTAAATAGTGTTAGTTTGGGTAAATGAAGAAGTTCAAGAAGATGATTGAGTGGTCAAGATGGGAAAGTCCACCCTTAGCATAAGAGGTGACAACTCAAGGAAGACGATGCGATGAAGTCTTTGGCCAAGGTAGCTAAATATTGGGAGAAGAGTTCTTCGATGATTTCCAAATACATCAATACTAACTCGGATGATCTATTAGGGTTTGACAACTGATCGTGTCCTTAGTCATCCTAGGAGCATCAAGTGGACAAGGGATTATACATACATGACAACTGATGATGAACATGTTCCATGAGTGAGTCGATACACATTCCTTTGTATCTTCTAGAGCACAAGGTGTAGCTTGGCACCCCACGCGTTTGAGACTCAACCTATCAATTAGGTTGAATCGATTCGACATTAATTAATCTATATGATGATATAGTTAACTAATTTAGAGGGATAATAAAATATTGTGCCTCTAAAGTCGTTAACTAGACAAATACATGGGCCTAGAGGGTCACACAAATGGTCTTTGGACATCGAAATATATACTTAAGTTTGGAGGGTTTTATAAAAAAATACCCACTTAGCATAAATAAGAGAAGGCCCTAGACAGAAAAGTTCAGGGCCTTCCCCTTCTTCTCCCTTCTCCTAATGTTTCCTCTCCACTCCCGATGCGATCAGGACTGTGTAATGACAACGACGGAGAATGAACGGGGCTCGTCAATGATAAGGAGGAGACCCAAAATATCGAGGACCACGTGGATACATCTAGAGGCTGCATACTTGAGCAGCTTGACTGATGCAACACGTACAGCCGGGATCGACGACGCGCGTTGCAACATAGGGCAGAGACGAATGTGCAGAAATGTCGATACGTAATGCGTGAATGCACGTTATAAAGATAACAAGAACTACATCGATAGCCGAAATAGAGCGGCACCCTGGAAGGATTCCCGTACGCGTCACGTACGATCCGACTCCCAATGACCCGATAGATCAATCGACGGACACCGCGGTGGAGGGCATCCTCGATCCAACTACCTATCCCAGAAACAAGGAGGTGGGCAGGGAATAACAAATGGAGATTCTACCCTAGAACCCGGTATACAGGAAAAGACGAAGGCAAGGTCCGAAGATAGGGCATGTGAGTAAAGTATTGCAAGAAATAATGACGCGCGAGATGGGTTAGCGGTGTGACCTGCGGATGAGAGTCCTGTAGTCGCGGTGATCGAGCCGAGTCCTGTTGGGCATGGCAGACCGGTGCGGTGAGACTGGGGACGATCTGGAACGTTCGTCAGGGGCGCTGGCAGGGAGGATCCGGCAGTGCGCGTCCAGGAACGTGATCGGCATGGTGCACCCGGGGCGGGACCATCGGTAGTGGGAGGGCACCGAGCGGGCACGATCGGCGGTAGACGGTGGGCGGGCGCGCCAGTAGCGACGTCAGCGGGCGGCGGCAACCGAAGCGCTCGGCGACGCCGAAGAGAGAGCCGAACGGGGCGATCGGGCGCACCGGCAGTGGTGCTAGCGGGCGGCAGCAGCAGAGGCGTCCGGTGGCGCCAAAGAGGGAGCCGAGCAGGCGCGACCGTCGGCGCGAGTTCGGCAGGCGCGCCGAGTACCGGCGCTCGGTGGGCGGCGGCAGCCAATGCGCTCGGCAGCGCTGAAGAGGGTGCCGAGCGGGCACGTTCGGCGACATAAGGTGGCGGGCTGCGCCGGGTATCGACGCTCGGCGGGAGGCGGCAGCCGATGCATTCGGTGGGGCCGAAGGGGGCGCCGAGCAGGTGCGGCGGCGAGCGGGCGGTGGCAGGTGGCGGCTGCGAGCGGCGAAGGGCGGCGGCGGCTACAATGGAGCGAACAACGACGATGACAGCGGCTGCAAAGGCGGCGACGACACCGGCGGCGACGACGGCGGCGGCGGACGTCGGAGGCAGCGACTCGCTGAAGCCCTAAAGTTCCCCTCTTGTGTGGACGAAACTGCCCCTTCAAGTGATGATTTTTTACCTGCGAATGCCACACTTAAATCCGAGTCACACTGAGTCGACTCAGTGGTGACCCGGCGTGAAGAAAGGCCAAGTCGCGCTGAGTGACTCAGCGCCGGAGTTGGCCGGTCGCGCTGAGTCAACTCAGATGCTGACCTGGTCATCCGTTTCCCCGCGCCTAGGTCTTCCAACGGCGGCGGCCGCAAACGAGGCAGGCGGGGAAGGCGGGGAAAGAAAATGAGCGCCCAGCGGCTCGAGGTCAGACGCCTCGGTGGGCGCTACTAACAGACGGCGGGCACCCCGCTCGGGCACCGAAAACAGAAAGTTGGCGGGGTGCTTGGGCTCAAACGCGCCGGCTGACCGGGACGGCTCTACTCAGGTGCCTGCCGAGTTGGCGGCGTTATGGGCGGATGCTGCAACAGGCCGAGGGTAGGCACCGGGCCCATGCTTTCGGCGAACGGGGAAAAGCTCGTCTTAGCGACAGCGGACAGTGGGTTTCGGCGGTCTCTCCCTCGAGGGATGGGGGCGAGGTGGTGGTGGGCAACGCGGCGACGGTGGGATCCGGCGTTGCAGGTACGGTCTTCAGATCATGGCGATCAGCGACGGCGGCGGTGGCGGCGGCTCCCTTCTTCTTCTCTTCTCCCTCTAGAACTCCCTCAAGTGGTCTCCATGCTAACAACTGCAAAACAAACTTAATCAACTTTCTCCAAACTCCTCTAGGGCATCTCTTCTCCTTTTATAGTGGGAGAGAGGGAACCCTAGGGGAGTCCCGTAATTAGGGAAAACCCCTAATCGGGCCGTAAAATGCAGTTCGAAGTACGTCGGAAGGGCCAAAACATGGAGGCCCTCCCCAACAAAAACACACCGATAATGTTCAGAAAACGCGAGGAAAGTAAAGTGGGGACGCCTTCTCGTCACGCCATGTACATGAACGCCGGGTCCTTCTCTTCAGCTCGAGCTTTGCGACGTGGTTGCTGACGTGTCGGCGTGGGTTGACCTGGCGCTTCAGCTTGCGGATGGTCCCCTCTTGCCTTCATCATTGACTCCTCTTGCTTAGGGATCCAAGAAATTTTGGATGCGATCCATGCACAGGTTCCTTGTTTGATGTTTTATTGATGACACTACGACTCTGTTTAAGTCTTCCACTATAGAATGTTTTTATGTGTTCATCCATATCAAGGCTTGTAGAACACAACATGACAGAGAAAGAGGAAGAAGGGAAGGGGGGAGAGGGAGGGAGGGTGAGAGAGATAGAGGGAGAGAGAGGCAAAAGGAGAGGGAAGGAGAGAGATAGCCAAAAGGAGAGAGAGAGAGAGAGAGAGAGAGAGAGAGAGAGAGAGAGAGAGAGAGAGAGAGAGAGAGAGAGAGAGAGAGAGAGAGAGAGAGAGAGGCAGGAGGGGAGGGGGAGAGAGAGGGAGGGAAAGGGATACAGAGAGAGTGATAGAGGGAGAGGGAGGGAGAGAGAGAGGGAGGGAAAGGGACAGAGAGAGAAAGATAGAGGGAAATGGAGGGATAGAGAGACAAAAGGAGAGGAAAGGAGAGAGAGGAAGAAGGGGAGGGACAAAGAAAGAGGTGAAAAGGGAGGGGGGAGAGGGAGGGAGAGAGAGAGCGTTAGAGAGAGTGGCAGAACAGGATCGATTGAGAAAGAGCTATGTGAAGGTTCTTTGATTATTCAGCCCTCCCTCTTTGTCTAATTGTCTTCTAGGACATTTTTGTGGGGTTGTTCTCTCTCACGGAAGATTCAAGAGCCCCCGGGATACAGGCAACTGCAGCAGAAGAAAATATTTTTCTCGTTTCCTTGTGTCGCCAGCACTAGTAGAAGGGAGGCACTATCTCCTATTCCCTCTAGCAGACCTGTCCCCATTTCTTATTGGATTAATCTTCTCCATTTGTGCATCGTTTCGAACCATATTTTCCCTTTTCTATTCTGACTTACAAGAGAGGTTTATGTGCTCTAGGAAAAGGTTAGTTTTGTCTATATTTTTGTCTATGGTTGTTCAACAGAGAAGTTTATTGGGCCATTGTTGCATTTTTACCTTCCATTGTGAACACTGCTGTGAAGAGAACTATACATTTCGTTTCATTCTCCCATTTTTCACCAAGGCAGAAGGAGAGGGGGGGGAGGTAGGGAGGGAGGGAGGGAGAGAGAGAGATAAAGAGAGAGAGAGGGAGGCAGAGAGATAGAGGTAGAGAGAAAGAGAAAGAGAGAGAGAGGCGGAGAGAGAAAGAGAGAGAGAGGGTGATGGGAAATAGGGTTTGACGGTCCCAGTCTGATCTGGTTTTCTGGCATGGACCTAAACCTTACCTGAAGTTTGGTCCAGCTCCGGTCCGGGTCTTATTCGGTCCCAGTCCGGTCCGGTACGGGGGGTGGTGGAGGAGCACAGAGGTGGCGGAGGCGTTGTGCACGAAGCAGTGGCGATGAGCGCTTGGGACGGGTGATGGGAAGGGCAACGGGGAGGGGGGATAGGTAGTGCATGGGACAGGGTTCGGTCCGGTCCGGTTTTTTGGCATGGACCTGAATTTTGGTCCAGTTCCGGTCCAGTCTTTTTCGGTCCAGTCCGACCGGTCCCCTGTCCAAAATGTCAAAGCCTAACGGGAAATGCTTAGCATTTCCCTCTCTCTCTCCTCTCCCCTCTCTTTTCTCTCAATCTTTCATGTTCTTTTCTTCTCTCTCCTCACTCAGCCCCTTTATTTGAATTTTCTCCTCTCTCTCTCTCGTTCTTTTCTCTCTCTCCTCACTCATCCCCTTTATTTGAATTTTCTCCTCTCTCTCTCTCTCTCTTGTTCTTTTCTCTCTCTCCTCTCTCAGCCCTTTTCTTTGACTTTTCTTCCCCTCTCTTCTTCTTTCTTTATATCCGTTCTCTCACCCTCTTAACTGCCCACTATTGTTGACTATTCCACCATTCTCTTCCCTCTATAATTTTCTTACTCTCTCTCTTTTCTATAACTTCAGAATTGACTTTTCTCCGACCTCTCTCCCTCATCTTTCCCCACAACTTCCTCTACGTGAACCATCAATCTCTCTACTACTTTCCCTTAAAACTGTCCATAGTTTATTTTCTTTGTAACTGCATGTTTTCTTTTCCTTTAAAAGGGCTGTGAGCCTGCTTGTATGGACACTTTTACTTGAGAATTAATGTGAAGTTGTTTATGAGAAAAGAGTGATTCCTTAGTGATTTTCGGGTGATAACGGCAACGGAACATGAACGGAACTGCTATGGCTACTTCTCTTCTTCAACATCGTCAACTCCTCTTGGGTTCCTCCTTTCCCTTTCTCCATACTATATCATCTCCATCATTTTCCTGTCATCTTATCCCCATCATCCCCACCATTTAACACACCCCTTCATCTCACCCCATCATGTCCATCTAGTTCTCACTGTCTGCTTTCTTCTCAAGTTCATCAATTCCCACACCTAATCCCATCCAATTTGTAAATTATTTTTCATACTTCATCTCCACCCCTTTCACATTACACATCAACATCTTCTCATGCCCATCAAATCTCACACTCCCTTTTATCCACTTCCCCTCCTCCTCCCGTTATCCACTTCCACTTGTGTAGCTGCAGATCAACATCATTCAAGGCCATTCAACATCAGAACATTCAAACTATTGGCTCCCGTCCGTGAGGTACCTTGTGACACCTTAACTTTGAGATAATTATGGTTCATGATAATGGTTAATTTGCTTTGAATGATTGTTTATTTTAGAATATCTGTGTGCTAAAATTTGGTTGATCATTTCTAATCTCCTAATTCAATTAAGTTAGGAATATCATAAGCATTACCAAAGTGTTTTTGTTAAATCCATGTTCCATTGACTTAGTCCCCTTCTATAGGATTAAAACGAATTCAGATCACCCTCAAGGAAACATGATTAATAATATATTTGTGTTGATTTATTAATTTCACGAATTCCATTTTCGTGTCCGACATCAAAGGGAGAGGCAGAAGGGAAGGGAGAGAGACAGAGAGAGAGAGAGAGAGAAAAATAGAAAAATAGAAAAATGCAGAAGGGGAAGGAGGGAGAGAGAGAGAGACAGAGAGAGAGGGAGGCAGAGAGAGAAAGACAGAGAGAGAGGGAGGTAGAGAGAGAGAGAGACAGAGAGAAACAGAGAGAGAGAGAGTGAGAGGTAGAGGGGGAGGGAGGGAGACAGAGAGAGAAAGATAGGGAGAGAGAGAGAGGGAGAGGGAGAGGCAGGAGGGAAAGAGACAAAGAGATAGAGAGAAAGATAGAGACAGGTAGAAGGGGAGGGAGAGAGAGAGGCAGAGAGAGAAAGAGAGAGGGAGGTAGAGAGAGAAAGAGAGAGAGGGAGGCAGAGAGAGAGAGAGGTAGAGAGAGAGAGTAAGAGAGAGAGAGAGAGAGAGAGAGAGAGAGAGAGAGAGAGAGAGAGAGAGAGAGAGAGAGAGAGAGAGAGAGAGAGAGAGAGAGAGAGAGAGAGAGAGAGAGAGAGAGAGAGAGAGAGAGAGAGAGAGAGAGAGAAGGGAAAGGGAGAGATACACAAAGAGAGAGAAGATAGAGACAGGCAGAAGGGGAGGGTGAGAGAGAAAGAGGCAGGCCGAAGAAGAGAGTGGGAGAGAGAGATGTTGATGGTTCATACTCTTCTTACCTCCTGTGATCTCAAGGGCCCGATTGCTGCACTTTGTCAAAGTAACCTCGCCCACATATGTTTTAACGAATCTAGCGATTAGCCTCCTTATTAGTCGACATGTGGCCCCCCAGCCACGCGCACATGCTTTCCTCGGGTGCTGAATCCGATAATATGTCACTGCAATTTTTTTGTGGTAGATTCTTCTCCTCCATATCGCCTTCTCGAGAAGAGATAGAAAAACTGATTGAGGGAGAGAGAGAGAATGACATGGATAGGGAGGTATAAAGGATAGAGAGATACTGACAGAGAGAGAACAGATAGAGAGACAATTAGAGAGCGAAAGGGAGAGATACTGACTGAGAGAGAAATAGCGAGACATATATAGAAAGATGCAGAGAAAAAGCAGAGAGAGAGAGGGACAGAGAGAGAGTGAGACAGAGAGAGCGATTGAGACAGAGAGAGAGAAAGAGAGACAGATAGAGAGAAAGAGAGAGATAGAGAGAAAGAGAGGGACAGAAAGAGAGAGAGAGAGAAAGAGGGAAAGAGAGAGAAAGAGAGGGATAGAGAGAAAGAGAGAGAGAGAGGGACAAAGAGAGTAAAAGCAAGAGAGAGAGAGAAAAAGAGGGACAGAGAGAGGAAGAGAGGGACAAAGAGATAGAGAGAGAGAGACAAAGATAGAAAGAGAAATAGAGGGACTGAGAGAGATGAAGCGAGGGCAAAGAGAAAGAAAGAGACAAAGAGAGAAACAGAACGAGAGGGACAAAGAGAAAGAGAGAGAAAAAGAGAGACACAGAAAGAGAGGAACAGAGAGAAAGAGAGAGCGAGGGGGAAAGAGAAATAAAGCAAGAGAGAGAGAAAGAAAGAGAGAGTCACAGAGAGAGAGAAAGAGAGGGACAGGGAGAGAGAAAGAGAGGGACAGAAGAGAGAAATAGAGAGAGACAGAGGGAGACAGGGAGAGAGACAAAGGGAGACTGGGCGAGAGACAGAGGGAGGCAGAGAGAGAAAGAGAAAGAGAGGGACAGAGAGAAAGATAGACACAAAAAGGGAAAGAGAGAGAAAGAGGGAGGGAAAGAGAGGGACAGAGAGAAAGAGAGACGCATAGAGAGAGATTGATGGATGTTTTGGTTCTTAGAGAAGAGATAGAACGAGAAAGTGAGCACAGATAAATATTAGGGGTTGAATCACCAAATGTCACGAACTTTCCCCGTTGCTCACCGTATGTCATGTACTTTCGAAATATCACCGTATGTCACAAATTTTTGAAAATTATCACGGTGTGTCACGAGGCTTGGCCGCCGGTGACGTGGACGATGACATAGGTGCCACGGGTGAAGCCGAGCCTTGTCATCGGCCATGTCATCGTCCACGTCACCAGAAGAGAAGTAGGGGCTCCGATTCTGGCGTTTTTGGCGATTTTGGCTGGATCTTGGCGATTTGGGTGGATCAAGAAGACGAAGAAGATTTCCGGACGATTTGGGTGGATCTCTGCGGTAAGATTTCGCAGTTTTTTTTTGTCTTGGATTTCTTTCTGCGATTGATCGCTGAGAAATGAAGAATCGGGGATACAGGTGGAGAAAGATTGTTGGGTAAGAGAGAAGCAGATGCGGTGAGATTGATGCAGGTATAGTTGTATAAAGATGATAAGAAGAGGATTGATAGAAGAGGATAAGAAAGATGGATAGAAAGATAAATGGATTCCCTTTCTTCTTCCTCTTCTCCTTCTTCTTTTCTTCCTCTTCTCCTTCTTCTTCTTTTCTTCCTCTTCTTCTCCTTCTTCTTCTTCTTCTTCTTCTTCTTCTTCTTCTTCTTCTTCTTCTTCTTCTTCTTCTCCCGATCAAAATCTTCCGATCAAAATCCTCATAACAATCTTTTGATCGCAATTCCCCATTCTCAGATCAAAGTCCGGAAATCCCCATTCTCAGATTCACAATGAAGAATCGGGGATTTAACATCCCCGATTCTTCATTTCTCAGCGATCAATCGCAGAAAGAAATCCAAGACAAAAAAAAAAACGGCGAAATCTTACCGCAGAGATCCACCCAAATCGTCCGGAAATCTTCTTCGTCTTCTTGATCCACCCAAATCGCCACCCAAATCGCCAAGATCCAGCCAAAATCGCCAAAAACGCCAGAATCGGAGCCCCTCACGCTTCTGGTGACGTGGACGATGACATGGCCGATGACAAGGCTCGGCTTCACCCGTGGCACCTATGTCATCGTCCACGTCACCGGCGGCCAAGCCTCGTGACACACCGTGATAATTTTCAAAAATTTGTGACATACGGTGATATTTCGAAAGTACATGACATACGGTGAGCAACGGGGAAAGTTCGTGACATTTGGTGATTCAACCCCTAAATATTATGATAAATATGTACTCTCTCTCTCTCTCTCGATCTTTGTTTCCAGATGCGATTTCCACGTAAAAATCAACCAAGTTCGTTGTCCCAAATGCCTCTCCTCTCTCTCCAGCGGTTACGATTTCCCTTTCTCTCTCATCCTCCCCCACAGAGGGACCCAGAGAGCCGCCTCAAGCCATGGAATCCACACAACGCCATCCCATTCAGCGCAGAGGCGAGATTCCATCTCCTTCCTTCTGCAAACTCCCCCCCACCCTTGTTTCTCTCTCTAGCTTCCCTCTAACTCTCCGCCTTTCGTTGTCACCGCGTTCTTCTTCGCCGTGGCGAGCGAGCATCTCTCCTTTCTCTCTCTTCTCTCCTCCAGCGCGATGTGCTGCTGCCTGCATTCCAAGCTGCAGAAGGCCACCTCCCCCCTGAACAAGTATTTCCAACCCAGATCAGATTCTAGAGAGAGAAAGCACCTCTTATTCTTCGATCAGAACGATATAGCCGCTTCCTTTAAAAAGAGGATAGAAGCTAGATTACTATCTTACAGAGAGGAATACTGCAGGTTTCTTTTATTCTTTGATCAGGAGGAGAGAGCATGAGAGAGAAACTGGTTTCCATCGGCCCAGTTCTTCAATTAAGGATGAATATATCGCTGAAACTGGTTACTTTTAGAGAGCCGGTTAATTTATAACGAATTATCGTGCAGATGAGATAAACTGGTTTCCGATCAGTCAGTTCTAAATAAACGACGGTCATAGCAAAGAATTTGGAACAAAATCCGGTTACTTTATCGCAAATTATCGTGCAGATGAGAGCAACTGGTTTCCAATCAGTCAGTTCTTGAATAGACGACTAACATATCGAAGAAACTGAAACAAAAGCCGGTTACTTTATCACAAATTATCGTTCAGATGATAGAAACTGGTCTCGAATCAGTCAGATCTTGAATAAACGACGATCATGTCAAAGAAACTGTAACACAAGCCGGTTACTTTATCACAAATTATCGTGCAGATGAGAGAAACCGGTTTCCAATCAGTCAGTTCTTCAATAAGAGACGAACATATTGAAGAAACTTGAACGGAGGAGACGTTTCGAATCAGTCAGTTCTTAAATAAACGACGAACACGTGAAGGAAACTCGAACAAAATCCAACTCCTTCACCATAAATTGTCGCGCAGATGAGAGAAACCGGATTCCAAAGTCCACTTCTTCAATAAACGACGAACACATGAAAGATACTCGAACAAAATCCAACACCTTCACCATAAATTACCGCGCAGATGAGAGAAACCGGCTTCCAAAGTCCACTCTTCAATAAACGACGAACACATCAAAGAAACTCGAACAAAATCCAACACGTTCATCACAAATTATCGCGCAGATGAGAGAAACCTGCTTCCAAAGTCCACTTCTTCAATTAACGACGAACACATCAAAGAAACTCGAACAAAATCCAACTCCTTCACCATAATTTACCGCGCAGACGAGAAAACTCGAACAAAATCCAGTTCTTCAATAAACGACGAACACAAAAAAATCAAACAACCAGACGAGAAAAAAACCCAACAAAAACCATAAGACAAAAAGAGAGAACCCAGAAAAACCCGCTGAATTCTCCTCAACCCAGAACGAACAAGATCAAGAACAACAAGAAAATCAACCACAACAGACGTTCATCGCTTAGAACTGACCTGTACATGAAGGTGTCCTTCCCCGGGCCGAGGCGGCGCTTGCAAAGCCCGCAAGTTTTCAAAAACGGCGCCGCTACGGCGGCGAAGTCGCTGGAATTCCTCCTCGGAAACCTCGGCGACACCATCGCCGCCGCGTACCTCGCTTCCCCCCCGTTCGTAAGCTGGTGCTGCCGCCAGTAACACGGCGGGTCACCCTCCGCCGTCGGATTCCCATCCGACGCTCCTCCCCCGCCCACGTCGAAGATGATCTCCGAGAAGCTCGTCGTCTTCCTCATCTCAGGCCTCGGTCTCTTCCCCAGCAACATTCTCCTTCTCTCTCTATCTCTATCTCTATCTCTCTGGATTCGAACCTTTCGGAGCTCTTCTAGAGAGAGATAGACAGAGCTTTAGAGAGACAAAGATGGGTTCTTAGAGAGAGAAAGAGAGATTGGCCGAGCTCAGTCGGCCGGGGAGGGGAGAAGAGGAAGAGAGCCTCTAGAAATAAGATTGCGGGGAGGGGACGTGGCAGAATCTCCCGTGTCCACGTACCCAAAGAGCGGTGGTCGTTCGCTTAAGCCCAACCGCGGTGCCGGTACCCACGTGCTTTCCTTCACCCAGGGGTCGCGCTGACCGGTACTGAGCAGTGTTGGGTTGATCTGGGCCGTCAGATCTGTATCGGACGGCTGTTAGGAGGCCTGACCTGGGTTAGTTTAGTGGGCCGTTGATGCAGACTAGCCATAACTCCCAACGAAAAGTGATGGGCCCAGTGCTTAATGGGCCCGATCTTTGGCCCACATCGGATACCTGTTGGGCCCACTTCTGCCCACTTGCTTCCCAGGCCCAAATTCCTGAATTAGGGTTTGGTGGGGCCCTTGGTGAGCTGGCACTGACTCAGCATTTCAGAAAGCGGGCCTCACTTTTAAATCCTATTGGGTCACTTTCTCTCTCTTGTTTCTCTCTCTCACTCTTGTTTCTCTCTCTCTAGTTTCTCTCTTGTCTTTCTCTCTCTTGTTTCTCTCTCCTCATGGGCTTGGTGAGCAAGATGACGTGGAAGCCAAGGACAGAGAGGGCCCAAGATGGGGATAGCCCAGATCAAAATCACCACAAAATGGGCAAGAGGAAAGACCCTGGGGATAAGTGCAAATCAGCCGTTGGATTGTCTATCATTCACTTTTTTGTTGCTGATGGTGATAATGATGATGATGATGATGATGAAGATTTGGAGATGTGGATTCTGGATTTTGGGTTTGATGTTTTGGTTGTATAACTCATGACACCATCAGAGATGACTCCAAGGTCTCTTTTTTTGTTATTATGTGTGGGGTGCATGACTCCAAGTCTCTTCCTCTGGAGCTATTGTTGGATATTTTGTCTGAACAGATGAGTTCGGTGGGAACCCCTGTCCCACTGCTCTCTCTCTCTCCCTCTCCCTCCATCTTCCTATATCTCTCTCTATCTCTCCCTCCTCCTCCCTCTCTCTCTTTCCCTCCATCTTCCTATATCTCTCTCTCTCTATCTCTCCTTCCTCTCCTCCCCCTTCTCTCTCTTTCCCTCCATCTTTCTATATATATATATATATCTATCTCTCCCTCCTCCCCATCTCTCTTTCCCTCCATCTTCCAATATATCTATCTCTATCTCTCCCTCCTCCCCCCCCCCCTCTTTCTCTCTCCCTCCCTCCATTTTCTAATATCTCTCTATCTCTCCCTCCCTCTCTCTCCCCCTCTCCCATCTCCTTTTCTCTCTCTCTCTCTTGCCCTCTCAGTACCTCTCCCTGTCCGCCATTCTTTCTCTCCCCTCTCCCACTTCGTCTCTCTCGCTCTCTCTGTCAGTCACTTTGCCTCTATCCTTCTCTCTCTCTCTCTCTCTTCACTCTCGCTCTCTCTCTCCTAGTCATTTTCCCGCCCTCTCTCTCTCTCTCTCTCTCTTTCTCGACCCTCCCAACCTCTCCCTCGCTCTTTCTCTCTCAGTCACTTTCCCTTTCTCCCTCTCTCTCTCTCTCGGTCCCTTTCCCCCTTTCTTTTTTCTCTCCGTCCCTTTCCCCCTCTCCCTCTCTCGCGCTCAGTCCCTGTCCCCTTCTCTCTTTCTCTCTCAGTCCCTTTCCCTCTCTCCATCTCTCTCCCTCTTAGTCCCTCTCGGTATCTCTCCCACTCCCTCTCTCCATCGCCCCCTTCTCTCTCCCCTCTCCTTTTCTCTCTCTAAATCTCTCTCAGTATCTCTCATTCTCCCTCTCCCTCTCTCCCTTTCTCTCTCAGTATCTCTCCTCCCTCTCCCTCTCTCCTTTTCTCTCTCTCAATATCTCTCAATATCTCTCCTCCCTCTCCCTCTATCCCTCTCTCTCTCCAAAGCTCTCCCAGTATCTCTCTCTCCCTCTATCCCTTTCTCTCTCTAAAGCTCTCTCAGTATCTCTCCTTCTCCCTCTCCCTCTATCCCTTTCTCTCTCTAAAGCTCTCTCAGTATCTATCCTTCTCCCTCTCCCTCTCTCCCTTTCCATTTGTCTTCCTCTCCATTTCTCTCATTCCACCCCTTTTCTCTATCTCCTTTTCTCTATCTTTCTACCTCCCTTGTTCTCTCTCTCTCTCTAGGTTTCTAGAAAAAAGGAGGCCAAGGTCATGTCCATCAAATCCGTCATTGACATTATTGCCAAGCCGGTAGGACCATGGCCCAGAACTGCGTAGGTCATTTTTCTATTTTTGAAGGTTCTGCTCACCAAACTTTACCTGGTCAATAAATAACTCACTATCTGATACCATATCTCGCCCACCTTTGACAACCTTTGACTTAGTGTTTCCCAGTGTGAACTGTGATCAACTCTCATGATGCCCGACCACCTTGCAAGTCTATGTTTCTGATCTATAGAAATTGAGACGGCAATTTTATTTTTTTATCTTTAAATGTCTTCATCAGTTTGGCCAATCTTGAAGACTCAATAGTTTCTGTTCTCACTGATACTTCTGTAATATTTATACAAATATCTTTCCTGAATATATGAAGAAATTTAACCTTTTGACGTCAAATATGAGTCTCTTACTATTTTATTGGTATTTGAAGGAATGGTATTGATACAGTCTTCTCTGAGTCCATTCCTATAGTTATTTGGAATATAGACTGGGAGGATTAGTGATTTTCTCCATAGTCAAAATAAGGCAGATTTTAGTTAAATCCATTTTAATCCTAGATTTCCCATGACTACGGTGGGATTATATAAATTGATCATATTTCTAATTAAAATACTCCCCTCGTTGGTCTATAGTACTATGTTTTTTCCTTGTGCGAAAACTACAACATGTAGGTATAATTTTTCACTTTGTTTAATAATTCTCCCTTATTTTATTGTTATTCTTTTCATATGAAATACAAAAACTACATAGTTATGTGAAATACAAAAACCAAAGCCATGCTCATCTTAATATTTATTAATCAAGTAATGCTTGGCACGTGAGTTCCTCCTAAAAAATTGCCAGCTACAAAATAAAACATTCATTGGTATTTTAAAATGTTTACAACAATTTAATAAAACCAATTTACCGTATGCGCTTTTTTGTGCATTCCTAATTCATTCTGGCATTATGTAGGTATATAACTAGAATTACTCCACATTATATAATCTAATCTCTCTTTCATGTATTTGTGTATTTTTATAGAATTAATTTATATGAAAATTTTATTATTGATATAAAAGGATCATTCCGAGTTGACTTGTTGAAGTCAAAATAGTTCAGCTTTGATTACTTTTTCAAGTTATATTTTTCATAAGGCTTATATTGTAGTTACTTATAATTTAGAACTGCGTATGGCTTAAGGAACCTGGGATTATCATTAAGAGGATTTGATAGGGCCAATCAGAAGATAATGTGAAAGCACATGATTCACACTGTTTAATAAGTTGCACTATATAATCCTGCTTAATTAAAATTAATTCAGGAAACAAGGATTTTCATGTCAATACATTAAATTGAGCTTTAAATGAAAATTCGGCACACATATTTTATGAATTTATATTTAGTTGTATTTTGAGATAAAATTCGCCACATTTATCAAAACACATACTTTTCTAATTCTCCTATTTGATAAAAAAAGTAATATCACATTTAGATACAATCAAACCTATCATACAACTTCTCTATCATTAGAAAATTTATGCATAACTTTGGTCATGGTGAATTTTCAAACCCTTACCAGTCATCCCAATTAGGACTCATGCATTGAGAAAGATGAATAATTCAGAGTTAGCTGAGGTAACTATTTGAATGAAGCTTAACTACTGCACTTATCAAAAGGAAAATATAATAAATATATCCTAAGAATATATCAAAAAATATGAACTCGAGACATCTAAAAATGGGTTTGAGATTCCTGATAGTCATATTAAAAAACCTGTATTATATTAGTAGGTTTCATGCATTGTTTGGTCAATATTTAATAAATTTTCATGCTACAACTATTTGGAAACATATCATATAACTATGCTATATTATATAAGCATGAAACCTTTTCGGTTCAATAGATGATCATAATTTCCCATTGATGATCATAATGTCTTTTTTGTGCATGGCGTATAATTTCCAGCAAAGGATCATGCCAAACCTTAGATAAATATTTTTTCAGATGCAACAGATTCACTTCAGGTTCAAAACACAAAAAATTTATTAACATGATTGGCATTGAATAATTGTGACCATCAATTGTGTGATCATGCCGATCAGTGAAAGGATTTTCTTTAAAATTGGTTCAAACCTTGCGCTTTTAGCAATATTTATTTTTTCTCTTGTGAATAGTTGTACTTCTAAAATTTCATTTTCATGATTCTTATTATAAACATATTTCGTGTTCATGTCATCATAGGTAGATTTCGAGAAAATTTTGTCAGCATAATCCTCATTAAATACCTTCTCATGAAAGATAAATTTTGGTCAACACCGCCAAATTCATTCTAGAATAAATATTTCTAATGAATTTTCTTGATACTTCCTACAATGGACGACTTTTAACTATCCCATTGGCTTCCTAAGCAGAGTGAAGGATCATCTTTTTTCACTTCAATGAGGGGTTCCTCTTCAGATTTATTTGATCCAAAATGTAGTTTCACGCTTATGTGATGACCCATAAGCATGAAACTACATTTTGAGTATCACACATTTTGGCAATGAAATCTTCTTTCTAATAATGATACCTACATGTTGGAGTTTACGTATGATTTTAATCCATAGTGCAACCATTTTCTGAAGACGTGCTCTTAGGAATTTCTTGATTTTCTCTAAAATGTTGAATCCAGACTACATAAAACATAATTACCATTATTATCATCTACACAATTAAGACTTCCCGCAATGGGCACCCTTATGATGAAGATAATGATAAGGATAATGTTTCAATGAAATGAGGTTCTTTATTTTCATTGTGTTCCCTTTGAATAAGGTATATAATGAGATATATCATAGATGTATTTATGTTTCTATTAATTTAATGGCCATGATTTTATGATGTGGAGTTTTGGATGGAGTTGGATCATTGATGATGTTTCAATAAGAGATTACCTCTTTCCAGCAGTTCATGCTTCATGTTATTCTCCACTAAGGTATGCAAAATTATCTCTATTTCTGTATAATGAAGCCTAAGGATGTGAAAAATGTGACTTCATTATAAATATATTTTTATTAAAGTATATATTTTTATAAGTTCATAACCATTTCCTTGGAGATATCAAAGAGTGATTCTGGGACAAATATATAATGGGAAATTAGTTTAAACATAAATACTTACCTTAGTACGCTCTCATCATAATTCAAAAGTTTTGGAATTCATCATAAACACCACATGAGAATACTGAAGAATATGATTTTTTATAAATTATTTTTTAAATAAATAAAATGTGATATTGGGTAGGAATCCATACTGTTGAAAAACAAGCAAGATCCCTCTTCCTTCTCTTGTTGATGCTCCTCTCTTAGAGCAGAGAATACCTGGTGGCTAGGGTTTGAATAAACAAAACAAGACACTCATACCTTTCTTCCACACTGGATTTAATACCAGCCAGTTACAGAGTCTATGGGGCCCACATACTTAAGTCATGTGGGCCAGTATACACAGGTATGGGCCACTTATAATACGTGTCCCATTTACATTACTCATAAAGGGAAAAATAAAGAAAATAATTAAGAAATGCAACTATGATAGATAACTAAGATAGATAGCGCTAATCAACACCCCCTGCAAGTTGGGTATGGATGTTAATCATGCTCAACTTGACGATCAATTTCTGGAATCGCAGTCCTGGTAGGCCTTTGGGGAAGATGTCTGCAGTTTGTGCAGCAAATCCCAGAAACACTAGATTGATGACTTCAGCCTCAATTTTTTCTTTTAGAAAGTGTCTATTCAGGTGAATGTGCTTGGTTCGATCATGTTGAATCAGATTTTGGGCAATGGCTATAGCTGATTTATTGTCATAATAAAAAGTGATGCTCCTTTTTGAATGAAGACAAAGTTATTCAGGAATCTCTTGAATCCACACAACTTCACAGACTCCACGTACCATGGCTCTATATTGTGCTTCCGCACTAGAGAGACACACAATATCTTGTTTCTTGCTTCTCCATGTTACCAAGCTCCCTCCAATAAATGCACAATACCCTGTAGTTGATCTGCTGTCAACAACGGAGCCAGAAAAATCTGCATTTGGGTAAACCTAAAGTGTCACCCCTCCAGCTCTTGATAATAGTATACTGTGCCTTTTAGATAAGATAATACATGACACGCTGCTTGCATATGAATTTTACGAGGGTTATTCATGAACTGACTCAGATGGTTCACTACATATGCAATGTCTGGACGGGTGTGATTCAAATAGATCAATTTGCCAACTAGCCTCTGAAAGGACTCCTTGTTGACTGGTGCACTGTTTTCTCCAAGATCCAGCTTTACATTGATGTCAACCGGTGTCTCGCTCGGGCAGAGCATCTCTCTCCTCCGTCAACGATGATTTGCTCATAACTTCTATGTCTGATCTCGGATCGAGCTGAAATGGTTTGGATTCAGAAGTGCAAAATCTATAGTAATCTACTCAAAAATTTCCCCAAACGGACCAGTATAGCTCCGAATCGAGTGGATTAAAGTTTGAGGTAAGTTTCTTATTTTCAATTTTTATTTCACCAAAATCTCCTCATCTAGAAGCAAGAATTACGTCAAATTTGGGCTTGGATCGCTTGTCTGGACAAGGCGAATCAAAAGATACCATTTATTCATGCTAATTTTATGTTTTTAGATAGATTTTAATGTTCAAAATCTTCATTTACTGCAAAAAAGCGTGGCCCACAATCCAATGCGGGCCACTGATTCATCAAGGCATCCTAGCTGGCCGCCTGACGTGGATGACAAGCCGGCGCGCCAGCTAGGACAGGTCACCTCCTCGGACAGGCCAACGTGCTTGCCTTCTAGTTAGCCATGTCATCATCTACATATGCCCCGACCGTCGGATCAGACAGCCGTGACGTATCTGATGGCCATCATTTATCAAAAATGAAAAAAATAAAAAAATAAAAAAATCAAAAAACATTAAACGCACCAACGCCACGTCATTGGCAACATTAAATGCTGCTGATGATGCATCGTCCAACAGGGCTAAAGAGACCCCGACCCTGCCACATGTCAAGGTTTGATTCGCCCAGAAGGTGGTCCTGAACTACCCCCTCAGATAATTCAAAAAAATGAGCCGTTGGCATTTAATGCCAATGGCTCATTTACCACTCCTTTACACCTAGGGCTGCTCATAGTAGCCATGTCAGATCCGGCGGTTCACAGCCTGATAGATCAGCAGGTCGATCCACTAAGGATCGTTGGATCTGCTACGTCAACGTACAGCTGGATTGCTGGTGATGCAACTAATACTGCATTTATTGCTATGTCGGCGCCCACCATCCTTGAGCATTCCACGCCCACCATTTTTGACCATTCCACACATGTGACGCCACCCGCATTTATTGACCATTCCACGCCGTCAACACCGTTGGATGGCCCCCCCAGCCTTCGATCCAATGGATCTTACTCATCCACATGTATGCCAACACAACACTGAGTCGGCTCAGCTGACCGAGTCGACTCGGCACGAGTTGACATGGGTGAGTCATCCCGAGTCGACTTGGTCGTTATCGGCCGAGTCTATGTGATCGACTCAGCTGATCTAGACCAAGTCGATCGGGTCGAGAACGGCCAAGTTGACATGGTCAACACGACTGAGTCGTCCAAAGTCAATTTAGTCGACATGGGTCGAGTTGACCTGTCAACTCAGCTGATTCAGACCGAGCTGACCTGGTCAACCCATCTAGTTTTGATCGAGATGATCTGGTCAACCTGACCAACTTTGACCAAGTTGACAGGGACAATATTTAATGTGTTGACCAAATCAAACACGTCAACTTGGTCAATCTTATAGAGTTGGACCAAGAGGACCTAGTTGACTTGATCAGCTTTGATCGATCTGATACCCTTGACTCCATACAGTCAAGCCACCCTGACTGAGTCAACCAAGTTGACTCGGTCCACTCAGACCGAGTCAACCCGATTGACCTGGCACAATCCACCTAGTCAAATGGGTTGACTCGATCAAAACTGATAAAGTCATCCCGGTCGACTCGGCCGACCAATACAGAGTCAACCTAGGTGACTTGATCCACTTCGACTTAGATGCCTTGGTGTGCTCGATCGACACAGACCGAATTGACCTGGTCGCCTCGTTTGAATCCGATCAAATAGAATTGGTCGGATTGGTCAAGCCGGACTGGGACCCCGCCCGAATTGACTGGGAAGCCTTGGCTTCCTGTGATCGAGTCGACGCGGATGATTCTATCCTCTACGCCCCAGTCGCTTGAGCCACCATGGTTATCGTCGGCAACTCCGCAAGAGCAGACTAAACCAATCCGGTCGTCGCGCTCGGGACATCCTTGTCGTGCTAGATATTGTAGATCGGGTCGCCCCGGGTGCCTTACCCCCCCCAACTATTCTACATGTCTTGAAAGCTAATGGACAATCGGACTTCACATCTCCCACCAGAGTTGACTTGACACCTCCCACTGGAGTTGTGCCTCCCACTTTAGACTGAACCGCATCATTCGGCTTAGGTACCATTCGCACGGAGGAGTAGAGAGCACCGAAGGAGCACGAACAAGCGCCTGAGGGGCAGCTATCTGGATGACCACCACCGGCAACCTGGGCGACAAAAGTGCTAGGACCTACGCACATAACTACCGCTCAACCCCTCCCCAAGACTACACTTCACCCACTTTATGATGACACGACCCCAAAGAGGGGTTACATTGACTCGGAGGGAGTGAGAGTCATTGCCCTCTCCAAGGAGGAGGTCTTGTGAATGGCCGCACCATTTGCTTACACCTTGATAGGGTGATTCACGATGAAGCGCTCACTTATTGACGACATCATGAGGGTATATTTAGCGCCAGGGAACTTCATCGGACCAGTGGTTATTGGAGCACGTAACCATCGGAGTGTCTTTATTCGCTTCCAATTGGAAGCTGACTTTAGGAAGGCTTAGAGCCGTACCACGTGGACAATTAGTGGTTCCACGATGCACACTTATCGATGGACAGCCGAGCAGACTAGCAGTTCACGGGAACATTGCCCCCACTCTAAATCGGTATGGTAGGTTTCCCAGAGCTTCGGCCACACCTCTTCACGCCCACTGCTCTAGAGTCCCTAGTGTTGTTGGAACATTTATACGTCTTGACAAAGATGTACATCTGTTCAACCACCCCGGATATGCGAGGGTCTGTGTAGAGATAGACCTATTAGAGCCCATCCATCAAATGATCCTCACTCACAATGGGGATGAGCTGATTCGGCAACCTATTGTGTACGAGAACCTTCCGCAGTTCTGTACACATTGTACCCTTCTGGGTCACACTCTTCATACATGTCGCCAAAGGGCATCGCATGCTACCTTGACCCCCTCACAGGAATACCTCCGACCTTTGCCTCATAATGACTACATAATAGAGGCAAAGTCTACTACCCAAGGGCGTCGCCCCACCTAGAGACCGACTTTGAGTACACGCCTCGTCCCCGCACCACAGGGTGCGCCTACTACCACCCCTCTCCTACCTAGGAACTCTATGCTGGCCAAGCTTGTCTCGGCCAAGCCTACTACTTCAGCTTCACAATGGCTGAAGAAGGGGGCTGACAAGCACCCACAATCCCTACCCCGTCCTCCGGATGTCCCTCCCAACAGCACTTGGTCGGGTAAGGGTAAGGATGTAGCACCCACAACCAATACCTTCACCCTCTTGGATGTACTCAAAAGCCCTAATGGAGACTACGTGGAGGTTGGGTAGAGCTGCCCGGGTATCCCTAGCACTTCCAGGCATATGCCTACCCGTCACCCCCCGTTCAACATCATCTCGTCCCTCCTCAGTCCACCGACCTCCGACTTCATCATCCCCACCACCTCACTCCCCTCCATCTACATCTTCCCATCCTACCTCACCTTCCCCTATGTCCCCCACCCTAGCGCCCCATTCCCCTCCACCTGCTTCACTTCCCTCCCCTCCCCCCTCCAGCGCTTCCCACTCTGACCCACTCCTCCCTCTCCCTTCCTCTCCCCCCTTGCCTTGCTCTCCACCCACCCCCATCCTTAGCTTACCGCCCCACCCTAGCCACAATCCTCCCCATCTCCCCTCCCCGATACACTCACCTCCTTGCCCGACCTCCACCCATCACATATCCCTCTTGAGCGGGAGGACGGCTTGACTAACCGTCAAGCCTCACTCCCTAGTTTTGAGGACACTTGTGGGGACACTAGCAACCACACTTTTATAGGAGCGGAGGACAATGATGCCTCCATCTCAGAGGAGTCAGACACCAACACCCCATCTCCTTTAGGACATCACTCGGATGCTCCTCATACACGTCGCATCTATAACACCCAATCGTGGGTGCGTCACGTGAGTCGATAGTTTTATGATTCCAAGTCTTGTTTGGAATTGTAGAGGGATCGGCAACCCTCTAACCCATTCACATCTCCTCTCCCTAATCAATAAGCACAACTTAGGGATAGTTGGGCTTATTGAGCTGATGACTACATTGGATCACTCCCATTCCATTGTGAGGAAACTCAGAATGGATCATGTTAACTGTCATTCCTTGAATAAGCTCTGGCTTTTTTGGAAGCTAGATTATCTGTTGGAACTACTAGCAGAAGGGACCCAGTACGCCACTTTTGACATACCACACTCCCCGAAGCCCTATACGCTTACAGTAGTCTACGCATCTCATAGACATCTAGTGCGGGAGACCCTCTGGGAGGAGCTCACCTTACATATCCATGCCCATTCATGGCTTGTTGACCTCCCTTGGTTTATAGCTGGGGATTTCAACTACATACGGGCAGTCAACGAATGCCAGGTAGGCCGCCCACCTCAGTCACGATCTATGGAAGCGTTTAATGACTTTATCCATTAGGCATCACTCGTGGAGCCTCCTAGCATTGGTGAGAAGTGGACCTGGTGTAATGAGCGTCAAGCAGATGCGCGTATGTACGAGCGGCTTGACCGTTATTTTACTAATATCACTGTGCCGATGCATTGCATAATCATGATTGAGATCCTACCGAGATATGACTCAGGTCACTCACCGATCCTCCTTCTCCCAGACTCGAGTAATCGAGTCCGTCGTCCTCCATTCTGATTCCAAGCCATGTGGTTAGAGCATAATGACTTCCATCATTTTGTACACAACCATTGGCATGAAACGATCTCTGCATCACCAATGGAGAACTTTAGTTTTAGGCTGAGGAACCTCAAGTTCCACCTGAAATGGTGGAATCGACATGTCTTTGGAGACGTACACGCACCGGTCGAAGCACTCAAGAAGGAGTTAGCGGCTGTCGAGCGATAACTGCAAGATGGTTGGACGGACGACGTGGGAGAGTGCTAGCTTTGACTTAGAGAGCAGCTTGAGGATGCTATGCGGCGTCGGGAGATTTTCTACCTCCATAAATTGGGGGTCCAATGGCTCCGAGAAGGTGATAGAAACACACGTTTCTTTCACGCCTCGGTCCGTCACAAAGACCATCCTAATTATACGACCTTATTAGAGACGTATAGTCAGGACCCCGCCCAACTAGCAATCGCATGAGTAGAGTTTTATCACTCGCTCCTATCCTCACAACCAATTTTTGTGAGTGAGGACCTGCTCGCCTCTATCCCTCACTTGGTGACCAACCAAGAAAGCACACTTCTCACAGCCCTACCTACTCAAGCATAGATCAAGGAAGTAGTCTTTTCTTTGGATAGGAACAAGGCCCAGGACCGGATGGATTTTCAGCCGAATTCTACACTGCATGCTAGGATATCGTATGCACTGACTTGGTGCTTGCTATCAAGAGGTGTTTATGAGCAAAGTCTTCCCTTGAAGTTGGAAATCCACTTTTTTGGCGCTCATTCCAAAAGTGGACACTCCAACTTTCTTTAGAGACTTTCGCCCCATCAGTCTTTGTAATGTATGCTACAAAGTTGCATCCAAGATCATTACAAATAGGGAACTTTCTTCATAGACTTATCTCGCCTGAACAGTGTGGTTTTGTCAAGGGTCGACAGATCCATGACAATATCATGCTAGTTCACGAGCTAGCGTAGTAATAAAACGCTCATATTCCGGGCTCAAATGTCATCATCAAATTGAATATGGAGAAGGCCTTTGATCAAGTCGAATGGAATTTCCTTACATAAGTGTTACGTTGCTTTGGGTTCACCGATGTGTTCATCGATCTTGTCGATGCCTGCATTAGAGAGAATCATTTCTCTCTCCTAATGGATGAAAATTCCACTGGCTTCTTCATGGCCATGAGAGGTCTACGACAAGGTGATCCTATCTCACCCACCCTTTTTATATTGATGGATGAGGTCTTTAGTCGATCGCTCACACGTGCGATCGACCACGGCCTCATTGATGGAGGACCATCCAATCGATCACACCCCAATCCGTCGCCAACCACGTCGTGAAGCCTAAGCGGACGTGAAGAATCTACAATTTCACTACCAAGCTTGAGAACCGACATCATCTTATCTCTTTGCGTCGTGCATCTTTATGTTCTTTCTTTCTTCCGTCATCTTTGGATTATCAGGAGGCCCCTCCTGCGTGAGTACCGACCTCCCCTCATGCGTATTTTATTTTAATTATGTTTAAGTGTCATCTTAAGGGGGAGGAAATTCATGTTGGGCTTCTTCTCCCCCTAAAGATCCCTCTTAAGGGGAAAGCCCAATAGGCTTTCTCCTTAAAAGGGGGCCCAATTTAGCCTCCACAACTGCCACTTCCCCTCTATAAAGAATAGGGAAGAGTGGACGTGGAGGCCAAGTCTGAATCATTTGACAATTCCAAATCTCGTTAAGTCTATTTGGTAGTTATTTTTTGTTTTCATAGTGTGTGTGCTCTCGGAAAGACATCGTCGAAGAAGGAAATCGTTGCCAAAGAAGAAGAAACATTGTCAAAGAAGAAGATTGCGGAGTAGAAGAGGCAGAAGATCAACAAAGGGGAAATCCGTATTCTTTGAATTACTTCCTTGTTGTTCCTTGCTCTTGGTGTCTTGGCTGGGAAATGCCGTTCGTTTGGAATCCTCTCACCGCGCCAGTGAAAATATGAGTCCTGGATTCTGATTTTTGGAGTAATTAAGAGAATCTGGACCACCCAGGAACGATTTATTGGTTTTCTTGCACGTCTCCCCTTGAAAAGATCATCAGAGGAAGAATTAGCAGTTATCGGTGATTTTCCGACGTGAATAATTCACCTCCGCTTGGATTTCTCCATTGTCTTTGGAACCAGGCGCTTCCCGTTGTGTTGTTCCTTTGGTGAATTACTGTCTATCTTCCCCGACCGTTGTTCTCTAGTAAATTATTGGCTGGAGGCATTCAACCTGTGAAGGGGACGTGGTATCATCGGCATTTTACTGCGGGAACAACACGAATAGGATGGATTTAATAGCCCTCTCCTCTCTGGATTGAACTTTATCGACTGAGTATTGCTTTCAGTTTGCCAGACATCCGACGTATAAGCCAATCGTCGACACCGTTGTTATTGATCCCTCGCAAGACTGTTGGTCGACTCCAAGCTGACTCCGCGAACGAAAAAGAGATTATTAAATCAATTTGGGCCTTTTGACCGCCCCTCGTTGTGTTGACCAAAAAAGGTTCCGCCCAATCCTACTGTTCGCTTATCAGACTTCTACAATTGAACTCATCACTCTGAATTGACTACCCATCTGGGCTGAATTGGCACCAGAACGCCTGTTGCTCTCGTGGATATCCTGTCATAACGCCAAGTTGACACATCTCGTTCATCTCTTCCCCTTTTATTTTACAATGATTATTTATCACTTCTAGGGCCGAATTCTAAATAACTCGTAGCCGCGAGTGAGACTAAACTTGAATTCTAGGAATTAGCCACTTATCTACGTTAGGGATTTTATTGATGGTATCGGTTCTGATTGTCTACGTTGACCGTGTGGGCCTTTTTGGATGAGAATCATCCCCCACCACGTCGACTCTTTGAACCGATCACATGGACTAACTGGAAATTTGACTGCGTCAAAACCCATCTTGTGTCGTCTGCTTATCTATGTCTCTTATCATCCGATGTCTCACGTATTACTCGTTATTATTTAATCAAATCTTATGTATTATTTCATGTCATTTCCTCGTATATAGCATCCGTCTGCCGAACATAACACTACATGTCAATTCTGACCATCATATTACACCACTCATCCAACCATATTTTATGAAAAGGGGCTACCCTATCCTATCGCACTCTCTATTTGCAGATGATGCCATCCTTTTCCTCAATGGATCTAAAAAATCCATCAAGGAATTTATGAGTGTCCTCAAAACATATGAGTAAGCTTCAGGCCATCTCGTCAATGCTTCGAAGAGTAGCTTTATAGTTGGTCCTTCCACCACTATAAAGCACTCTAAGATACTACAACACTATACCTGCTACTCACGAGGAGGCCTTCCTTTCGACTATCTTGGATGCCTTATCTTTCTAAGACCCCCTAGGCTTCATTACTTTGATGCACTCCTGGTTAAACTGAGAAAGAAACTAGAGGGATGGAAACTTCATTTTCTATCCCCTGGAGGACGTATTCAACTTATTCGAAACATCCTCATGAGTATCCCGCTGCATACCCTTGCGGTCTACTCACTATCTCTCCCAGTCCTCCGCTCAGTGGAACGACTATGAGCACGTTTCCTATGGTCTGGTCACCTTGAGGGAGAGTGTCGCCATCATTGGTCTCTTGGGTGAAAGCTTGTTGGCCGACAACCGAGGGGGGTCCATCAAACGCCTCTCGGACGTCCAAGATATGATTCAAAAGAAACTCATATGGCGTATGCGCACCACACACTCCCTATTGGGAAGTTTTGTTTCAGCCAAGTATGGCGAGTGGGCCCATTGAGAGATGGATATCCGGGGCCATCGACGATGGCAGACGTGGCAGAAACATGGCTTGAGATAGCCCAGGTCACACATTGGCAGGTTGGTCGACGTGGGAGTAGCGCCTGATTTGACACTTGGCATGGTGACGAACCCTTAGCTCGCCATCCACACTTTGTACCTCATTGACTGAGACTCACACTGGCCCAACTGCTCATGGGAAATGTGGGACACCTATGAGAGCATCATGGCCTCCCTTCAAACACACTCTCCCAGGTCCAGAGTACCCCTATAGGGACCACTCCCGACCGTGCGATTTGGATGTTCACACTTGATGGAACCTTTTCCTGTAGATCTTCTTTGGAGCATTTCCGCGAGAAATCCCCCCACCAGTATTGGGGTTGTCGCATCTGGCATCCAACGATCCTCACACGTGTCTCCTTTTTTCTCTAGAGATTCTTACATCGTGGCCTTCCGATTGAGGATCGGGTAATCCGTATAGTCACTCCCTCAGTTCGCGTTGTCACTATTGCCCCGCATCACCACAGGCTTAGACTATGTAACATCTTTTCTTCCATAGTGAGACAGTCGTAGAATTTTGGCGTCACATCACACACCCTTGGCGTCCACTCCTTCCCATACCACTGACTCTGTTTGAGTGTTTTGGCAAGATGTTTCTCTTGCCAACATGCTCTAAACGGAGCCCCATCCTACACATCACCATAGCTTACTTACTATGGGAGACATGGAAAGGACAAAATTCTTCTCGTTATGCAGGGAGTCCCATGTGCGCCGCAGATATCACGCGTCGAGTCAAGCTCTAGATACGGTGCACCCACATCTCATCTCGCCTCGCGACTGCATCTCAACCCTCACGTGCGGATTCCTTTGCTCTTGGGGCATTTCGGTGACCCTTGCCCCTGTCCGCATTCAGTTACAAGTCGCCTGTTGGCTTCCACCACCAATCGGCATCCTCAAGCTGAATGTAGATGGTGCGGTTAAAGGGAACCTGGGGCCAGTAGGGGGAGGTGGTATCCTTCGTGATCATACAAGGAGTATTCTCTTTCATTTTTCCTCTTTCTATGGCATACAAAGTAATATAGTAGTCGAGGCCATGGCGACGTGATGGTTTACTCCTCTGCGAGAAACGAAACCTTCACCACGTCATTGTAGAATCGGACTCACATGTGTTGGTTGACATGCTTCGTGCAGGTACATGCTCCTAGTGGTGCCTACGTCATGTATGGCAGGACATCATGCGGTGTCGCCCTTGCACAACTAGTATAAGTCACTAGTTGTGAGAAGACAACATATGCCCTGACCCACCATGTGGTACACACACGACACCCTTCATCTCTTTTTCTTTCTTGGTAGGCCCTCCCTCCCTCAGCTCGGGGATGCTATCGCGTGGAACGCCTCGGCTTGCTAACTCTCAATATGCATCGCATACTACCGAAGGAGGGCCCGTGGGGGTGGCGGATTACGTGGAACACTCGAGGTGGGTGCGCCCAACCTCTCGCCTAATCGGACGACTTCTGACATCACAATGCCGGGGTAGATTGCGCACACTTCCACCATCATAGCTGCTTCACAGCCACCGCACACCCTGCCCCCACTTTAACACGGAGGGAGCACGGGCGGGTGAGACGTCGACACGCGCAAACGAGTGGAGCGAGTGGTACTATTTATGTATCTTTTCCTTTCCTTCACATTGGCATGGATGAGTGGAATCCGAGTGTAATTGGGATGTTTATACTTGCTCCACGCCTATAAATAATGATAAACACTCCCCTTTATATATAAAATCCCCCTGGGTGGCGTCCAGGGCATGGCTGGATCGAACTATGGGCACAACCACAGGGTTGGCCGTAGCCGACACCGTGTTTTTTACTAAAATTGTTTTTTAAAAAAACCGGTGTCCTCGCTGGTTTTGAGGAAATCATCTTTGTTTCCTCCAACAAGTCTGATATATATTTGTGTTGTGACAAGAATATCCCCTCTTGTGAATATGACACTTCAATTCCCAAAAAGTATCTTAACTTTCCCAAGATCTTGATGTCAAATTGTTTGGCCAAATTCTGACTCAAGGTATGCATTACATCTTCATCATCTCCTGTTAATAATAATGTCGTCCACATAGATAATCAAGATTGTCCGTCAACCATCAGAACTGAATTGAAAAAACATAGTATGATCTTCACTGCTTTGTCAGTAACCAAGTGCCTTCATTACCCGAGCAAGTTTCCCAAACCAGATTCTAAGAGATTGCTTGAGCCCATACAACGCCTTCCTTAGCTTTCATACAACATTCACTTGGTTAGTTAACTTATAGCCGAGTGAAATGGACATATATACATCCTCTTCTAATTCTCCATGCAAGAAGGCATTTCTGACATCATATTGATATAAATTCCAACCCAGCTTAGATGCCACAACAATTAATATTCGCACAATATTAAGCTTTGCAACCGGAGAAAATGTCTCAAAGTAGTCAATTCCTTGGGACTGAGTGTAACCTTTGGCCACCAGTCTAGCCTTATATTTGTCAAGTGTTCCATCTACCTTTTACTTTGTAGTGTACACCCATTGACAGCCCATTAGTCTCTTACCTGGTGGTAGTTCCACCAATTCCCAAGTTTGATTGTGTCTAAGAGCTTCCGTTTCTTCATCCATCAACATTTTCCACTCAACACTTCGTAAGGCTTCTTCCACAGTCTTTGGCACCTGTGTACCCACTAACGAATTCACAAAAATATTGTAACCTGGGTTCAATTTTTCATAAGAAATGTAATTTTCCCAAGGGTACTTGATGTCAGTTTTGCAACTTCTTATTCCCTTGCATGAAGCATTGGCCATCCCAAATCATCTTCACCTCTTTCAACTGTCTACTCCCTTTCCACAGTTATCAACTAATCCTCCACTACTGGCGGCATCTCTTCCTGATGTATAGAGACACTTTATTCTCCTGGATTTTCCCGTGAAGTCTCCTCCTCACCAGAAGGTTCCTCTTCACTCAATGGTTGACCTTGAAGATCTCCCCGTAATGGTTCTATATACATATGTTTGTCTCTGGTTATCACAAGGAATTGAAGACTAGATTCTAACCTTATGGAATGTTCAGACCCCATTTCTTATTTGTCTGAATATAACATTGCTCTTCCACTGTATGTGACATCAGCAAAAACACAAAATCTCCAAGTTACTGGATGATAGCAGGTATACCCCTTTTGAGTACAGGAATACCCCACAAACACGCACTTTCGTGCTCTAGGTTCAAGCTTGCCTGTTGACATACCATGGACATGTACGTAGGCTGTACACCCAAAGAGCCTCAGTGGAAGACCTGTGTCTAGTCTAGCACTTGGGAAGAAATGCATCAACAACGCTTTTGGACTACGAAGATCAGTAGTCGTGGCTGGAATTTGATTTATAAGATAGACTACAGTTCAGATTGCTTCTCCCTAATAATATTTCAGCATATTTTCCTGAAACAGTAGCGACCTAGCGGAGGAGAGAATGTGCCCAATTTTCCTCTCCGCTTGTCCATTCTGCTGTGGTGTATACACACAAGATGACTCATGGACAATTCCGTGGCTTGAAAAATAGGAACTTACAGTTGAATTAAAGAACTCCTTGCCATTGTCCATCTTGAGTCATTTGACACTAGCTTCAAACTGAGTCTTAATCACCTACAGCCCGACAAGCTAGATATCGGGCATGGCCCCCACACATCACTATGAATAATTTCGAAAGGTTTCAAACATTTCACATTGAAAAATTTAAAATAAGACCGTCTATGCTTGGCCGACTGGCATGCTTCACATGAAAGAGTACTATGATTAATTCCAGTAAACATAGTAGGAAAGCAATCTTTGAGGAGATCAAAAGATGGGTGCCCCATCCTCCTATGGAGCATATAAATCTTCTCCTGTAAGCCGGTCGAACTCTCCACTAAGGAGAATAAATTTGAATTGCAATCTTCCAACACCAGCATTCCCCTCTCCCATCTAATGGATCCAATCCTCCTCCTCGATACCTTGTCATTCAGAAAACATGAATCATGATCAAGGAAAAACCTCCATCCAGTATCAGTAACAAGTTTCTGAATTTAAATTTAATGAGCTTTAAGTTATGGCACATGCAAAACTTCCTTTAAAATCCCAAGCTTGCTAAATGCAACATCACCAATTCTGACAACCGGGAGATACAGTCCACCAGCTGTAAGAACTCTTTTAGTAATTCCAACACTTCTATAGTTTACAAGATTAGCGCGATCAGATGTCATATGGTATGTTTCTCCAGTATCTAAGATCCACCGGGTGCCATCTGTAACAAATAAGGATGTAGTACCACAAAAATATAAGAATCACCTGAGCAGGTCAGAGAGGTTGACAGTTGATCCTTGGACTGCACTTTTTCTCCACCTTCTGATGAAGTAGCAACATATACATTCTTCAATGACGGCTAGTTCTTGTAAACAAGCTTCCAGCATGTCTCTTTGGTATGTCGTTTCCTTTTGCGATTGTTGCAGAACAGCTCGTCCCTTGGATCAGCTCCTTGCACTTGACTTGGTGTCATCTTCATTTGGCATTTGGCTGTATAGATTGACCTGGGGTATTACTTTTTATTGCTGGCCGAATATCCATCCTCTTAACAACAAATACAGTCTATGTTGATTTTAGAACCAACTCGTATGCGAGTTTCTTCCTTAGCTACCATGCCAATGGCATGATCTAAGTCTGGTATCCTATCCCGATTGAGTATCTTGCTCCTCATGTTCTCATACTCTGAATTGAGACCCATGAGAAAAGAGAATAGCCTTTGCTTCAAGGTATACCCTCTCTCTGCTGGCCAGAATGATCTATCTCCCTCCAAATTGCCTTTAGTCGACAAGCATACACCATGACTGAATCTTCACCCTGCTTCGCCTGTGCAGCCCTTGCATTTAAGTCATATAGCCACCAATCGTTGTTTTTCTTGGCACTATTCTTCTAGATTTCCTCCCACAATTCCTTTATTGTATTGACATATAAAAAATTCTTCCTCATCTTTGGAACCATAGTGCCAAGGATCCATTGTCTAATAAGTACTTCCTCTACTCGCCATATTTTGTACCCTGGCTGCCCTTTCATGACTGGTTCTTTGCTGAGATGATCCTCTAAAAATTTTCCCTCAATAGCCAGTTCTATGAGCTTACTCCATTCATAAATATTGAACCCATCAAACTTAGGTTCAATAACTGGAAAAACAAGAACCCTTGACTGCGGTTTTGCTGAATGAACTTCTTCCTTCTCCTTAGCCATAACTGTGAAGGCTCCTTCTAGACTGTCCACAGTAAACAAGCTGAAGCAACATGAATTAGTGGGGCCATAGACAAACCTCAGAGAGTGCAGGCGTTGCAGACTACAACCTCTGTCCTACACTAGAAACTGCTCTGATACCATGTTGAAAAACAAGCGGGATACCTCATCATTCTCATGTTGATGCTCCTTTCTCTGTTGAGAGCAGAGAATACCTGGCAGCTAGGGTTTGAATAAACAAAAGAAGACACTCATACCTTTCTTCCACGCTGGATTTAATACCAGCCAGTTACAGAGTCTGTAGGGCCCACATACTTAAGTCATGTGGGCCACTATACACAGGTATGGGCCACTTATAAGATGTGGCCCATTTACATTACTTATAAAGGGAAAAATAAAGAAAATAAATAAGAAATGCAACTAAGATAGATAACTAAGATAGATAGCGCTAATCAACACATACAATGTCATAAGTTATCTCTCTTGTATAAAAAGTTGGACTTTACTTATAATGATGAACTTTTTATCCACACAAATCTTTAGAACCTTTTCAAAGTAAGCTAAAAAATAGTTAAATATGAGTAGACATTTTAATACTCATCTAGAAATATTTAAAGGCATTCATACGCTAGCTCTTAAAACATATAAATCATACATCTTTTGAATGTATCATGTGTATTACATAAGTAAAAGAAGATCCTCTAAAATAAAAATGTTCCAACTTAGTAAGTTAATGTTTTTTGTTATTGGCACTTGTCATGGATGTCAATTTGATTATAGAATGAATAACCAGCTTTAAAGCTGAAGGTACGTTTTCCTTAACATCCTCTCTAGAATCTGACTAATGAATGGAAAATGGTAATAATGTTTTTTAGGACCATCATTTAGTTTCTCATGATGTGTGCATGCCCTTCAATTATATTTTATTTTTACCTGATAACTTTGTATTGTAAAAAATTACCATGGTTTGAAACTCCTCACACTTTATAACTGTAGCCCCTGAAAGTTTAGGCATCCGAGGACTTTGAATCACTAAAATAATATATAAAATTGAATCAACAAAAGAATATTTCAATCATTTCATGATTTTTTTGAAAGTCTGAAGTATGTGCAGTTTAAAAATATTAGGGACCCTCTAGCTGGCCAAGGATTTTCCTAAAACAATTTTTTTCCAAAATATTCATACTTGCTTCTTTTATGTTCTTGATGGATTAACTTAAATATATTTTTTGCATTTATAAACAGTGAATAATTTTTTATATTCATTATCAGATTATTCCATAATTTTTTTGCATCACCAACAGATTGTTACAAAGAGAAAGACATTTATACAGATAAAGCTCTGTTGTGAATTAATGTTTTGGTTTTAATTAGTCTTGATCGTGAATTTAATCAATAAAACTTATAAAAGACCTCAAATGTAGATAAATATGATTAGCTAGGGACGCACAGGAATCATCTACAAGGGGAAGATATATTATGGAGATAATGCAATTTTTAACAATGATTAGGGAATGAGAAGAGATGATTTATAAGATAATAAATATTTTCAAAATAAGAGGGTGATAATGATATATATATATATGCATAATTATTGTTGCATCTAAATATTGATTAAAAACATAATATGTGGTGCATGGGTGATATCTAGTAGGAATGGATAGATGGATAGTGATGTATGGATGTGTATGGGTGTTGAGAGGACGATGACATTTTAAGTTAAAGTAACTCAATATATATCCATAAATTATGCCAGGATCAAGGTGATTTATGGTAGTTGGGGATCCCTCCACTTCTCATTCCTTAATGAATCTCAAAAATAAATTTATTTCATTCACACTACAAATGTAGGATAAATTACAATATTATTTGTACATGGAGAGAAGAGTACATTTAAAAATCAAAGGATATCAATGGATTGATGAGAGAGATGAAGCTACCAAATTTTCAAACCAGAACTCCTTATGGATTGTGAGATATCACTTTTTGATGTTAGATCTTTCTAAGATATAATAATTTTCTCTCTAGTACTTGATCCACACCGTGAATTTCAGTAATTTCAGTGAAATACTTTGAGGTATCTTCATCCCTCTTTCATCATCCATTGATATCCAAAGATTCTGCGGTAAATTTCTGCATTTAGCTACAAAGTTGAATGTTTGTCAGATTCTCCAAATATTCCTTGCTTCACTAATAAATAATGACATATATCTGTGTGCTTTTCACATTTTGCAGATCATTAACTTTGGCTTTAACTTCTGATTTCTTGTGCTGAAAAGTGCTTTTCACATTTTGATTGGATTTTTTCTCATCAGGAAATTAAAATAATCAAATTACCATTATAAAATATTTATTATTATATTAAGATTGATAACATACACATATGATCACATTACATAAAATAAACATAAATTTCATGATAGAGAACTAGAGAGACAGGCAAAACTTTTATCTCAAATTTGGAGACAATGGGAGTCTAAGACAGGTGTATATATTGTCTCTTGTTCTCAAATGTCACATGTAATTGGATCACGATCAACATCATAACCTTATGTGAAACTACATGAAAAAAAATATTCAGTGCAATAGTTAGGTATTTCATCAATTCATATATGCACAATTCAATCTTATCTTACGCTGTTCAGGTCACCTGGTTTAGGCCTAATCTAGTTTTCTTATACTTGGAATTTTGACTATTATAGGGACTCAAATACCTATGTGGAATACTCAATTAGACACCCTCCTTTCCTAGGAATTATTTTCAATCCATATTAATAATTTATTTGTATTTTTTGATGATATAACTGTAAAAAAAATACTGTAAATGGTCCCTTAAAATTCATCCTACCTCTTTCCTTATCTCATGCTATTTCCCTCACTCTCTTACTCTATTCAACCTTTTCTGTTACCCTCTTACTCTCTTTCCATGTCTACCTCTTTATCTTTACTTCTCAGTCTCTCCCTCTATCCATCCATCTCTTTTTATCAACCTTAGTAAATGTATTGATGTGTAAAGATAGACCAACTTTCGTGAAATATATTGAAATGTGAATATTATGTTTTCCAAGATTAGCTTAATAAACTTTTCAAGATAAAATTCCTCATAGTGATCTGATGTCAATATCGTATGCTATTTTGTAATATTTTCATGAGAAAATTTTCAGGTTTATGTTTCTATTTTCACTTAACAATTAACATGGATTTAAAACTATAGCTTAGGGATTTTAACATAGTATTTTAAAATGACTAGTCAACTAGACCAGACGGGGTCCAGATCGAACTGGTCCTTTCGAACATAGAGCCTCGAATAAATATCAGGTCTAGGTTTAGATATTGGCTAAACTAAGACCAAAATCAAACTATGAAATTCCCTAAAATAGATTAGAATATAAATCTATATGGTAAAATATTAATTTTATGACAAAAGCCAAGTTAAACTACCAAAAATTTCAATTTGAGACAAGTCTGTTGGGTATGATTAGATATTTATGCATCAAAGTATTAATTTCTGATAATAATTTTTCATGATATAATTATTCATGTTAAGATAATAAATTATGAAGAAATAAATAAACCGCATTATGTTTTATGACATATATCACTAATTCAAAAAAAATTCTAATCGGGAAATGAAAACTCTTGGTAGATGATTTAATAAACCCATCTTAAAATACATTGTAGGATCATAGTATATGATGAATTACTCTAGATTGAATATCCTCACGAATTATAGTACAAATATTTAAATGCTCCTAAAGTGACACCTCAAGTTATTCGCATATCTAGTACTTTGGATATGAACTTATTAGGCAGGTATGTAGTACCTATGTCAATATAGGATGAATCTAACCTGAAAAATGATTATTTTCATGTTATATTTCATTAAAAAGTCTACATATATGAAATATTTTAATACCTAAAAACAGCATAAATAGCCTATTGGAAAATCCATCTTTTCCTATGTCATAAATGCACACAACACCAGCATATTTTTGATAACTTGCAAATTAACATGATTAATTGATGAATTTTACATTATATTTATGTGTTTTAATGACCATATTTGCATGTTATCATATAAAAATGAAGATAAATGATTTACGCTTTGATTTTACTATTATTTCTAATTTTTTATCATTTTTTACATGGAATTTAACCTCATTTCAGTGAAGAAATATTTTTTTACAAGGCCTTAAATACTTGGCTAAAGGTTGGTAAGGGCTTTTCTAATTTTTCTGGAATTTTTCCATATTTTTATATAATTTTCTGACCAATATTTAGTTAAGAAATGAATTTTTTGTATTTAAATAATATATATGCTATTTATTTGGCATATATATATATATACATATATATATCAAGAGGCAACCATATCATTCGCCCGAAATTCGGGCAAGTGGATGCATTATATATATATATATATATTAAAAAGAAGAGCATTATTAGCTCATTATGGCATCGCAAATCGCGATGCCATAATGAGGAAATTATTAGGTGAAAAGAAAAAAATCGGCGTCGTCAGCGAAAAGGTATGATTTCATTTTTTTTAAAATAATGAATACCTCGTCGGTTAGCCGCGTGCATTAAATGCACGCGGCAACCGACACGCGTATTCTTTGCACGTAATTGGTTAGCTGCGTGCATTTAATGCACGCGCTAACCGACACACGTACAGTTATGGTTTTATTATTGTATTATTTATTCTTTTTAGTTCGTTAGTGCGTGCATTTAATGCACGTGCTAACTGACACACATGATTATGATGTATGCAGTGTCGATTCGCCGCGTGCATAAATGCAATCAGAAATCGACGATGCAAGCGTCAAAAATTGCGGATGCATTTGTCTTTTTATGCTTATTTTACAGGAAAATTTTTTTTGGTCCATTTAAATACAGGAATCATTTTCCAATGATTATGGGCGGCGGACGCGGACAACCACGTGCCAGAACGTGATCCGAGAAGGCAGAAAATGAGAAAAATAATGGCGACCAATCAGAAAATGCCGATTTTTGAGATATTTTGAAGAGATAAAAGATCCAACGGTGGAGATTAACTGCTAGTAAAACCTTGATATCTTGAGATCTAGACGTTCCATTGGGCTGAAATTTTGAGGGCATGTTTGTCTTTTTCCCCTCTACATTCCCTACGATTGGATCTTTAAATAGAGGTCTGGAAAAGGAGGAAATTTACTTTTTGAAGCTCTCTCCAAGGATTTGGCCAGGAAGGACACAAGAGTTGCTTTTGAAGTCGACAGTTCTTGATTCAGTTCTTGATTCTGATTTGTATTTCAATCTTCTTCTTGAACGATTCTAAAACACCAAGGCATGGGCGAAATGTACATGCCCTAGAAGTGGTTTTGAATGAAATTAGCACTGCATTTTGATTCTGATTCAAGATCTGGTTTTTAATCTTTAATTCTAAATTAATTTTGAACATTTCTGCATTATTTGAATTTTAATTTAGGGTCGGATTTCACCTTTTCCCCAATTTCTTCACTTTCTCTCTCTAGGTTAATTTGTCTAGTTTCTCTCTCTAGATTTCAATTTTTATTGATTGGAAATTTAACTAAATATATCAAAAACCTAAAAATAAAGTTTATTTGAAAATTCATCCGTCTTGAAGTCCAATTTAAAATTTTCTTTCTTCATTATTTAATTCCCAATTTTAATTCATAAAAATTGTCTTAAAATTTTATAATAATTGTGAAGTTAATAATCCTAATTAATCTGATCTTATAATTGAAATAATTCTATCTTGAGCTTTTTGACCGAAATAGTGAAAATCAAAATTATGATTAATTTTGATTAATTAAAAACATTATTAAGTATAATTAAGATTTATTAATTTCAAAATTAATTCATATTTGAATTAATTCATTAAAATTGGATAAAAATTCGTACTTGCTGCCTTCATGTGGTTCGACCCCTTGCTTGCTCTATATTCTATATTTAGTGCTTAAGGGTATTTATAAATTTTATTGTATAAGTCTAAACATGAAATCAACAACATATTTACACGCATTTTTAGGTTTATCAATTTTCATGTAAGGAAAATGGTGTGATGAGGTATGTGAGAGTGGCAGGGGACTGTTAAGAAAATAGTTCAATAAATATTTTTATTTTTCCTCCAGATAATGATTTATGCCCATCTCTACATTTATCCTTCATGGAACTGTAAATAATATCATTTTTACATTTTCATGTAAGTATTATATTTCTGACTCACATTATTAGATGTATAATAGATTATAAATTTTCATAAGTTATTATTGTGCTATTACATTGATTTTATCAAATAAGTTAACTTTAATATTTTATATATAATTTAACTCCATAAGCAACATAGTCATGTCCTAAATTTTCATTAATAGGACTTTTTATGAACTATATAAAGGAATAATGATGAAGATTATATTCAAGAGAGAGACCTAATTTAAATTTCAAATTTCAATCCAGAATGGAAGGAGCCAAGAAAAATTGATAAGAAATATAAATATGTATTTACATATTTGGATGTCGGTGAAGGAGAATGTTAGTGAAAAAATTGGGCGCACTTTAGAAGTATAATATTCACTTAAGTCTATTCACCAAGATCCAAAGTCCTTCTGAATTTTTAGATACACGTGTAGTTTGAAAAATATAAGCTTAAAATCCTGAGGGACAACATGAGACGATAGATAGATTGCGACAGACATAGAGATAAGTAGATATAGGTAGACATAGATATAGATAGAGAGATATGAGATACAGATGGTAGTATTAAGAAATAAAGATAGAGATTAAAGCAGGTTTTTTTGATGATTTATCTTTAAGCATTTGGTGAGGATGTTGCACTATACTGATTCTTACTCAAATTAATGCTTTATCAAAACATATTGAAAGTGGATTTTATACAGTTATATTGATACCTTTTGTACTGAATCATCCATGGGCGCATATATCTAAATAAAGTTTGAAATATCATTAATAGTATCCAAGGATGATTTTAGTCATTAAATAACATGGTCAAGACTCATATTACTTAATCTGTATTATTTTGAGTAACAAAATATTTTGAGAAAAGAATATTCCTTGAAATGATATTAAAGGGAAAACTACTTGAAATTTTTGATTTTTTTGGGACAAATTTGACAACTTAAAGGATTTTTTAATATATATTAAAAAAATTTATAAATGTATTGGAATTTTCATTAATATAAAATAAATGAATGGTGTGACAACCAATATATTTTTCCATAGTTCAGTTATGTATCTTTAACCAAGTTGGATATTTAGGATAGAATGCTGTAAGATTTATAAAATAAATAAATGTTGTAACAACCAGTATATTTTTCCAAATTTCAGTTATATATCTTTGACAAATTCAGACACTTAGGAATAGAATTCTGTAAAGTTTTTAAAGGAAAAAAATAAATATACACTTTCAGAAAAATAAAATAAGAGATATAAATCTGAAAATGATGAATCCCTTGCATGGATGATCAGTGGCCTTTAGGCTTGAATTGTTGATAATCCTAGCCGCATGCAATATTTTAATTAAATAAATAAATGCATGTAGTTTATTGATAAGTCCTATATCTTATAACCCCAAAAGTTTATCTCTCATTAGAAACAATATCATCTACAACCTTTTTAAGATAAATTTATAAGGTAAAATATAACCACTTTTATAACACAAAATTCCTTCCCAGTACCTGTTGTGTAGGTTGAATTATTTCATGCATAAACAGATAAACTTCAGTAACTATGTTTTGATCCAAAATTAATCTGCGTGATTTTGATTTTGATATTATGATCCTCTATAATCACTGGTTACAATTTTCAAATATACATTCTCTGAGTAAATAAATAAGGAGCAACAAAACAGTTGAAGTAAATCAAAATTTGGTATAAATCACTATAACCAGTCTATCCATTTATTCTTAATTAGTTTAATTGAAATTATTAGTCAACTATTTCTTAGAAGTTTTATAATAATAAGGTGAGATAACTAAAAATTAAACAAATGAAATTAAAACATTACATGGAAAGAAGTTTTATAAAAATATTTTATTTTGAATGAGTACTAAAGTTAACTGTATTAATAATATTTTTTGATAAAAAATAATATTACAAACATAGATTAGTAAATGGAACTGATTGAAACTGAAGCTTTAATATACATTTGAATTTCGAAACAAGATATTCAAATTCGGAAAACTAATTACGGTAAAAAACAAACATACAAAGAAGATTAATATAAAAAATATAATTATATTTACATTTTAGGTAGATTATGCTCAGGTTATAATATCATGTTTTATATGAAATAAATTATCTTCGAGGTTTTTAGAATGATCAAAGTAGAATTTTGCTTCACCTTGTATTTCATAAAATTTATATTATTTAAACAGGAGCGTGATGTTTTACAATAAAATTAATATTTTACATCAATATTTGGATAAATTTTTAATGTGGATAAAACAAAAAATATATTTGCTTCATTGCATAAGTATATATAATTGAATACTACTTTTGCTGTTTTTAGAAATTATTATTTTTTATAATGATTTAGTATTAATTATGATTATCAAATATCATACATAAAACGAGCTGAAATTTTCATTGTCTTTTCTCCATTAAATATTTTATTATAAACTAGTATTCAAAGAAAAGATTTAATATAAGGAAAAAATTAGGTGTTCTTAGAAATCCTAAGTGGCTGTAGTAGGGAAAGTATGATCCAGCTGGTTGTTGAAAAATAATTTTACCAATCACTTAAAATTTTCTAAAAAACATGTACTATCTCACTTAAAGTTTCCTTACATCTAGAAAGCAAAAACATTCATCTGAAGTCCACTATTTCTTATTTTCATAAGTGCAAATGATTCATTGAAAATTTCTGACATGTTTTCTGGTGAAAAAATATTCACTCAGACACAATTTTTTGTGAAAATTATTGACAGAACTCAATGGCTCAGGGTTTGCATCAGAAAAAAACTAATTGGAAAGGCCTTGTGCTCGTCACACAAGCATGTAAGTTTTATCAGAAAAATGTCACACTAAAATCAGGGTATAATTAGGATTAGTGGGATTTGGTTTCCATGTACTAATTTGTTCGTTACTACTAGTCATATTTAATTTTCAGGATGAAAATTTAATCCCCATCATATTTAAAGTATCCCAAGGAATTTTACTTGTTACAAAGTGATATGGTGGTGAATACTTTTCTGATATGTAAGCACTTCTCACTTATCGTTATCTCTTATTTTGTAAAATATTCCTTCCCACCCCTTAATCACTATTAAAATGATATTAAATTCCTTCCTCAACATAAATATTTATATTTATAGATTCATAATCAGTGGATAATTATCATCAATATGAGTTTACCAGACCTCGGAACATCAAAGTTCTAACAAGGATTTTGAGAGAGTCTGTATATCACTCTCTTAAAACATGTGTCTTATACATCTCATATGAGCTATATCTATATATTGTACCTATGCCCTAAATAAGTGCATGTAATCTCTCCTTAATAGCTACTCAATCTATTTTTGTGTTCTGACGCCTTGTTTCTGATGGAAATATATGTGGCCAACAAGCCAATCAGTTATTCTATATCTCGTTCTGTGTTCATTAACAAAACATATTCATTATAGTGCACGTGTGATGCTTATAATGAAGTCCATGAAAATATTCATTAGTGAATTATGATGAGATCGTTATATAGAGATCATTAGTTTTTAAGTATGCGTTCTAAATATTCCTATTTGAAGGATACTGGAGAAGGACATTGAATTATTTTGAAGGAATACATTGTCTAACCTCACTCGTATGATGAGGATAGGCGGTCCCCTAGCCTTTAGTATAGAGACACTAAGGATATATAGTGGGTGATCTTTAGTGGAAAGAGTTCACTGAATTGATCCATACAAATCCCTAAATGGTATTATACCAAATAGTCAATCAGATTGGTTCACGTCACGATTGTGTAAGTGGTCCTTAGACCTAAAACACCAAAGGCATCTTGTGGTGGAGAATTGTACTTTGACTATGATATACGAGTCTCTAATCATGAGATTCTAATCAGTCGTAGTTCGGGTGCATCGAGAAGTTCATGAACACAATTGAGTGAACAAGATGAGATCATCCACCCTCAGTATAAGAGGATACAACTGAAGGAAGATGATTTAATGAAGTCCTTGGCAAAGGAAGTGAAATATCAGAGAAGAGTTCTCTGATGATTTCCAAACGCATAAGTACTAACTTGGAGGATCAATAAGGGTTTTGCAATTGATCATACCCTAAGTCTTCTTAGGAGCATCAAGTGGATAAGAGATTATACATACATAACAATTGAGGATGAACCAATTCCATCAGTGAGTCGGTACACACTCCTTGTATTTTCTAGAGCACAAGGTGTAGCTTGGCACCCCTCACATTGTATACCAGACCTATAAATTGAGTTAAATCGATGTAACATTAATTAATACATATGATGATATAGTAATTTAATTTTGAAGAAACATAAATATTATGGTGTCATTAGAGTCATTAACTAGACAAATACATGGGTCTAGAGGGTCACACACAAATGGTCTTTGGACGTCTAATGTAATACGCGAGTGCCGGGATCGATGGCGCGTATTACAACACAGCAAAGTGAGAATTCTTAAATGTCGATTGTTATGAGTGCAGGTATTTTAAGATAACTCTTTAATGAGCAATAAGAAAACATCAAATAACTAGGTGAAAAATCCAAAAAATTCTTAAAGAAAGAGTAATCACGGTAGACTCCTAGTGACCCTCAAAATCACTATAACGCCTAGGTCAGAGGGAGCATTTCCTGATTCCCCTCGTAATCAGGAATCTAATCTTCTACCTCAAGAAATTCCCTACCTCTCGACAAGGGTGGCTATCCTATTCGATCAGTTTTTTGAAATAAGCACGGTAGAGGAAATGATAGGAGAAGACGACACTGTAAAAAGGTAATAATACTAAATATGGAGGGGAAAACGAGATGATGAACCTGGCCCTTAGGAAACGAATTGATATGTTCCTTCTTCAGCAGCATGGTTAGAACAGACGTGATCAGGGGCAAGACGGTTGTAGGGTGCCGGGCAGGCAGTGAGTTGGACAAACAAGAGTGCAGACGGCTTTGAGGCAGGGCGCACGAGCTGGCGAGTAGCAGCGCACCGTCGAGCGCGCAGACTGGGCGCAAGTGGGCACACGGACTGGGCGCGAGTGGGCATGCAGACTGGGCACGAGTGGGCGCGCAAACGTTTCACTGGTGTGTGTGCGGGCATGCGCACGCGCAATGCATGGGCAGCGCCTGGCAAGTACAATAGCACGAGGGCCATCGAACATGTGGATGGCGCGTGGGGGCAATTAAGCGGCGCGGCAATGAGCGCGTGAGTGAGCACGTGTCGCGGTGCAGTGGAGACGATCAAGCGGAGTCTTGGGTGAGCACGCGGGCATGCGCGGTGAAGCGCGAATAGCGCGCGTGCAGGCGCTGATTAGAGAGGTCGCCCAAGATCTCAACCAAGAATGGACAGGGTAGACGGCGATCTTATCGACAAGACCGGTGACGATTATGACGACGAATGTGGCTTTGATTCGTCAACAAAGATGCTGGCGGGTGGACAAATATTATGGTACCAACGTTGTCAGTCAAACCTTCAAGGAATTGTCTGGGCAGACGATTCTTGAAATTCTTGAATGAGAAGGGTTCAAGAAGACCCACGTTCTTGAAAGGTTACAAGAAACTGGGCGAGAAGGGAGCCAAGTCAATGGTGCGATGACACACGGAGTGATCTCAACATGCGGTAGCGATGACAACAAGGACTAGCCCACGTTCTCAACTCCATCTACAGATCTAACTTCTATCTACTCTCTCTCTATGAAGGAAACACGAAGAAAAGAACTTTTCAAATTTCAAATTGGCAACATTCTACTTCACTTGGGCATGACATCCCCTTATATAGGGAGGATGGGTGCCAATTGATTGACCATAGGGGAAAGAAACTATCATGAGACGAAGTCCCCTCCCCCAGACAAATGTTACAATGACGAAGGAAATTACACGAATGAGGCCCAAACATAATGGGCTGGTCCAGTAATTTGGTGAAATTAAAATACAACGAAATAACAACAAAAATAGCATTCAAAATTCATGAACCAATTCAAGCCGGATACTTGAAGTCGAGGTTGCGAGCATTAGCGCGAGCGGCTCAGTGTGGTTGGACTCGTCCCGTGTCGGTATTGTCGCAATGGTCCCCCATCAAAGTCGAAAGATAAACTTAAATTTGGGGGGTTTCATGAAAAAGATCCAATTAGTATAAATAGGGGAAGGCCCTACCCACACCTCCTCTCCACTCCCAATGTGATTGGGATGGCGTAATGACGACGATAAAGGGTGAACGGGGTTTGCAAGTGGAAAAGAGGAGATTTGACGTGCCTAGGATCGCGTGGATACATTGAAGGGTCCGCACACTTGAGCATCTCGACTTGTCTCACTCATGGATCCAAGAAATCACATATGCAATTTGGGCACATGTGCTTCGTTTCAATGTTTTGTTGATGCTATTAAAATTTGTTTTTTTTTTTGGCAAAAAACACGGTGTCAAATACGTCCAACCCCAGGGTTGTGCACGTAGACCGATCCATCTGTGCCCTGGACGCCACCTAGGGGGTTTTTATTTATAAAGTGGAGTGTTTTTCAATGTTTTTAGGCGTGGAGCGAGTGTATATATCCCAATTACACTCTGATCCCACTCGTCCACGCCCATATTTGAGGAAAAGAAAAAATACATGAATGAAACCTCGTAAGCGCTCGGGGAAGTGTGCTTGCCGTCATCCTACACGTGCCGCTCCGCGATGATAATGTAGTGTGGGAGGTGTCCTCTCTGTCTTCAGGTGGGATCGAGGGAGTTCGTGGTGACGCTCTAGTCGAGGCGAGCGCTGTCCCTGCCTCTAGCTCTAGCGTTCCACGCAATTCTCCAGTCCCGCGGGCCTGGCGTCGCGAGGATGCGCCGTGTGCGGAGGGTGGGCATGTCAAGACGATCGAGGTGATAGCACCCACGAGCCGTGGGGGGGAGCGCCTGCCAAGAATGAAAAAGAGAGGAGGGAGTGCGTGCATGTACCGCATGGTTGGCGAGGGCATCGGCTGTCTGGTTGCCCTCCCGCAGTTGGTGACGAAAGCAGGCTATGCGAAAACGGCACCGCATGATGTCTTTCCACGCACGGCTGAGTCGCCATTGGGAGCATGTACCTATATGAAGCATATCAACCAATATCTGTGAGTCCGATTCCACGACGATGTTGTGAAGGTTTCATTCTTCACAGAGGAGTAGACCATCACGAATCGCCATAGCCTCGGCTACTGTATTAGTTTGTATGCCATAGAAGGAAGAAAAAGCAAAGAGTATACTCCCCGTATGGCCTTTGAGGATACCTCCCCCCCCTGTTGCCCCCGGATTCCCTTTGGGTGCATCGTCCACATTCAGTTTGAGAGTGCCTATTGATGGTGGGAGCCAATAAACAACTCGATATTGGATGTGGGTGGCAGCGGGGGTCACCGGGATGCCAATGGAGCAGAGGAGGTCTCTCGCGAGTGCTGATCGGCCGTCTCGAGGGGGAAGTAAAGATTGGATGCGTCGAAGCCACAGCTGAACTCGACGCATGATGTCCACGACCCGCATGGGCGTACCTGCAAAATGGGAAGAATTTCTCCCTTTCCAAATCTCCCATAGAAGATAAGCTATGGTGATGCGGAGGATGGGGCTCCGTGCAGAGCGAGTTGGCGAGAGGATAAACTTGCCAAAACACTCAAACGGGGTCAGAGGACGAAGGTGGTCGGTGATGAGGCGCCAACATTCCACTACCGTCTCGCTGTGGAAGAAAAGGTGGTCCATCGTCTCTGTGTGTGGGAGGGTGGGGCAACAATGGCAGTGGGAACTAAGAGAGTATCCGATCTGAGTCACTCGGTCGTCAGTCGGGAGGCCGCAATGTAGAAGTCTCCAAAGGAAAAAGGAGACGCGCGTATGGATCGCCGGATGCCAGATGCGTCGACCCCAATGCGTTAGGGGGGATTTCACACGAAAATGCTCCCAAGAGGAGGGGCACGTGTAGGCTCCATTGGATGTGAGTGTCCAGATAGCACGATCAGAACTAGAGTCGAGTGGCGTAGTCTGGACCTCGGGTAGGGTGTCCAAGGGAAGACTGTGCTGCTCCCATAGGTGTGGTGTATTGCTTCTAAGCAACTGGGTCACCGTGAGTCTCATTCGGTGTGGTACAAATTGTGGGTGGGAAGCGAGTGGCGCATCAACATACCAGGTATCGTACCACGCGCTAATGTCGCATCGGCCGATATGCCAATGTGTGACCTGGGCCATCTTAAGCCAGTGGCGCTGCCACGTCCGCCATCTCTTAGGGCCCCGAATATCTATCTCGCGACGGGCCCATTCTTCGTATTTGGTTAAGATGAGATTCCCCAATGGGGAGTGTGTGGTACGCATACGCCATACTAGTTTATTTTGAAGCATGTCCTGGACGTTTGAAAGGCGTCTGATCCCTAGATCCCCTTCATTCGTCGGCCGACTCGCTTCCTCCCAAGAAACCCAGTGATGACGGCTCTCTCCCTCGAGATGACCAAACCATAAGAAGCGCGCGCATAGGCGTTCCATAGAGCGGAGAACAGTAAGAGATAGTGAGTGGACCGCAAGAGTGTGTAGCGGGATACTCATGAGGACATGCCGTATAAGTTGGATACGTCCTCCAGGGGATAGGAAACGAAGTTTCCATCCCTCTAATTTCTTTCTGAGCTTGCCTAGCACGGCATCAAAGTAGTGATGATGAGTAGGGCCAAGAAAGATAGGACATCCAAGATAGTCGAACGGAAGGTGACCTCGTGAGTATCGTGTATAATGCTGGAGTATCTCAGAGCGCCTTGTAGTGGTGGAAGGTCCCACAATAAAGCTACTCTTCGAGGCGTTGACGAGCTCGCCCAAAGCTTGCTCGTAAGCTGTAAGGACACTCATAAGTTCCTTAATGGGTTTTTTAGATCCATTGAGAAACAATATGGCATCAGCGAATAGTGAATGAGAGAGAATCGGGCAACCCCTCTTTGTAAAGTATGGTTGGATGAGGCCTTGGTCGATCGCTCGGGTGAGCGATCGGCTGAAGACCTCCTCCATCAATATAAAGAGGGTAGGTGAAATAGGGTCACCCTGCCTGAGTCCCCCCATAGCCGTGAAAGAGCCGGTTGAATTTCCATCCATCAGGAGAGATAAATGGTTCTCCATAATGCAAGCGTCGACAAGTGCTATGAATGCATCCGTGAATCCAAACCGTCGCAACACTTCGAGGAGGAAATTCCACTCAACTCGATCAAAGGCCTTCTCCATATCAAGCTTGGTGATGACATTGGAGCCCGGGATATGGGTGTCTATGGACTGGGCTAGCTCGTGCACTAGCGTAATATTGTCATGGATCTGTCAACCCTTAACGAAGCCACACTGTTCTGGCGAAATAAGTCTATCAAGAAAGCGCCCTAGTCGGTTTGTAATGATCTTGGATGGGACTTTATAGCCGTGATAAAGCCGGTTAAATTTCCATCCATCAGGAGAGAGAAATGGTTCTCCCTAATGCAAGCGTCGACAAGTGCTATGAATGCATCCGTGAATCCAAAGCGTCGTAGCACTTCGAGGAGGAAATTCCACTCAACTCGATCAAAGGCCTTCTCCATATCAAGCTTGGTGATGACATTGGAGCCCGGGATATGGGTGTCTATGGACTGGGCTAGCTCGTGCACTAGCGTGATATTGTCATGGATCTGTCGACCCTTAACGAAGCCACACTTTCTGGCAAAATAAGTCTATCAAGAAAGCGCCCTAGTCGGTTTGTAATGATCTTGGATGGGACTTTATAGCCGTGATAAAGCCGGTTGAATTTCCATCCATCAGGAGAGAGAAATGGTTCTCCCTAATGCAAGCGTCGACAAGTACTATGAATGCATCCGTGAATCCAAAGCGTCGTAGCACTTCGAGGAGGAAATTCCACTCAACTCGATCAAAGGCCTTCTCCATATCAAGCTTGATGATGACATTGGAGCCCGGGATATGGGTGTCTATGGACTGGGCTAGCTCGTGCACTAGCGTGATATTGTCATGGATCTGTCGACCCTTAACGAAGCCACATTGTTCTGGCGAAATAAGTCTATCAAGAAAGCGCCCTAGTCGGTTTGTAATGATCTTGGACGTGACTTTATAGCATACATTACAAAGACTGATCGGGCGGAAGTCTCGGAAGGAAGTTGGAGTGTCCACTTTTGGAATGAGCCCCAAAAAAGTGGATTTCCAACTCCTTGCAAAGACTTTACGCCTGAACACCTCCTTGATAGCTAGCACCAAGTCAGTGCCTACAACATCCCAGCATGCCGTATAGAATTCGGCAGTGAATCCATCCGGTCTTGGGGCCTTGTTGCGACCCAAGGAAAAAACTATCTCTTTGATCTTCGCTCCAGTCGGGGGGGGCTAGCAGAAGTGCGTTGTCATGGTCGGTCACCAAGTAAGGGATAGAGGAAAGAAGATCCTCGCTCATAACAGTGGGATGTGAGGAGAGGAGTGAGTGGTAGTATTCCACTCCTGCGGTTGCTAGCTGGACAAGGTCCTGACAATACATCTCTAGTAGGGTCATATAGTTCGGGCGCGCTCTGTGGCGAATCGAGGCGTGAAAGAAATGCGTGTTTCTATCACCCTCTCGCAGCCACTAGATACGAGATTTTTGGAGATAAAATATCTCATGTCATCTCATGGCGTCCTCAAACTGCTCTCTGAGTCGTAACTAGCGCTCGCCCATATCATCTGTCAAGCACTCCTGTAGTTGGCGGTCAACATCAACTAATTTCTTCTTTAATTCTTCGACCGACGAATGGACGTCTCCAAAGACGTGACGATTCCACCATTTTAGGTGGAGCTTGAGATTCCTTAGTCGATAACTGAAGTTCTCCATAGGGGATGTGGGAATCGAACCATGCCAATGGCTACGCACATAGCTATAGAATTCTCGATGTTCTAACCACATGTTTTGAAATCGGAAGGGTGGACGACGGACCTGTTGACTCAGGTCTCGGAGGAGAAGGATCGGCGTGTGATCCGAATAAAATCGTGAGAGAATCTCTATCGTGAGTGTGCAATGCATCAAAGCGGTACTATTGATAAAAAAACGATCAAGTCGTTCGTACATACGTGCATCCGCTTGACGTCCTTTGCACCAAGTGCGAGGGGGTGGGGGGAGGTGGATCGCAGGGTGGTGGAGATGGGGGAGGTGGGTCACGCGGTGGTGCAGAATCGCGGGGTGGTGGAAGAGGTGGATCATGGGGTGGTGGGGCGGGTGAAGAGGGTTGGGTGTGAGGTGGTGAGGGGCGGTCAGGGCGTGGGGTGGGTGGGGGTGAGTGGCGCGAGGAAGAAGGTAAGGGACGAGAAGAGCTGGATCGGGAAGATGGATGGTGGGTGGGGGCGGTAGGAGAGACATGCGTAGGTACACGAAGGGGGGATGTGGGAAGGGGGGTAGCTGGTCTAGGAGAGGTGGTAGGTCGGGTGCTAGTCTCAGGGCTCTCGGGTACCGCCAAGAGGGGAAAAGTATTCGAGGTCAGTGTGGAGACACTGACCTCCTTGCCCTTACGGAAGGGGGCACCTCTAGCCCGTGGGGGGCTTTTGGGGTGCTTCTCAGCACCCTTCTTTACCCACTGTGAAGTAGTGGGGACCGGCTTAGCCGTTGGAGGCTTAGCGGCCACAGTGGCTCGTGGGAGGGAAGAAGATGTAGCGGTGGGTTGCGCCGGTGTAACCACAGGATGCGGCCCTGATAACGATATCTCGTGTGACTGTCGCCCTCGGTTAGCGGAGATCGTAGCGGCAATGTAGTCGTTGTAAGCCAAGGGTTGGAGGTATTCCTCCTCAATGGTGGAAGCCTGCGTCGCCTTTTGGCGACATGTGTGAAGGGTATGACCGAGTACGGTGCAGTGTGTACAAAACCTCGGAAGGTTTTCGTATACCACAGTCTGACGGATCAACTCATCGCCATTGCGGATGAGTGTCATGCAATGGATGGGGCTGAGAAGGTCTACCTCAACGCAAACTCTTGCGTATTTGGGACGGCTAAAGAGCTGGACATCCTTGTCCGCACGCATGAAAGTGCCGACCGCACTAGCAAGAGATTCTAAGGCCGTAGGTGTAAAGAGATGTGGTCGTAGACCAGGAAATCCTATCCACACTAGGACGGAGTGAGGAAAGAGGTCGCGTGAGCTCCCTATTTGTTTGGCTGTCCAGCGGTAGGTATGCATCGTGGAGTCATTGATCGTCCATGCGGTGCGGCTCCAAGCCTGCCGGAAGTCAGCTTCAAGCTCGAATCGAACAAAGACGCTCTTGTGATTCCTTGCTCCAATGACCACCCGTCCAAGGAAATTCCCTGGTGCTGCATATACTCTCGTGATGTCATCTATGAGCTGCCGCTTTGTAGAGAACCGCCTGATCAGTGTATAGGCAAATGGCACTGCCATTCGCGTAACCTCCTCCTTAGAGAAGGTCACTAAGCGTACACCCTCAGTATCAATGTAACCCCTCTTCGGGATCGTACCATCATAGAGAGGGGGGAGCGTAGGTTTTGGAAGTGTAGTAGTAGAGGATGGATGTGTGCCGCCCGCCACTTTTGCTGCCCAAGTCATCTTCGGGAGTGATCCCGTGCCGTTAGAAATCACCGTGGGCGGCTTGGTCGGGATGGGGTGGACATGAGTTCCCATGTCCAGTTCACTCATGCCGACACCAACTCGTGCATCTAAATGAGTGGGGGCCGAGGCAACCAATTCGGCTTGGGACAAGTCACTTGAGTCATTTTTGTTGTCTTGGTCAAGGTTGACCAAGTCAAAATGTGTGACTCTGGTTGACTCGGTCAAGTCGAGTAGCGTAGGTGTGACCGAGTGGTCAATCTGTGCAGGGTTAACCGCGTCGTCAATCTGTGAATGCGTCGTGGTCAATTCTATGCTAGGGTTGACCAAGTGTGCGACGTGGTCACTATTGACCGAGGAGTCAACTGTGTTCGCGATGACTTGGGAGTCAACCCGAACATAGTTGACCATGGGGTCCACCATCTCATTGTGACCGACGCTACCAGAGTCACCAAGGTTGACTTGAGCGAGTTTGACCGAGTCGGCTCGGTCAACGTTCGCCAAGTGCTTAGTCCGTGCTAGGTTGATCGAGTCAAACGGGTTGACTTGGTCAATATTGACCATTTGGTCAATGTGAGGCAGTGTTACAGAGTCCACTAGGTTGACTCGGTCAGTATTGAGAGTCGACCTAGTCGACTCGGTCTGGGTTGACCCGGTCGACCAGGTCGACTGGGTCAGTGTCGACCGGGTCGACACCTTTATGGATCGCCAAGTTGATCGGGTCAACTCGGTCATTCGCAACCCGATCGACTGGGGCGGTAAAGGCCGAGTCGAGCAGATCGACTCGGCCTGTACCTACCGGGTCACCACTAGCTCAGTCATCCAGGTCCACACAGTCGACTGGGATTGACTCAGCCGACGTGGCTGCATCAATGGCAGAATGGCGTGGCCGGGGTGATGGGGTGGCATCGTGGCTGTCAATCGGGTGGTTCCTCGTTGTATCTAATGACATTGACGTCTTGGAACAGTAAAAAATAGTGCGCGGGGGTGACGTGGAAGAGTCAATAAATGCGGCCATTGGCTCTGAGGGCGTGGAATAGTCAAGAATGTCAGGCGGCGGCGGTAAGTGCACCTCCAACGGCCCTTTTTTTGAATATTTTGGGGGTCCATCGTGGGTCCATCATCCGGACCGTCCTTGGCACGACACCTGTCATCGCCGACGGTCTGGATAAGCGGACAAACGACGCCCACAGTAATGACGGCGGGCTGCGGTGCCAAATCTAGTTTTTTTGGGGTGTTTTTAAAATTTTCATTTTTATTTGTTTTCAGTTTTTTGCGATCGTTGGATCCATCCAGGTTGTCTCCTCCGATGGCCTGGATGGATCCAAGCGTGGGTGTATCCAAACGGCCCATATCTGATGTGTTAAACACGTCAGATGGGCGGCCTGGCTGGTCCCGCTGACTGCCTGGCATGCTTGACACGTCAGGCAGCCAGCTAGGGGGCGCCGCTGAGTCAGCGGCCCGCATGGGATTGCGGGCCGCCATTTTTTTTCCCTTCGATTTTTCGGCAAAGGCGATAGAGAACTCGAAATTTACATAGTAAAAATGCAAGTAAATGGGAAATAAATTTTACCTTCCTGTTCTTCTCACCAAGACGAACAATTCAAGCACAGATTTGCCAATATTCCCAGTTGTATAAGTTCCGTATTCGAAAAATAAAATGTGAAAATGAAAACTCACCTTCGATCTTGAAATTCCTCTAGAATGAAATGTGTTTAGATCTTCTGCTGAGTATCATTTTGAATTTTTCATCCAGATCTAGGCCTCTAGAACCCAACATTTTCTTCCTTAGGCTTCCTCATAGTGGTGCTCTCCTCTAAACGCTTGGTCTTCTCCCTATATTTTTGTTCTTCTTCCATCATACTTCTTATAACTTACACATGATACCAAAGCACTAGGTCCACCTTGGGATCTATGTCTCCCATGTCATATCACCCCTTAGATTGAGTATCCTAACATCAGTAGCCCCTCACACCGGTTTCCCTTCTATTTCATTGTGGCTAGTCTACTTTCTCCCAAACAGCATCGGCAACGCGAACTGAGGGAGTGACTGATAAGGCTCACTCAATTATCAGTCAAGAGGCCATGATGTAGGAGCCTCTAAAGAAAGAAGGAGACGTGAGTAAGGATTGTCGTATGCCAAAGGCGGCGACCCTAGGGCTGGATGAGGGATTTCTCATAGAACTGCTCCGAAGAAAATCTAGAAGAGTAGTACCCATCGAGGGTAAGCATCCAAAATAGGACGGTCGTGAGTGGTCCTAATTGGAGTTCGATGAGCCTAGGATAACATATCTAATGGGAGGCAATGCCTTCCAAAGGTGCTGCGTGTTGCTCGTGAGCAACTGTGCCACGGTTAGTTGCAGGTGATGTGGTACAAAGTGGGGCTGATGGGCTAAAGGCTCGTTTGTAAGACATGTGTCATACTAGGCACTAACCACACCTCAGCTAAGATGCCAACGTGTGACCTTAGCTATCTCTAGCCAATGTCGCTGCCAAGTTCACCATCTGTAATTGCCCCAGATATCCATCTCTCTACGAGCCTGCTTGCCATACTTGGCTGAGATGAAACTCCCTAATGGGGAGTGTGTGGTACTCATATGCCACACGAGTTTCTTCTTAAGAATGTCTTGGACATACTGAAGGCGTTTGATCCCTAGACTCCCCTCTTTCGTCGTCCGACAAGCTTTCTCCCAAGAAACCCAATGGTGGTGACTTTCTCCCTCGAGGTGTCCTGACCATAAGAAATGTGCACGCATTCGCTCCATAGAGCGGAGGACTGTGAGCGATAGTGAATCGAATGCTAGGGGATGTCAAATAAGTTGGATGCATTCTCCAGGGGATAGAAAATAAATTTTCCATTCCTCTAGTTTCTTTCTCAATTTGGCCAACACGAGAAAGATAGGGCATCCAAGATAATCGAAAGGGAGGCATCCTCGTGTGTATTAGGTATAATTCAAAATAACTTGAGAATGCTTTACAGTGGTGGACGACTGACCATAAAGCTACTCTTTGAGGCATTGACGAGCTGGCCAGAAGCCCGTTCGTACATAGTGAGAACACTCATGAGTTCCTTAATTGAATTTTTAGATCTATTAAGGAAAAGGATGGCATCATCTCCAAATAAGGAGTGTGGCAGGATTGGGCATCCCCTTTTCATAAAATATGGTTGGACGAGGTCGCGAGTAATTGCTCGTGTGAGTAATCGGTTCAAGACCTCCTCCATCAATATGAAAAGGGTGAGTGAGATGGGATCACTTTGCCATAGACCCCGCGTGGTCATGAAGAAGCCAGTGGAGTTTTCGTCCACCAGGAGAGAGAAATGATTCTCTCTAATGCATGCATTGACAAGAGCGAATCCAAAGCAACGTAACACTTCGGTAAGAAAACTCCACTCGACTCGATCAAAAGCCTTTTCCATATCCAATTTGATGATGATATTCAAACCCTGAATATGAGTGTCTAAGGATTGGGCTAACTCATGAACTAGTTGATATTGTCATGGATCTGCCGACCCTTGACAAAACCACACTGTTGAGGTGAGATAAGTCTATCAAGGAAGGTCCCTAGTCGGTTTGTAATAATCTTAGATGCAACTTTATAGCATACATTACAAAGACTGATAGGACGAAAATGAGAGATGAAGGTGAGTAGGTCCTCACTCATGATAGTTGGTTGTGAGGATAGGAGCGAGTTATCGTACTCCACGCCAACTGTCGCTAGTTGGACAGGATCCTAGTTATACATCCCTAATGGGGAAGTATAATTAGGATGGGCTCTATGGTGGATCGAGGCGTGAAAGAAACGTGTGTTTGTCACCTTTGTGCAGCCATTGGATATGCGATTTCTGGAGATAGAAAATCTCATATCGCCGCATAGCTTCCTCAAGATGTTTGCTAAGTTGAAGCTTGCACTCTCCCGCTTTGTCTGTCCAACCATCTTGTAGTTGTCGCTTGATAGCAGCTAGCTCCATCTTGAGTGTTTTGACTAGTGCGTGTACGTCTCCAAATACATGTCGATTCCACCATTTCATGTGGAACTTGAGGTTCCTCAATCTATACTGAAGTTTTCCATAGACGATGTAGAGATCGTTCCATGCCAATGATTGCGTACAAAAATATGAAAGTCGTCATGCTCTAACCACATGGCTTGGAATCGGAATGGGGGGTATCAGGTCTGGAAAAAGGAGTATCGGTGACTGGTCCGAGTAGCATATCGAGTGGATCTCAATCGTGATAGTGCAATGCATTAGTGTCGTGCCATTAATAAAACAATGGTCGAGTCGCTCATACATACGCACATGTGTGTGACACTCATTACACCATATCCACTTCTCACCTAAGGTGGGAGGCTCCATGAGGGATGCCTGATGAATAAAGTCATTAAATGTTTGTATAGATCATAACCTAGGTGGTCGTCCTCCCAGACGTTCTCTAGTTGCCAGTATGCAATTGAAATCCTCAACTTTATAAACCAAGGGAGGTCAACAAGTCGTGGGTGGGCCAGGATATGTAGAGTGAGTTTTGCCCATAAGGCCTCTCGCACTAGATGTCTATGCGAGGCGTTGACTACCGTGAGCGTGTAGGGCTTCAGGGGGTAGAGTACGTCAAAAGTAATGTATTGCGTCCCTTCGAGAAGTAATTCCAAAGAATAATCTTGCTTCCAAAAAAGCCAAAGCTTATTCGAGGAATGGCAGTAAACATGATCCATTCCGAGTTTCCGCACAATGGAATGGGAGTTTTTCGATGTAATAATGCCCCACAGGTATTCTCAGAACTCATGAGCAAATCTTGATGGTAAGTATATCGGGTGGGATATGGGATGGATGGAGGTCGGGTAGTGAGGTGATTATATCGGGTGGGGGTGGTATATGGCTAGGATGGGATAGCGGGCTAGGGCTATGGGAGGGTGGAGGAGGTGGGGGGTATGTAGATGGAGCTGCTAAGGGGGGGGAGCGGGGTGATGGGAGAACATGAGAAGATGAGGGGGAATGTGGTGGTGGTGGAGGGGATCAAGGTGATGGGAGAACATGGGAAGATGATGGGAGGCGGGGGGATGCAGGCCGAGGAAATGATGAGGGGCAAGAGGGTGTAGGCCGAAAGGAAGATGAGGGATGGGGGGATGTATGCCGAGGAGATGTAGGGGGGCGGGTGGGGGTGGTTCTAGACGAGCGCCCGACCTCCGTGCGATCCCGCATATCGGGTACGTCTAGTACATCCAAAAGGGCAAATGTATTTGAGGTAAGGGTGGGTGCCCTAACTTCTTTGCCCTTGCTCGACCGGGGGCTAATGGAATGAACATCCTTAGCCGTGGGTAGGGTATGGGTGTGCTTATCAGCGCCCTTCTTCACCCACTATGAAGTTGTGGGTGTAGGCTTGGCCGGGACAGGTTTAGCGGCATAGGATCTAGAGGTACACTAGTCACACCCTGTGGTGTGGGGATGGGCTGTGAAGGGGGAGGCGGTTTATGGCTAGGGCGATGCCCTTGGGGTGTGGACTTTGCCTCTAATATGTATTCGTCATAGGGCAAAGGGAGAAGGTATTCCTCCAAGGAGGGCGAGGTGGCTTTTGACGCCTTTTGGCGACACGTGTGGAGAGTGTGACCTAAGAGGATACAATGTGTGCAGAACTGTGGGAGGTTCTTATACACGATGGGTTGACGAATTTAACTCATCGCCATTACGAATAAGTATCATACGATGGATGGGTTCGAGTAGATCTATCTCCACACATACCTTGGCATATCATGGGCGGTTTAATAGATGTACATCTTTGTCAAGACATAAATGTGCCAACAACACTAGCTAAGGATTCCAAAGCAATGGGCGTGAAGAGATGTGGTCGTAGTTCAGGGAAACCTATCCATACCGGGACAGAGTGGGGGTGATGATCTCATGAGCAGCTCGTTTGCTCGGCCGTCCATTAATTGGTGTGCTTAATAGAGCCATTGATTGTCCAGGTGGTGCAGCTCCAAGCCTTTCTAAAGTCAGCTTCTAGTTGGAAGTAGATGAAAACACTCTGGTGGTTTTGTGCTCCAATAACTACTAGATCAAGGAAGTGCCCTGACACTAAGTATACCCTCGTGATGTGATCAATAAGGGGATGCTTCGTAGCAAATCTCCCTATCAAGGTGTAAGCAAATGGTGCTGCCATTCGCGAAAACTCCTCTTTAGAGAATGCAACTATTCGCACTCCCTCAGAGTCTATGCAACCCTCTTTGGGGTCATAACATCATAAATAGGGGGAAGTGTAGTCTTGGGGAGTGTTGAGATGGTAGCCGGCTGTGAGGTTCCTGCCACTCTAGAGAGGGTCCATCAGAGAGGCTCCCATCAGGCACAGCTCCTCGTGACTCGTCTAGTGTGTTATGTGCTTTCGTTCTAGTTGGACCCCTCGTGTCGACCCGTGTCAAATCGAGTCGGCAAAAGCAAGGCTGGCCCGGTCCACCGCGTCTACCCGATCAGCTTGGTTAGGGCAAAACCCACTAGAGTGAGTGGTGTGATGCGGTCGGTGTTAGGTGGATCACCCTGGTCGTGCCCCACCAATTAAACTGGGATAGTTCAGTCTAGATTGACCGAGTCGGCTGGATTTGATCCTATCATTTTGATCAAGTCAAACCGATTAGAGTCAGATGAGTCTATCATGTCCGATCTAGTTGACTCAGCAAGTTTGAGCTGGTCAACACTAGATGTTTTGACTTGTTCAGCTTGGGTTAACTCTACATATTCAACCATGGCAGGCTGGTCGAACATCGCCAGGTCAATTGTGTCCAATTGATCAAACTCGGCCGGTTTGACTTGGTTGACCCGACTTAGATTGGTCGGTTCAACCAGGTCAGACTCGGTCGGGTCGACCAAAGTGACCCTATCAGACTTGGTCGCGTCAACCAGGTTGAACCCGGCTAGGTTGACCAGGTCAGACCCAGTCAGGTCGACCAAAGCGACCTGGTTAGACTTCGTCAGGTCAGCTGGGTTGGACCTGGCTGGACCGATCGGGTCGACCCGGTTGGACATCACTTGGTCGGCTGGGTCGGACCTGGTCGGATAGATCGGGTCGACTCGACCAGAATCGGTCAGGTCGACTTGTTCGTACCCATCCAGATTGGTCGGGTCGAGTCGGTTGATACCGGTCAGGTCGATCGGGTCGGTTGGTATTGCATCAATTAGGTCGATCTCAGCTAGGTCAACTAGGTCGGCTAGGTCTACTTGATCGGTTAGTTCTGAGCTGACCTGGCCCGATTCTACCGTGTCATCCAGGCCAACTCACCCCAACAATGTTGCGTCAGTGCGTGGGCCCTGCTAAACTAGCAGGGATTCCATCTCATCGCAATTGTCTGATTGGTGCTCCGTTGGTTGTGCCAATGGTGAAGATGATGTGGAAAAGTCTTGAGCCGAGTTGACTTGGCATGTCTCGGCCCAATGAGCTCGACAAAACTCAATCGAGTAAAAAATGATGGCCGAAGACGTGGCATTTTCTCGATCGTTAGATCGAGGGATCCCCTCAATATCTAATGGTTCAGATACCTTGGAAAGGTCAAAAAATACGGCTAGCACAGGGAGCGAGATTTTTGACGGTGCATTTAATGCATTATCCGGAAGCTTTATCGTGGGCTGTCACGTGGCACTTCCAATCGCCGGGATCAGATCCATCTCGGGTAAGTGTGAAATCTCAGATGTCAGATTTAATATATTTTTCTCTCTCCTAGTCAGAATATCCGAACCGTTCATTTCAGAACGGTCTTTCGGATCAACAACGACAATGGACGCCACATCGTCGAGAGCCCCAACAACATTTAATGATGTCGACGGGTAATGGGCCATTTTTTCTTTTTTTCTTTTTGTGGTTTTTTGTTTTTTCTAATTGATCTGTGCCACCCGATGCATCAACGGTGTCAAAACCGACGACGTGGATGCTCATTAGGGCTGACGTGATCCCAACGAGCTCGTTTGACATGTCAATTGCATCAAAGGAGGCGTTATAGATCTGTTGGAGGCTCGCGGTCCCGGCTGCAAATCTGGCCGACGTGTCTAACACGTCAGTTGGACGGTTGTGGGGAACATCCAGCTAAGTGGCCCGCATTGGATTACGGGCCCCTCAAAAGGAAAACAAAGTAAATACAAAAACTCAAAATTTCATCATCAAATTTCAGCTAAAATAAAGAAAATAGGAGGAGGAAAATGGTACCTATCGATGCGCCTTGCCGAGATGAACAGGTTAAGCACAAATTTGCGGTGTATCGACCTTCCAAGCCGTGATAATTTGACAATTAATTATTTCGAAGCAAAAAACTTACCTCAAATCTTCAATTACCCTTATTCGGACTGATTCAACTTCGTTTAAGGCAATTTTTAGGTCGTTTTGAATAGATTTCAGCCTTCGGAATCCAATGGAACTCATTTCAGCTTGATCCTGGGTCAGACACAAAAGTTATGGCTGAATCGTCTTTTGTGGAAGAGAAAGAGTTTTGAAGTTTGAATTAGGGGATATAGAGAGAAAAGATTTAAGGGGATATCGCCATTGGCGCTTTGAATCAAACATTATGACGTCCTCAGCAGGGCAGCCCCCCTACACTACATCAGGGACTGATGTATCCCACAATCTTCACACTTGACCACTATCTAATGTTTGTTGGGCTACCATACTAGTACACAATTTGTACCCTCCATCTACTTGTTATCACTATATTTAAGACTTTCATATTTTCATTTTTTGTGTTTTACAGGTTGCCGTGTTTAGCATTGCCCATGAACTGACCAGGAATATCAACTATAGCTGACTAGGAGCAAAATAATACCTTTCTTTGCATGCACATGTGTATAAACCTTTTGGTAATAAAATGAACCATCTCAAGAATATGAATGATGATATTATCATATTGCATCAAATCAAATCCAGCAGTCTTTTGATTCTTTAAATGAGTCATCTTGAGATGCATAGATGTTTTGCATCTAGGGAATGGCACGTCTGGGACATGATGTCTCGGACATAACAACACGGATGACGCCTGGTGATGGATGGTGATGTGATGAAAATGTTTTCACGTCACAGTCACATCACACGTCCTAGGATATGAAAATAAAACATCACACACCGATCACGTGTTCCTCTAGCATCGTCCCTTCACGTCACCATCACCGTGACTGCGTCACCGTCACTGGTGATAGAAAATCGTTTCTAAGAGCTTGTCATTTCCTAATTGGGGATTCCCCGTTAGGGAATGGCAAGCTCTTAGCATGTTAGAACCCTTTTGCTAGGTCGAGCTCTTCCTTCTTCATTGATTCTTCGTCAGTTGGGGACAGCTTCCGCCAAGAGGTGCTTCTCCGTCATGCGGTAAGTCTTCTTCTCCATTGATTGCAGATTTTGAGAGCAGGTTGTTTTTTTATCATGATGATGATAGAAAACAAATGAAAAGTTTCTATGACGCGACAAAAATTTGATGAAATATTGATTTCATTCAAAAAATTTGATGTTATGTTAATTTGAACTATTGATGGAGGTGCAGTATGATTATATGTAAGTAATCATTGAAAAGTATCATCGTAACGACATGAGATTGTTAAACTTGCGGGGATGAATATGAAGAACACCTTCTTGATGCCAGCACGGATAATAAGTTTTTAGATGCTCATGTATGATGATCAATCCAAACACAATTTTTTGTGATCCTTTCTTATGTATTGAAGTTATTAGTTAGAGGAGCGGCCGGTGGAAACAGAAGGAATGTCTTAGAAAACTTTGTGCATTTAAATTCTTGATATCTATTGTTAATTATGAGACAAAAACAAAGCTTTTTTTGCAAACAGAATATCTAGTTGATCTAGCATCAATGCTTATTTGAGTTAACTCTGATGGTATTTTGATGTTGAGCCGCGAATGCAATGTAGGTGACAATGAAGCTATGTATGAACTGGACTGTTATTCTCTCTATTTCTCTATCTCCCTATCTCAATCTCTCTTTCTCCCTATCTCTATCACTCTCTACTCCCACTCTCTCTATCTCTCTATATCCCTAGCTCTATCTCTCTCTCTACTCTCTCTATCTCTCTATCTCCATATCTATTTATCTGTCCATCTATCTGTCTTCAAATGAATCACCATATTCATTTTTACATCTCTATTTTTTTTAATTATCAACATCTCTGTTCACTTCTCTTTGAATTTTGTTATCTGGCTGCCTACATCTCTTCATTTCCCTCTATCTATACTCCTAGTAGTTAAATGTTCAATATTTGACTTGGTCTGATGTCCATTTATCCATCTGTCGGTCTGTCCCTTTGTCTATTGGTCTCTATTTATGTCTTTTTATTTATCTGTTTGTTTGCTTTGTTAGATGATTTATTTACAAAGTCATGTCTACATATCTACCTAAATATGTACCTCTCATTCTCTTTTTCACACTGTCCCTTTCTATGTTTCAGTCTTTTTTCTATCTACATATATACTGATCTAGCTGCATGTCTATATGGTTGTACACATGCATTTTTTTTCATCTTGTATGATTGTTCATCTGTCAGAATATTCATCTCCATAATGGACATGCAAATGTTTAGTACAGACATGATTCATTATCTTCTATCTGTCAATGTATTCCGTAATACATAAGTCTTCAAAAATATTAATTAATTTATGTTTGTCTCTCACTCCTCCAATCCAGATATCCATCTATCTATCAATCTCATCAAAAAAGGAGAGGCCATTCGAAGACCAAAAATTCTGACTTTCTGCTTGACCGAAAGTTCCATAGTCCAACTTTGGGTGCCCCATAAACGAGGTACACTTGAAGGCAATAATTTCACACATAGCTCCATATTTCTAATGTCTATTTTATGATCTGAAACCAATCATTATCTACAATTGGCGACGCAAAGGGAAGGGTAAAATATTGCGATATTTCATGGAGGTTGGGTCAGGCACATGGGTGTGCCTATTATGCCGCAACCAAAAAGTTGACCCACTGCGAAATAGGTTGAAGCGGCGACAAGACGGGTAGACAAACATATTCTGGAGGCACTTGCAGTTTAGTCAAAGCAGAGTATACAACAAGTTGAAGGGCACTAATACCGATCAACAGACAATAGCTGAGACGTACAGGTAGGGTGGTGTAGTCACGAAGATGCTAGAGAAGGCAAAGGAGATCATAGAGCAGTTTGTTTGTATCAAAGACTCCCCATTAGACATGGTCGTTCTGTTCTGTTTGTTTAAAATGAATAAAAAATTCACACAAACGAACCGCACAAGGGTCTGTTCGTTGTCATGTTCTCTTTATGTGCAAATATTAGAACAGATGTTCAAACATTTCGCACAAATTCGCACAAACCAAACAATTCGCACAAACCGAACAAATTCGCACAAATCGAACAAATTTGCACAGACAAAACAAATTCACACAAACCGAACAAGGAATCTCCCCCTTCAGCCTGTTGCTGTGAAGATGAGTCTTTGGAGGTTCTTCAGGTCTCCGATGGCGGCCAGAATCTCCCCGGAGAGGAGATTATCACTGGCTTCAATGGAGACGAGAGAGGCAGCCGAGGAGATAGGCGCTGGCAGCTCCCCGAGAACTGATTCCCGTTGATAGAGAGCTGCGATAGAGCTTTCGCCCCCCCAATCCCTTCTCCGATTGCTCCCGAGAATTTGTTCATGGTGAGATCGATGATGTTCACTCTGGGTAGAGCCCAAATTCCCAGAGAAACCTCCCCGGAGAGCAGATTCTTGCTAACTCAGAATCTGATCAGAGATTTGCAGAAGCCGTAGCTCGCGGGAATCTCCCCGGAGAATCTATTCTCCAGCATGAGAAGCCTGGTCATGGCACTGTTCTTGCACATCTGTGGAGGAATTGGCATGGAGATAAGGTTCATGGCGATGTCGATGAAGTCGAAATCCACCCACTTGCCCAGGTCAGAAGGGAGAGCTCCGGAGAGTTGATTACTGTAGAGAGAGAGGTTGACGAGGTTGCGAAAGTTGCAAAGCTCGGGGGGGACTTGCCCGGAGAAGTTGTTCTGGAAGAGCTGAAGCGAGACGAGCTTGGTCAAGTATCTGATCTCGGAGAGATCGCCTTGGAGATCGTTCACGGAGGCGTCCAAGTAGACGAGATTCGAGAGCTTGCCGAAGCCCGGGGGAAGCGTTCCCGTGAGAGAGTTGTTGTACAGCTCCAGCTGCCATAGCTTTTCAAGATTGCTGATTTCTCACGGGATCTCACCGTGGAGAAGATTATCCACGAGCTCGAGGCTCTCCAGAGATGTCAGATTCCCGATCCACGCAGGATTGTACCCTGGATTCCGCAGTTGGAGAGGTAGAGAGACTTGAGCTTCGTCATGGTTGAGAGCTCCTTGGGGAAGGAGATGGTGGGGTTGAATAGGTTGTCCCCCAGGCCGAGAGAAGACAACAACGACATGGAAAGCAGAGATCGCCATGGAAAATCACCCGTAAACGCGTTGCTGGAGAGATTCAAAGCTTGTAATTTCTGTAGAGAAGAGAAGTCGGGGACGACACTGGAGAGAGAATTACCAGAGAGATCGAGGAATTTGAGATTAACGCAGCTTCCGATCACGCTACAGATAACCCCATAGACTCCGGTGGAGGATAGATCGAGTTGGGCGAGAGATTGAAGCCTGCAGATGGATTTGAAAGGAACTGTTCCGGATAACTTCTGATTACCCAGATGGATTCCAGACACGGATCTTCGATCTTCACAGGAAAAAAAGGAGAACTCGTAGGGGGGGTTGTCTTCTCACCAGGATTCAAAGCCAGGGACGAGATGAGAGATTTCTAGAGAGATGGAGAGAACGATGGAACGAGAATGAGACGCTGGGACTCTGGGAGAGGCTGAGGACGAGAAGGAGACTGGGAGTCTGGGAGTCTGGGACTCTGAGAACGAGAACGACGGAGGGAGACAGGGAGTCTGGGACTCTGAGAAAGAGAACGAGAGTAAATTTTTTTTTCTAAAAAAGCAAACCGCACAGCCGTCTGTGCGAAGTTTTGTTCATTTTCAACATTGTTCTGTTTGGAAGTCCAAACAGAACCCGCAATTCGCACCAATTCGCACCAACGGAACAGAACGACCATGTCTACTCCCCATGGGCCATCATGAACAATGTGGGGTTCAAGATTATGTGTGAGTACGCTGCGGAGATGACAATTGACCCGCTAAGTTTGAAAGCAATAAAGGATATGACCACGTAAGCTATATGGGACCATGAAGGGGAGGCTCGTAGAGTTATTGGCAAATGACCCTAAGGTCTCACTAACGATAGATGTGTGGACTACTGAGAATTCGTGTGGTCTTCTCGGCATCACGGTTCAGTGGGGAACAACTGGTGGGAACTGTGAAAATGTGTGCTTGCTATACGTGAGCTAGTGGGGAAACACGATGGTGAGAATATGAGCACAATCAAGCATTGGAAGACTTCAGGTTGAAGATAAAGGTCAGCGACAACCCATCTGGCTTCATTTTGTGTCATACTACCTTATTAAAAAACTAACCTTTTGAACATGCAAGTTGGATCTACCACCACGGTCAATGCGTCAAGTAACGGGCAGATGATTTTACTGCTTGCAAAGGAGCTCAAGCCGGTGAATGATCGTTTCACAATGGACCGACATGTTCTATGCGCTGCCCACCTGTTGAACATCATTGTCCAGGCTTCATTGAAATCATTACGTGTATCGGCGAACACACCTCCTCCTAGGATTGTGGACAGCTGCGTAACGAAAGAAGTACATGACCCTGATTACGATGCTAATATGGATAATTTGGACACCATGCAGGAGGCCGCCGCAAGTCATGTAGAAATGGTCATTCATGATAGTGGCCTTGTCCTGGGGGACGCAGTTGCCCGCCATTGGTATTTAGTGACAAGCATCTGAGCATCAACCCAACGAAGACAACAGTATGTTGCATGCTGCATAAGAATCCATTAGGCTGCCCAACGTGCATAAGAATCACCACTACAGAGACATGCATAAGAATCACCACTAAATTCCATTAGGCTGCCCAACGTGGTGGAACAATACGCATGACATGTTGCATGCTGCATTGGAGAAGCGAGAAGTCATCAATTCTGTGGCCTTGCATATCATGTTGGTAACAGATAAGGATATGAGGCTCTCATGTGAAGATTGGAAAGTGTTGGCCGACTTCTACGACATTCTTGGGCCATTTTATAGGACGACAAACTATGTTAATGGCTCGAAGTTAGTGAGAGTTGTGGAAGTCCTTAGCATCTTGAAGGCATTGATGTGACATATCGATACACTCTTGCTCAAGTTTGATATGTTTACAATATTCACATCGGGAAGAAAGATTGCATCTATCGTGAAAGCTTTTGAGAGCATGAAGTGTAAGATGTTGAAATATGAGAAAATTATGCCAAAGAATCGTGCAATGACAACAATATCCATTCTTGATCCTTTCAACAAAGGAGAGTCACTCGATCCTAGTGGCATTCAGGAAGCATAGGAATTTGTCCGCGGACTTATGCCCTACATGGTGATCAAGACATAATTGGTAACGACCCCGAGGATCATGACTGGCTCACAGAACTCATCGATGGCGTGGCATCAGCTAGGGAGAAGGAATGGTGGGTACCAACTCCATCTAAGGAATTGGAGAGGTTTCTCCAATCAACTGAGAGGAAGGACACAGAGATAGCACTAGCATGGTGGGGACGCATTGGCGCACGAACTTACCCGCGACTTTCGACCCTTGTGCAAGAGTTTCTCTCAGTATGTGCGACTAGTACCCTAGCAGAATGTTTATTCTCCGCAGGACGTGCAGTCGTCACTTATAAGTGGACGGTCTTACTGCTAAAAGCATCGAGCTCCTGGTCACAGCCAAGTGTTGGTTGCATGTCAAGAATGCTCAGTTGTGTGATGGAGATAGTGCGAATGACTTTTCTGTCGATAAGGACTAGTGCAAGTTATTACTCTTCAATGTTTGCGTCTTTACTTACTTCTATCGGTCCAATCTTCTAAGGTAACTGTATTGGACAGTTTTTTTGCAACTATGGCGATCTTTGTCGGGAATATTGTTTGTTCCATTCCTCTAGCCCAATCGATGTCTTTTGTCTTGATCCGAGAGCAGGTACCTTTTTTTTAGAACTAAGTCACAATCCTCTTTGAGTTCTCGACCGGTATATTGATATTCTTTTTTTTTCAAAAATTAATTATTTACGTTAACTTTTTTAATGCTTAAATATCTGGGTTCCGCTCCCCATTACAGGCCACATTTCGGTTTTCAGCACAAACGCAAGTATGAGAAAAAATTCATCTTAGGTTTGAATAGTCTTGCCTCTAATGCAACATATAATTTTGTTTTTGTTTCTTTGTCAATCCTTCAATGTTGTGGGTAAGAAGTGAATGCAGCAAGCACAATGACATGAGAAAATTTCCTTAATTGGCACATGCAACAAAAAAAGGAATGACATGAGAAAATTTTCTTGATCTTTCGTAATGATGGAATGATTTACCACATTTTCCTCAACGATGATATATTCAAGGCTCATGGTGTATTCTGTTTGGTTATGGACATTATTTCTTCTTATCATGTGTTTTTTATCCTTTTCTGTGGCTTCAGCAAGAAAAGCTGTTAACTTTTACGTGCCTCTCAAACTCATAAATTGCAAGGAAACGAAATCTATGATGCAATTTTAAATCAGACGAACGTTAGAGACGACAACAAAAAGTTCCATGTGATCGAAGTTCTTGGTATGTACCTTCTTGAACCTGCCTATAGGGTTCTTGAACCTGCCTGTTGTATTTGTGACAGCCAAAACGTAGCCTCTGGTTTACGGGTGCCTTCATTAATGAGATGGCATATCGCATTTGATTTAGTATTTTCTTTTGATTTTGGATTCCATCTCGAACATGTACTGAAGTGACTATGGGGGGGCGGCTTCTTGGGACCCATTTGAACAATAGTTTCACCCTTATATTCATGCCTGGTAAATCTCATCCTTGAATTCAGTACTTTGAATCTTCAAAGAATAATGTGTGCTAATCTCTCTGATGTCTGCCTCTCTCCTAAGATAAGTGCTTTGAATCTTGACTTCAACTTATAATTCCTGAGCCTGTATGAACTGACTCCAACTTATCGCAACATCAACAACAACTTCAACGTCAAATACTACTTGAACATCGTCCTTGTCGACAAAGAAGACCGTTTTATGGATAACGTTTCATGTTACTACAGCCGGGGGCGTTTCACGTTAGGTATGGATTAATGAATGTGATAATATCGAATAAAGTTTCATTATGTAGGTGAACTAAGTTTTTTCTCATGTCGGCATGTGTTTGACAACATACGAAGAGTCAATTCATTTTGCTGAATCATCAAAGGTTTTTGTTTTACCTGCGCTTGGAATCACTAGAGTGGTATCTTCTTGAATATCTTGCCAGCAGGTCTGGCCAGCTCCTTCTTGTTTTCATTGTTACAAGTCAAACCTGTTTAATTTATGTTGTTTTATAACTTTCTATTCACACTTTTTCTCTTTTTACTCAATGTTCTTGTGACTTTTATTGCCCTAGCTTTGATGCCCTTTGCTGATGCTGCCTTCTGGAATAGTGCTTCTAGGCATACCGTTGTTGAGTGCATGATATTCGGATTGTTTTATCTCTATGTATTTGGCATTCAAAGTGGATGCCATTGGAGGGGCCAAAACACTCTATGCGATGTGTCTCCAAATAATTTAAAAGACCTTTTGCGAAAAACGCCTTACATAAAAGTTGATCATGATTCTTAGGTCGCTTTATCTACTTTCAAATAGTTAAATGCGTATTCGGCTTAACATATTCTTTTATGCACTTGGAAATTAGTTACTCTCATGATAACTTGCAAATTAACATGATTAATTAATGAATTTTACATTATATTTATGTGTTTTAATGAATATATTTGCATGTTATCATATTAAAATAAAGATAAATCACTTACACTTTCATTTTACTATTATTTCTGATTTTTTATCATTTTTTTACATGGAATTTAACCTCATTTCAGTGAAGAAATATTTTTTACAGGGCCTTAAATACTTGGTTAAAGGTTGGTAAGGGCTTTTCTAATTTTTCTGGAAATTTTTCATGTTTTTATATAATTTTTTGACCATTATATAGCCAAGAAATGATTTTTATATATTTAAATAATACATATTTAATTTAATGGGCATTTTATAATGTATTTATATATATACACTAAAGGGTATCCACATCAGTCGTCCCAAATTCGGGCGAATAAATGGATATATATATATACTATTTATATAAATTAAGAGAGAGAAAATTACATTATTATCTCATTATGGCATCGCGAATCGCGATGCCATAACGAGTACATGATTCTACAAAAAGAGCATCGACGTGGCACAGTCGGCATGTCGGCAGAAAAGGTAGGTTTTGATTTTTTCTTTTTTTATATATCTACCACATCGGTTAGCCGCATGCGATAAATGCACGCGGCAACCGACACACGTGCTCTACTTTGCACGTGAATCGGTTAGCCGCGTGCATTTAATGCACGTGGGAACCGACATGCACATGAAAATAGGAAAGTTTTTTTATTCATTTGTGTGGCGTCGATTTGCCGCGTGCATTAAATGCACGCGGAAGTCAATGCTACATTTTTGTTAAATTTAAATAACGGTAAGCTTACCTCGCTGTTTATTTTTTATTACTTTTTGCAGGCGCCGACGACGCATGTTGGTCAACAATTGCGGGTGAAAGAATAAAAAAAATTAATATAAAAAAACCTTTTGTCCTTTTTCTTTTTTTATTATTCCAGGGTGACGGGGAGCGTTTCTAGCCATTCAAATGTCGGAATCATTTGCCAATGATTGCGCGCTGTGGACGCGCACAACAACGTGTCAGGATGTGATCCGAGAAAGCAGAAAACAAGATATAATCATGCGAGCCAATCAAAAAGCGCCATTTCCAAGCTTCTTGGATGAGAGATAAATAAATCCAAAGGCCCAGATTTTTCCTCACTAAAACCTTGATATCTTGAGATCTAGATGTCCGATTGGGCTGAACCTTTGAGGTTAGGTTTGTCTTTTCTCCCTCTACAATCCAGACAGTTGGATCTGTAAATGGAGTCTGGAAATGGGCAAAAATCACTTTTTGAAGCTCTCTCCAAGGAATTGGCCAGGAAGGACACAAGGGATGCTTTGGAAGTCGACAGTTCTTGGTTCTGCACTCAAATTTATAAGTTTCTGATTTGTATTTCAATCTTCTTCTTGAACGATTCTAAAATGCCAAGCCATGGGCGAAATGTACATGCCCTAGAAGTTGGTTTTGAATGAAATTAGCACTGCATTTTTATTCCAATTCAAGATCTGATTTTTGATCATTAATTCTACATCAATTTAGAACATTTCTGATTCATTAGATTTTTAATTTAGGGTCAGATTTCATCTTTTCCCCAAATTCTTCACTTTCTCTCTCTAGGTTAATTTGTCTAGTTTCTCTCTCTAGATTTCGATTTTTATTTTTTAGGAATTTATTTTAATATATAAAAAAAATAAAAATAAAATTTTATTCGAAAATGCATCCATCTTGAAGTCCAATTTAAAAATCCCTTTCTTGATTATTTAATTCCTAATTTTAATTCATAAAAATTGTCTTAAAATTTTATAATAATTGGGAAAGTAATAATCCAAATTAATCTGATCTTAAAATTGAAATATTTCTATCTTGGGGTTTCTGACCGAAATATTTAAAATCAAAATTAAGTCTTACTTAATTTTGATTAATTAAAAACATTATTAAGCATAATTAAGATTTATTAATTGCAAAATTAGTTCATCTTTGAATTAATTCATTTAAATTGGATAAAAATTCTTATTGGTTCCCTCCCTGTGGTTTGACCCCTTGCTTAATCTATATTCTATAATTAGTGATTAAGGGAAATTATAAATTTTATTGTATAAGTCTAATGCCAAATTAACGACATATTTACGTGCATTTTTAGGCTTATCATCTCACTGTGTGTATATAGCTTAATAATAAATATTTCAAACCATATATTTCTATGCATACATATTTATTCACAGGTATTTTTATGTACAAAATGTGATTTAAGTTGAGCAGCTTACAAAATAGTTTCTCAAAAAATGATAAATTAGTACAATAATTGTAACTAAACAATGTCTTTAAGGCACTATTATGTTAATAGAAAATTTTTTAAAGTAGGGTTTTAAATTAAATTAAAAATACAAAAAATGAACAAACACTAATAATTGACTATAAAATAGAGATATTGAAAGTTTGAGTCAGGAGAAAAACACTTTAAGAAACCAAAACAATAAAAATAATAGCAAACGGCCGACAGCAAATTAATTACATTAAAAAAGTTTAGTCATTAAATTAATTATTAAAATGTATTAAAATAGATGTCACTAAATCCATGATTTTTCCATCAAGACATTAATTAATAAATTAATTATATTCATAATTTTTTGATAGTAAATTATTTTTTAAAATGTATTTAAAATTATATCACTAAAGCCTCAACTTTTTCAGAAAGAAAGTAATTATTACATTATTTATATTCATAATTTTCCATCAATAAACTAATTATTAAATTCTATATAAAAATACATCACTAAATCCTTAATTTCTCTGTCAAATAATTAATTATTAAATTAATTGCATTCACAATTTTGCGTCAGTAAATTAATACTAAAATGTACTTTAAAAACATCACCAAAACCCTTAATTTTTTCGTCAAGAAATTAATTATATTCATAATTTTCCGTCAATAATTTAATTATTAAATTGTATTTTAAAAAAATCACTAAATCCTTCATTTCTCTGTCAAGAAATTAATTATTATATTAATTATATTCATAATTTTTCCTCAGTTAATTAATTATAAAAAATTATTAAAACAAATGTCACTAAATCCTTAAGTTTTCCGTCAAGAAATTATTTATTAAATTAGTTTTATAATTTTCCCTCAATTAATTAATTGTTTAAATGTATTTTAAAAATGTCACGGCGGTCATCCGTGAAGGCCATTCCGTCACATCACGCGTCCAGGGCACCCCGTCACCGTCACGTCATCTTCGTCATCCATCACTGTCACCATCATGAACCCTGAAAACCGTCACCATCACGTCATCCGTCACATTTTCGTCACGGTTATGTGTGACGTGACGGATGATTCTTGTCGTTTTTTTCCAAAAATAGCTTTTTTATCTTGGTCACACCAAGATTATGATTAAAAAATTATAAAGAGATGCATTAGCATTAAATGCATTGTGGCATCACTAATAGCAATCATTAACTAGGTTTAATGATTGGCCATCTCCAATCATTAACCAAAATGACTAGTTAGTCGCCGTTCGACAAGTCAAACGGCGATATGTGGCACAACAGAAGTCAAAAACCAAAAATGTCTTAAAATTTATATAAAAGTAAATATAAATTGAAAAAACTATATATATATATTGACTTAGAAAAATTGTATCTTTATGAAGATAATATTTAAAAATTCTAGAACATCATAGTGTGAGTCAAAAAAAATTTTGAGAATATGTTTTTAGTAAGATCCCTAAAGATACTTCAAATTTCACAAAATTCAGAACGTCATTCTAAAAATGAATTTAATCATTCATTTCTTCATAACACACATGTTTCACCAGTTTAAATATGTGTAAATATGTAAATATTTTTATATTAGCCTATTAATATTGGGTGTCCCAGAGCCCATGGAAGCATATGAAGGGATTTCATGTCAAGGAACACAATGACTTAAAGTCTCCTACTACTGTGAAATCAATATCAGGTTATTCTCCAGTACTACAAAATATTGAGGCAGATCTATCGAGGAACCTCAATGTGATTGTAGATCTGACATTCCCCCTTATTGATCATCCAAAATTTAAAAAGTTTTGTCCTTCTATGCACAAAGTGATGATGCATATATTCCAAGTGCCAACACTGTACATCGCGTAGCAGCTGAAAATTTTATGGAGGAAAAGAAGAAGCTGGAGGAGGTACTCAAGCCAATTGAAAATGTGTCACTCACGATGGACACTTGAACAACCTCAAACCGAGTCACCATCATTGATATCATTATGCATTGGATTGATTCAACATGGACACTTTGCAAACAATTTCTCATTGTTTGTCAATTAATTGGTTCTCATCAAGGTGCATGCTTGGTAGAGGTAGCACACACCGTGTTGGAGGATTCTTATATCACAAACAAGGTTAGTCATCATTACTATTTATAAATGACTGAATTGATATGTTTTTCCTTTAATCCCTAGGTGTGCCCTATCACAACTAGCAATGCCAGTAATAATAAAACCATGGTTGACACTTGAGAAAGGTTCATAAGGCTTCTAGCTCAGACTTCAACAACAGATATCACACACCATGCATGCCAGATGTTCTAAATTTGGAGGTGTAATGAGGCCTGAAGGAGCTAGGTGTTTGAGGTTATTCAATTTTAATAATTCAAGTGCTTATTTTGAAAAACATTTAATACTTACTTAGACTCTTATTATATGAGCAACGAGATCATTTTGTGAAAACATTGATGACCAAAATACTAACCTTAGACATACTTAGATTTCATTTATGCATAGACTTTGAAATGTGTCATTGCAGCTGGTGCTTCACCAAATAAAGTTCACTACTATGATACTTTATGTCATGATTTGGGCATGGAAAATCAGAACTTGCTCATTGAAGACATGCCCACCTGGTGGAACGCCATGTATGAAATGATTGAAGCAGATTTTGAGAAGAGAATTGTATTAGACAAGATGGTGAATGATTATCTAAATACAAAGAAAGGAAGCTATATGATCATCCCTGGAGAGTGGGATCACTTTACATCACATAATTTTTAGAAAGTTTTCTGATGAACTAGAAGGCTTTCATGATGCAATTAAAATCCTTTCACAATCACATGCCACTAAAACATGTATTGTTTCGAGGGCACATGAACTTCTATTAGAGCAATTAGACTCTGCAATTCATGCGCTGGAGAATTGACATCTAGATCTATAAAGGTCTTCTAGCAATAAACAAACAAGGTCGCTTAAAATCGCATCAAATAAAGATAAGGTTTAGGTCCATGCTAAAAACTCGGAACAAACCCAGACTACCAAACCCTACACATGATAACACCTTTGACATTATGCTCTTTGGCAAGAGCCTTAATAGACATAAAGCGACATTATGGACATACTTAATTGTTATTTACATCACATAATTAATGTATTGTTGCTAAAAAATAAATTATATGATGTAAACAACAAGACCCTTAATAGAAGTCATTCAAATGAATGAAATAATTCCTTCAAAATTTTATTACGTTCACCTTAAAATTAATTATATGCTGTAAACAACAAAATCCTTAATAGAAGTCATTCAAATGAATGAAATAATCCCTTCAAAACTTTATTACGTTCACCTTAAAATCAATTATATGATGTAAACAATAAGACCCCTAATAGAAGTCATTCAAAAGAATGAAATAATCCCTTCAAATTTTTATTACGTTCACGTTCTTAAACATTTTCACTAAATACACCGATTAGTCCATATAACCCATAATTTTAATCGTACCGTTCTTTCTAAAACCCAAATCTTCCAGGGCCTTCTGTTATTTTCCTAAAAAAACAGGGTATAAATGAAAACTGGAGGGTGCAACTCTTCCTACTATTGTATATAATTTTTACGTCGGAAGATGAGAGATAGATCGTCAACTTTGCATGTTATCACTTGTTAATCTCGTATTTGTTTTGGGTGATCTCATCGAGGGTCTGACACGTTCATCTCTGAGTTGCATGCAGAGATAACATCTGTTCAACGGACAATCTTTACACCGCGTCTCGGTTATATCGTTTTTGTCTTTCGGAGTTGTATTTAACGGGGCCGAGGTTTGATTACTTGATCATGTTCTTGTGTTTTATGAATCTTTCCACTGTCATTAGTTCTGATCTTCTGGTTTAATGGAATACGTTGTTTGATCTGTTGTGGGAACGGGATTTGTTCTTTGGTATCGTTTGTGTTTTGTTCTATTCATAATTTTTCTTTGAAACACAATATGATCTAACTTCAATAATGTTTGAAAGAGTGAATATTTTCGCTGATTTCTTCAGGGTTTGCTTTTAATCTTTCATTTTGTGCAGATGGCAACTTCTCCTTCTCATTATTTTCCAGGGAGAATTCAAGTGAAACGAAATTCTGTGAATTTTAGGCGCAAGAGTATTGGCCAGGCCATTATTCAAAGTATAGACCGAAGTTGCAGCGATCAGAAGCTGAGCATTGTTCATACTTCAGCATCACAATCATCCATAGTTGATCTTGTTGAACAGACGCCAAACAAATGCGCAAGTGAATTTTTGAAGTCAAGTGAGCGACTAAAATACCTAATTTTTCATTTAATTTTAATGATCTAGTGCTAAGATTCCTCGTCAGATAGGATTTAAAATGCAAGAATTGTCTCTTTTACTGAGTTTTCCAGAGTTTTGATCTCTTCTCCAGATTACATTTTATTCATGTACAATAGAAAACCATAGTAATATTTTTTCCCCCAAATGTTACTTTCAACTTTGCTTTTCATGGGCTATTTTTTCATTTCTTTTTTAGGTGAGGCAGCTCTAATCTTGATTAGACATGGTGAATCAATGTGGAACGAGAGAAATCTCTTCACAGGATGTGTTGATGTGCCCCTTAATGAAAAGGGTGTTCAAGAAGCAATTAACGCAGGCAGAAGAATCAGCAACATACCCGTGGACTTGATTTATACTTCTTCTCTAATTCGAGCCCAGATGACAGCAATGCTTGCAATGACCCAGCACCGGAGAAAGATGGTTAATTTCCATTTTTTTTACTTGATGAATTGACATATTTAGATTATTTTTCTGCCAGAAATCTGAAATTTTCCTGTTTTTAGGTTCCTGTGATTATGCATGATGAAAGTGAACAAGCCAAGGCATGGAGTCAGATGTATAGTGCAAAGACTAGGATGCAATCTATACCTGTAGTTACAGCTTGGCAGCTTAATGAGAGAATGTAAATCCTGCTTCCATTGGGGTTTTTTAATTTATTTTTGTGCTATTTTTTAAAATTATATTCAGTTTTCTATATCCAGGTACGGGGAATTACAGGGGCTTAACAAGAAGGAAACTGCGGAGAGATATGGTAAGGATCAGGTTCATGAGTGGCGTCGTAGTTATGATATTCCCCCTCCAAAAGGGGAGAGCCTCAAGATGTGCGCTGAAAGAGCTTTTTCCTACTTCAAAGAGCAGGTTTCAATTTATTGTTTTCCTACCTTGATTATATATAAACTGAAGACAAGAAGAAAGAACAATTCTTGATACACAAACAAAGATATTACAAGGGGTTTTATAGGGAGCCCTAATGGGCTAATAATAGAAAGGGCCCTTAATGGGCTAATAATAGAAAGAAGAAAAGAAAGGAAAGGAGACAATAATCTCAACACTCCCCCTCAAGCTGGAGCGTGGATGTTTTCCACACCCAGCTTGGAACAGAGCTCCTCAAACCGAGGGGCATGAAGCCCTTTGGTGAAGATGTCTGCAAGCTGTTCAGTTGACGGAACATATGGCGTGCAGAAATTTCCCGACTCAAGCTTCTCTTTAATGAAATGTCGATCGATCTCAATGTGTTTTGTACGATCATGCTGGACGGGATCATGAGCAATGCTGATAGCCAATTTGTTGTCACAGAACAGCTGAACAGGGGAAGAAACGGACACTTTAGTTCACGAAGCAGTTGGGTAATCCAAAGTGCTTCACAAAGACCATGCGCAAGGGCACGGAACTCCGCTTCAGCACTTGATCGAGAGACCACTTTCTGTTTCTTACTCCAAGTAATAAGATTGCCTCCCAAGAAGGTGCAGTACCCAGAGGTCGACCGACGATCAACCACAGATCCTGCATAATCGGCATCAGTGTAGATTCTAGACGCAGACCACTGTGACGACGAAACATTAAACCACGGCTAATGGTGCCCTTCAAGAAACGGAGGAGGCGATGGGCAGCATGAAGATGACTCATTCGAGGGTTCTGCATAAACTGACTTAGAACACCCACTGCATATGCAATGTCGGGACGGGTGTGGGTGAGATAGAGCAGTTTGCCCACAAGTCTTCGATATTGTTCGGGCTCAGCCGGATCTTCATTCTCATCCGCACCAAGTCGATGACTCACATCAATCGGTGTCGAAATAGGCTTGGAGTCTTCCTTTCCCAGCTCGCAAAGAAGATCCACTGTATATTTCTGCTGACAGATGAAAATCCCACTCGAAGAATAAGCCACCTCAATACCAAGAAAATATCGTAATTGGCCAAGATGACGTATGGCAAACTCCGACGACAGATACATAGCCAGCTGAGTAATGGACTTCGTATCATCACCCGTGATGATAATGTCATCCACGTACACGAGAAGAATAGCCACTCCCCCGGACGTGGAATGACGGTAGAAAAGCGTGTGATCTCCATTACACTGACAGTATCCCCGGTTCTTCATGGCCATGGTGAAACGGCCAAACCAAGCACGAGGAGATTGCTTCAAACCGTACAGCGCTTTCTTCAGGCGACAAACAACTAAACTCGGAGTAGACGGCACTAAGAAGGCATATCCAGGAGGTAAGGCCATATAGATCTCCTCAGACAAATCACCATGAAGAAAAGCATTCTTGACATCATATTGCTGCAATATCCAGCCCCGATCGGCGGCAAGAGCCAAGAGAATCCGGACAGTGTTCATCTTGGCCAAAGGGGCAAACGTTTCCTGATAATCAATGTCATACTGTTGGGTGAACCCTTGCGCCACAACATGTGCCTTGTGTCTTTCAATAGAGCCGTCGGAATTGTGCTTTACAGCATAAACCCAACGACTGCCAACCAAGTGCTTGCCCGGCGGTAGTGGAACCAGATCCCATGTGTCATTTAGGGCAAGTGCTTGTAGCTCCTCCTCCATTGCCCGACGCCAATGAGGAAGAGAGAGGGCTACGTCCACCGTCTTTGGAAGGGAGATAGTGTCAAGGGAGGTGAGAAGAGCGTGGTAGGATGGGGAAAGACGATGAGATGAGATGGATACGGCTAATGGATACAATGGAGAAGGATGAGGGCAAGACACAAGTGCTAATGAAGGATTTTCAAGAGGAGTGGATGAGGAGGATGAGGGAACTTCAGGGGTAGGAGGAACACGAGGCTTGCGACGAGCAAGAGTGATACCATAGCATTTTTCTGGCGGGCAACGGCGTATAGGTAAAGGGGCACAACATAGTGGGATAGAGGGATCCGATGGGGACTCTGCAGGAGGGTTCGATGAAGCAGAGGATGGATCTTTAGTAAGGACAGGTGGATTTGGGATTGGTGCAGGCAGAGGATCAGAGGACACGAAGAACCAGGGATACCGTCAGTGTAATGGAGATCACACGCTTTTCTACCGTCATTCCACGTCCGGGGGAGTGGCTATTCTTCTCGTGTACGTGGATGACATTATCATCACGGGTGATGATACGGAGTCCATTACTCAGCTGGCTATGTATCTGTCGTCGGAGTTTGCCATACGTCATCTTGGCCCATTACGATATTTCCGCTGGTGGTTAGGTAAGGAGCAAGATGGTGGTTAGGAGCAAAGCAAACGCACCCAAAGACACGAGGGGTAAGATTGGTTCGGAGAGAAATGTTGGGGAAGGAATGCTGGAGACAATCAATGGGAGTAGAGTAGTTAAGTACGCGAGACGGAAGACGGTTGAGAAGATGAATGGCAGTTAGGACAGCTTCAGCCCAAAAATACTTTGGCACATGCATGTGAAATAAGAGGCTCTGAGCCATTTCAAAAAACGTGACGAAATTTTTGTTCTGCAACTCCATTTTTCTGGGGGGTGTAAGGACATGTGGTTTCATGGATGATGCCTTTTTCTTGGAAGAAAGTACTTAACGTGGAATTGACATAGTCTCGGGCATTGTCGGAGCGGAAGCGATGAATAGAGGTGCAGAATTGAGTTTGAATGAGAGAGTAGAACTGAGGAATAACAAGGGAGATCTCTGATTTATTTTTCAAGAGATAGGCCCACGTGAAACGAGTAGCGTCATCAATGAATATACACAACCACCGAGCACCGGACGTGCTATGAACAGGGGAGGGTCCCCACACGTCGGTGTGAACGAGAGCAAAAGGAGTCGTCAAATGGGAAGAAGAAATAGGATACGTAGTACGATGATGTTTAGCAATTCGACAAGCATCACAAACAAAGCGGTCCACAGAGTGGCCTTGGAAAAGTTTTGAAAATAAACGATAAAGAGTAGCAAAGGATGGATGGCCGAGGCGTCGATGGAGAAGCCACAAACGCTCATGAGACGCCGAAAGGGGAACTGCAGCGGCAGCAACAGTGAGGGGAGACAAGGGAGATCGAACAAGATAGAGACCCTCATGCTCCTCAGCAATGGAAATCGTCCTCCCCGACACCTTATCACGATAAAAACAGGTATTAGGAGTGAATGTAAGATCTTGGTTCAGATCACGAACAAGGCGAGATAAAGAAAGAAGATGATGAGCAAGCCGTGGAACATGAAGGACTTTAGTGAGGTTCATCGAAGGAGAGAGAGACACACGACCAATCCCAGCCACAGTGAGAAGATCACCGGAAGCTGTTTTAACTTTGGAGGAGCCGGAAACAGGTTCATAGGTCACAAAAGCTCTAGGATTGGGTGTCATGTGGGCAGTGGCACCAGAGTCAAGAAGCCAAGTGGATGATGATGACGACTGAGATGGTGAAGGAGAAGGAGAAGGAATGGTGGACATACCCGCGTTAGCTAGAGAGCACGAGCCCACGACTGGAGGGTCAAGCAATCGCCGAAGACGTTCCACTTCTTCAGGTGTAAAGCCGGGAAGAGAAGCACTCGCCGAAGACGCTCCACTTGGAAGAAGACCATAGGACAGAGGCACTTGACCAGGCATCGGTACTTGGTTGACAGAAGGTGCAACCGTAGCGAGATTGCTCTGTTGTGTTCGCTTCCGTTGAAGCTTAAAGCACGTCTCCTTGGAGTGACCCCGCTTTTGCAGTAATTTCAGAAAAGGGAAGGATCACCTTTGGAGGATTCCTCAGTCCGAGTAGATGGACCACGAGACGAAGCTCCTGCTCCAGTCGATGTGGTCGTCACCGAGGAGCGCGTGGAGGAAGACGAATGTGCTACAAGTGCAGAAGCCGGGGTCTGGGACTGCTGAAAGCGAGATTCTTCAATTCTCGCGCTGCGAAGCGCATCCTTGAAGGAAAGCTCTTTCTCCCGGTGTATAAGCTGAGCCCGTACCGCTTCATATTCCGGGTTAAGTCCTATAAGGAACTGAAAAACCCAAAGTTGAAGAGTGTACTTGCGATCCACCGAGTGAGGGTCCGGAGGCATGTAGTGATCAATCTCATTCCACAAAGAAATGAGTTCTGTGCTGTACTCCATGATCGTCCTGTCTCCTTGACGCAAATTGGCGGCCCGATGCACTAGCTCATACAGTGTGACAATATTATTTTTCTTGGAGTGGCTGTCAAGGGCCGCTTCCCACATGGCCCGGGCAGACTCAAGAGACAGAAATTCACCCTTGATACTCGGTGAAATACTATCCAAAAGCCATCGATGGACCACCCCTTCAACGTCTAGCCAGTCATAGTACTTGGAGTCTGTCTTGGAACGCCCTTCTTCAAGTAAATGACGCATCAGTCGTCCCTTGAGAGTAATCTGGACATATTGCTGCCACTGAAGAAGGTTAAAGCCGGTGAACATCCCATCTGGAGGCATCCGAGACAGAGAAAACGGTCCAGGTGAAGTCGACCAGTTCCCCGACTCCAGAGGTGCCTCCGAAGCATTTGACGTTTGACCCACACTGGGTGGCGTCGATGCTGGCGTCACACCGAAAACCGATACAGGCTCCGTCATCTTGATCACAGAATGAAGTGTCGCACGAGGAGCACACGGCTGCGGGAACGCCCGCGGCTATTCGCTGCGTGCGCGGCTAAAGAGTCGAGGAGGGAGCGCGGCCGCGGCCGAGAAGAAAGCGCAACCGAGGAGGGAGCGCGCTGCCGAGGAGCGCGCGCGCGACCGAGAGGAGAGCGCGCGGTCGAGAGGGAAGCGTACGCTGCCGAGAGAGAAGCACAGCCGAGGAGGGAGCGCGGTGCGTGAAGCCGGAAATGTGGCTGGAAAGAAGCTGAGCCGCCAGGAGCAGGTAGCCAATCGGAAGGAGAAGGAGCTCAAGATCGTGGCGAATGTAGAAACGCCAGAGATTGGAGCTACGATCGAGCCCAGGAACCCGGATTAGGGTTAGGGTTAGGGCTCTAATACCATGAAGACAAGAAGAAAGAACAATTCTTGATATACAGACAAAGATATTATAAGGGGTTTTATAGGGAGCCCTAATGGGCTAATAATAGAAAGGGGCTAATAATAGAAAGAAGAAAAGAAAGAAAAGGAGACAATAATGTCAACATAAACCATCTATCCTCTTCCCATTCCCTTTATAGAAATATATGTTTTTTGGGTGGTTACTGTTTGTTTTATCTTAAAGTCACTATTCTGCTTGAATCATCTACCATAGGGATTGATGATCGATTTATCAAATCTCTTTCAAAATTTTTGATCCATCACCAATCCAACCTGATTGATAGAGCAAAGATCAATTGAAAGTGACGAATATGCAGATTCTTCCAAGGTTACTTATCCGATACATGACTGAACTTGTACAAACACCATGTTTTACACATATATATATGTAAACGATTAAATAATTTTTTTAAAAAACAGGATTTTGGTCTCTCGTTCATGATCCATAAAACAAAGTTTTTGCCAGAGATCTTCAGCCCTTGATCTTTACATTTCTCCAAATTTTGGTAACCGCTGATAGATTATTTATCAGACTTATCATGTGGCAGTGCTGGATGGGTACCATCAGCCCACTTCACTTAAAATGCTTATAAGACCAATCTACCAGTCCACTTGATCAGATGGGTCCTATCACAGTCAGAGTCGTTTATGATCTGATCACAGTCAGGGATGTTTGAATGGTCAAATCTTTTGATCTGGTAAATACTATATGGTAATTCTCCACATAAAAGTCTGTTTCCAGACTGGTTCCCATTCATTCCAAGTCATGGATCATATCTTAATTCTCTTTATTGAGATATGTATACTGACGTGGTCCTACGGCAGATCGAGCCTCAACTCCAAAGTGGGAAGAATGTGCTGATATCGGCTCATGGAAACTCTCTCAGATCCATCATCATGTACCTCGACCAGCTGACGTGTCACGAGGTGTGTGCATCAAGAATTTGACTTAGATGATCATGATGATTGTATGCATCATTTGTGCTTCCTAATCATGAACCACAATCACTTCCTTTCCTGGCAGGTCATTAGCTTAGAGCTGTCAACAGGGATGCCCATGCTGTATATCTTCAAAGAAGGGGAATTTACCAGGAAGGGTAGTCCAGTTGGTCCCACTGAGGTTGGTGTTTATGCTTACACAAGGGTATGTGCATCTCTTTCTTTGCTGATTAAAACTTACATTTAATTTATGAATTATATGTATATATATTCCACGGCAGCATAGTTTAAAAATAATTGTTTATACTTGCTTCTGGCTTTCAGAACCTCGCCCTCTACAGGCAGGGACTGGACGAAATGCTCAACTGATCTCTCCATCCTTCTATTACTGTTTTTGTTCATATCTTATTTTGTGAATGATGATATGATTTGATGAAAGAGAGAGATACAGATAAAGATAGTAGTAAGCTCTCTCCATCACATCATGGCCCACTATACTACACCATTACTCATCCTCAATAGCATCACAGAGATGAACACTAAGCAAAGTTCCTGGTGCACTATCCGTTAGAAATTTAAGATATATCATTGACCTCCTTCATGGCATCATCTCTCTCTCTGCCCAGTATTCTCTCTCTCATACATTTAAGGGTCTGAGCTCAAGGGGATGCTCCTGGTCTCCAACTACCAGAAAATAAGATCCTTGATCCAGCACCATGGACCCATCCGGCTCAGCCCTAGCCAGATGCAGGCAGGGGCTGATCCCAAAGGTCATATTTACCTCTTCTCCAGCTCCCAAATAAACAGGCTCAAACCCCACCAGCTGCTTCACTGGACTTCCTGCCGCCGCCGACGAGTGGCGAGCAAAAACCATCACTGGGTGTTTTCCGGCAATGTCCCCTTCATTCTTGACCCGCACCACAGCAGAGATTCGGAGCTTCTGGCACTCGTCAGGGCCCATCTCTTCAACACTTGTGGTCTTGAGGTCGCCGCGACCGCCATTGCTGCGAGAGAAGATGACCTCTGCCGTCGCCTTCACGAACCTGTAAGAGTACCCCGTGTAGCTCAGCCCGTATCCAAACGGATAAACCACTTTGCCGTTGTAGAACCGGTAGGTTCGGCCTGGGTAGCCTCCGGCTGCATCTGCCCTCATTCTCATGTCTGTCATGGGCACTGCGGTGAATGACTGTGGGTACCATGTCATCGGCAGCTTGCCCCCTGGATCAGATAAATATGTCAAATATAACCAATTCTTTTGTAAGAAGAATTAAGTTTATCCCAAGGTTACATCAAAGTCAAACTACACAAGATAAGATGATTTTAAATGGGTTGATTCAGGTAAAAATATGTCTGCATATCAACTCAGTTAACTAAAATGCACAAGATAAGATGATTGGATAAAGTTGAACTCATAACTATGACAGAGATGATCTTCTTCACATTAGGAAAGGGATAAAATCATATACTTTTAAGTCTATAAATCATCTCGGCATCAGAAACATCACACATGATAATAAGAACGATGATTTTACTTTTTAATATCGGTGAGGACAATCAGACATATGTCATAACAACATGGGACATGAAGTTGCATAATGAGTTAAACACATGATTATAACCATGATGATATTAATTCTACCGGTTAAGGATAGATGATATTAATTACAAACTACCACACTACGGCAAATCATGCAGAAAACATGATCATAACCTACATGAAATTCTTCCTACATGGTAAAGGGTGGATCAGTTAAACATCAAATTCTCATATCAGCCCAATAAGCAGCGGGTTTACGGTTCAGGGCCCAGGATTTCAGGTTTCCGCGATAATATTATTTTTGGTTTTGGAAATAAGTGAACACATGATCAAGACCAAGATGAGATGGGATCCTTCTTGCTGCGTAAGAGTTATGATGAGGATTAGTGTGGGATAGTTCACCTGGGTTGTGATCGCCAAAGAGAACCTCAGATATGGCAGTGCCACCGGCTTGGCCAGGATAGCCCGCCCACACAATTGCACCAATTGAGGGGTTAATCTTTGCAAATGAAATGTCCACTGGTCCACCAGAAATGATTATCAGTATCACAGGCCTCTTTGCTGCCATGGCCACCCGGGTTATCAGTTTCTCCTGCATCCTGGGAAGAACAAGATCGACCCGGTCCAGATCTTCAAACTCTTGTTCCTGGTCCAAACCCATGAAAAGGACAACCTGGTCGACCTCGCCTGCAAGCTTGGCAGCGTCATCAACAGCGGCAGCAGCGCAAGCTGCAGTATCACATCCAGGGAGATAGCGCACATCACCAACATAGCTCTTCAGAGCTTGCAATGGTGTGACAGAGCTGCATGGGGGGCCAGCATAGTCGCCCAGCAACTTCCATGCACTGTTTGAATTGGGTCCAATTACTGCCAAGGAAGCGAGCTTCGCCTTGGAGAGAGGAAGAAGATGGGCTTCATTTTTTAGCAGGACAAGGCCAGCTCTGGCGGCATCCAGCGCAAGAGCTTGGTGCTCAGGCATGCACACCTGCGTTGGGCCAAGGTTGCCAAAGGCAAGAGTTTGTGGGTTCCCGTCAAAGAGGCCGAGCCTCATCCTCACCATAAACTGGTTCCGGAGAGCTCTGTCGATGTCGCTATTAAAGAGCTTCCTTTGTTGGAGAGCCTCAGCAGCATGATTCTGCATAAAGGGCCCGCAGTCCACATCCACACCTGCAGTTTTACGGTTAAGTTCGTCGCTATTGCAGGAGAATGACTCAGAGAGAAGAGCTCACCGGCTCTAATGGCGCTGGCAACAGCTTCGGCGGGGCTGTTGACGTAGGAGTGGTTGGCAAAGATAGTGGCCACAGCGTCACAGTCCGAGGTGATGTAGCTGGAAGAGAGAGAGAAGCTGGTGATCTGGGTCTCTGTTTTTTTTAAGATGATGGAAATTCTGAAGTGTTTGTTTCAGAATTAGTCAGTTGTGTGATTACCCATTGAAGCCCCAAGCTTGTCTGGCTGTTGCTGATAGGAGATTGGGGTCTGCACAGGTGGGGATGCCATTGACACTGTTGTAGGAGCACATTATCCCACTTGCTTGGCCCTCCTCCACGCAGCTCCTGAACGGCGGCTGGTAAGTATCTGCCATGTCCTGGGCCGTTACCTGCCGCAACAATTTATAGACATAGAGAGAGAGAGAGATAACAACATCAAACAATAGAAAGAGAGAACAAGGGAGCACACAAACAGAAGAGGGAATTGCGGGTGTTCATTACTTTGAAGGGGAGAGAGAGATAACATGTGAAACCAGATATATATATAGAGAGAGTGATTGACTGTGAAAACAGAAGGGGCGAGAAAGGGATTAATGTGAAAGGAAAAGAAAGTGACACCTTGGCATCGAAGGATACACGATTGACGCCCTTCCAGTTGTCGAGATCGTAGGCGGTGAGGTGCTTGCAACAGGCAGAGGCCAAGAGCTTCCCTCCCAGTCCACCGCCATGAAAAGAATCTCCCTGCAGCCCCCTAACATAGGCAACAGCGTACTTGCCCACCGTCAGCGGGTCCTCGCCAGGGGTCTCTTGCCCTCTACCCCATCTCGGGTCCCTGAAAATATTGATGTTTGGGGTCCAGAAAGTGAGCCCATCTGCCTGCCCACCATTGTAGAACGCCCGAGCTTCTGTCCCTACCGCCTAACCCACCAAGAAAACCACAAAACCAACACAACCCTCATCAAAAATATGACACATTTCCTCGCTCCACGTCAAAAAGACCATATATTACCTCGATCCATATCAAAAAGACCGTACATTCCCGCTACCCGTATCAAAAAAATACTACAATTCCAAAACCCGGATAAAAATTAAGCGACATTTCCAAGATCCAAATAAAAAAGAAGCTCATTTCTGTGACACAAATCGAAAAGACATGACATTACCTCAACCACATAAAAAAGACGTCTAAGATCCAGATCAAAAAACAGTACATTTCCTCTATCCAGATCAGAAGGTGCTCCATTAAACAACCCAGATTCGATTCTATAGTCCATAAATTCCAGTTGAGTTGATGAAAATAGATAATGACTGAACAAGTTGCTAAATAAAACTGAGTCCATCATTCTGAACAAGTGGAGATAGAAGGACGCAATTTGCAGTTACTCCATCAATTTGAGCATCCAGTTTGGAGAAGATCTCAATCTAAACCCAGATCTATTAGTGTATCTATTTGCTGTTATTAAGAAATGATTCTGCGCTGATTAAGAAAGCTTTGTTTTTTTACTAAGCCAAGATCAAGAAACAAAAAACGCTATATTACTGTGATCCAGATTCGATTCCATCATCCTAAACGAATTCCCCTTGAGCTGCTGAAAACACGATACCAATTAAGCAAGTTCCTAAATGAATCCGAGTTCAACGCCGAGCAGTAAAAACAAAAGGATGGAATTTGCTGCTATTCCATCGAACAGCTCAATCCACAACGATCGAACAACACACCTGAAATCTAACGGGCATCAATGTATAATCAATAAACTGCGAAACCCAAATCTTACAGGCATCAATCTATAACCAAGAAGCTGCTAAACCCAGATCTTACAGGCATCCATCTATAATCAAGAAGCTACAAAACCTAGATCTAACAGGCATCCATCTACAACCAAGAAGCTAAAAAACCCATATCATACAAGCATCAATGTACAATCAAGAAGCTACAAAACCCAGATCTTGCAGGCATCAATCTACAATCAAGAAGCTACAAAACCCAGCTCTACCGGGTATCAATCTACAGTCAAGAAGCTACAAAACCCAGATCTTGCAGGCATCAATCTACAATCAAGAAGCTACAAAACCCAGCTCTACCGGGTATCAATCTACAGTCAAGAAGCTACAAAACCCAGATCTTGCAGGCATCAATCTACAATCAAGAAGCTACAAAACCCAGCTCTACCGGGTATCAATCAACAGTCAAGAAGCTACAAAACCCAAATCTTATAGGCATCAATCTACAATCAAGAAGCTACAAAACCCAGATCTTCCAAGCATCACTCTACGATAAAGAAGCAACAAAACCCAGATCATAAAGGCATTGTATTACCTGCCCAATGCGGTACCAGAGAAGCGGGTCGAAGGCGGCAGCGGCGAGAATGACCTGAGGGAACGACGTAGCAGCGGCGATGGCCCCGCCATTGAATCGAATACCTCTGCCGTAGTTTGAAACGCCGTGAAGACCTTCAGACCACCACTGAAAAGAAGGAATACCCAGTCGAGGAATCGCAGGGCCAGTGTTACCCAGCTGGGAAATCTTCTCTTGCAGAGTTAAGCGAGAGACTAAGTCCTCGGCGCGCTTCTCTAGAGAGAGAGATCTCTGGCAGAAGGGGAGAGAGGAGGTTGATGGGTTGGCAGAGTCGCAAGCGAAGGGGGGAGAGTTCGAGATTGCTTGAGAAGGGAGAGTTAGAAGGAGAAGTGCGAGCTTTAGGAGGGTGTTCATGGCGTTCTTCTCCACCATTGCCGCTCTTGGGGAGTTTGGTGATGGGTAGGTCGACGATGGAAGAACTACGGTTTTATAGTAGAGAGAAACTAGACAGAGAAAGAGAGATTTTGTCAGAGAGCGTGCGTGGCAAAGAATGAGAGGGAAAGGGTTGAGAGACAGTGGGATAGCGAGTGAGAGAAAGAGAGAGTGAGTGGGAAAGAGAGAGAGACAGTGATAGAATGAGAGAGAGAGAGGTATACAGTGAGACAGCGGGAGAGAGAGAGAATGAGCGAGTGAGAGAGAGAAACAGTGAGAGGGATCAGAGAGTGCGGGAGAGAGAGAGATAAATTTAGAGAGAGAGACTGAGAGAGAGATAGAGAGGGTGAGAGAGAGAGAGAACGAGAGTGACCGAATGTGTAAGAGAGAGAAAGAGAGGGAATGAGAGACAGTGAGAGTATGTGAGTCAATGAGAGCCGGCGAGAGAGATGGAGTGAGAGAGAGAGAGATAAATAGATAGAGATAGAGAGAGTATGTGAGTCGAAGAGAGCCAGCGAGAGAGATGGAGTGAGAGAGAGATAGATAAATATAAATAGAGATAGAGAGTTAGAGAGATGGACCAAGAGAGAGATAGATAAAAATATAGAGATTAAGAGTGAGTGAGAGAGATAAATAGATAGAGATAGAGAGAGTATGTGAGTCAAAGAGAGCCAGCGAGGGAGATAGAGTGAGAGCGAGTAAGCGAGTGAGAGAAAGAGTGGAGAGAGTGATTCAGAAAGAGATAGACAGTGTGTGAGAGAGAGCGAGAGTGACCGAGAGGATTGTACGTAAGAGAGAAAGTTAGAGAGAGAATAGGGGACAGAGAGAAGGTGAGAGAGATAAATACATAGAAATAGAGAGAGAGATATAGATAGAGAGATAAATAAATGCACGTAGAGTGACCGAGAGGAATCTGTGTAAAAGAGAGAGAGAGAGAGAGAGAGAGAGAGAGAGAGAGCGAATGTGTGTGGGGCGTAGCGAGAAAGACTGAGAGAAAGAGAGATTCAGAGAGAGATAGAGATAAATATGGAGAGAGAGTGAGAGAAAAGACAGTGAAAGAGAGAGAAAAATATAGAGAGCGAGAGATAGAGAGAGAGAGACAGGAGATGGTGCGTGTCAGTGGGAGTGATGGATAGAAGATCGAAGAGTAAAATGCATGATAAGACCCGTCCATTTCAACAGAGTATAAGAATAGAGAAGAAAATGACGTGACGGGACAGACAGTGAAGACGTAAATTCGTCTTTTTTGTGATTTTAAAAATATATGCTTCATAAAATTCTCGTCGGATAGCTTTCATCGCTAGACGCGTGTAATGAATATCTGGTCTTGCTCATTATTGGATCTGGGGCGAGTGAAGGAGGCGCCCTACAGTAAAGATTAAATAAGCCCCTCTCTCTCTCCCTCTCACTCTCTCTCTCTCACTCTCCCTCTCTCTCTTTCTCTCACCCTCTTTCTCTCTGTCTCACTCTCTTTCTCCCTCTCTCTCCCTCTCTCTCTCTCCCCTTCTCTCTCTTCCTTTCCCTCCCTCCCTCTCCCTCCCTCCCTCTCTCTCTCTCTCTCCCTCTCTCTTTCTCCCCTTCTCTCTCTTCCTTTCCCTCCCTCCCTCTCTCTCCTTCTCTCTCTCTCTCTCCCCTCTCTCCTTCTTTCTCTCTCACTCTCTTTCTCCCTCTCTCTCTCCCTTTTTCTCTCTCTCCCTCTCTCTCCCCCCTCTCTCCTTCTTTCTCTCTCTCTCTCACTCTCTTTCTCCCGCTCTCTCTCTCTCTCTCCCTTTTTCTCTCTTCCTTTCCCTCCCTCCCTCTCCCCCCCTCCCTCTCTCTCCTTCTCTCTCCCCCCTCTCTCCCTCTTTCTCTTTTTCTCATTCTCTTTCTCCCTCTCTCTCTCTCTTTCTCCCTTTCTCTCTCTTCGTTTCCCTTCCTCTCCTTACCTCCCTCTCCCTCCCTCTCTCTCCCTCCTCTCTCATTCTTTCTCTCTCCCTCTCTTTCCCCCTCTCTCTCTTTCTTTCTCTCTCCCCCCCCCCCCTCTCTCTCCCTCCCTCCCTCTCCCTCTCTCTCTCTCCCTTTCCCTCCCTCCCTCCCCTTTCACTCTTCCTTTTTATCTCTCTCTTCTTCCTTTCTCTCTCTTCCTTTCTCCCCCTCTTCCTTCCTCTCTCTCTCTTCCTTTCTCCCTCTCTCTTCCTTTCTCTCTCTCTCTTCCTTTCTCTCCTCCTTCTCCCCTCTCTTCCTCCTCTCTCCCTCTCTCTCCCCCTGTTCTCTCTCTCACTACCTCCCCCTTGCTCCTCTCATCATCTTTCAACATTTAAACCTTATCATCATGGACCTCACATCCACGTCTCATCTCTCACTCTCCATCCCGCCTCTCATTTTGCTCCCATATTGATATATCTACCCCTTCTCTCGCCTTATCTCATATTATCAGTTCACATCCATTCCTTTATTCTACCCTCTCCACACTGTATGTGATCATCTTCTCTCACTATTTTGTTTCTTTAACTACCATCAACATTATTTACAAACATAAATCAGTGTCCTTTTCTTTCTGGTATTGTTCCTTCTCAACTTCTCAATCACTATTCTATCCCTGCCCCTTCATATCCGTCACCCACATCTTCCCTTTCCCTTTGATACCCATTAGTGGGGCTGCAGACTAACTCCATTCAAGGATTTTCAATGTAACAATTAGATAATTAACTCCTTTATGATAGGTACCTTGTGACACCTAGACTTTGAGATATAGTTGATTTGTGAAGATTATTGATTTGCTTTGAGTGGTTGAGTTATCTCATGGTTCTTTTGTTCTAAACTTTGATTGGATACTCTTGCACTACCTACCTCTATTAAATTCGGGACAGCTACATCATTCCCTTTGGTTGTCATTGCTAAGTCCCTAGTTCACAGATTCAAGTCCCATTCTATAGGATAAACCCATTCACATCACCTTCGAAGAATATATCTATATATTACACGATATTAATTAATATTTGAATGAATACTTGTGTATGTCATGTGTTACTTTTTCTCTCTCACTCCTTCTCCCTCTTTCCTATCTATCTCTCTTACCCCCTGTCTCTCTCTTTGTCTCTCTCTCTTTCATCTTCTCTCTGTCTCTATCCCCTCTTTCATCTCTACTTATCTCTTTCATATCTCTCTCTTGCCCTTTCAAGTATTATTTGACGGCACACAATATATCCCTGGAAGATCCATTCTCTTCCACCTGATTTCTATTTTGGGAATACATAAATATATCCCTGGAAAATCCATTCTCTTCCTATCTCTCTAGACCTTAACTACTATCATATACATAATATTCCTTCATTTCGTTAATCCACTTTTAATTAAGTAATCTCTTTCTTATCTATTTTATTCTCATTCACTTTACTATCTTCTTCCTCTTGTATCTTACTAAATAAATAAATACACTTATCGACTACTCCCTCCATCTTAATCATTTTTCAATTAGTATATAATTATCTATCCTGTCCTACATATAACCTAAATATCACTTAAATTAAATTTACATACTAAGAATATCCCCAAATAAGTTATTATATCCACCAATCTCTCTAGACCTTATTTAGCTTATATCTTAATTGAAAATTAAAAACAATTTAACAACGAACCATTTTAATTATCCCTTCTCTAGGTTTCTCTAACACTACCTATGATTACTTATCATAATTTATCATCCTAATTTCTAGCTTACTCTAGGTACTCGGTTCCACTTAGTATGTGTCTTATCACATTTCACTATCATATGCTTCTATCACTTTATTCGTTCTTCAATACTAATATACAACTATTTACTCTTATTATTTGTATTTTCCCTTATTTCTCTGAATCCTAACTCAAGAGTTACATATATCTTTAAATATCACTCCCTTGGATACAACCTAACTTACTACTCAACATATTTTAACGAGATACAATAGTTACATTTTTTATTTAGGTGAATTAAATTTTACAATGACATTAAAATAACATCACAAATTTGTCTTTGCTAAGATACTCACTCAAGGAACAAACAAACTGGGGATTTAATTCATGCAAAAGTGATGTTTTTTATTTTCAAACATCAACTGAGCAATACAGTTCAGATCATGTTGATCGAGACTCAAAATTCCTAGCAACATGATCACATAAAAGTCCTGAAATATCATTAAATAATATCATTAGACTAGATAAATCTAAGATTCATTATTTGATAGGAAGGGATTAGAAAGGTTTGATTTGAAAAGGGTAATTATATCTTCTTACCTGGAATTTTGGGAGTGACATTTTAATTTTTATGATAGTCGTTTAATATTGTGAAATTAATATTTAATTGTATTTAATAATTACATGTTCACTATATTTAGTCATATTCTCATCCTCAACTCTTTTCATATGTGTCATTGTTGTACCTGATCACTTTGAAAATGGAAATTCCTCTCCTTGATTACTTGAAATTGTTCTTATTGACTCCTGACATTATACTCTATATTAAGAGAATAGCAGTACTGTAATATTGAAACACGGTTTAAGCTTACGAGACTTAGAGAGTGTCAAAATTTTAGCATTGAATAAAAGATAGAAGTCAATATTGGAGCACAATGATGAAGGATATATGTGTGTGTGCATTAGTTGAAGATGTAAGATCAGGTTGGCGAATGAACATTATTACAAGGAAAATTTTAAATTATTTTTAATAATAGGTTTTTAATATATGTTTTCTTAAATTAATATGTTTAATTTTTTAGGGGGACGAAATAAGAGTTGATTGAATTAATAATATAGTGAAGGATATTCGGTCGTGCAGAATTAGTTGAAACAATGATCTAGCTGGTGAGAGATGGTTGATACCTAATGCCTTTTTTCAAATTCTGAATAAAATATAAATAATGACTAAGAAATAAAGTGTATTAAAAATTATAAAGTAATTGGATGACAATTATCTTGAAATATATATTTTAAAAAGTAGAGTAACTGAGTATCGAGATTTTGTATTAATTATAGGGAATTTTAATCTATTTTTTATGTAAAAATATGGCCAATAAATGGTGATGATGCAAGGAACCCAATGGCTGAAGGAAATCCAACACCTCATGCCACGATGTAAAAACATACATAATTACATTTCTGTCAGTACAACACTAGGAGTACTCAATGTCCAAGCCAGAGTCAAAACCAACATCTAACTCATGTACTGGAACTCATATTCGGATAGCTTCACCTTAATGTTGATGCATCATACAAATATAAACCCATGCATCATACAAATTTAACATTATTATAATTTAAATACTTTGATAATTGATTTTTTGAAAGCCAATATTTAATTTTCCATATTAATGTTAGTTATTTTGAAATGAATTTATTATTTAAGAAAAATGTGTAAAAACGAAAGATGAGCTTGTGTACGTTCATATAGGTTGTCATTCTTTGAAATTTGATCATTATGACATGGATATTATGCCAATAATACTTATATTTGATGCGAAACCTAAACGAAGTTTCGGTTTAGATACGTCTCAATTCAATTTGAAGATCCTATTATAATTAAAGTTGTTAACATGATCTCTGGGTGTTCTAATATTTTTAAAAAAATTATGAATGTTTACTTCTAATTAATAGAAGAGTTAAATTTTCTTACAATGATCACATTCTTCCGGGTTCTCATAGATTTCTATGCCCATTGGTTTTACATATGTAAAAGTCTGACACCGCCTCAATGTCCCAACAACACAAATAGTGTTGTTAAAAAGATTGTCACATTACTATGAATATTATTTTCTACAAAAAAATTCTATCCTTTGTTTTAAAAGTTTGAATCATATAATATTGGTACATAGTTATTCATGTCAATAACTGTAAGCGGTAAACATTTGACTGCACAATTATCAAAAAGTGCTTGCATCCTCTTAAACTTGAATCATGTCGTTAAACCTTGAATTTCAACTCATTATTAAACCATGTGTCTTGAATGTCCAGGTAAGACCAAACAAATATACCCTGAAAAGAAATCGAAGATGGTCTTGAATTCGTCATGAAACTGGCGTACAAGTAATGTTTGATGACATTATTTACCGTATCTTAACCAACCCTCAAAGGGAACACCTTGACCTGATCAATTCTGTCTAACAATAGACAATAGCCACGTACGTGTGGCTCTCAGCAAAGCCCTGTTCTACTCCTTACGCGTCAGCGTAATTCTAGGAAACCTTTGAAAGCGACAACACCGTTTCCCCACTTAATATCTCTTCTTCTTCTTCATCATCATCATCATCATCATCATCTTCTTCTTCTTCTTCTTCTTCTTCTTCATCATCATCATCTTCTTCTTCTTCTTCTCCCCATCTTTCAATGGAGGTGACGGTCAACTCGCCACCACCACAACTTCCATCATCATCAACACACCCACCATCTCAACCATCATCATCATCATCGTCAACACACCGACAATCTCAACCATCATTATCATCGTCAACAAACCCACCATCTCAACCATCATTATCATCGTCAACAGACCCACCATCTGAACCATCTTCATCATCGTTAACAAACCCATCATCATCATCGTTAACAAAGCCACCATCGCAACCATCATCATCATTATCTTTAACACATCCATCCTCTCAACCATTATTATCATCGTCAACAGACCCACCATCTCAACCATCTTCATCATCGTTAACAAACCCATCATCATCATTGTTAACAGAGCCACCATCTCAACCATCATCATCATTATCTTCAACACAGCTTCCATCTCAACCATCATCATCATCGTTAGCACACCCATCATCATCATTGTTAACAGACCCACCATCTCAACCATCATTATCATCGTCAACAGAGCCACCATTTCAACCGTCATCATCATTATCTTCAACAAAACCGCCATCTCAACCATCATCATCATCATTAACACAACCATCATCATCTACCTACATTGTTCAAGTGCCCAAGGACCAAATATTCAGAGTTCCTCCACCCCAGAACGCCAATCTAGCGGAGCAATACAAGAACAGCCGGGCTGGAAGCAAGCAATGGTTTCATAATCTCCGGCAAAAGTGTATCTATGCAGTTATCATAAGCGTCGTTTCCTTCATAATTGCTGCAGTTTCATTTTACTTAGCCGTTCGTCCTGCTCTCCCTGTCTTTTTTGTTGAGAGCCTCCAGGCTAACTCCCACAGAAGAAGCAGCCTGGAAATGCACCATGTTGTAAGTTTAAGGGTGAGAAATCCAAGCAGGAGCGTGAGGATATCTTATGAGAGAGGTGGAACAGGGGTGTTATTGGATGAAAAGGGTGATAAGGCCGTGGGGAATATGCCAGGTTTTTATCAAGTCTCTGGGGATTCTAAAACATTATTCCTCAACTTCAGTGGCCAGGCAATGCATGGGCTCTCCTTTTCCATTGTCATGAAGCTAAGGCTTAAAATGAAGGTGGGGGCTGTTGAAACCAGTCCTATTCAGGTTAGTATTTTTTGTCAGTTTCATTTGAGTTCTGTTGGGAATTCTAAGGCATTGCTGCAAAGCTGCCGGTCTGTCTTGTATGGCCTTGTAATGTTGTAGAGAAGAGTCAGAATGGAGGGTTATGTTCACTTAAAGTTGGAAATTTTCTTTATAGACAAACTTCGTTAGGGATTGTTCCATAAAACATACAATGTGATTTTACCTTCAAGATTAAATGAAACCCACTTACTTTCTAAACTTTTTTAGGGAATATGTGTGAGATGTGTACTGGGGCTCATGAGTGCTTCCCACTTGATGTTTCAGGTTTATAATCTAATAACATAAATCACGTTGGTTATAAACGATGCTTAATCTGCAAAAAATTTTTTAATCGATTATAATTTATCCCATTTAAAGAAATATAAAGTAGGGACAACTGAATTCATGAGCCCATTTTTAGGGTGTCGTTGATATCAAATCTCATTTAAATCTGGGCTTTTTTTTACTCTTCACATGTATATGATGACCAAGGTTGTCTCCACATGTGAAAAGGGTTATGTAGTTTAATTAATGTCTTCATTGTTGTGAATGAGAGGCCACATAGAAAAAATATGCGGAAGACAGAAGAGAAACTAGGGATGAGAATGTAGAGCAATCTGTAGTCATACGATGAACCTTGGATCAGGGGGGATTTGCTAGAAGACTTTCTGGTATACCTTAAATTCACAAAGATTCAGACCTGAATTTCATGAGTATAACATGGTCTACATTTCATTTATTCGCATGACTACGCCCATTTCCCCTCACGTTACCATAATTTCTAGAATATTTTATGAGATATGTTATGATGGCCCTTGACCTTTAAAACGATTTACAAATCCCAAACGGACATTTGATTTATATGTTAATAAATTAAAAACAAAAAATTCTGAACAATAAGTGAAAATATTTTCCCCAATTACTTTTTTTTCTACAGTTTCTCTAAAAGTGATGGGTTTCATCTAATTTGTATTGATCATATCACATAATTATATTTTAATGAAAAAATCTCCATGCATTTTAAATGACTATCGTGACTTATGAATCTCAATGAATTTAAAAAGATTTTATTATTTGTTAACTGTGTAAATTTAGAATGCTGAGGCTAGAGCAAGAATAAAATCCTCAAAAAACTTACATACAAGGAGGTACAACATTTTAAAAGGATTGATTGATAAATGATATCCCATCCAAGAAAAGTAGAGTTGGAGTGTAGAAACAACTATCACAAAGTCAGGATTTAACCCGACCTTTGTGCATAATTAAATTTCATAAACCCATGCATGGGGAATTAGGGTCATTTATTCATTGGTTTGAGAAAACATGTGAGCCTTATTTTGAAATGCCCAAGGGATGAAATATTTATTTTTAATTTTCCAGTAATGTGTAATAAACACAGCGACATTTTTTTCTCTCTCAAGTTTTTGTTACAATATTTATCAAATTATGATATGATACGGGTGATCTCTAAGGGGAACGTGTTCTTGAAAATATTTCATACACATAACTGAGTGGAGATATTATAGAAGAAATAGTATGGAAATCAGATTGGATGGGACTAAATAAATATTTTTTGAGCAGACCAACCCAGAATGATATGATAAAAAGAGATGTAAATATATTAAACATTGGAGTTTAATCGAACTATTGAGAGAAAACTAATGCCAAATAATATCAAAATAGTTATATGAGTAAATAAATAAGTAAACAATAAATAAGGTGGATAAACTTTGATTCTTATGTTACAATAAAAAATATGTTCAAAAATTCCATAAAAATTAAAATCCCAACTAAAAAATTCACATCATATCATGCAGGAGAATTTTTATTTCACTAGGCAAACCACTGTTGGGAAAATTAATAATGGAAGTGAGAGGGAGGTAAATTTTTTTCATACGTATAACTTTCATTTAATTCCCCTATTGAGCTTACAAATCATTTACAATGTTATTCTGTTCTATTACAAAGTACTTGTGAGTCCCCCATCATTCCTTGGGATGACTACAAATGGATGCTTAGGCTAGATATGGTGAACATCTTCCTCGAGCCATCGTTATTAGTTTAATTAGTCCTAGGAGGGATTATGATATGATGATAATGTCCGTCTAGAGAATCATCTTATGATTGTGTATATGTATATAAAATGATACAAATGATTAATACAGAAAAAAGTGATTCAAGATCTTTAGATAACTCCAAGGTATGAAAACTAAAGAAAACATGAAAAAACATATTAATCAAACTATGTCAGTGGGTTTTATCTGCATCATGCTTCAAAATGATGGTGAGTGAGTTAAAAATGAAGAATAATATGGGTTATTCTAAAAAATGGATAGATATCTACTAGATCTCAACTAAGCACCACTCCTCTCCTTGAAGAAGTCCTTGATTCAGGCTTAATTAGAACCAATTCATATGAAATTAAATACAAATTAAATGTCTAGATTTAACGCATGCTCTTACTCAATATGGCTTTGTTTTTTAGTTTAGTCAATAAAAATATAAATATGTACTCACTCAAGTAAATCTAATTAGTCATGAAGATGGGTCGTCTCCAAAAGGAAAGATAATTAAGAATTTATTAGTCTTTAAGTAGTGATTGGTGAGAGGAGATGAGTTAATAGAATAGGAGGTCGAGCAATGAGAAAATGTATGGCAAGATGGTGATAATTAGAACTAAAAATAAGATGATTACAATAGATACTAAATAGGGACAATCAGATTTTTAAGAATGATTGAGATCAAGAATGGAGTGACAATAATGCCAAAACACACAGAAGTGAAGTGATGAAAAGAGCAAATCTTGTAAGAGGAATGATGTGTGAGATGATGATGACATAGGGATGGGAAAGTGGTAAGAAGTGATCAGAGGTTACAAGGATGTAATGAGATGATGGAATGTGAAAATAAAATTGTTGTAATGTAACAATCATACCAAAAAGAATCAATGTAAGGCCAAAAATACTTACTGCAACTTGAGAGTGCAAATAATATCCCCTTGTTCTTTGTTTCCTCTTCTCATACATCTAGGATACCAAGAACAAGCTTGATGGATCTTATGAACTCGCTAGCTTTCAATCAGCCCACAAGTGAAGCAATTTTAAGGATGAATTTGAAATGGATCCATTCCTTCTATTTATATATCAGAAGACATGGATGGAAAGAGGGGGTGAAGATGAAAAAAAACCCTCCAAAGTTCAGCTCAATCAGCCTTATGGATTGTCACATATCAAGCTTTGAAGTTGGAGCAAATTAAATGTCTGGATGTATCACAAGTCCTCATATGTGGGTGTCTCTTATCAAGTATACTGAAAATTTGGGTTAAATTTGAATATTCAGAAAGAGGGCTTACTTTCCAATTTTAATTAGATGGTTGAGATGTGTCCTTTATTTGCAGTTTGCTCCAATTGTGGCTTGTGATCTCGGAAATGTACCCACTATCACTTAAACTTAGATTGGCTCAACTTAGATGATTCCTTTATCCAGGTTATCATGCTATCCTTGGCCCATCTCCTAGCCCATTATTCAATATTCAGCCGTGCCAATGGCCCACAAGCCCGATTCATATGAACCATTTCCACCAGTCCACTGACTCATTCTAGTTTTCTTGCAAGCCAAATTTAATACCCACTATGCAGATCCCATGGCCCTGATATTCATGAAATAAATGAAATGGATCTTAATTTTTGTTTTAATGAATTCTGCATTTGATAAATCATTCCCTTAAAAAAAATTTAATGCTCAGATTTTCTCTTAAAGTCTAGAAAATGTAGAAAACCATAGATCCCAAGAGAAAACCCGAATGATCATGAACTTTATTTTCAATAAAACAAATGAAATGGAGATCCCATGGCCCTGATATTCATGAAATAAATGAAATGGATCTTAATTTTTCTTTTAAGGAATTCTGCATTTGATAAATCATTCCCTTAAAAAAATTCTAATGTTCAGATTTTCTCTTAAAGTCTAGAAAATGTTGAAAACCATAGATCCCGAGAGAAAACCCCTGAATGATCATGAACTTTATTTTCAATAAAATAAATGAAACGGAGATCCCATGGCCCTGATATTCATGAAATAAATGAAATGGATCTTAATTTTTCTTTTATGTATGTTATCATTCACCAAATGAGTATCATTAAATACAAAAAAGTTTGCTGATGGAGTAAAATTAGGGTATTACTGTGTCGTTATTATTACTTTAATCAAATAATATTTAAGAATTTGTAATCTTACTCAAATATGTATAGCAGAAAGCAAGGTGATCTCCTCAAGAGTTGCACTTAGAGAGAGGGTTCATTAATGAGTTAGAGAAGAGGAAGACGTATTAAGATGATATTATTAGTGAGGAATTTTATTGTTATTATTTAAATTCTAGATAAGGAAATGTAAGAAGGCATATATGTAAATGTATAGGTAGCCAATAAAGAGGTAGTGGGAGGGAGGAAGAATCATATGGAAGGATAGAAAAGAGAGGATAAATTGACAGTAAATGAGATGGAATTCCAAGATTAGGTATGGTCAACATCTTCCAGTAGGCATCATTTTTTATACATTTTGAGGACAAAAAGACATGAAACTACATTTGATGTTTATTATGAGGATGTAATGCACCGTCCTGGTTATTCATTTGTACAATTATACATCTCTACCAAGTCAACCTCTTTCCCTAAAATTTAATTATATTACTAGAAGTTTCACGATCTAAACTTTCAAGGAATACAGAAGTTACTGTGCATAATTAAAATCTTAAAATATGAAAATTTCAATATTGAAAAGGGGCCATTAAACCAAGAATCTCAATCAAAAAACATGATTCAATCAGATCCTTCAGAACTCAAGTGTATGATACGTATGAACCTAGTCATCCCACATTACATGATAAAAAATTATATTCACAAAACCATAAAATGTATATCTGGCTTTAGCCACGACCGTTTATATCATCATTTTGAATTTTATTCTTCATATCAGGTGTGCCATGAAAATAGAGAATCTCATCTGAAAGAAAATTCAGCTTATCATTTGAATTATAATGTGCAGATTTTTGCCACTATTATGTAATTGAGATAAATGTGATATTGAGGATATTTATGAATATTATGCGTGTTAGATTGAATATTTTAAAATTAATGATGGATTTTCTAAGATTAAAATATCTTGGGAATGTAGTAAAACTCCAGTTTATTTTACATTTATCTATGATTTGCGGAGATCAATGTTTTGGGAAATAATGTTTTGATTTGGATATGTAGAATTTATAACTGGATAATATGGTTGCTTGTAAAGTAACATTGAGAAGTTTAACATATGAGAAATAACATATTTTGGAAGGAAAAATCTGTGAAAGAAAAGAATAGTAAATTGATGCATCTAATAAAAGAAATTATACTTATTTCCATTGAGATAATGTTATTAAAATTTATTCATATGAAGATACATCACTGTATTTGTAGTTATGGAATTCACCTAGATAATAAAGTTATAAATAAATTGTATTTTTGTTCATAGCTTTCATCTCCAAGTTCATTATGGTCCCTATCATATCATCTCTTGTGAAATCTACAAATTAGTTCGAGAGTGTGTGCTGAAATCGAAGATATGGTAATGTGTATGTATGATACTTTCTCGACCCACGATTTTCTCAAACAAGGTTTGTCATTATAATACCTTTTTATTTTTATTCACCCACTACATAATGGAAATATATGTGGCCGGCAAGCCAATCAAACATTCTATATCTCGTTCCATATTCATTGATAGAACATATTCATTAGAGTGCACGTGTGATGCTTATAATGAAGTCCATGAATACATGATCAAACTTAATGAATTATGATGAGATCGTAATACGGTGATCACTAGTCTTTAAGCATGTGTTCTAAATATTCCTATTCGAAGGATACTCAAGAAGGACATCAAAGTATCATGATAGATAGCACTAATTAGCCTCACTCATATGATGAGTATGGCTAGTCCCGTAGCCATTAGTGTGGAGAAACTAATGATAGATAGTGGGTGCTCCTTGGTTGAAAAAGTTCACTGAATTGATCCATACGAATTGCTGAATGGTATTATATCGAACTGTCAATCAGGTTGATTCACGCCACGTTTGTGTAACTGGTTATCACACTGTCAAATCTCGAGCTAGGTTTCTTGCTCGGAGTTGGCGTGTGCCGGCCTCAGTGCTTGGAGCAGAACACTGAGCAGCCTTGATCTCTTGCAGCGGAAGCTTTTGCAATTGCTTAAGATCGCTTAGAAGGGGTTAGAGGAGATGTTGGTGCTAGGCACCATTAGTGAATAGGGTCATTGCATTGATATCTTAAAGAGTACATCAGGATTACATGGGGAAGACAAGGGGTGTTACAAGGAACGAGACGAGGCGCCTTGCGCCGAGGTAATGTCGCCACACCGCCTCAGGGCCGCCGCTCTGTGCGCGCGCGCCCACTCTGCCGCTACACAAGTGTGTCGGGTCGGGCGCCGTGCGCCCGTGGGCCTGGCGATCACACACGCCACCCCTGCCTTGATGATCAAACACACCACCGGCACCCATGTCAACACTCTAGCGCGCAGTTTGTGCGACGCCGCCGCATTCGACGCCCCCGAGCTAGGCGCTGCGCACCCAGCACTACCCGCAGGAGCGCTGCGCGCCCGCTGTGTTGTCTCGGCGCTCTCTGTGCGCCACATGCCTTAGTCTCCTGGCGGGATGTCTCCCCACCGCGCGCCCCGCACACGCAATGCGCGCGCTGCCCGCGCAGCCGCTGCGCGGCACCCAGCACAACTCCGCGCGCTGCACCCGCGGCATGTCGCCCCGCCTACGCGTCCCGCACCCGTGCACAGCACTTCCCGCTCCCGCGCACGCGCACACGCCGATCAGCCCGCACGCCCAACACGCATAGACTGTACCTTATCCGTCCCGGCTTGGGCGTGGACGCGCACGTGCGTAGTCTGTTGTGAATCACCACCGACAGTGGCAATGGCCTAATAGATCAGGTATTTGGGCATCGCTACCCATTATGACTCAGTCCTTAAAAATGTCGTGAGCCAAAATACAACGAGCACGCCCTCCCAATAAGCACGCAGGACTCTGGGCAGGGAATGCCACCTAGTTAGGGGCCTAACACTGGTCCTTAGACTTGAGACACCAAAGACGTTTTGTGGACGGACAATTGTACTTTGACTATGACCTACGTGTCCCTAATCATGAGATTCTAAATAGTCTTAGTTCGGGTGCATCAAGAAGTTCACGAAGATGATTGAGTGGTCAAGGTGGGATCGTCAATCCTCAATATAAGATGTGACAACTCAAGGAAGATGATGTGATGAAGTCCTTGCCAAGGTAGTGAAATTAGGGTTTGACAGTTAACCATGTCCTAAGACATTCTAAGAATGTCAAGTTGATAAGGGACTATACATAAACGGTAACCGATGAAGAACAAGTTCCATGAGTGAGTCTATACACACTTTGTATCTTCTAGAGCATGAGGTGTAGCTTGGCACCTCTTGTGTTGGAGAGTCAACCTATCAATTGGGTTAAATTGATCCGAAATTAACTAATCTGTATGATGATATAGCTAATTAATTTGGAAGGCCAATAAAGGTTATTAGGCTGCTGGATTCATTAACTACACTGATACATGAGCCTAGAGGGTCACATGCAAATGGTCTTTTGAACATCAGAAGATATACTTAAGTTTTGCAGATTTTTATGAAAAATACCCGTGCAATGAATAAAAGTCACCCAGGCCAGAATTGTTCAGGGGTCTTCCCATTCTTCTCCATTCTCCCCACACTTCCTCTCCAATCTCGATGTGATGGGGATAGCGTAACGACTGCGACAAAGATTGAACGGGGCTCGCCAATGAGAAAGGGGAGATCCGATGTGCCGATAACCGCGTGGATACTTCTAGAGGCTGCACACATAAGCAACTCAATTTGTCTCGCTATGGGATCCAAGAAATCACGTATGTGATCCGTGCAAAGGTTCTTCATTCAATGTTTTTAATGATGTCGTTATGATTTCGTTGTAAGTCTTTCGTTGCAAATCATTTTGAAATCTTCATCCAGATCTAGGCCTCTAGAACCCAACACTATATACCTTCCTAAAATTCTCTTCATATGTAGCATTCCAATACAATTATTCAAATCATTCTATCTATTTATTTCATTTACTTTATTCAATTAAGTACCTCATTATAAATCACATCATATAGTCATATCAATTAATCCAACTTGATATCCCACTCTTGCTTCCAATATTAATCCAAATTTTCAATAAGTCTACAACTCTATCAGTTTCTCAAATACCAGAAATAAGAAAAGTCTAAACAAGATTCCTCATTAAAATAAGACAAATAAACTGATATCACTTTTTAAGAATTATCTAAAGAATTTTCAAATTTCTTGACCATATCAATACTTAAACATAAAATATTTATTCTCAAACTCTCAATTCAATAAATTTGTTATCACAGTTGGTCTCTCAATACTATCCAAACCCAATATTGCAATAAAATGTTGAATCTCAATTGAACAGTAATGTTTTATTAATACCCATTGAAAAAAATAAAAGCAAAAGATTTTTACCCCAAATACTCATTTATTTTACTCCTAAATTATGAGATATTCTGATTAATATTGACGCCTTTAAATGTTCCCTCGTAATTGTTGCATTAAAACATATATTGAAATTATATATCATATATTTCTGATGATTTTATCTCTCTGCTATTTGAAATATCCTAAAATTAATAAGCCCAAATATATCCACATAAATTAGGGAACACACAAATGAATCATCACAAGATAGAATCTAAATATATAATGGTGCCAATAAATAATGTCAATCAAAAATGGTGCCCTTATATCCATGTATCCAAAGGTCACAAACAAAAAATAATAATCCTTAATCCTTGCTTTTTACCAAAAACTCTATTCTTATTATTTGGAAACACAATTGCTCTTGTTTTATTTTATCAACTTTATTTAGTTTATTTGGTAAAAGACATCACTTCAAATGAGAGAGAAAAACAAGAAATGAATGAATCACGGGAGATGGATTATTTGATATAAATCTCACTATGCTTTTAAACTTCGCACATAGAAATACATTCTTCTTTCAGCTAACTTTCATGCACAATGGACCGTCAGACCAGGAATGTAAAAATATGTAATAGTTTATCAATATTCTCATTTTTAATGTTTAAATATTTTACTTACAATTTAAATCCAAATTTAAATATAACTTAAAGACATTTCTGATATCATCACATCTATTTATTTTAATTTTAATAAAAATATGAATATCCATTTAAATTTTACTAAAATAAAGAAAAAAGATACAGAGTTAACTTCAATTATGAGAAATAGTATTTTTTTACTCTAAATAAGACATGGTTCTCGATAATTTGATCCAAAACATTAATAATTATATGTGATGATACATTCTTCAGGAGATCATATTATGAATTTATTAATATATCTTTTGAAATCATATATATTAGTGTTAAAAATTATTATTTATATTTCTCAAATCATAACTTATAGACAAACATTTTTTAATAATAACAAAGGAAAGACCTTCGTGTTTAATAAAATTAAGGTCCAAACATGGATATCTGAGCCGTGAAGTTAAAACTCAACTTTCCAAAAAAAGTAAGACGAAATGCTAATTCAATTTATTTTATTCCGAATGATGATTTATTTTTGATAATATTCTAACTCTTTAATGAGGTATAGCAATTAAAACTGCATCTACAACAGGCTTAAATTTTATTTATTATTTCCAACATGACATTCGATTGATGATCATCTAAATCATTTGGTTAAATAAGTGTGAGTGCGCATGTTTTCAAACTTTCAGATGCTTTTAAACATTTATACAGTTTATGATTTTTTTTATAAATGTGGGTAGCATAAAATTTATATGATAGCCATGAAATGGATATAAAAACTAATCTAATGGATTTCATTTCTTTTGGACATTAATTCATCATAGATACAAAAAGAAATATCATCAGTGGGATGGTCAATATGACTTAAGATCCTCCCATGTCTCAAAATGACAAGAGAAAAAGCTGTGCGGCTTTTACCCTTTTACGGGATCCATTTATTCTCTTATGCTTTCTTATTTGGAAGTCAATCTGAATGATATACTTTGATTGAAAATCTAATATATATATATATAACAGAATTCAGTAAATTTAGAAAACACGTAGATACTTTTGATGGTTCTACATTATGTTGCTTTTCATTCATCTCAATCTCGAAATCAGTTTAAAGCAACCCATATAGAACATTCATATTTCCACATTAGTTGTATACCAATTTATCACACAAATATTAGCTTATCATTACTCACCAAAGATTTTAAACTTGGGATATCTAACATAAATTCATTTTGGTGATCATTTGGTTTTCCACTAGTTACCCTTGAGTTTGAATCGGTAGAAAATCATTACAACTACATGTTTTATTGGTTCATTATTACTTACTCAAAAGACAATGGATTGTTATCTTCTACATATCCAAAATTAATATAATGAGAAATATGGTGTGGTATAAATTCACTGGTTCATAAAATGAAGATGGATTTTATACGTCAATTAGTACTCCCAATCTCAATTCATTAATTACTCATGCCGAAATTCCATTTTACATTAGATGGTCAATAAAGTTTTAAGTAATGCACAAGTAAATTTAATATTTCTCGTCTTAACATGTTTTAAATTTACATCTGGATTTAAATCATGTTTATCCAAAACCACTCTTCCCAATAATAAAACTCAAAATTATCCCACACGTAATGCATTTAGAGGAAGACAATGTGACTTGAGTAGTTAATTACAAAGATTGTTAAATAAATAAAAAAACAAGATGTATCACTTTCCATGATTTGATAGGTAAAGTAGTTTCCCTAGCAACAGAAGAATTACTAAATCTTGTCAACACAAAGAGAAAAGTTTCAACTTGCTTAATACTTGCATTAATATGTTATGATTTATTATCTATAGATCATTTAAATTTCCCCACATCTTCCCAAAAAGGTATCAGATATCAAATTAAAGATAATGCTTAAAAGTCTATTATTGCATCTATACATTATGATTTCTCATCTATAAATCATTCAAATTTCCCCACATCTTCCCAAAAATGTTTTTGATATCAAATCAAAACATACTACTTCGATATTCATACTTTCATCTATACATCATTGTAAATTCCCTACATCTTTCCACATATTTCAGAAATAAAATAAAAAAACATAATGCTTAAATAATCATATTTTCATCTGTAAATCATTCTATTTTTCCCACATCTTCCCAAAAATGTTTTTGATATCAAATCAAAACATACTACTTCGATATTCATACTTTCATCTATACATCATTGTAAATTCCCTACATCTTTCCACATATTTCAGAAATAAAATAAAAAAACATAATGCTTAAATATTCATATTTTCATCTGTAAATCATTCTATTTTTCCGACATCTTCCCAAAAATGTTTTAGAGATCAAATAAAAACATACTACTTAAATATTCATATTTTCATCTATACATCATTCTAAATTCCCTGCATTTTTCCACATATTTCAGAAATAAAATAAAAAACATAATGCTTAAATATTCATATTTTCATTTATACATCATTCTCAATTCCCTACATCTTTCCACAGATGATTCAGAAATAATATTAAAAAACATACTGCTTAAATGTTCATATTTTCATCTATACATCGTTCTAAATTCCCCACATCTCTTTCTACAGATGTTTCAGAAATAATATTAAAAAACATACTGCTTAAATGTTCATATTTTCATCTATACATCGTTCTAAATTCCCCAAATCTTCATACAGATGTCTCAGAAATAAAATAAAAAACATACTGCTTAAACATTCATATTTTCATCATCATTCTAAATTCCCTACATCTTTCTTTAGATGTTTCCGAAATAAAATTAAAAAACACATTGCTTAAACATTCGTATTTTCTTCTATTCATCATTCTAAATTCCCTACATCTTTCTACTTATATTTCAGAAATAAAATAAAAAACATACTGCTTAAATATTCTTATATTCATCTATTTATCATTCTAAATTCCCTACATCTTCCTACAGATGTTTGAGAAATAAAATTAAAGAAACACACGGCTTAAATATTCATATTTTCATCTATTCATCATTCTAAATTCCCTTCGTCTTTCTACATATGATTCATAAAAAAAACATACTACTTTAAACTTCACACTTGCATCTGGACATTATGATTTCTCATATATACATTGATCTAATTTGCCCACATCTTCCCCAGTATGTTTCAGAAATCTAATAAAGACATGCCACTTTAAAACTAAATATTTGGATTTATGATTATTATAAATTATAACGATAAATGTCGCTATATAAGTAGGCTAAGTTTAAGGTAAAAAAAAATTCTTGTTCGTGATGGTTCTTTTAGACTCGGGCTGAAGACGAACGAGCGACAAATCTTCTACGATCTCGTCTCGGAAGAGCAACTGCGAAGAAATTCCCGTCGGAGGCTTCAATTAAGGTAGAATAGGTGGCTGATTCGGAAGATTTTTGTGATTTTTTGTATCGTTCTTCACGTTTATCATCCCGCAATCTGTTCTGATTCTGCCGTTTTGTAGGTTATTATAGTTGTTGGGGACATGGCGGGGATATTTGGGAAGCTTCGCAGTTTAGATGCTTATCCGAAGATAAACGAGGATTTCTACAGCAGAACCCTCTCTGGTGGGATCATCACCATCGTCTCATCCGTATTTATGTTCCTCCTTTTTCTCTCCGAGCTAGGTATCCCCCGGTTCTCTTTCGCCTTGTTTTGTTTGACTTGTGTTCCGGGTTCATATTCATTTTTCTTTTTGTGATCTCCGGTTGATCTTTTTCTCGGGTGCCCCCAATGTTCAAGCCAAAAAATTTTCATTAGATATCAGAAGAATCATCGAACGATTGGACGATTCCTAAACTAAAGTAAGAAAGTTTAATTTGTTATCGTACATTGAGAATAAGCAAATTCCAATTGAAATGAAATCTTTGAGAGGAATCGACGACGCGGCATCAATTCAAATTTTGGATCTTCGAATTCAGGGAGATAAAGAATTGATAAGATTTTTATAAATCCTGGTTTTTTGTGAAGGGTAAACAATCCTAGGGCGTCGGAATGAGTTATAGTACTATACGAATTGGATCTCTCTTTCGGGCAGAGACTAACTCGTGATCCTTTTTATATTTGTCATCTAGATTTTTAATGGAAAATTAGGAATCTTGGAAATTAATTGAAAATTTTCAGAGTGCTGTCAGATTTATAGTTGTTTTTTTTATACCGCGCTTAATTTCAAGGAGAAGTGAACATATTTCCCTCTGTTGGTTATATTTCTATTCTCAGCGCCATGTTTCTCAATATCTTGTGCAAACTGGTGATAGCTTTCCGATTTCCTTTTTTGAAGAACTCGCTTCTGGATATCGTGACAGGCTGGCAAATTATTTTGGAAAGTTGATTGTTCAATATTTTTTCACTACTAATCAAAGAATCAGGGCCGAGAGTGTTTGTTTATACCGTTCTCTAGTGGAGGTGGAATTCTTATGTTGGCAGGCCCATCAAAGAGAGGTTAAACGGGACTATGCATGGTTTCCTTTCATTAAAAAATGCTTGTTGTGGTGCCCGAGATGAACAATAAACAAAGGATTGCTTCTGGATTGAGCAAGCTCATGGGTATTTAATCTGTAGGGCGGAGACTCATACGGCCTGCCTCGTACAGGCTTTATTCCTGATACGGATCTCTGCATCGATTGTGATTGATGAAATCTATTCACCGATATCCAACCATAGAAGAACCTGGCAACCGCAATAACTTCAGGTCAACATGCAATGTAACTGAGAAGAGTCCAAAATTGAGAAAATGGTGAATGGCAGTCTCAGGATAAAAGTGGAGGAAATATATATTTTTTTGAAACAATTTTGTTCGTGGCCATCAACGTGGAGGAGGAAAGATGATGGATATGAATTGGAGAATGCCTGATGGAGACGCTCACAACTGCAATATCTTCAGTTCAACACACAATCTAAATGAGGAGAGTCCAAATTGTGAAAATGGTGAACGGCAGTCCGATGATAAAAGTGGAGGAAAGAGGGAGGAGAAAATGAGATGGAGATGAAATGGAGAATGCCTGATGGAGCTTCTTCCCCTCTGATCCACAGGTGTGTTCCCTGCTTCCTGCTTTCAGTCGCACACAACTGCTGGTTCTGGAACTTTCTTGAACAGAATTTTTGTTTATATCCTGCTTGACGCATGCCACATTAATTGGCATGTGCCAAGGCCTGTCCTATGAGCATGGATATCTTTTTTTTATAAGTCAGCAGGGGGATCTTATCAATACCTCACACCTGGAGAACCAGTATTGTCAATTTTTAACCGGTGGATTGCAGGTATGTTGGCCAAGATAAAAAAAAAAGCTCTCACCTGAGAGCATAAGAGTGGCGTGTTCAATATTTGGTTCAGTTTGATCTGTCTGTGTAAATGGAATATAGCCCATTGATTAACCTCAGTATGAGTACTAAACTTGTACCCAGTTGAAAACCTAGTTCCTATTTTCTCCACGCATGCACTGCTTCTTTTTACCATCAGTTTCTCTGCCTCTCCAAGTCTGCGTAAGCTCGTCTATTTTCTCTTTCCTTGAAGTTGATGCCAGTCATCTGAACTTGAAGATGACCCTTCTGATTTCCAAATCACTGCCACATAATTGCAACAGGGGACTGCCAGATCGATATTCAGATTTCTGGGAATGCCTAGGGTTCCGTTTGTTCTGATTACTGAAGCCACTAGAGAGGGCTTTATCCAAGGTTTGGACACAAACACTCATAGATGGTCTCAGCACTAACAAGGCCCAAGAAGGCCTCCTCTTCAGCAATCTTCAGCTTTTCATTATGTCCCATTTTAAACTTTTATAATTTGTCTCTCTCAAGGCATCTCCGATAGAATCTTGATTCTTACTGGGTGGATAATGATACAAACCTTGATATTGGTTTTTATCGGGGAAGGATGTTGGGACAGGGCAAACAGAGGAACCACATGGAGATGCTCTGAAGTAGAGACGATCACAAGGGAAGGCAATCCTATAATACAACTTCGATCATTTGAGTCACTTCTTCGCTGCCTTGCTAAAGGCAGGGTTACCCTATGTAAAGAGAAGTGAAAATGCTCCATGATGAGAATGCCCCTAGTGGGCTACTACCGAAGCTAACTGGGGATCATGTCATATAATAGTCATATCTTCACATGTCAAGCAACTCACAGATGTATTCAAGGACTGACAATCCCCTGGGCGAGTTGTATTGGCTTTGAAGGATTTAGATTCTCCAATAATGGTGCTTGCCCTAAAAGATCTGCGGGAATCCAAGCACCTTATAAGCCCTTGATTGACTTCACTAATAGAAACTTGTTGTAAAATTACATTGGCTGTTCCTAGTATCCAACAGAGCTTTGCGTTATCTGCTTTCCAGGCTTGATTCTTGGGATCTGATTGCGTATGGTGGACTATCTTGTAGCTATCGGCTTTGCAAGATCTCCTCAACTTAATGAGACAATTAATGATGGTTTCTCCCATAAAACAGCATTCCCTCTGGAATATTTGGTAGTGTGATCAAGATTTTATCCTATGGATCCACATTAAAAAAGCTGAGCAGTTAATGAGAGATGCCTTGCAGTATATTCATTACAACTGCCATCATCTTTTTGAGCCTTCCCTTGTTTTGAAGACATGTCCTGCAAAAACTCCGGCATGTGTGGAAAGAGAAATTTGAAATTTTTTTAAAGGGAGACGCAGGCACAGATCTCAGAAGACCTTGAAGAAGCTGTGATACCTTGTGAATATTTGGTTGCTTGAAGCCCAAGGATGACACAACCACAGAGAGGGAGAGACAATCATCGAAATAAAATTTCCAACAAGATGATTTTTCTCATTGATTGAGTTATTTACAAATCCAACTCTTTGTTTTCAAAAAAAATCCAACTCTGGACTTTGGGCATTTAACAAGCTCAGCAGTTGACAAGAGATGCCTTGCACTGTATTGCATAAAGTGGAGAAAAATATTAAGAACCATGAAATCTCAGGAGTTAACATATGTTGTTGGACAAAGGCTGACGTCACACTGTAATGCGTTTCTTTATTTTTTGTCAATTTTCGCTTTTCAATCTGCTTATTCCTTAGTCATTCTCTTTTTAATGTTTATGAGAAAATACAGATTATTGCCTTTTTTTTCTAAATCATGGGACTGATACTTAAACGTGTGCTTTAAATGCAGGATCATACATTTATCCAACTACAGAGACAATACTTGTTGTCGATACCACAAGAGGAGAAACCCTTCGAATCAATGTAATGTCTATCTCTAGTACTGCGACAATGTTCAAGTTCTTGTGATATAGTTACACATCTCGTACTGAATACTTTTATGACAATAAAAAATGTTCAACAATTAGGCCTTCGTTTTGTAGAAATCGTTCATCTTTTGTTAACTGTAGGTCGTTACCCATTTATTCGCCTCATGAGAGGTTTTTCTGTCATAAGAATTTTTTTCTCTCTTGTGGTTATGATGGCTGAAAGTAATTACGATTCATTTTTCTTATGTTTTAGTTGGCGATTATTACTCATTTTCTTCCTGTTTTAATGATTGCTAGTGCAGTTTGATGTGACGTTCCCAGAAATTGCATGTAGCATGCTCAGCCTTGATGCGATGGATATTAGTGGAGAAGAGCATCTGGATGTGGTGTGTATAAGATAATGCGTTGGTTTGCCATCTTGGTTTCCGTTTTTCTTGGTTTTGTTCAAGGGGTGTGAGATATGAAGTTCATGTTGAGTTCACCTCTTGTGCCCTTTTGTGCACAGAACCATGATATAATAAAGAGACGACTAGATAGCCATGGAAATGTGGTCGAATCTAGACAAGATGGAATTGGTGCGCCCAAGGTCCGTTAAGTTCTTCACATCACTTGCTTTGTGATTATTACATTGAGTATTTGTCGCCAATATGTACTCCATATCCAATCCCAAAGCAATTTGTATTCTGGAGGCAGTTAAGGATGCAGACTTCTGTAAACTGAGAGCTGACTTAATTTTGACTTAGATTAAATGAGTTCTACTCTAAAATTTGCTGAATAAGGTTCGAAGCATAATTCGGTTGGGAGAGTCACTGGTTAAGGGTGATCTTCCTTAATTTCTTCAAACCATATCGCTTTACTCAATGTATTAGCAGAAACCAGCTCTTAAAGGATTCAAATGTTTAAGGTTCTAATCATAAGGATTCCAATTTGCTGAATAAGGTTATAAGCTTAATTCGGTTGAGAGAGTCACATATGAAGGGTCATCTTTGTATGCTCTGTATGGAATTGGTAAAAGAAGTCTGTAAATTGACTTATAGACAGCCCTCGCTCGTGCTACTCGCCTTGCAAGAACAACCGACGTCGTCTCCAAGCTTCTCTCCAGCCACGACCCTGGGCAGAAACCCTAGCCGAATGCAGCTCCCGGCTTCCACCAGAATACACGCTTCAGAAAAGCTCAAAACCTCGGTGTCTTTCCCCATCCTCTTCATCTTTATTTGTAACCCCCTTTCCTTTATTCCTCTCTAAACTTACTTTCAAGAAACAGTCAGTTAGTTGGCCAGCTCAGTGCCAGCTGGCCCACTAACTTCCTGCCCATTCCTCTTTCTCCTTAAATATGTTCTTATGGGGACCGTATTAATCTTCCTTAATTTATTTTTAAAAAATCGCTTTATTCAATGTATTGGCAGAAACCAGTTCGTTAAGGACTCAAATGTTTACTGTATCTTGTCAGCCGTGATACCCTTAGTTCTTTCATTCTTTTTCTCTCCGTTGGCAACCCATTTTGTATTTTGGTAAATGGGTCTGTCTGATGCCCTATCGTGGTTACTCATGGTATTTAAACCACTACACCCTTTGTGAAGATAACAAGGTCCTTTTAGTTTGTCTCCTGCTCATCTAGGGTTTAGAGAGTGGTGAGAGGACCGGTTGTCGCTCAGAACCTGAATGACATCTATCTTTTTAATATTTTGTTTTTTACTGCCTCATTGGTATAAGGAATATGTGAAGTGTGCTTAGATGGTGGATGTAAAGAATGCTTGTTGCACTCACTGTCTGGCCATTGCCAGACAGCCAACTGTTCTTGAGATTTGATCATGGATATGATTAAGTCGTTCAGTTTTCTATGATTGCCTTCTACTATTTGTCTAAATCATTGTGTCAGGATCCATCTATATTCATGATATGATCTTTTACTATCTTTAATAGATTGAAAAACCATTGCAAAGGCATGGAGGAAGGCTTGAGCACAACGAGACCTACTGTGGTTCCTGCTATGGTGCAGAAACGGTACGTTCAGTAAAGAAAGCTTTCCATGTGATTTCTGTCGTCCTATATGTTGTTTGTCTCATAAGAACGTACTATTCATTCTTCAACAAATATAATGTGGTTCTCCTTCAACCAATCGGTGCTTCTTTTTGGTTCCTTTGTTAATTTTGAGGTATTCACTGTCTTGCTTATTTCTTAGAGTTGCTCTAGTTAAGTAGTCAATTTTGTTTATTTTATTTTCTAGGATTTGAGTTTGGTCCATTATAATCGTTATATTGATTGAATTTGGTCCATGCTTCTCTTCATTACTAAATCTAGGACGCCTCTTCTTTGCTTTTGCTGTTTGGAGAGTTACGAAAGTCGTAGTAAGGGGGGGATGGTTTTAAAGCAGGTGACCGAAAATATAGTTATGTCCAATTCCAGGAAACACAAAGGCAATAATGTAAAAAACATGAAAGACAATATGTCAAGGCTGACAGATTTTATCCAAGATTATCTTTTTCGCTAGAGATCAAAAAGTCTCAGAATAATCTTCACCGTATGTCAATAAAAGACTATGCAAAACCAGACAAGCTTTTAGACAATTCATTGAGCCATCATCAACAATCTACTCGGTTTTCTCACCGTGCCTCTGATACACTCCCATATCGGAAGGTAAAGAAATTGCTGATAAATGGTACTTACAGATCAGATCCACTCTCCTAGCCCTTGTTGTATATGAACACCCGACTTCGTCTTCGTTCTTCTCTGCAGCCCGACCCCTGAAGAGACTCACACCGAATGCAGCCCTCTGTCCTCAAGAATAGCCAGCTCCCAGAAAACACAAAGCCTCTGTGCCCCTTCTTCTTCCCGTCACCTTTATTTATACTTTCTTTTATTGTCTTCCTAAACTAACAATCAAGAATCCGGCAGTTATTTAGCCAGCTCAGCGCCAGCTGGCCCACTATCTTTCTGTCCTCTTCTCTTTCGTCTTTCATACATCCTTATAGGGACCGTATCAGCCTCCTGCTGGTCCCCTTTCTCACCCAGATCCTAAATCTCCGTGTTGGAATTTGGAACACCTATGTAATATCCTTCCATGTTCAATCGGTGAGAGATGGAATACACAGATTACCTTGATAGATACTGCAAGAGTCTATCATAGTAAAGTGTTTGGTACCTCACAAATAAGTATCAAGAAGTCTGTTTCAAAGAAAGAGAGTGATGCAAACTTTCATACAAAATTGCAGCCGGGTGCCAGGCGAGTGTGGTGGTGACTTAATCTGGAACTGCAGAAGTTAATAACATGAATGGCTGACATGGCATTGATGTCATTCTCCCCGCAAGGGGTATTTAGTCGTTTTGTCTTTTAAATCCTTCTTGCTCTTCCTCAGGGAGAGGAATCAAGCTCAAGTTTTTTAACTTCTGCAGTTTCCTGCTCTCGTTGCTCTCAATATTTATGGATTGAAAGCAGGTCGACTCTGGTTATGCGGGCCATCATGCCTGTATACTTTTGCTAATCTGCAGGGCCTAAACAAAGCATGATTGACAAGACTGCAATGGACAAAGTGAGAACAAACATCACTGGCTTAAGAAATCTCATCCCCGTCAGGGGCTGATGAACCAGCTTGAAGATATTCTGTCACTAAGAGTTCTAAACCGTATTCCCCTTCAGTGGTAGCCTTTTCCAGATTAGTACAGACGAAAAAATGAATTGGTAGGGAGATCACTCCTGAGGGGGATCAGTCCGCAATCTGTGCTCTTGTGGGGCTGTTACCGTGTGCCCACGTTTTCTGTAGTACACTTGTGCGTCCAGTGCATCCTCTGACATATTTTGTCGAACACCTGGAAAGTATGCTGCAGGTGAGTGTTAAGACTCTACGATTGTGGTATTGAAAGTCTTGATGATGATCCAAAATAGAGAAGAATTGAAGAACTTCCAAAAATAGAACCGTATAATAAAATCAAGAATGGTTGACGGAGAGAGGAATCGTGTTGACACCTCTTCGTGAATGGGAATGGAGAACCAGTTACATCAACCTTCTCATGCCTCAACCAATGAGCTAGGAAGATCTCCTGCTCGTAGCCAACTGACTTTTCTTGAAATGAATGCTCGATGGCACTGTCCTCCTCCCTGACCTTTATTTATAGGCTTTGACCTCCCGCCAACTTTATTTGAAAACACATGTGGGCCATGCGACTTCTCTTTGTATCATGCAAGCGCGCCCTACACTAGCATGTCATGTCCACTGTGTTGCGGTGCACCTGCACTGTAGTGTTGCATCCATGCTATCCCTGGGTTCTCGTCTGGCCATGATGGACTAGTGAACCCACTCTAATGGGGTGTGGTCATCCTTCTGCAGAGCGGCCCGTGATGCATTTGGGCGAACACCTGGTGAGTGCACCACTTGTGTGCCCTCGCTGTTGCGTTGACCTGCTTTTTTATGGTGTATCCACCCCACTATGTGCCCACCTTGTGGTGTGCCTGAGCTGTTGCCACCAGCTTCTTCTTCTCTCCTCTTTTACTCATTTTCTCTGATACCATGTTGAATTTTGGGAGACGGAAGAGAGAATGGAGGCAGGGAGAAGGAAGGAGCTCACACATTCCTTACCTCAATCTGCCTGAAACAGGCAGATACAAAGTTACAATTCTACAAAGAAATACCTGATAAGATAATGAGTAACATTTTAACCCTTCCATCCAACAACAATGGTGATCATTGTGTCATCTTCTTTTTGTCACTCTACCGCTATAAACCTAACACAGATGATGAGATAGAAAAGTCATCATCATCATTTGTCTGTGACCGGGATCACAAGGACAGTCGTGATCGTCATTTCAATCCGTCGATGATGACGGGTTTTGGATGACAACAAGAGTTCTTGTCATCATCTGCAAAACTCTCATTGTCATTGTTTGCTTTCCTGTCATTGGTCTTACCTTTAACTTCGGTTTCATCTCACGAGCAAAATGTTCTATTTTGTGGAGTAAATTCTTTCAAAATAAATTTTGTGGCATGAATTTCGTCATGATGAAGACTATCGATGCTCCCCCTTCATCGTTGCTTTTCTCCTCTTGCTGTTCTGTCTTTTTTAAGAATCAACTGTTTTCCTTGGTCTAGTTTTAGCTTTTCTGATTGATGAATCAATCTCTTTTATGAGCTCAGTCCGATGAGGATTGCTGCAATTCTTGTGAAGAAGTACGAGAAGCATACAAAAAGAAGGGTTGGGGAATAGCAAACCCTGACTTGATCGATCAGGTATCCCCATTAAAAGAACTTTTCAATTTTTATATTTTCATACTTTTTGATGCGCTGCTTTTAATCTGTGACGTAAATGGGGCAGGAAATTTTTTTAGAATCGTAATGCTATAACGTAAAACATTTGTAACTTCTGGACATGTGTGCCATCTAATTTTTGTATTAAAAAAACCCGGCTATTCTACTGGCCCTGCTTGTTGAGTCTCGCCTTTTTTTTTCCAGTGCAAGAGAGAAGGGTTTCTTCAGCGTATTAAAGATGAAGTAGGCGAAGGTTGTAATGTATATGGATTTCTGGAGGTCAAAAAGGTGGCGGGAAATTTCCATTTTTCCCCGGGTAAAAGCTTCCAGCAAGCAGATGTGCATGTACATGACTTGCTCGGATTTCAAAAGGATAGCTTCAATGTAATCTTTCTTGTTCTTCTCATTTTATCTCGTTAAAGTAGGAGTAAAACGATATTGTTTAATCAAGATGGGTACCTCTGATTGTGCCTTTTCTTCTTTTTTGGTGGCAGATAAGCCATAAGATCAACAAACTCACCTTCGGTGATCATTTTCCTGGTATCATTAATCCTCTTGACAGGTAACGGAATATTTACAGAAATTTTTATCTTTTTAGACTATAACTTTTTAAAATTGCAGCACTCAGTGGATTCAACTGTCTCAGAATGGTATTTATCAGTATTTCATCAAGGCAAGTAGGTTTACCCAGGAATTCTACTTTTTAATTCTATATAATGATCTTCTGTTTATTACTTAGGTACAGATTATACCGTCTTTCATTTTTTCTATTTTTCAACTTATAATTTCAACTTTGATCTGAATAATATTCAATATTTTGCAACGAAAACCCCCAATCTGGCTTATCTCTCGAAAATCAAAAACCATATATTGTTTCTATCTAGCCTCGAATATACGTAGTCACTCAGACTTGTGACCATTGTTTTTACATTTTTCATGTTTAGGTCGTCCCTACGGTCTATACCAACATAAACGGGCATGTCATCAAATCTAACCAGGTAAGGTTCTCTGAGCGAATTCCTAAGAAGGCGGGATATGTATGTTTATTTCGGCCTTTCATGTTTTTATGTTTGTCTATATATGAATGTTGGTTATAGGTTTAAATTGATGTGTAAATGTGTGGATATGTATATGTATTATGTGTATATCTCTTTTTCTGCAAAGGAAGTATATGTATACATCTCTTTCTTCAAAAAAGAATTGTGTATATCTCTACCGACATAAACACGCATGGCATAAAGTTTAACCTGGTGAGGTCCTCTGAACAAGTTCCTAAGCACAGTGGATCTGTATTTGTTTCTATTTATGTATTATGTATACATATATGTAACTATGGATATTGGGGAATTATGTACATGTATGTATTTGAGCTCCTGTATGCAAATATAGTTTTTAAAATAAGAATTCAAACTTATGGCTCGTTTAATATACTATGCAAGTTCTTACATATTATTAATTTAATATAATACTCTCCCCCACTTTTCCAAAAAAAAAAATCATTTTTTCGTCTTCTAGTTGTATGTAAAATGTGAGAATGATGGGGTTTTATTCCCCGCGTCCTGCAGTTCTCTGTTACTGAGCATTTTCGGAGCGAGTTCCCGGTCCATCGGTATCTTCCTGGAGTATACTTCTATTATGATCTTTCCCCCATCAAGGTAAAGAGTATAATACTGTTATTTTCAGCTTATGAGGGTTGCTTTTTAGTTTTTGTTATTCTGCTGGTTGATTGATTGTGATTGAAATTGATGTCCGACCCCGTTGGATGTTTTTCTTTGCCATGGCATAAAATATATTTTCGCTTTTAGAAAAAAAAATCGTATGACGAAAACGAGATTGGTTTTGGCTGCTCTTGTTGATCTGTTCTTGCGGCAGGTGACGTTTAAGGAGGCGCACATCCCGTTTTTGCACTTTCTGACAACCGTATGCGCCATTGTTGGAGGTTGATCTCTCTCTCTCTCTCTCTGTCTCTCTCTCTCTCTCTCTGTCTGTCTCTCTCTCTCTCTTTCTCTCTCTCTTTCTTCAGTCATTCTCTCTCTTGTCCCATTCACTTGCTTTCTGCGCATGTTCTATCCCTTCTCCCATTGTCTCTTTGTTCACTTAATGTCTCTCTCTCCATTCTCTCTTCTCTCATTCTATGTCTTTGCTATCTCTCTCTCTCAGTCTCCTCCCACCGTCTTCGCTATCGTTTCTCTCATTCTCTCTATTTCCATTTTCCCTTTTATAATTCTCCGTCTTCGCTCTTTCTCTCTGCGCCTCTTCTCCCATTCTCTTTCTGTGCGCATTCTCTTGTCTCTCTCCCTCTCTCTCCCTCTTCTCCCATTCACTTTCTTCGCTCATTTATCTCTCTCTCTCCCTCTTCTCCCATTTTCTTTCTTTGCTCATTCTCTGTCTTTCTCTGGCCCTCTTCTCCCATTCTCTTTCTTCACTCATTCTCTCTCTCTCTCTCCCTCTTCTCCCATTCTCTTTCTTCTCCCACTCTCTCTCTCTCCCTCTTCTCCCATTTTCTTTCTTCGCTCATTCTGTCTTTCTCTGTCCCTCTTCTCCCATTCTCTTTCTTCTCCCACACTCTCTCTCTCCCTCTTCTCCCATTCACTTTCTTCGCTCATTATCTCTCTCTTTCCCTCTTCTCCCATTTTCTTTCTTCGCTCATTCTCTGTCTCTCTTCTCCCATTCTCTTTCTTCGCTCATTCTCTCTCTTTCTCCCCTCTTCTCCCATTATTTTTCTTCGATCATTCTCTCTTTTCTCATTCTCTCTCTCTTTCTCCCTCTTATTCCATTCTCTTTCTTTGCTCACTTTCTCCATTCCCATTATCTCTCTCTCTCTTCTCTCATTCTTCCTCTTTCTCTATTCTCTCAGTCTTCCTCTTTCTCCATAATCTCCTTCTTCCTCTTTTTCCCTCTCTTTCTCTATAATCTCCTTCCTCTTTTTACCTCTCTTTCTCTATTCTCTCATTCTTCCTCTTTTTCCCTCACTTTCTGTATCCTCTCATTCTCTATTTCTCTTTCTTCTGTAATTCTCTCTCACTGATTCTCTCTCTTTCCTGTTCTTTCCCTCACTCTTTCCCTCTCTCTACTTTTCTCTCCCTATCTATTTCTTTCTTGAATTATCAATTAATATTGATCATCTGACGCTTCTTTTGGCCCTCCCTTCAGGCGTTTTTACTGTGTCTGGAATTCTTGATTCCGTAGTGTACCAGAGCCAGCGCGCTATCAAGAAGAAGATGGAAATCGGAAAGCTTACCTGATAATCTCTCTCTCTCTCTAAATTTTTTTCTCTCCTTCCTTTCCATCTCTTATTATTGAATTTCTCTAGAATGTAACTTTCTAGACAGCTCTCCATAGACTGGAAATGTATTTTATCAATATTTCTCTGTTCTATTTCATTTCACCTTGGGCAGCTCTCAAACTCCATCTCCCTTCTCTTTCTCTCTCTTCTGTCTCTATCCTTTCTTTCCCATGCTCTTCCTTTTTTTGCCACTTGCTTCTATTTTTTCAACTCTCTACTATTGTTCGGTTTTTGATCAGGTTGATTCACGGCACAGTTGGTCCATATTCAGAGATAATGACATTGATGGGTAATTCTCTGATATGATCAGACACTTTCTACATCCAAAAATGGGGAAAAGCAAGATGGTTTCGGATGATGATATCGGATATTCCTCTTCTTTCTTCGTCTCCTCCTTCCTACTTCTTGTCTATCTCCTCCTCTTTCCCCCCTCATATTTCTTCTTATCCTTCTCCTCCTCCTCTGCCCTCATTTTTCTCCTTATCCTTCCCATCCCCCTCCTTCCTCCTCGTCTTTCGCCTTCTTCTTCCCTCTCTTCCAAATCCTGAAGCATACAACGAATTCATTAACTTTATAATAACGATGATAGGTGTTCAATGATACTTTAAGCGTAGAACTAATATATTCACTGGGTAGTTGACAAACATTGGTGTTAAATAACTACTTGTGTGGAACTCATCCATTCAATTCATATTAAAATGATTAGTAGTTGATAAATACTTTTAGTGTAGAAATAATCCATTCAGTGGATCATTAACAATCATTAGTTTTTAGCAAATACTTTGGTGTAGAAACTATCCATTCAGCAGATTGTTAACAGTCTCTGGTTTTTAATAAATACTTAAGTGTAAAAATAATATATTCACTGAATAAGAAGCAACCATTAGTTTTAAAAAACTAATTATGTCTAGAGTTAATCGATTCACTTGATAATTAATAATCATTGGTTTGCAATAAGTACTCAATCATACAACTAATTCACATAATAATTTGCAATGATTGGTTTTCAATTACTGGCATGCATACAATTAATCCATTAACATGATAATTATCAATCACTGGTATTTAATAACTACGTAAGGGTAAAATTAATCCATTCACTGGATAATTAACTATGAATATTTTTTAACAACTATTTAATCATAGAATTAATTTAGTCACTTGATAGTTATAAATGATAATTTTTAATGATTACTTAATTGGAGAATTCAACCATTCACTTGATAATTTCCGCTAGTTGAATAAACTATTATTTAATGGGCTCAAAATAGACAGTCTTGTCTAATAAAGAACTTTTTATTGTTCCGATGCATCAAAGTTTATTCAATCATTATTGTTAAATAACTACTAAATCATAGTCTATTCAATCATTATTGTTAAATAACTAGTAAATCATAGTCTATTCAATCACTTGATAATTAGCAATCAAGGGTTTTTAATAACTAACTGTATAATTAATCCATTTATTTTATAATGAGAAATCATTATTTTTTCATAAATACGACACAGAGAATCCATATTACTCCAAAATTAACAATCATTAGATTTTGTTAAAGACTAACATGTAGAATTAATTTTTTATCTTGATAATTAGCAATCATTTTTAATAACTACTTAAGCATATAATTAGTTACTCACTTTATCATTAATGATCATTTTTAATACTACTTAAGTGTAGAATCAATCCATTCACTTAAAAATTAATTAGGAATTTTTTAATTAAATTACTATGCACATAATTTATCAGTTTACATTTGAACTAACAACCATTAGTTTTTATTAGATACTAACATCTGGAATTAATCCATCCCCATCATAATTGGCAATCATTAATTTTATTGAAAACTGAAGTGTAAAATTCATCCATTCACTTGATAATTAACAAAATTTAGTTGTATTTAATACTTGAGGTTTATGATATCCGCCTCTATATCTGATATCAGATGGATTTCCAATATATGTCCAATACCTGATATCCAGGATCAGAAATCACCCCGATTTCTACTAGATATCAGATATCGGTTATCTCATATTGGATATTAAATGTCCGGATACCACTTGTGTCGGCCATGTTAAGTTTAAGTTGTCCCCTGATGACTCAGTATTTGAGGGGGGGGGGAAGTTTCTTAACTTTAGAGAGCTAATACAAAATTATAAAGTATACAATTTTATTGTGTTATCAAAATGTATGGAAAACCGACAAAAATCATGCATCAAATATCAAAAAATCTGATATCATTTATCAGTGCCCAAACCTTAAGACAGGATGAATGCCGATACTAAGACGGTTATCTATCTCAGATATTGATACTGCAGCCACCTATATTAGATTGCAAGGAGAGATTCCAAGATGGCACAATCCCTGTAGGCAATTTTTTTGTCTGACACATAGCAGCAGTACATTGACCTTTAATATTTCTATTGGCATTTGTCATAACATGTAGCATGACCAAAAATGACACGTGGCATCTATCCATTGGACGAACCAGTACTTTACAGATGGATCAGATTTGATTGATCGACTATCCTTTATATAATTATTGCAAGATCCAGTCCATCTGATTGCACTTCCTTGGCTTTCTATTATCTCTTCTCTGTTTATCCCCCTTCTCCTTGCTCTATCTTTTCTCTCTGGCGTCATAGTTGTATGTCTTCTTTCTCTCTCCAGCGATGGAAAGACGAGATTCCAGCAACTAATGCAAAGGAGAGCCAATTCTATCAGAGATTGCAAAGCTACTCCCAGACGGAACTCCAAAGTGGTGTGAGATTCCACAAAAAATAAACCCCCCCTTGTTAGCCCATGGCTTCTTTTAGACCAAATCATCTCCTTCATACATCTGTCAGCGGTGAAGAGAGATAGAGTTTGCAAGAGGGTCATCAAACTAGAGATTTGGTACATCAAGGAAGAGAAAGAAGTGAGAGAGAGAAGAGAGAAGGAGATGTACGATTCATTCCAGTTTTCTTCTTCTTTCCAGCTCACCATGCTCTGGTTTCCTTTAGCCAGGATTATGACCACCATACTCTTGTCAGCCGTGCAGAGAGAAAACATGAGAGATAGATAGATAGATAGAGAGAGAGAGAGAAAGAGAGAGAGAGAGAGAAAGAGAGAGAGAGAGAGAGAGAGAGAGAGAGAGAGAGAAAGATGGAGTCCGAGAAAGAGAGAGAGAGAGGGAGACAGAGAAAGAGAGAGAGAGAGAGGGAGCCCGAGAAAAAGAGAGAGAGAGAAAGATGGAGTCCGAGAAAAAGAGAGAGAGAGAAAGATGGAGTCCGAGAAAGAGAGAGAGAGAGAGAGAGAGAGAGAGAGAGAGAGAGAGAGGGAGAGAGAGAAAGAGAGAGAGAGAGAGGGAGACCGAGAAAAAGAGAGAGAGAGAAAGATGGAGTCCGAGAAAAAGAGAGAGAGAGAGAGAGATGGAGTCCGAGAAAAAGAGAGAGAGAGAGAGAGAGAGAGAGAGAGAGAGAGAGAGAGAGAGAGAGAGAGAGAGAGAGAGAGAGAGAGAGAGAGAGAGAGAGAGAAAGATGGAGTCCGAGAAAGAGAGAGAGAGAGAGAGATGGAGTCCGAGAAAAAGAGAGAGAGAGAAAGATGGAGTCCGAGAAAAAGAGAGAGAGAGAGAGAGAGATGGAGTCCGAGAAAGAGAGAGAGAGAGAGAAAGGGAGTCCGAGAAAAAGAGAGAGACAGAGAGAGAAAGATGGAGTCCGAGAAAAAGAGAGAGAGAGAAAGAGAGAGAGAGAGAGAGAGAGAGAGAGAGAGAGAGAGGTGGAGTTCGAGAGAGAGATGGAGTCCGAGAAAGAGAGAGATGGAGTCCAAGAGAGAGAGAGATGGAGTCCAAGAGAGAGAAAGAGAGAGATGGAGTCCGAGAGAGAGAGATGGAGTCCGGGAGAGAGATGGAATCAGAGAGAGAGAGAGATGGAGTCAGAGAGAGAGAGAGAGGAGGCCGAGAGAGAGAGATGGAGTCCGAGAGAGAGAGAGATGGAGTGAGAGAGAGAAAGAGGGAGATGGAGTCAGAGAGAGAAAGAGAAGAGAGAGAGAGAGAGAGAGAGGTTTGCGCATACTTGCACGAAACAAAAAGCTGCAGAGGGGGAATTCTAGAGGCATGCAGATGATGGGCCCTTTCTTGACTCCTCTTCCACTTTGGGCTTGCTTGTTCCTGAGCAGGCGTAACCCGAGTGACATGACAGAGGAAGAGAGAGAAAAAGTAGAGAGAAAAACATCGAGGCGAGTGGAGATCCCAAGATGGGTGCTTTTCAGATCATGCTGCTACCTATTTCTTTGGGTGGAGAGGGAGTGAGATGTACATGGGTCCTTTTTTATTCATCCCTCTCTCTTACACTCTTAGAAAGTAGAGAGAGAAAGTAGTCAAGGGGAGATTCCAATATGGGTGCGTTTCAGGTCAATCGAACATGGGTCCCCTTTTGCTTGCAACTATCTCTTGCTCTCTTCTTTCTCTCTCTACTGCTGACAGGAGTCTGGTGGTGATGATCCGGGTTAAAGGAAAAAGGGGGTTGATGGTGTGGAAAGAGCGAAATAAAACTAAGGCAGGCAGAATAGTAGATCTCTGTCTCTTCTCTTTCTCTCATCCTTCTCCCTCTACATGTATCAATGACCATATGTCATTTCTCACCTTTTCTCTCATATAACAAGCAGATGAGAGAGGTGCAATCAGTTGAACGATAACGCTTTACAGACCTCAGACAATAGAATAATGGTAAAATATGAGCACGGATACCCATCGTCTTCATCCTTTCTTTGAAAACCAACAAACCAGACTGGGAATCAAGCAAACACCCTAAAAACCAGATGCAATCCCATTAAAGAGAAATTCCCCCATCTATGTTGTATCTCTCTCTTCTTTCTCTCTCTCGATGAATGATATATCAAATACCAAATGTAACTCGACGCTTTCTCTCTTATAGAAAATAGACAAGTAGATGAAAGAAACTCTGTGTCGTAAACAATAATGCTTTACAGACCTCACAATAATAAACAAATCATATAATAATGGGTAAAGATGACCATGAAACACCCATCTTTCTCTATGAGAGAGGTAATGAAAACGCTCATACGCTGTGCAGTTAAACGATCAGACTTTACAAGCAATACTTTAATGGACAAAGATGAGTACGAAAACCCACATTTTTATATGACAGAGAAAGTGAAGATGCCCATACGCCATGCAGTTGAACGATAACGCTTTACAAAAGCATATAATAATGTATAAAGATCATTACGAAAACCCATCATTGTGTTTTGAGAGAGAAAGTGAAAACGCCTATACGCCATGCAGTTGAACGATAACGCTTTACAAACCATATAATAATTGATAAAGATCACTACGAACACCCATCATTTTCTTTGAGAGAGAAAGTGAAAACGCCCATACGCCATGCAGTTGAATAATTACGCTTTACAAACCATATATTAATGGTCAAAGATGACCATGAAAACCCATGATTATGCATGAGAGATAAAGTAAAGACGCCCATACGCTACAGTTGAATAATACCGCTTTACAAACCATACAATAATGGAGATCGTGAGAAAAAACGTACAACGATAACCCTCTGTAAAACATTTAATAATACATAAAAAAGACCAAATGTCACTCCACGCTGTGTTGTATCTCTCGCTTTTTCAGTTCTACATTGACTACTTGAATGATGTATAAAGTACCAAATGCCACACTTTGTCAATCATAGAAAATAGACAAGTACATGCGAGAAAATTCCAGCGAGTTAAAAGATAAACGTTTTACAGATCTCACAATAATTGACAAATCATACAATAATGGATAAAGATGCTCACGAAAACGCATTATTCTTTTATGAGAGAGAGTGAAAGAGCGATGCACTTAAACGATAACGCTTTCAAACCACACAATAATGCACAAAGATGACCACAAAAACCCATTCTTATTCCACGAGAGAGAAAGCGAAAACCCATAAAGTAAAACGATAACGCATTACAAACCATAGAATAAGGGACCGATATGACCATGATAAATGTTTCTAAAGCATATGGTTTTTACATGATTTTCTATGATAGAGAAACTGAAAACGCTCTACAATGCATACAATAATGGACACAGATGACCACAAAACCCATCATTCTCTACGAGAGAAAAAACTTCAAACGATAACGATCTTGTAAGTCATTAAATAATGAACAAAGACGACAAAGGAAACTCATAATTTTCTACGAGAGAGAAACTAAAAAACGCCACGTAGTTAAACGATAACGTTTTACAAAGATGACCATACAATAATGGGCAAAGACGACTGCGAAAACCCATCATCTCCATCCTCCCCTCGCCGGTTCGCCGAGAAAAAACCAGCAAACCAGACCCACAAATCATGAAACAACCCCCCCTTTTCCCCACTAAAAGAGAACAAAGACGACCACGAAAACTCATAATTTTCTACGAGAGAGAAACTAAAAAACGCCATGTAGTTAAACGATAACGCTTTACAAAGATGACCATACAACAATGGACAAAGATGATCGCGAAAACCCATCATCTCCGTCCTCCCCTCGCCGGTTCGCCGAGAAAAAAGCCAGCAAACCAGACCCAGGATTCACGAACCCCACCCCCCTCAAAAAAAAAAAGAAAAAAAAAACAAAACCCTAAAAACCCAGCTGCGATCCCATAAAAAGAGGATCTCCCGCAGGCCTAAACGGACAGAATAGCGTCCCAGTCGATCTCCCACGACGGGTACTTCCTCAGCGGCCAACTCTCCGCCTCCGAGAACTCTATCTTCTCCATCTCCGCCGCTGCCGGCGCCGCCTCCGCCGGCGCTTCCGCCGCCAGCGCCTCGCAAATCGCCTCCAACTTCGCGTCCACCGCCGACGGCAGCGCCGCTGCCCCCCTTCCTTCTCCCCCCCCTCTCAACTCCGGAAAATTCAACCTCGCAAACTCCCCCCTCAGCTTATACGCCGCTCTATCGTACGCCATCGCCGCCTCGTCCGCCGTCTCGAACGTCCCCAGCCACAGCCTTGTCCTGTTCTTCGGTAGCCTTATCTCCGCCACCCACTTCCCCCAATGCCTCTGCCTCACCCCTCTGAACAGCCTCGCCGGCCCTGCCACCTTCATCACCTCCCCCTTCACCCCCAAACCCATCTTCCCTTGCCGATGATGATCACGATATTGATGATGATTATTATCATGGTTATGATCATGGTGATGAAAGAGAGATGGCGCCGAGGGAGAGGAGAGAGAGAACTGCGGGCTGGGCATGGCGAGACTGTCATCGCTTCCGAGGAGATCTTCCCAGGAGAGAGACTGTGGCCGTTGGTTGCTGTAGATGTCGATCGTTGCCGCCATAGCCGGCATCTAACCTCTGTTCTTGATTGGAAACGATGAGGAAATCCCGACCCAGATCAGATTGGGAGGAGATTTAAGGAAATCTTGATCTGGGTAGTGGTGAATTGGAGGAAAAAGCTGCTAAAAATCTCAGTTTTTCTTCTTCTCCTCTGCTGCAACCCTCAACCCACCTCTTCTCTTATAGGGCTCACCTCCTCCATCTCTCTCCTCTGCTCAATCCTCACCGTCCATTCCCACTGAGTCAACCCTTGATCACTCAACACCCTACGCGTGTCCAGATCAGAAACTACCAATAATGCTAATGTCAAGTGCTGTAAACTATATTTCTAATGAATTAAAATGTGCAAAGATGAGACGTGGGGTGCAGAAGATCTGCAAGGGCGCCAAAATTAGAGATCTTTGAAGTTACTGGGTTAGATTCGATCTGATCTAGATAGCATCGTAGCATGTGGGTAGGCATCTCATGGCTGTCTAGTTGTCTTCATCTTTGAATTGGCACGTGGCAATCAGAAAACGCGCTTTGTCATGTCACCCTTCTTGGTGGGCCATAATGGGATGGTGGTATGAGCATTCAATGCCCACTTGGAGAGATGATAAAGTTGATGTGAAAGTTACTTGTTTGGGTACAGTCAGGGAATTCTATAGTTGGATGACACTGCTATCTTTCCATCCTTTTTCATTTTTAGTTGCAACTGTTGCCAGTTCTCACTTGTTTGTCTTTACCTCTTTTTCTAGAATCATCCATTATAATTATTCGTTTTTCTTTTGACTAACGAAATGGGGTACAAATTGAAGGAGGTTTGAAGAGAAGATAATTTGCACAGTCCAACATTGAAGATTAACATGTATTGTATTGCAAAGTCCAACATCCTTAGTTCATTTTTAGGTGCAACTATTGCCTGTTCTTTTTTGTTTGTCTTTTCTTGTATTCTTAAAACCATCCAATTATAAATGTTATTTATCCTTAGTTAAATTTATGGAATAAAATTGAAGGAGATTCGGAGAAAAAGATAATTTGCAAAGTCCAACAAATAATAAAGATTGAAATATATTGATGTGAACCCGTTTTTCTTCTTTTTAGACGTCTCCTTCATAACCAAAACGAGTCGTAAAAAAGGCCCTAGGAATTTTACGAAAGGTTGGAATTTAAATTCTTGGGAAAGCGATGCTGATGTGCTCTTTACAGACTAGACTTCTTAACACACAGGTCTACTGGTGATGTAGTTGTAAATGGGCTTGACATTTCTTCAGGGAATATATAAATACAATGGTAGGTCCCACCTTGGTTCTGAGCTAATTGAACTTATTGTTATTAAAAATGGGACTTGTTCCATGATCCTTAATCCATCATTTTAGAAAACTGATCAAAGAAAAAAATAACAAATATCACAAAACAGTGCTTGAGACAGTGATGAATAGCTTTGTCCACAATCAGAAAGTTCAAATAATGTATTAACATATATGTTTGAATTGGTTATATTCGAAGCACAATTTGATTGCATAAAGCACAAAAGAATAGATGCTAACGTTGGATGACAATGCCTGCCAGATTGGCCCTTGTTAATTGAAGAATTTAAAATTTAAAAAGTACATTTTCACCAAGCCAACTATTGTTCGATAGCTCCACTTATATCATTTAATCTATGCAGAAAGAATACCGATGGGTTTAAGTTTTGCCGTAGTATATCATATATATTCAAAGATGAGAGAAATTAGCAGATAAATAAGTGGAGCGGTATTGCTGTGGTAGAATGATCTATATGTGATACAATTGATCTCGATGAAAGGACTTTCCTTTTCATAAAAAAAGTTCTAACAAACATAGGCTCAAATGAGGATTTAAATATAGACATCATATTAATCAATTATGATGAATATGCAACATGCTTCTGGATGGACCATAAAGTGAAATAGCTATTCATAGATCTAGATTTAAGATTTATCATTTCTGAAATATATCTGAGTAGCTTTCCTATGCATTTCTTTTTCCTACTTAGAATTTTCCTTCAATATATTTCTCATACAAGAGTCGTCCAAAAAGTTCATAGGATGTTTTCCCTTTGTCCTGGCATTTTTGGTGAAAATAATCCTCTGAGTAAGTGGCATAATTCTGTTTTTAATTAGGTGTGGCTGAGAGGAAGTGCACGTCTGATTTACACTCCAGATTAATGGTACAATGCACATAGAGGAAACACACATAACATAATTATGATAAAAATAAACCTTAAATATAAATTTTAGTTAATTAAATCAGGAAATTAAAAACACTAGCAATTCTAATGAGTTACTCCCATTTTTTGCATGCTTTAGTGTTCACTTTAGCTTCAGATTAGTTCAGTTTTAAATGAGAGATGTTGAAGTTTTTATGGCATTTTAAATTGAGTTTCTAATTTTTATATGGAATAAAAATAAAACTGTTAATTATTATCTCCATCTTCAAATTTACTACTTTTCTAAGATGAATAAGAAGCATAGTTTTCATCAAAGCTATAGATATACAAAGGTCAATAACAAACTTTGAATATTCATACTCTTTATTAAATAAAACCTTAATGCCTTTGAAAGTTTAAGAAAATATTAAATATGTAAGTGGAAATCCTTTTAAATAGTCTATCAAATTGATATGGATAGTATGTAATCAAACTTGATGTAATCATGAACTAAAAATTAAAACTATCTTAATTCCCACAAAATACATGTCATTAAAAAACACATTTTAATCCTATTTACTATCCTCCCATGTACGTGGCCAAATACGCATCACCACCAGAAATAAGGCCACCATTTAAAATGATATCTTATTAAAATGTATAGCTTGATTTGAACAGATATCAGGAAAGATGCTTAAATAAAAACATGCTTTCATTTTTAAGCATTCTGTATGAAAAATAGTTGTCCTCACATCCAAGTCTTTTAACTCTATGTGCTCCAATATGAGGCTTTGAATGTCTTTGTCTCAGGTTTCTCCTCACTCGTATTGAAACCAAGATATTAGACCATAGGGTTACTTTTTTCTCTCTAGTAGAGAGAGGATATTATTGAGTTTGTCATTTTATATGGTAGCTGGAGAGACTATGAAATATAATTTAAAACAATTTAGTTCATTGAGTGAAATAAATTCATACATAAAATGACCCTTAGCTTTCTTCCTGACTATACCCTTAGCTCTTTCAAGAGCTATAACTTTTAGAAAGCTTTAACCTGTTTATTCAGATCTATCTCCCAAAATAATATTCAAAACTTAGAATTAAATCTCCTTGATTGAAACCTAAATTGACATATAACATGGGTGAGTATTACTTGTAAAACGCATTTGAAAATATAATAAATTATCATAGAATGATTATATTTTAGTTTCAAGAAACATTCCAATAGGAAAGATAAGTTGAAGCTTTACTAATAAACTATTAACATAATGATAGCTAAAAACACACTCGAAATTTAATTGCAGGAGATAATCCAATAGAAAAAATAATCATGCGAAGGATTTTTGAAGCAAAAAGTATCAACCATAAACGCTGTTTGTTTCTTAGTGTGAAATAAATGAATTTAGAAGAATTTCCTAGTTACTATATATATAATACAGCAAGTATATCATCCAAATAAGGATTGAGAAATATAAATATAGTGTACATACAGAATTGCTATAAATATGGATAAAAAATATAATCAGTAAGTTAACTGAATATAGAAACATAAATAATGTTGTTAGATTAATAATGCGCTCAGAAATATAAATAGTGAGAATTTCAGACAAGGATTTATGATTATCAAAATAAAAATAACAAATACATTTTAAGGTTTATGATATAAAAAATAAACAGTGGGATTAAAAGTAAGGATGAGAAATAGAGATTTTCTGATCATTTTTTGATTTTGAAAGAGAAAGGAATGATGGGAAGATAATAATGATAAGAAAAATTGAGATCAAATAAATAAGTATAAATATACGTAATATAAATCTTTAAATGGACAAGTATTATCTAATAGATGGAGTGATAGATTGAAAAACCAGAATGAAATGAGACTCAGAGATTAACAGAGACATTAAAGTGTTCAAACCAGATGAAATAACAGTTTAGAATCCTCTGATGTTGAAGATATTTAAAATTTAGTAAGACCATCAAATATTTTAAAACCTATAAATGACATTTCCCTCTTTTTGCATTTTTTAATCTAAAGTTTCTCAAAATGTATATTCAGTTATACCATAACAAAAAACTTAATTTGTGAAATTCATTGAAGAATTACTTAGTGTCTTGATAATTATAAAGATAGGTGACTTTTGATATTAAAATCATGATGGAATTACATGTCCTAGAATACTTTCACATCGTGTTTGTATCTTTAAAAGTTCAGCAATGAAAATGATTTTCATGATTGTCCTCGTTTGAGGTTATAAGTGAAGTACAGAGACATGCGCTATGGTGAAAAAAATATAGTATGACTATAATATGATGACAGCTAGTTACATTTACATATCCTAAATATTACTCTCAATAAGATATTTTATAATCACAAATAACATGATATTATGATAGTAATTTTATTTGTTTTATGTGTTTACATTCTCTTAAGCTAAATGTGGATGGTGCAGCTAAAGGGAACCCGGGCCCAGCTGGTCGAGGTTGTATCCTCCGAGATCACACAAGGACTATCATTTTTGCTTTCTGACATTTCTATAGAGTTCAGACTAACACAGTAGCCAAGGCTATGGCAATACATGATGGTTTGCTCATTTGTGAGGAGCGAAAACTTCATAGTATCATTGTAGAATCACACTCATAGTTGTTGGTTAATATGTTTCATGTAGGCTCATGTTCTGCCAGTAGCATCTCCAATGAGTATGACAGGACGTCATGCGGTGTCGTGCATGCCCGATAAGCCGAAAATAGGGGTAGAAACTATGCAATTTTTAGCCCTTGTTGTTGTGGATTTTGGCTTATGCAATAAAATTTATAAGAACTCCACTTAAGACGTATAGTGATAAGTACGAGTGTCGTCCAAGGGAAGCTAGTGAGGAATTCAATTTGGTGATTGTATTGGTCGTTTCACTCTAATTAAACTGAATTTGATCTTCAATGAGGATCAAGTCACCCTAATTAGATGAGAATTTAGAAAGGGGGGTAGAAGAGTTGAGATGAATAGAAGAAATATGGAGCTCTAAAATGGCTTCTTTGATCCAAATAAAAGGATCCAAGAGGTCAATTAGAGAGGTTAAAAGGGAATTTTTAATTTGAGTTTGGTTTGTTTTTGCAACTTTGATAATTCAGAACTGAAATGGGGGTAATTTAATCTCCTAAGAATTAAAACTAATTTTTTTAGAATTTTTATTTGGAATGCAGTTGAATGCTTAGTTAAATCCCTCAAATTCTCCTCTCAATCCTAATCAGGGCTTGTAAATGCCCCTCAAGCCAAGCGATTTAGAATTTCAGATCAAAACCAAGAAGAAGAAACACGAAATTGAACTAATCTCATTCAAAATGCACAAATCCAAGTACAATCAAGGAAAAAGTACCAGATAACTTGATCCAGGGTGGGACTCCTCTCTGTCTTGCAGCTGTGATAGAGAACCATCAAGAATGAGCCCCGCCTCTCGAAATTCAGCTTTTATACGTAGGTTACATGGTGAAAATCACCATTTTACCCCCGTTTAGTAATTAATATTTATCTATCAATGTAGGCTATATCTGAATGATCCAACAATACAAATAGAAAGAGAGTATCAAGACGAGAAAATCCATAAAAAAATCATCTCAATCGGACTTCAGGATCAAAAGTTATTAATAAATCAATTTTAACCAATTTTAACCATTGTATTAAAATTGATTTATTTCTTAATTCACGCAATGACGTGTCGGCAGCCTATTGGTTGCCGCATTTCAAATATCTTTGGCTGTCTCTCTCTCATCGCGCCACGTACCCCACCTGCGAAAAAAAGAAAAACAAAAGAAAATCGGTGCGGATTTGCATATGCATCGCCACGCACGCATCGCGCGCTTTCTTTATACCTTATCCATTAAACTGTCGCCACGTCACCAGCCGTGCACGCGCGTTGTATGCGCTGCACGGGCGGTGTACTTACCTCCTGAGTGTAGCGCACATCTCATATCTGTTGGATTTTAATCCAACGGCTATGATTTCGCCACGTCGACGCCGGGCGAAGGCACCGCGCGCTTTTCAACTAAGCCCTTCTTAAAACAGATTATTGATATCTGACGCGCCCAGAGGTATTTGTATATATGTCCTTCGCACTCTCTCTCTCCGATTTTCTCTAAAATTAATAATGCAATTGCAAATAAACCCTGAATGATTTTAAATTGGATCTTTACGCTGCCATGGCGATCGAGAGTTGTTCAGGGTCTTTTGCAACTAAACATTGCAAAAGGCCCCGAAAGTCTAGAAATTGCATAAATACATTTTTTCTCTTATAAATATGCCCTTTTTTAATAGAATAAATGCATTTCTTCTTGAAATAAATCCCAGAAAATTCCTAAAAATTCGTAAAAAATTCTAGAAAATTCTAGAAAATCCCCTGATTCATTCCCATGTTGATAAATGTCGAAATAAAATTTTTAATGTGCCATTTTCATCAAAAAATAATATTTCGAGCTTCAATAAATCCTTACAAATTCATATAATTAATAGAAAATTAGGGAAAAATCAGAAATTACTTGAAAACATTATTTTTGTGTGAATATATGATAACAACCCAATTTTAAGCCTTTTAAATGCATAAATCATGCTAATAACATGAAATAAAGACCAAAATTAGGGTGTTATCAATGCCTGACTAGCGTTTGTAACCAGCTGCGAGAGGGGAACCAAATGGCTCATGCGCTTGCCAACTATGTGGTATGCTCTTGTACCCCTTCCATCTATGCTGCATGGCAGGATCTTCCTCAGGAGGCCTGCATCTACCATTGCGTCATCTCTCCGCATACACCGTACCCTTGCACGCGACGGCCCTCGTGGGTGGCGTAGTGCGTGGAGCACTAGAAGCGGGTGTGCACAATGTCTCGGCAAAATGTTGTATCATTTTCACACCTCTACAATGATACCTGATGATGGCGTGAAGAATGCACATCCTCGGTGCATAAGCAACTTTGAGGATCATGAATGAGCAATAGATACCGGAGGTATCATCCATGACTTACAGCGGTATCAATATTGTATCATTTTTTCCTTTTGCGTCATGGGCATGGGTGAGTAGGGTCAGTCTATAATTGGGATATTTATGCTCGTGCCACGTCTATAAAATCTTATTAACACTCCACCTTAAATAGATTAAACCCCCCTAGGTGGCCCCTATGGCACCGTTGGATCAGACTATGAGCACAACCTTTGAGTCCGTCATACCCAACACTGTGTTTTTGCCAAAAGAATTCCATAAATGGATGTTATTAAGTTTTAAAAGGATTTCTCATATTTTTAGAATGAAATTCTAATTTACCCTATTTTCAGGTATTTTATGTCAATTCTCTCACAAATAAAATAATTTCATAAGTATTAATGTATATTTGGATTTCTGTAAACGTTTTTAGTGGTTTATTACATTTTTGGAATGAAATTCTGAAATTTTCTATTTTGTCTTTTATGGAATTTTGTGTCATTGAATTCATGAATATAATATTTTATAGGTCACAAAATAGTCATTTTCATTAGTTTGATATTTGTGTGGACATTTTTCACTTTTTCTGGTCTTCCTAAAATTTTGTACCATGGTGAGCATATGGATGAAGTAGGAGACATAATTTTTAGTGGCTTAGAGTGCACTATTTTTGAATGAAGACATCTAACATTCCAAAATGGGTGTTGAGGTTAAGATCTCAGATCAGTAAATAGGCCACACATCCGTGCAAGAAATTCACCATTTTATATTATTCTTTTTATGATTATTGGCTTTTGGGTCTGTTTGTCCATTCCATGAGTAAATGATTAAAGTAGTGAAGTTCAGATAAAGAATTGTGAACAGAAGTCACCATTTAGGCCATCGAACACATGACGAAGAGGTTTACATTATCTTCATCTTTTTGTGACTCCCATCTTCATACTGTTGCATAGGTTATCACCTCCAACAGCCTAGGTTCTAACTAGCATGCACTCGACCTCCACCTCTTCTTCTCTTCAATGTTTATTTATCCATCCCTATCATTAGTGGAAATGATAAAATCTGCATCCTCCACCCCTATCCTCAATTAGGTTATTCGGGAAAAATATTTTATCATCAGTTCAAAACTACAAAAAAAATAGTTTTGATTTTATTTAATCGAACATAATCATTTAGAAGTAATATTCACCATTTGATTTTATTTAATCGAACATAATTATTTATGATATCTAAAAAATCTTAAAAATAGAAATTAAATGAAAATTCAATTATTTCAGAAGTGTTCGTATGGATTCAACTCTTACTCATTGTATGCTCATTAGGAATTACAAGTATGACTAAATTAACCCCACCTTATAACTTTTAGATCAATTATTTGCTCTTTGAATGAAAAAATGGACCTAAATGATATTTTGAATCAGCAAAAGACTTTGTTAATTATAATTAGCAACAAAATACAGAGGTGTATTTTAACACAGATTGGGGGTTTATTAATATATTTGAGATGGTGGATGGATAGAAGGAATTAATCCTGGGATTTCAGCTCAAAACTCATTTTAGATGATTATATATCAGCATTTGAAGTTGGATAAACCATCAGATTTTGTCTCATCTATCTGATTCTAAAATTAGAAAACACCATATATCGCTAAAAATACTTAATAAATCCATGTAACTAAATATGCGTTTAATAATTCATTTTAAAATATAACAAATCCCTAAGGTTATTTAGGATTTAATGCCAAAAAGTACTACAAAAATATCAAAATATTGGAAAAAATCATAATTTCTACACCTGAATAACATACATCTATAAAAATTAATTAAAATAAGCACATAAAATATGTCAAATTAATATTAAAATTATAATCTTTTTATTATCATTGTTAAACACAAAAGGCATAGTCTAAAATTCAATAGATATTTTTGGAAAAGGCGCGGAAGCGGTTCATATATGAGGATGAAGACGAGCGTGAAGATTAAGATGAAGACGCGATGGAGCGAAGAAGCGATATGTGTACTATTTATTTGGTAGAAGCTAAAATTTATGAGCAAAATTTGTTATTATACATCTACTTATTTATTAAATCCTTAAATGGGGATTCATGATAACCATAATTAGTTGAAACCATATGGTTAAAAGAAAATATTAAATAGGGGAATGAGATTTTGACAAATCCATCATGATTGATCTCAACTCAAAGGAAATGCAACTGGCCATCAAGCTTTGATTTCAGTACAAACTTTATTTAGGGGGGGAGATAACTCTTCCAGAATGGTTTCCTATTTCAAGACTCTATGGTTTATCATGTCGGGGGTTCAAGGCATAATGAATGCTCTTATAAAAAACGAAGTGTATAAATCCCCAAGAATTTTAATGGCACTCATATTCATCCACATTTCCATATTCTTATATCATGAATGGACTTTGGACGCATACAGAAGGGTATTGTTCACTCATTAAATTGCTACCTCTCCCAATTTAAATCCAAGATTTGAATCTTCCAAAGTCTACAAAAAATCAGAAAAATACATGTCATATGCATTATCTTAAAAAACATATCAACAGTCATATTTAGAAATATTATTTTGAAATTATTAAGCTGTAAACCCTCTCTCTTCCCAAATTTTTATTTTGAAAACCAAGGGTATGATTAATGTACAAAAAAAATCACCTTGTAAAATATAATACAGGAAAAGCTCTATTAATAATAAATGAATAGACACATGCCATTTTTCAATGGCATCATTTGTTTCAATTTTGACTAAATAAAATTCTACATAATGAGTGTAAAAGAGGTTCAAACAAAAAAATAGTTTCAATGACATGACTGAGTTTTATACCCATACCATATATATTATGTAGTCGTTGTGTTTAATTTACGTAGTTAATAAGGTCTTTTCTTTTGGTTCATCCCCAAAAACCTCATTATTAAATGAGATAATTGCCAAATTCAATCCATAAAATTAACACGGGACATTGTTAACAAATGTTGCTTGTATATAATGGCTATGGAAATAGCATATTCATATGTTTAGTTTCTATTTTTTCATATGAAAAAAAAGACAGCATGTTGCTTCCAACATCGGGATTGTTAAAAGTAAAATTTGAGAAAAAGTTCCCATTGTATGGGAGATATTTCAAGAAGTCATGCAGGGGCACCCTGTGTTACTCTATAGAGCACCGACCATGCATAGATTGGGCATACAGGCGTTTCAACCAATTTTAGTGGAAGGTCGTACTATATGTTTACATCCATTAGTTTGTAAGGGTTTTAATGCAGACTTTGATGGAGATCAAATGGCTGTTCATGTACCCTTATCGTTAGAAGCTCAAGGAAAGGCTCGGTTACTTATGTTTTCTCATATGAGTCTATTGTCTCCAGCGATTGGTGATCCCATTTCTGTACCAACTCAAGACATGCTAATTGGACTTTATGTATTAATGCTGGGGAATCGTCGAGGAATTTGTGCAAATTGCTATAATTTATCTAATTGCAAAAACGATCAAATCAAATTCTTGGCAATAATAATTCTCATGTGACAAAAGATAAGGAACCCTTTTTTTCCAGTTCCTATGATGCACTTGGAGCTTATCGGCAAAAATGAATCAATTTGGATAGTCCTTTGTGGCTCCATTGGCGACTACATCAATGTGTCATTATTGGATCCAGGGAAGTTCTGCCGGAAGTTCAATATGAATCTTTTGGTACCTACCATAAAATTTATAGACACTATTTAATAGTAAAAAGTGTCAAAAAAGTAATAAGTTCTATATATATTCGAACCACTGTTGGTCATATATATTTTTATTGAGAAATAGAAGAAGCCATACAATGATTTTATTGAGCCTACTCGTATCCTAGCTGAACTAAGTAATTAGGGGAGACTCATGAGAATTGAAGCTTTAATGATGTCATAATTCCTGAATTTTTATGTGAATCAAGATTGAGGAAAGGAAGTTTTTGAATCACTGACTCAGACCCATTGTAGAATCCTATCCAGCAGAGTAGGGAGGTACTTAATGGCAGAACGGGCCGATCTAGTCTTTCACAATAAAGTGATAGATGGAGCTGCCATGAAACGACTTATTAGCAGATTAATAGATCACTTCGGGATGGCTTATATATCACACATACTAGATCAAGTGAAAACTCTGGGTTTCCAGCAAGCCATTGCTATATCTATTTCATTAGGAATTGATGATCTTTTAACAATACCCTCTAAGGGCTGGTTAGTGCAAGATGCTGAACAACAAACTTCAATTTTGGAAAAATACCATCATTATTGCAATGTACACGCGGTAGAAAAATTACGTCAATCCATTGAAATATGGTATGCTACCAGCGAATATTTGAGACACAAAATGAATCCTAATTTTCGGATGACTGATCCCTCTAATCCAATCTATTTAATGTCCTTTTCGGGAGCTAGAGGAAATGCATCTCATGTACACCAATTAGTAGGTATGAGAGGCTTAATGTCCGATCCCCAAGGACAAATGATTGATTTACCCATTCAAAGCAATTTACGGGAAGGGCTCTCTTTGACAGAATATACTATTTCTTGCTACGGGGCCCACAAAAGGAGTTGTAGATACTGCTGTATGGACATCAGATGCTGGCTACCTGACACGTAGACTTGTTAAAGTGGTTCAACACATTATAGTACGTAGAACAGATTGTGGTACTATTCAAAATATTTCCGTAAGTCCGAGAAAGGGGATGCCAGAACGCATTTTTATCCAAACACTAATTGATCGTGTTTTAAAAGACGATATATATATCGGGCCATTATGCATTGCCGCCCGAAATCAAGGTATTGGGATTGGAATTGTCAATCTATTCATAAGTTTTCGAGCACAACCAATACTTATTTGAACTCCATTTACTTGTAGGAGTACCTCTTGGATCTGTCAATGATGTTATGGTCGTAGTCCCACTCATGGTGACCTTGAGTTTCTCTACCCTTTGACTTAGGATTAGTCAGTTCTATTTCTCGATAGGGACCGGGAAGGGATATAACTCAGCGGTTGAGTGTCACCTTGACCTGGTGGAAGTCATCAGTTCGAGCCTGATTATCCCTAAACCCAATGTGAGATTTTCTATTTTGACTTGCTCCCCAAAGTGATTGAACGAGAATGAATAAGAGGCTTGTGGGATTGACGTGATAGGGTAGGGATCATCTTTGTTTTTTATTCAGCACAAACATTGGGTAGCTATTAAGTATACTGACCAATTAAATATTCTAATGAGTTGAACTCATTCAAGATGTAATAATAACATTTTTTTAAAGGCTCGGAGTAGTCACAAATCATATTCTGGTACACCTATCATAACACACCATTTTTACTAATTAGTATTAATCAAGCCATCCGAAAGTGGTCGGGTATTAATAATAACCCTGCAAGGTTGTTACTGTAAATCATTCACAATGTGACTATGAGTTGTGTTCTTATTATTTTTTGCTGACTAGAGATTCAATTTGAAAGGTTGTGATATAACTGGAGGATATGAATTATAAATTTAGAGAATGGTTGGTTTTAAAATATAAACACACACACACAGATATATATATATATATATAAATATAAGAATGTGTTTGTAACTAAGACTTATTCATCAGTTACTAAGAAATCAATAACATAAAGTACCATGACTTGGTAAAAATACAAGTTCCTGAGTATATATTTTAATTTTATTTGAAGTATTTAAGGCATCGAGTCCATGCTGATTTTCTCCATCATTTTTAAAGTGGAAGCTAATAGATAAGTATCCAAAATATTTTCAGGCCATCCCCTAACTAATTTCTTTCTTTGCTCGACATTTTCTCCTATATCACATGAAATTTTATATTTTTGTCAATAATTCAACCAGGTAAACCCTTTTTAGCTCAATATTATCCAAAGCCAAAAAATATTCTTATAATTTATCTTCCGACACTTTCAAACACGTGAAAGTATAAAGTAGTTGAAAATAATAATGTAGAGACAATAAATGATATAAGAAAGTATCCTAAATATATAATTACTTTAAACGTCAATCCTTAGATAGCAATGCATTAAATTTATCTAAAAGGATAAAAATCCAAATCATAAAGTGGTAATATTGTTATGTCTTTATTACTCATGTTATGGTTAACGACATAAAAAATAAAATCAAATAATACTTTTATTATCGTGTATTTTTATGGTTAATGTTTGTCTAGTTGTATTCTAATGACATCTGCTTAGTGAATAAAATTCAAAATGTGAAAAAATTATTCAAATGGTTGAATGATGAAATGAAAAATCAAGACCGTAAAATTAAAAAGACGAGTAATTTTTTATTATTAAAATAGGTACAATCTTAATACGTAATCCTCATGCTACACGATGGGAAATTTTTTTCCATGTGTATCTATAGCTCCTTGAGTTAAGCCTGTTCAGCACTCATGCTGGTCCTATAAAGCGGATAGCCAATAGAAATATCTTTCAATGCTTAATGAACTAGCCACTTAATGTGAGCTTCCATCCAACCTTAATAAAATATAAATGGCACTTGAAAGAATATTTCTAAATCAATATAAGATAACTTGTAAAACATTTGAATTTGTTCGTAAATTAATGACAGGCCCAAAAAGGAAATAAAAATATAATTAGATAAATTTTATAAATATTTTTTTCATTTTCTTGGATATCTGCCTTAATTTAAATTCTAGACATCCCTGAAATCCTAAAATTATATTTGGATCTTTACAAAATATTTATTTTACTTGTATGCTTAAAAAATTCAGATATTCAAGTACTGCCTCTCTACGCATAGACTCCTTAAATACAATGTATTACTTATTGAGTGTTAAATAAAAAAAAACTATTTTTTTTAAAGTCAAAATAAAAACATAAAATGTATTAAATTTGGACTTTCAACATAACAGGCACTATGAAATCAGGTAAGACCATTTAACAAATATTGCTATTTTCTACTATTAAAAAAGATGAAGTATATAAATATTTTGATATTCTTAGATTTCTTATTGAATTTAAATATTTCATATCCAAAAAAAACCTAGAGTATATTGGTTGACTTTTCAAAATATTTAATTCATTTACATACGAAGAAAAATTGAGATATTGAATTACTATCTCCACGCATATCGACCACTTACACTATATTATATAAAATGTTAAGTAGACAAATATGATAATTATATTTTTAAAGTCTTACAGAATATATTTTTATCAATGTGGTAGACCCTTGAAAATCAGGCAGGGAAGTGAGATGAGGAGAATATGGATACAAACGCCTTATCAACATATTAGACTCTAGATAAGGATAGAGATTCAAAGGACAATAGAAAAAATGCATGCAAAGAGTATGTAACAATATCCATGCAAATAGAATAGGATATGGTTTGCCATTTACCCCTTCGTCACTCTTTCCTTGTTTTTCATTGGTTCCATTTGAATAACTCAAGCTCCTCCATTAAAATTGCGTTCTTCTCATTCAAATAGAAGTAAGGCGGATTTTTGAGGGATTTAGGGCATGTTCCACACCCCTCTAGTTGTGTGTTTGAAGCCCAAAAGTGAAATTTCTCCACTTTGGTCCAACAGCTGGGATAATAAGCTCTAAAATTATATCCATTTTTTATCATCCAAGTAGACTCATATAAGTTTCTGCAAACAAGGGAACTTCAGAAGGCTTATTAAGAGTATGACTGATTGACGTAGAAGTCAAGCATGACAAGTTAAAAATTCTCAAATAAAAGACAAGTATTTAGTGGTATATTCATCATGTTATCACACATGCAAACTAACTAAAATAGTTGAAATATTTGTCGGATGAAGAGTCATATTTTATAAATTTAATTTTAGATAAGTAATTAAAACATCAAGAAATAAATGTACATAAAGGGAATGTCAAAAGCTTACCCAAGGTCTGTCACACCATACACAACCAAGATTGCAAATACACCGTTTGGGGGCAGACTTAGTTTCCATTTGGTATTAGTTCTGGCCCAAAAAGGCATTTTACTTTATTTTTTGCCCTTTGAGACGGGAGAGGGTCCAAGTAGCCCCTTTGATACGTATAATATTATTACATTTAATGAATTTTATTTTCCTCTCTCTAGTAAGTTAGCTTATATTTTTCACGAAAAGAGATAAAAATAGTTTGTCAGCCAAACGCCAGCAACAATCAAGCCGGCACAGGCAGACAAGTGCAGAGGCACTCAAGCCTGCCTATAGCCGACGAGGGCCAATGCGCCTAAGGTTCTGCAACATGGCCCACATAAAGGTTCGTGCACACCCATGGGAAGGAATTATTTAATTATTTCATTCCATAACATCAAGCATTATTTATACAATGTTACTTATTTTAGAATTCTCTGATATGGGATTGCAAACCTTAATCGTCTTCAGCTTTGCGCTGGGGCAGTCTGACAAACACAAAATACATTGCGACCTGCTAAGCCACAATCTTAAGAAATGAAAATAAAATTATGACCAGGCTTTGAGCCGACACGGCTTGAAGCCTAGATCATAGGGGGCCATTTTAAGTTAAATTACATGATCTCAACCATCTGATATTTTTAAGGAAGATCAGACGGTGAGATCCATCTCATAATATTGAACTTCAATTGTTTTTATCTTCAGCCTTCTGATTGGCTGCGACGGATGACACATACAACAATGCTAAACGATGGGCAAATCAGAGTACAAGATGCTCATGGGGTTGATGACATAACAGCTACATGGAGATGGGGTGACCCAACTTAAGACGGGTCCATGACTGTCATTCAATCGCAGAAATTAACCCTACATTTATGAGATCCAACAGCCAAGGCAGAAGATACATAATTTACCCCCTTGGCTGTCGTCTTCCTCAGCCGGAGAACGGTTGCCTGCCGAGGGGGGACTGCCGTGGCTGTCAGACAGCCTTTAAGGACCCTCCAATGGCCACTCCACAAAATTGATGGCCAAGGGAGATTCCCCCCCATATTTTAAAGCATCTCACCTAATTTAGGGGTATCTCTTGTTGCAGGAAGGAAGCACCGACAAAGGTCACTTTCGGAGTTTGAAGTGCTCGTTCAATCTCTCTCTCTCTCTCTCTGTTAAGTTAACTCGACCATCTTAACTATTCTACCTATCTATCTTATTAAGTATCATATAAATTAGATAACCCCTATACTTCCACCTATCTTTATTACTCTTAAAACCTAGGCATACGTAAATAAAGATTTTCCTCTAATTCAACCCAGAACTCAAATTATAATACCCACTCTCTCCTCTCATAAGTGATACTTCCTCTCTTCTTCATTCTTCTTCTTAACCTTCACTAAACTAAATAATTCAATTAAGCAACTTCTTACATCTAATTACCATAAAATCTTACTCACTTTTAGCTAAATCTTAATTTCCATTATCATTATATGTATCTCCTTTTTTACATATATCTTACTATAACTAAATAAATAACTTCCTATTCCCCATTAATTGTATTTTACTATTCTATCTATATTACTAATCTTCTATGCTTCTTTCGGTACCTACATTAACATCATGCATAACTATAACGCCATTAATCCATTTCAAATACCTCACTTCTTTATTATCTCTATTATCTATGAAAAGATATAAACAATATATTATATTCCCTCTATTTCTCTAGTTCTCTCCCACATCATTTACTATTCATTACTATAAAATATTATCTTCATTCTCTAATCCATTAGATACTACCCCCACTTACTACTTACTTATCATCTAATATATTCACTATCTTTATTGCTATTAATACTTCTCTTTAACTATAAATCAATTATTAAATTCACATCTAAAGGCCAGTCATTGTGGAGTCGACCTTGATCCTATTATACATTTGAGTGAGTTTCTATTTTTATGAAATTTATTTAATTAATGAAAATTAATCTACGGCGACACTAACATTAAATACGTAACTTGCCCTTCATCACCTCTCCTGCATGAAAAAAGTTATATCACATGCCGGCATTTTGTCCCATTTATCTTCAATCCACCATATTTGAGTTAGTGTGCCATGGTGTCCATAACCTCTGCACCCCATGAGCAAGCCAATCACATTCCCACATCTTGTCATTCTTCATTGACATGATGTATTTATTATACTGCAAGCATGTTGTTTTAATAAAGTTTATGAATAAGTGATCCAACTCTGAAGGGTACTCAAGAAAGATATAAAAGTATCTGGGTAGAATAGAACTATCGAGCCCCACTAGTATAATGAGTATGGCTGACATCGTAGCCATTAGTGGAAAGGCATTAAGGATAGATGATGCCTACTCTTTCATGGAAAGAGTTCATGATTTGATCCATAAAGTGGGTTCCTTGCATAGCAGATGGGTGTAGATATCCTCTTCTCTGCCAACATCTTTACAGCACTATAATGTTTTTTCCCAGTATAGTCTTCCTGATTAAGATCCCTATACTCCAATACCATGATAAAGATATTGAATGATGTAGGAATCGATCTGATTAGTACATAGAAATAAAATAAGACGACCATGACAAGAGGAAAGGAAAAGAATAAAAGAAAAGATAAGAAGGCCAGAATAAATATTCCCAAACTCAGATAAATTGCAATTTGCAATATACATGTGTATTTGTAGATTGAGTTCTCTTTCTACAACCATCATAGTAGAAGTTTCTAGATGATGGCTTAGAGTATCTGATGTTTGGTGGTGATGCCGCTATGTCAGGGGATATCTGGTTCTCCTGCACTCTCTTTTTTTCACTCTCACTCTTGCTTGCTATGTCCCTGACTGCAGCTATCTCTCTCTCTCTGAACCACAGTCAGTCACTCAGTCTCTCCCCCTCTCTAAGTCTTTATATATATAAATATTTATATATTTCTCTAACTTTATCCCCCTCTCTAATTCTAGTTCTTTCGCTCTCACAATCCCCCTCTGTCAATCAATCTCCCTCTCTCTCATCCTCTCTCCGCCTCTATATCTCTCTCCATCACTGAAACTCTCTTTCCCTCTCCTTCTCTATCTCTATCTATACGAATGGTGTTTATTTGTTTATAAACATCTCAGTGGACAGGTAATAAAAGGAATCATTAATTACAATAGGCCTGGGATTAGCTTCTTTACTCGGATATTTGATTTTACTCAGAGCAGAAATTACCTATCGTCTGGCATTCCCTCATACTTGGTCCCATTAATTTTTTGATTTGCTTCATTTCACTGAAAATTAAGATGCCTTTGCCACATGAAACATTAATAATATGTAAATATAGAAATGTATTTTAGGTTTCATATGAATAAACCTTTTGTTTTTCTATAGTATGAAGCTATGTATCAACAAATAAGTATGAAACAAATGTTATTTATGATTGTATCTTATATATATTATTTTGGGCTAAAGTTATGTTTCAGCTGCACAAAATTTTTTCTTACAAATCAGAGGTGCATCTCTGATATTTATGTTTTCTAAATAATATTATTTTTACTTACCTTTAGATTTGATCGTACAAAGCAGTGGAATTACTCAATTAAAGGTGAGATAAAAAATAAATATATAAAGCATTAAAACAATGATGTGTTTTTCACTATGACAAAAGGGAAGGTGATTAATGGATAATTTAGCGATCTGATCTGTATCAGGTAATTCTATTTTTACCTTCTCTGTTTGTACCATTCTTTTATGTATGTAAGAGGAATTAAATTCCGTTGGGGAGCCGTATCCAATATACAAATTCCATTATTCCTTTTAATTACCTTGAATGAATCATTTAAGATAGATAAGTCATCTAGTGATAATGGATAGTATAGAATCTATGTCACGATTCACCAACCTGCTAGTTCTTTTATGAGAAATAAACATGGAATTTCAACCTGGAAGCAGAACGATTGAAAATCAGCAAAACCCTCACCAGTGATTATGTACAAAGAAGTGGTTCCCCCTTAGTTGTATCTGAAGCCATGGAAAAGAAAGTTTTCATGTCATCAACAGAAGTCCAAGCTGATAATATTATTGATAATATGGCACTAAAAAATATGAGATATTTCTTGTGAACTTTAGATTATATGCAAACAAGAAACAAAACAAAAATTAAAATGACTGTGAATTCATTTTCAATATTTTAATAAAATTAAAATATTTACTTAATTCAAGGCAACGGATTAGGAATTTTCAGATTAAGATCTGTAAACAAGCCTCCCAAATCTGAATGTATAATTATATGATTCAAAATATCAACTATGAAAAACTTGCCATAAATACAAGGCTGCTATTTAAAAATATAATTAAATATTCAAATCTTCAAGGATGCCCTCAGCATCCAAGAGCATGTACTAGGGTGTATGTGCAACTCATTCAGGTCATGACCTCGAACACACAAAAGAAATGTTCCAGTGTCAAGGACCAATAAGAATGAATACCGAGAATGGAGAAAATCAAAAGAATACTATTTAGTACCTAAAAAAAATCTAACAGCTCTCTTTTGATTGTGTATAATTTTTATGGATTTCTCTTTTTTATTGATTGCTTTTTCCCTTTAAATATCTTCTGCTATCTAAAACTCTATATTTCCCCCTTACTTCCTTACCCTTATTTGGTTTATCTCTTTGCATCACACTTTCTCAACCTATAGAACTCACTCTCTTTATCCCTCTCTATCTCCCTCTGTATTTTAATCCCATGACTATGATGCGTTTACAGTCAATTATATACTATTTTCTATTCAGTTTGCAAAAGGTCATCCTATTAAAAAAGGAGACCCACTTTAGTGGAACTCGTTGAACATGGAAATATTATGTTTTTTAACATTTATTTAATACATTTTAAATTACTTTTGTATGTATCATTTATTCCAAAAAATACTTCCAGGCTATAGTAATGTTAACTTTTAGGTCTTAATTTTCAGTTTAAACTTTCTTTTAGTTTTTTCACATTTTTAACATTGACTAATTAACTTCATAGAAGAGAAACTAGAAAAAAATGGTCCATAAATAATCAAAGACAGGACTGAACTTCAGGTCTAGGTTTAGGTTTTTGCCTACACCTAAATTGAGACCACACTGTGACATTCTCTTGAGATGTTTATATGAAATATTCAAAGATTGTGTATGTATAATCTGATTCTCAATAATGCACATTGAAATTATTTCACATGTAATGATTTTATTGTATGGTTTCAGTAGATTGAAAGAGTAATGGAGCCTTGTGTAAAAACTTATGAACATTTCATGATTCAACTTGTAATTATCAAAAAGTAAGTGTGCCATTCGTAAACTTTGAGTCTGTGATTGCCACTATTCATTAGATCTCCAGATGTCAGTTCTTTGTGGCCAGATAATTAGAAAGGATGGCACCTTCATTTTCATTTTGGATGATAATTAAGCTGTAAATAAGCTTAGTGAGATCTGCCTCAACATAAGCTGGTAGATATGTCATATATGTAATATTTGACAGTTTGGAGTGATGGAGGCATTTGGTTATTCTATGTATTTAAACAGTCTCAAGCTTCAGAAATGAGCTCTAAGTCTGACAAAATTTATGAATATATGAGAAATAATGGATTTTTCTCCAATAAGAAGGATACTTGTCTGAAGGAAAAAACTCTCAACATGCCCTTAATCTTTAGATTTGAACTAGCTACTATTTAGGAATTCAATCCCATCACAAAATGTAGTTTCTAATTATTTGATGTTATTTGAGACAAGTATTTGGTGGGGGCATCCTTGTGTAGGATTTTTTCTAAGTATTTACTCTTGACATCTCATAGTTCATAAATTTATATGATCAAATAATCACTGGTATATCTCTATAATTAAGTATGAGTACTTATTTGGAGCATGTGTTTGAGTTTCCATGAATGCACACAATCATGGTTTAAAGTCTCAAGCTCATTTTATCAATGATGAGAAGTAGCCAAGTGAATTACTTTCATTAAAATATACATTTGTATGATAGAATTTTACATAATTGTGGTGTATTGTATTGTTTGTGTAAAGATCATGTGCCTTTTTTCACATCCCCATTCTAATACCAAGTTATAATTGCAGTATCTTGTAGCTATTAGTACAAGATTGTTGGAGTGAGCTGTTCGGAGTTTGATATTTATTTGTTACTGTGTATTCCTCATAAATGAGTTCTCCAGGGTCCCTCTTATGATCTCATTTTCCTTGAAGAGGCTATCACAGAGATTCTGGAAGCCATGCATAGTAGATCTTTTTGCGTGAAATGTATTAGGCTTTCTTCCTCAGATTCCTGGTTTTCCTTCTAAAGTTTACATCAAAATGAGAATTAAGAGGTGTTCAGTGTGATGTGAATAATTTCGTTTGAATTTCATTGTACATTGTCTTATCATAGAGTTTGAAACCATCTTTTTTTTCGAATGCACTAGTAATTCTCTTGGTTATTACTCATTTATGTTGGCTAGTATTTACTTTCAAGGTTGGCCATGCTCCAGCCAGCCGTCTTCCTCAAGCCACACTGCAACATTGCCTCCCTCGTCTTCCTTGCTTCTTCCTTTCTCCCTGCAGAACTATACAAGTTACGGAGAACCATGTAGTAACCGTCGTTGCCAGGCTCCAGCTCAATGGCCCTCTTCCCTGCCCGCTCCCCCATCTCGACATCACCATGAATCTGGCAAGCACCCAGCAGAGCTCCCCACACGCCACCATCAGTCTCTCCTGGTGCTGCAGCCAATGCCATTGCCTCTGCCTCCTCCAATTGCCCTGACCTTCCCAGTAGGTCCACCATGCATGCAAGATGTTTTCTTGATGGCAGCAGTGAGAACTGTTTCATTCTGTCAAAGACACAACGGCCCTCCTTGACCAACCCTGCCCGGCAACACGCAGAGAGCAGAGCGATGAAGGTGATTTCATTTGGGGAAGCCCCCTCCTCTACCATCTGTTCCAGCATCTCCAATGCTTCCCGTGCCCGACCATGGCTGCCATACCCATTAATCATCGCATTCCAGGTAGTGACATCCCTATTGCCCATGTTGTCGAAAACTGCCCTCGCAGCCTCAAGCTGCCCGCATTTTGCATACATGTCAATCAGTGCCGTCGAGACAACAGTGCCAACCAGACCCCTGTCCTTGGCACACTGATGTGCTACCTCCCCACGTTGCAGATCAGTTGCAGTGGCACAGGCTGATAGAATTATGACAAGAGTTGCCGAGCTCGGCTCGACGCCGTAGACAAGCATCTGGTCAAATACCTCCAGAGCCTTCCTTGAACACCCCAAGCTGGAGAGCCCAGTCATGAATATATTCCAGGTGATCACGTCACGCCTCCCTGACAACCTTTTGAATATTTTTCTCATGCAATTCTCCCTGTGGAGCTTCCCATACATTCCCAGGATGGAATTTGACACAGAGATCTCAGCATCAAGCATGTTCTTGATGCAGTAGCCATGGAGCGCGAGCCCAGGGAGCAGTTCCTGCAACTGGCCACAGGAGGAGATTGCCGGAATGACACAGCCGGCGCAGGCTCGGAGTCCGGCAGCTGTGAATTGCATCTTCCTGAAAAGAGTTAGGCAATTCACTGCACCCAATTCTATCTTAGCCAATAAGGAGAGCATCAGAGCCCACATATTTTCATCTCTTTCTGCCACAGCATCAAAGATGGCAATGGCTTCTGCCGGCCGCCGCAGCCGGCAGTACATCTCCAGAAGAGCGGCGATCTCTGTCTTCCCACATAGAAGATCCCTCCTAAGGAGAAAGCCATGGAGAACTTGTCCGACGACCAAGCTGCTAGCAGAACTGAGCAAACAGCTCACAGCAACACCATCAACCTCCTTGCCGGCGTCAACCATGGCGGCGAACAGCCTCAGGCAATCTCCAGCAAGCAAGAGCTTGGCATGGACGCCCATAATCTCGGTCCAGGCGACGAGATCGCCCATGGGCAGCTCCCCGAAGGCGGCTCGGGCATCCGCCAAGTCCCCACACTTGGCATACAACGAAAGCATGGCCGATTTAACCGAGTCACAGACCCAAGAACCGAGCTTCACAGCCAGACCCTGCAAGCATCTCCCCTCAGGGAGAGCTCCAAAGCCCAAGCAGGCGCGCAAACCTGCCTCGACAGTGCGATAATTCAGCCTCGTACAGCTCTTGTGCATGCTCCTGAGGTACTCCAGAGCAAGATAAGAATCTCCATTCATGGCGCAGCCAGCTATGATTGCAGTCCAGGAGATGACATCTCTGTCAGGCATTTCATCGAACAACTTCAACGCATCTCCGATATCCTCACACTTGCAGTACATGTATACCAAAGAAGAGCCCGCGGCGGCGGAGCCTTGATCGAGGAGGCCGGCCTTGAGAGAATAGCCATGGACACAGCGTCCAGAGCCGAGCTCAGCCGTCTCTGCGCAGGAGGAAGCTACAAGCGGAATAGTAAAATGGTTTGGACGGGCTCCATTGTAGCGCATTTCAAGGTACCTGAGGAGAGCAGAAGAGTACTCGCCATTGGAGAAGTGGGCTTTCACGATTGAGTTCCACAGGAAGGTGTCTGTGGGATGGTGGGCAATGGCGGGGAAGAGGACTCCTGCGCAGAGATTGGAGGAATTGAAGTCGGCGTAGAGGGAGATGAGCTTCGCTGCCAGATGGGTATTGGCGGAGTGGCCGGAGGAGATGATGAGGGAATGGGTCCGCTGGAGATCTTGAAAGCTGGCGACGACATTGCAGAGCAGTCGTTGAAGGGCGAGGGGAGTAGGGTAACTGGGGAAGCTCTGGAATTGGCTGTGGAAGAAGGAGACGACGTGGTCGAAGTGGGGGTTTCTTCTTCTTCGACGAAGAGTAGGGAGCAGCATACCATAATAGCCTAGCATGCAGGCATCTGATATGAGTGTAGTTTAAGCCTACATAAGTATAGTTCCGGATTGTCTGGGACGTGGACGATGGATGAGACGGGACGAGGATCATCCCCTACTACCTCCGGAATCAGTCCAGGGACGCGGATGGGACGGTTTTTTCATTGGAGACCTCCGGGTGGGACGGTTTTTTCATCCAAGTGGACGAAAACCCTTCCGTCCGTTTGTCTAAGGATGAATTTCCGTCCTGGTTTTTGTCCAACTTGCAGACAGGACGACTTTTTCGTTCTGGGATGAAAAAACCGTCCGGTTCGCGTCCCTGTACTACTATAGGTCTGATGGATGGAACGGGACGAAGATAGTCCCTGGATCGTCCGGGACGTAGATGATGGATGGAACGGGACGAAGATTGTCCCGTCAGACGTTCGAAATCAGACTATGGACGCGGATGGCATGGTTTTTTCATCTGAGACCTCCGGATGGGACGGTTTTTTCGTTCGAGAGGACAGAAATCCTTCTGTCCATTTGTCTCGGGACAAATTTCGGTCCCGGTTTTCGTCCAACCTAGCAGACGGAATGGTTTTTTTGTCCTGGGATGAAAAAACCGTCCCGTCCATGTCCATGTACTACTATAGTTCCGGATCGTCTGGGACATAGATGATGGACGGAACGGGACAAAGATAGTCCTGTCAAACATTCCGAATCAGTCCAGGAATGCGGACGGGAAGGTTTTTCGACCAAGACCTATTTTCTTGTCCAATTGGATGAAAACAGTCATGTCCGGTCGTCTTGAGACGAATTTCCGACCTAGTTTTTGTCCAACCTCGCGGATGGGACAATTTTTTCATCCTGGGACGAAAAGACCATCCTGTCTGCATCCCTGAACTATACCTACATATACTAATAAGACTAGTAATAGAGTCATTACTTAGATAAGTGTCATTTACCATTTGACTTAGGTAATGTGAATTTTTTGGAAAATGGATTGATTTTGTTCTTCTGCATTCCTATTTAGATCTTGAAAGTATGATGTGGAGAGGAATAGTTGAAGTTGCAGAAAACTTATGACATGGAAAATGTAACTTAAGTAGAATCAGGGTTTTACTGATTTGGAGGCATATGTTTCAGCTCAAGGACAATCTCATCTCAGCAAAGAGGAATGCCTAGATGTTCTATTGGAATTTCAGCTGCTATCCATAAAAAGAGAGAGGAGAAGGGGGTGAATTCTGGTGCATCACATTTTCCTGATTAGTGATATACTGGAATACTGGTTCATATGAGAGGCAGGAGAGACTTAACTATGTCCCAGAAATTATTTTTAAATCACTTGAGTTCAATTGGTTTGCAGGTAGTTCCTCTAGGGCTACATACCCTCCCGTCTTAATAACAAGCCAAAGTACACCACTAATCATGCCATTTGCAATGTCTCAAACACTAGCTAATTAACCATAGCATTTTATCAGTGTTAAATAGATGAGTACTGATTTGGGACATTCCTCATTCTTTGTAACATTTAAGAAAACTATTCATTTTCTTTTTCTGAAGATACCCTTAGATTGATTTTAATTTTTGGGCATTCTAAAAGTTTAACCGATGTTTATGCTGAAATTTATTGCATGGCATGAGAATTTAAATTGTTTGCATTGTCCTTAATCATTAAGGAATCAGTGGGATGACATCACTAATATATTTGCATGGATAATTTTAATCAATGTATTACGTGTTGATGCCACATTTTCTCTCAAGTTACATGCTTAGTTTTTGGTACGATAGTGAGTCAAAATTGATAGAGGATTCTAATACTTCTTGTCTCTTGGGACTGAAAGTTCTCTACTATTGCCCCCATCAACTGATCCTTGCAGCAAGTGACAGGATAATGGGCATTGGAATTGAATTTCTTTATGATAAAAACAAATAATATTTGAGGAGTGACTCAGCCCTTCCACATGTTATTAGGTTTTAGCATGTTCAGAAAATATTGGAATGTTACATTGATGAATGTTTGAATATGTATTCATTATGTTTTAAAAGGTCAGATACTTTTAATGTGGAGGTCAACAATCCAGGGATGTCTGTCATTGTAAACCATCCACAAAGTATTCGCTATCATTATTTTTTTACAACGTTGCCAATAATCATGACTTCATATCAACGTCATTGTCACCTCTTTGAAACTATCAAAACTAATGATGTGTGCCAAACAACATGCATTATTGTTACAGGAGGCCAAATACCAAGGAAGAGATACAGGTAATATTTGATGATGACATTTCGATACGCTGATAAGAGCAAAGTGATGGTTCAAGGTTCGTAACAAAGAGCACAAGGCAAGGTACCCTGCCTGGGGCTTTCTATAACAGATACACTATCTTCGGTACTATGTCAAACATTATTTCTATAGCCATAATATAGAAATAGGGATGGTACTGAATATATAAGAATGAAACAATATTAAATTGAACAAAATGGAGACTAATCATTACAAGAGAGATAGCATTAATAATGGGCAAGTTTGCAAATATGTGTAATTAATTTGTCTTGTAAAAAATTAGCAATGATAGATTATATAGATGTTAGCTAATTTTCAGATGAGTTTAAAATTATAGAAACTTTTTAAACTTTAATATTTAAGAATACAGAATAGTATAGACTTCTGTGAAACAGCCTTACAAAAGAGTCATGATCAACTAATCCATTAAGTAAAGGCCTGATGAATAAGCAACCATTACATAAATTGGAAATTGATTAAAAAAATCTTGGGGATAAAAATTGAATGAAGACCGTAGAGCTTATCTGGAGTGCAAGACTACAATGAAACTACCTTGATTTTTTTAGGGATTCCTCAAGCAGTGAAACTACCTTGATACTGAAAACAGAAGGGCTATCACATTCCTCTCATGAATTTTGTATGCTTCTTTCCATTCAAATCATAATATATGCATTTTATCAAGACTGCAATGGTTATAATAGTTTTTAAATGATTTTATGATTTTATGGAGTTTTTAATATTTTTATAGAACTTTATAACTCGGAAGTGATTGAGACATTCATGTTTAGTCAGAGTAGTTTTCCTGGAATTAGTTAGAGCTTTTATTTTAGTATAAATGGGTTTTTCCTCCAATAATTTCACTCTGCCATGTGTAAGCATATAATTTATTTAGATGATAATTAATCATGATTTTTCCCAATAGTTCAAGTGCTAATAATTTGGATAAGGTACGATTATAGCATTTCGAATTGCAATGTCATAAGGCACCAATTACAGACTAAACTATTTTCTTTTTTGATGCATATGGATACAACGCAACAACCAAATTGAGGATTTAATTCAAAATGAATACAAAGTGATGCCTCAAACATGCATAAGGGCTACAAAATAAGCAATTAATCTCATGATAAATGTGTCTTGAAAGAGGAATGTGCCCGTTGTCTTAAAATCATGCGATTAAAATTCCTAACAATTCTACTAAAAGATGAAAAATGTGTGCGCATATGGTGCAATGAGATCAGGAAAAAACAGAAAATCAAGCTAGTTTTTGTACAAAAACAGGACATGGTCTTGACATGATAAATTGAAAGTTAACATGGAGAGTTATGTACAGATATTTTATAGTATCAAAGGATTCAGACAAATGGATTGACGATGAGAGTGAAAAGTTCAATGGCTCAGAATAATCCAACTTCAGACACAATATTTAACAATCCCAACGGTGTTAGGGCTGAAACGTTGAAAGTGGTCCTTAGACATGAGATACCAGTGCATATTGTGGATAGATAGGTGTAATTCGACTATGATCTATAATTTCCGATTCATAGAATTCCAAACTGTCTTAGCTTAGGAGCAACAAGGCAATGTCGAAGATGATGGAGTGGTCAAGATCAGATCCTCTACACTTAGAATAAGAGGAGACATATGAAAGAAAATGATGCAAGGAAGTCCTTGGCTAATGTAGTAAAATATCATATGAGTTCTCCAATTATTTCCCTATGCATGTGTACTAGGATAATTGATTAGGGTTGGAAAGGTGACTTTTACCTTCCTCATTCTTGGTGCATCAACTAAATGAGGGACTCTAAAAACACAATAATTGATGACAAAAAGGTTCTATTTGAGATGCAACATACTCATTTGTATCACAAGGTCTAGCTTGGCACCCGCAAGCCAAAAACTTGACCTATTAGTTGGGTTAAATAAATACATGATTAAATAATCTATATCTTAAGTTTTTATGAAAAAAATCATAGTTCATATAAATAGGAAAATGCTCTAATGAATTTTTCCAAAGCTGAAATTCTTCGTGTGCCCATCCTTCTTCTCCCTTCTCTTAATGGCTTCCATCACTCCTGTTACGATTGAAATGACAAAATCATGATCATGTATTGATGATAGGGATGACCAAGATGGAGGACATATGACATGCCAGAGATTACGTGGATACATCAAGAGGCTAGACACATGAACTTCTCTACACATCTCACTTGAAGAATGGAGAAATCATGGATCTTTCTGATCCATGCCATTGTGCTTTTATCATCAGATTTAACAGTGCCATTATGATTGTCTTATTCTTCTTCCACTACAGTAATCATATAAGTTTCATCCAAATTATAGCCTAAAGCCCAGCAATAATACCTTTTGTTGAGACGAGATATTGTGAGATGTGACGGGCGCAAACTGCTTTGCCCGGTCAAAAATTTTAATTTCTTAATTATTACATGAGAATTTTTGTATAAATAGTGTGACACTTGGCCACATTTCATTTAGGAAAATCAAATAATTTAGAGATGTGGCACACTGTGATGCATCGCCACATTCCATGCTCATCATTCATTTAATGTTCTTATTTTTCCATGTAGGGAAATGGAAATTTACAAACTTTAGACAAAGAATGTGCGAAAAAATAATATTTATAAAAAATATTGATATAAACATTAGACCTAAAGCAGTCGTATCACCGATGAGGAGATAGAATATTTCAGTCAAATTTGATGGCCCACATTACTCCCATTTCAATCCTTGATAGCCAATAGACAATTGATTGCGCTAAAAACGTGAGAAAGTCTTCATCTTCCTCCCCTCTATCCATTTGTGGCCATGGATTATAAGTTCCAGTGCTAATCACTGTAAAATTGTTCTTTGAACTTGCTTCATACATGTATGGGAAATTGAAAGATAGTGAGTTGAGATGTACATCAGGTGTCCTTCCTTGGTGTCTTCAGTGCTTGATGAGATGCTGCAGAGAAGTTGAGGATCTTACCTACATCTCCAAAATCCTGTGGTCCTAGTGGAACGTGAGCTCCTAGGGTGCATGACGTTGGCTTACTTCTAGGGTGCGTGATTGGGTTAAATCTGTATCGTCTTTTCATCACAATAATTATGATCAGTTCCACAATTTATTAAAACCATACTCATGCCATTACTATTACCACCCACATAAATATTAATATATATTCATATCAATCTCAGTATCCATCTTCTGATCAGGTCATCGTCACTTAAACTCATCCTTCTTATTTCTATTCCTAACTATCCCTTCCACATCACTACCTTGCATCATTTTGATTTCATATCAATCTTAATAATATATATGTAATATTATTTATCACCTTTGTACCTCATCATTTACCCTCATTCCACTATCTCATATTTTATATGTACTCCATCTCATCTGTTCAATCATCATTTAAAGTGTATTAAATTGTTCATAACCATTCCTAATGAGAAAATCCTTATTCATCACAAACTACATCTACTTCCTTGTCTAATTTTGTTTTAAAAAAAATCATTAAAATAAAAAAATTCAATGATGACATAATTAACATGTCAAGTTTTGAGTTTATCAGCCATAGTGATCCCAACTCATATTATGGATGGCTGACAAGAATGTTTTGTGATATTTTCAAGGAGCCAAGGATATTGTGATTAAATGAAAGGAAAAAAATCATTTAGAATTCATGGGACTTGTTGGCTCAAGACTATACCATATTTTAAGATACAAGCAGATTACCATCAATTTACACTTTTTACTTTCTTGGGGAGCTATTTCATGGTATTGTGCATAGAGAGGACTGCAACAAATATGCTGGAAATTGATTTCATGACCCGTTTTCATGCATATTCATATGACATGGTTACAAAAGTGTTTATCAGACATTGGTGGCATATGCCCCATACAGAAGCCTGAGTGGATATATTATGATAATCAAGCTACTAGACGATTATCTAATAGGAACAATATCACATTTGCTTATCACCTTATATAGATTCATTTTCTTTGTTGAATTGGGATAAACAGATATCAGTTAGTGTCTATTGAGCACACTAGGAATGGTTAAAAATTAGCTTTCTTACTTAGGTATTTCCATCAGAAACTTACAATGGACATGTCTTTAGTATTGGCTTGACAAGTTACATTGACTTGTGTAGCGAAGATTCTCACTTGAGACACTAGTGTAGCACTTTGATATTCCCCTATATATTAGAGTAAAATTTTTTATATATAGGATACTATTGTTTTTATAATTTTTTTAAGAGAACAACTTGAATAATATTTGTCACATATGAGTTCATCCATTCTCTCAGATGTGTGATACTTAATGTAATATGTAACTATCTATGTGATGTTGTACTGAATAGTACTCCCATGATGATCACTGATATGATATGTTGTAAAGAAATTAATCATGATACCACTATAATGTGCATATTACAGTAGGTCATATAAGAGATTGTCGGGTGATGAACTGGAGAATGGACTTTTGGCTTACCTACTTAGGCAGTTTACACAGGTCAGGTTACAGATTATGGGGAGGCATTACGGATTGTCTTCCCTTTAAAAAGAATGTATCTTTGGGTGTCTGGACATCAATAGAGAAGTAAATAACCTGGTGTTTAATGCCCTCATTCTATAGGAGGTATGCCATGTCTTGTTGGGTCTGATACAAGTCCACAAGGGATGATCTAAAGAGCTTTGTAGCCTATTTTCTTTATGCCTGCTTCAGGTAAGCCCATGATCCATCACATTTATTCATACTCTATTACTTGTGTGTAGGTTATAGTTCGAATTGACCAGAAATCTGTCTCATAAACAAGACATTTAGGAAGATTACAATCTTTCTGTTTCAAGATTTGGAAACAAGCAAAACAGAGTCAAATATAAGCATGTATTAAATATAAGTCAGTTTTTCCAAAGTGGACCCCGCATTGAGGACTCGTAAAAAGTTAAAAACGTCAGTGTGTTGGGGTATCATGTGTCCAATCTATCAATTTCTGAAATCACCACGTGGCACATACTATTTTTCAAGGTTGATTTCACATTATGTTGATGTGAATAGTGATTTGTAACTATGAAGTGACTTGTCATAATGATGGTATAACCCAACAGTTTTCATCAATATGATAAAGTTAAGAGTCTAATCAATTCCTTGGATAATAATAAACCTATTCAATTTAGAGCCAAATTAATAATAAACCTAAATAATAAATAACGAAAACTACACCTATATAAACATAATCATGCCTTCGGTATGGTGGGTTATATAATAGGAAAGATATGAAACAAACTTCCATGTCGCACTCAGGAGTTGAGAAAAAAGTTGTATAAGAAATGGTATGCCAATTTCCAAAGTTTAAAGTTTATCACTGCTTTGCATGATGTAAGCTCACCAGCGCCATTGAGCCACAGTCTCACACTGCATTAACTACCAGGGGCCACTAACCTTCAAGTCTAGCAACCTCAAGGACAGGGATACTTAAAAGGTGTCCCTTTCTCCTAGAGCATTCACAGTAAGTAGCTAGAACATGCATGCGATCTCTTGCTGACCGCCGCCCTAACCCTAGCTCCCTGGCCTTGTAAGAAACTGTAAAAAACCGGTAACTAGGGGATAGGTCAGAGCACATGCTCGCTGCTGGTGGTCATACTCCTGACATGGAGAAAACCTTGTTAATCATGGCCACAGAGAGCCTAGAGGGCCAGACTTGTGGCCTATCTACACCAAATGAGTGGAGAGGACAAGGAGGGAGAAAGAAACATGCAAGGGCAACAACTGCCTTAAAAGCTTTGCATCTATCACTATCCTTTGGTATTCTCAATGGGGTGAGCGAAGTCCTTTTCATCTCGTCGAGTTGGTGATTAGGGTACGTCTCTGTTACGTTTTTCTGCTAAATATCTCTATGAAGAGTATGTGCTACTGACAAATACTAGAAGGGCCAGAACTGTATCATTCAGACACCGATTTAGACTCCTTACGGTCCGGTCCCAATGATATAAATTCCATTATACTGGGATCGAGAGAGAGAGAGAGACGCAGAGAGAGAGAGATGGGGAGAAAAGAGAGAGATTCAGAGAGAGAGGGAGAGAAAGAAATAGGGAGAGAGAGAGAGAGACAGGGCAAAAAAGAGAGAGAGATGGAGAGAAAAAGAGAGAGACAGGCGAGAGAGAGAGAGAGAGATGGAGAGAAAGAGAGAGAGACAGGCGACAAAGAGAGAGAGATGTAGAGAAAGAGAGAGAGACAGGCGACAAAGAGAGAGAGATGTAGAGAAAGAGAGAGACAGGCGAAAAAGAGAGAGAGATGGAGAGAGAGAGAGAGATAAAGAAATAGGGAGAGAAAGAGAGAGAGACAGGGCGAAAGAGAGAGAGATGGAGAGAAAAAGAGAGAGACAGGCGAAAAAGAGAGAGAGATGGAGAGAAAGAGAGAGAGATAAAGAAATAGGGGGAGAAAGAGAGAGAGACAGGGCGAGAGAGAGAGAGAGAGAGATGGAGAGAAAAAGAGAGAGACAGGCGAAAAAGAGAGAGAGATGGAGAGAAAGAGAGAGAGATATAGAAATAGGGAGAGACAGGGCGAAAGAGAGAGAGAGATGGAAAGAAAAAGAGAGAGAGATGGCGAGAAAGAGAGAGAGAGACAGGGCGAAGGAAGAGAGAGATGGAGAGAAAGAGAGAGAGAGACAGGGAGAAAAAGAGAGAGATGGAGAGAATGAGAGAGAGACAGGGCAAAAAAGAGAGATGGAGAGAAAGAGAGAGAGACAGGGCGAAAAAGAGAAAGATGGAGAGAGAAATAGAGCGAGAGGGAGAGAGGGGGTCAGAGGAACTGACCACTAGATATCGGATGCTGTCCAAGTAAGGTACTGGGAGAGGCTGCCCAAGAGGGCCCCAGACCTTCCCCCCAAGATTCCATTATCAAAAAAAAAAGGCTGCTCCCCAAACATGGACTACTCGAGACAAATGAATATACGTCTGCAACAAAAGAAGGATAGAGTCAATATTCATCTGTCTGTCGACATCGCTCTCTGATCTCTTTTGAGCAAATAAAATCCCAGGATTACGTATCTTATAGTTCGCTAATGTGCTTAAAATAAATCAAATTATGGTTCACGTTTCAGTTATTGATATGCTAATACGACGTGAATTTGTACGCCGTAGGGTCGCTAGGATGTTTCTTTAATATGCTGGCGCGGTTAATTTTCATGAAGTCATTCCTCTGTTTAATAAAATCTGGTCAATTGCCTACCTCGGTAGGACGAGATCTTGTTGGATTTATCCATGCAGAAGACAGTTTCAACGTCAGAGATAGATTCTGTTTCTTAGATGCTGAGCATAGATGCTATATTGGAGAGCTGAGCTCTATGACGTAGCCGCGCATTCTGCTACGTCGAGTTTAACGAGGATGGAGAGAGAAAGAGATTGATTATGTATCGAAACCAAAAGTACGTGGAGAAATCTCACGTAGTTTACTTTGGCATACTTTGCATTGAAGGCCCGAGTTAGGTCTGAAGGAGACGGCACAGGCTGAATCTTGGCCCACAGTCCGTGTCTGTTCCTTCACAGATTTACGGTGAATGGACAAGGAAATTGATCTCAAAATACCTTGGAAGATGTGATTTCCAAGCGTTAAATAAACTAAACCGGTCGGCCTTTTTGTTCATGGAAAGGTAGAGATGAAATAGACATAGGGGAATGAAAGAGGTACATAGCCCTTGTCTCTTTATTCACAGATGGATGGAGAATGAACAAAGAAATAGATCTTAAAACACATGGAAAGATTAAGTTTAATGCGTTAAACTGGTATGAAACCAGCGCGAACCGCAAGTTTCTGTTGAAGAAGACGGAGAGATAGAGAATGTGATGAAGAGAGAAAGGCACATGTGAATAGTTGTACATTTGATCATGGATACATGGTTGAACTACTTACAAGCCAAGGTATTGAGTCTATCGACATCAGGACAAGACAAGAGTTGGGGAGGAGAGAGAAATAACAAAGTAGAACGATATAGAGAAGCCAATTCTCACTATCACAAGCTCTCCTAGCCTTGCTTCTTCTGGGCCAGGAGAGATATAAATAAGGGCCCTCGCCAGGGCCATGCTACAGCACATGGGTAGACAGAGGCAGGGAGATAATATTTACACCGCTGAGCGTCCCTTGGACGAGACACGCTTCCACTCCGCCAGCCGCTGCAGAAACTCCATCACCTGCATGGTCCACAAGCCATTCAATATTCTAGAGAGAGGAATCCTACCGACAAAACCATCTGGCTACTCCCCAAGGACTGACTTCCCCCCCAACAAAAATGGAAACCCAGTAAAAAAGCCAAAAAGAGGAAGAGGAAGAGGAAGAGAAATACTGATAGATGGATCATAGATTCAGTGAGAGGGAGAGAGATAGAGAGATTGAGAGAGACAGAAAGAGAGAGAGATAAGGACGCAGAAAGAGGTAGACTGGTAGTGGGACACGGAAAGAAAGAGAGTGAGAGGGGGGCATAGAAAGAGAGAGAGAGGGACACAGAAAGTGAGAGAGAGAGAGAGGGACACAGAAAGAGAGACAGAGAGAGAAAGAGGGACACAGAGAGGTAAAAAGGGAGAGGGACACAGAAAGAGAGCGATGGACGGACAGAAAGACAGAGAGAAGGACAAAGAGAGATAGAGAGGGAAGAACACAGAGAGATGGAGAGAGAAATAAAGAAAGTGAGAGAGAGGGGAGGGAGAGGCACACAGAGAGAGAAACACACAGAAAGAGAGAGAGAGGGAGAGAGAGAGACACACAGAAAGAGAAAGACACATAGAGATAGAGAGAGAAAGAAAGAAAGTGAGAGTGAGGGATGGAGAGGGAGGAAGGGAGAGAGAGAGAGAGAGCTTGCCTCGGAGGGTTCTCGAAGGGAGTACGAGGCGCAAGTATCCTTCGGAATCTTCGAGACGAGGATACCGAGTCCTTGGCCTCTCTCCCTTAGCACCTATAATATGAAGAAGCCACATAAGGTAACCGTACCCAGATGTTTGTAAGAAAAGAAAGTAAGGGAGAGAAAGGGAGATTGTTAGATAGGTAGAGAGAGAGAGAGAGAGAGAGAGAGAGAGAGAGAGAGAGAGAGAGAGAGAGAGAGAGAGAGAGAGAGAGAGAGAGAGAGAGAGGGAGAGAGAGAGAGAGAGGGAGAGGGAGGGAGAGAGAGAGAGAGAGAGAGAGAGAGAGAGAGAGAGAGAGAGCGAGAGAGAGAGAGAGAGAGAGAGAGAGAGAGCGAGAGAGAGAGAGAGAGCGAGATAGAGGGAGAGAGAGAGAGGAGAGAGAGAGGAGAGAGATAGAGAGGAGAGAGAGAGAGAGAGAGAGAGGGAGGAGAGAGAGGAGAGAGAGGAGAGAGAGAGAGAGAGAGAGAGAGAGAGAGAGAGAGAGAGAGAGAGAGAGAGAGAGAGAGAGAGAGAGAGAGAGAGAGAGAGAGAGAGAGAGAGAGAGAGAGAGAGAGAGAGAGAGAGAGAGAGAGAGAGAGAGAGAGGAAGAGAGAGAGAGAGAGAGAGAGAGAGAGAGAGAGAGAGAGAGAGAGAGAGAGAGAGAGAGAGAGAGAGAGAGAGAGAGAGAGAGAGAGAGAGAGAGAGAGAGAGAGAGAGAGAGAGAGAGAGAGAGAGAGAGAGAGAGAGAGAGAGAGAGAGAGAGAGAGAGAGAGAGAGAGAGAGAGAGGGAGAGAGAGGGAGAGAGAGGGAGAGAGAGAGAGAGAAATACCCTGAAGGCGTCTTCGTCTGTCCTGTCGTCGCCGATATACACTGGCAGAACATCTTTGCTGTTGCCGAAACCTATGATAAAGCGGAAGCTTATCATCAAATAGAATTTGTGACTCGACGATGAAACTCATCCAGAGTTTGAGGCTCACCGAGGGAGTCCAGGAGGTATTCCAGGGCCTTGCCTTTGTCCCACTTAATGGTGGGCCTAATCTCCAGCACCTTCGTCCAAAGTTTATGGTTTTGACGAGATAAGAACGAGGAAGACGGAGATTGAAGAAAGAGGGGCATCCTTAACTATTATTTGTTACCTTACGGCCTTGGGAGACGCGAAGTTTCGGGAAGCCCTTGAGAACAGCACCGACCTTCTCCGCTAGCATGACCCATCTCTGATTCAAAACAAAAATGAGATCAGAGGAGAAGAAATGAACGATGGCCAAGTGTTTTTTCTCTCTCTAACCTTCTCATCAACGCAGCGGAAGTGAACAGAGACGCAGAACTTGTTGTTCTCCACCTTGGCCCCGGGGATGGACTTGGTCTTCTCCAACAGAGCTTTGGACACCTTCAATGGCAAGAAATCTCGTAAGAAATTGGAAGTATTTGGGTGTCTTTGTACTACTGTCTTAGGGTTTTCTGTCTATTTAATGTAAGATTACAAGTGGCTTGTTCCCTATACGCCATAGTAGAGAAGAAGTCAAACCCACCTCATCGATCATATCCAGATACTCGGCGGCCGGCTGGAAAGGGACTGTCTTCGTTTCCTGCACATGACCCTTGTCAATATAAATCATAAACCCAAGTCCCATGACGAAAAACATATCATCTCTCTCTCTTGAATAACATTAATAATGTCTTATCTATGAACAGAGAACATACCGTTGGAGTCTTCGGGCCTTGGATGTCCATGCCATGGCTGCCGGCATAGTAAAGCTCCTCAAGTTTTACGAAGTTAAAAACCTGTAAAGAGCGTTTTAGAGAGAGAGAGCGGAAGCCTAAATACGGTTAGGATACGAAAGCAAGAATCAACCTTGTCCTTGCATCTACCGCTTACTATGGCCGTGGGAAAGTACCGGGCCGCATCTCTGACAGCTTCTCTCATCTACGGAATTAAACAAATTACCAGGGAGTTAAACTTGGTGCTCCAGCAACACAGAAAAATGGTCATCTCTAAAGCGGCAAGACAGAACGGCGAAGGACAAACCGCGTCGGACATGAAAGCGACATCCGGATCCTCCACAATCGGTGACAACGTCCCGTCGTAGTCAAGAAACATAGCTATCTTCTTCCCCTTCGACATCGCGACTATATCCTCAAACATGCTTAGCGCCGAGGGATGTTCCCTCTGCAACGCAACACAACAAGTAAGACATAGAACTCGAAAGAGAGAGAGAAAGAGAGAGAGAGAGAGAGAGAGAGAGAGAGAGAGAGAGAGAGAGAGAGAGAGAGAGAGAGAGAGAGAGAGAGAGAGAGAGAGAGAGAGAGAGAGAGATAGGGATAGATAGTGAGAGAAGGCGAGATAGATAGGGAGAGAGATGTATAGATTGATAGAGCGAGAGACATACATTGAGAGAGAGAAAGAACAAGAGATAAATAGAGATATATATATATATATAAATAGATAGAGAGAGACACAGACACATTGAGAAAGAGAAAGAGGGAGAGAGAGATAAGGTGATCACCATCCAGGAGAGACGGTCGGGGTCGTCGGGAGAGTGAAAGGAAGGGGCTTTGCGATGGGTAGGTGAGGAAGCTCTCATGGACTCCAAGGAAGGGACGAGACGGCCGCCGTGTTGGCCGACGCGGAGGTCTACCATCGTAAGCAAGCTCTTCTTCAGAGCGTAGGCAGGGACGGCCATGGTCACAGCCTCCTGCGTCGCCACGCTTTGCTTGGTCATTCTCGCGTTAACTCTCAAACGAAGACAACGGAGGGAGATTCTCGTCTAAGGAATGAGGAGGAAGAGGCAAGAGTTGTGGGAGGTTTCCGTCGATCTTGTGGTCTTTTTATAGTTGATACAACGGGAGTGGCGACAAAACTAAAGGGTCCCCTTAAGAGGCCTAACGGGCTGACACGATGCCTTGGGTTAACTGGTCTCCTGAGGCAGTCAAACACACCTGCGTAGCTGCGTCCTCGCATGTGAGAGAAATCGAGACCGTGCCCGTGACTGAGAGCCCTTATTCTGCACCACCTTCAACGATTGCCCGATTATCCTGAATATTCTACAGTCATTTCTCTATCCTTCTCTCTCTACATTTCCGCGTGTCATCACCTTTTAAACTTGGTGTTAGGCCGAATCTAGGTTTGCTTGAGATGCGTGTGACTGGAACAGTGCTAGAAGGCTTATCATCTCTCTCTCTCTCTCTAGTCCTATCGTTTTATTTGCTCCTCTCCTAGCTGCTTATCCTCTTACTCTCTCTCTACATATCACTGTTCCTCTCAGTATCTTCTCATGTGGAGCTTGAGAAGTGTCACGTGCGAATCCGGATTTCCTGAAGAAGGATCTGTCAGGAACAAAAATAATATGAATCTACCCCTTTATCCTCCATCCGCCCTTCTCCCATTTTCCCTCGAATTTTCTTCACAGATGTGTATTTTACACACCATCTACCACAGTTTATTTCTCTCCCTATCATGTGGAGCTAGTAAATGGCAATATTCTAATCTGGATATATCTAGAAGATAGACAATACTCCTCTTCTCTCTTGTTCTCCTGCCATATCTTCCTCCCTCCAAACTTGTCTCATACTCGCGCTTTCTCCTGCTCTATTGCTCTATCTCCTTTCACTCAAGTTCGAATGCAAGTTTGGAGGAGATGGTTGGCGTGGGAACTGTACAGAAATACTTTCTCATCTCTCTCTCTACCTCTCCCGCCATATCTCTCTCATACTCTCTACATGGTTTATGGGTCAAGCTGGCAGCATAGGATTAAGTTATCCAGGATTCTGAGAAGGCTAGAGAGAGGTGATGTGTCATCTTTGACGGAGGGCTCCTTTACTGTTTCTCTCTCTTCCTCTCTTTGTCCGTAGAAAGCACAAACACAGACCCAATCAGCTCTGTGCCCTGGAGAGGACTAAGATTATTGAAACGATATCGACAAAGAGGGACCAACTGAGGAAACTCGTGGGTTGTGGTGGAGCCACGGCCTAAGTGATTATATGTGCCTCGTCGGTTCTACAGTGCGTCACCCATCATCGGTGATTGGCGGCTTTGAAATAGATCTTTTGGACTCACTGTTCATTAGGATGTAGAAAGAGAACTATAAAGAAAGAGAAAGAGGAATAGAATGAGGGAGAGAGAGAGGGAAATAGCAGAGAAATGGAAATGCAGCGCACATAGACTGAGAAATAGAACTAGCAAAGAGAAAGAGAGAGAGAGAGAGAGAAAGAAAGATAGCACAGAGAGAAAGAAAGAAAACTAGCACAGAAAGAGAGAGAGAAAAGGAGAAAGAAGTGCAAGGCTAAGAATGAGAAAGATAACTGGCAGAGAGAGAGAGAGAGAGAAAGAGGGAGACAGAGAAAGAGGAAAATAGAAATGCAGGGCTCCTAGAGTGAGAAAGAGCACTAGCAGTGATAGAGATAGAGGGAGAGACGGACAGAACAGACACAGAAAGAGAGAGTGAGAGAGAGAAAGATGAAAACCTTCGTCTCTTAAAATAGTCTTCAACTCAGAATTGGATAAAATACTGCATCATATAATACGAAGAGAGAGATAGAGACTGGGAGCGAGAGAAGAATCACAGAATAAAGAAACTCCGCCAACGTTGTGGAACATAAACTGAAGGGAGAGAAAGAGAGACTTAAACGAGCATGTCTGAGAGAGAATGTGTACTAAAGGGTAATGTTTTAATCTACTTACGGTTTAGCTGCCGCCTTTCACCTACTCAGAACCATAAATGCAGGCACATACCATCTTTACAAACTTATAAATGTTTTCACATATAATAGTGGGGCTGCACCCTTCTGAGTTCTGACGAGTCTCCTCTCTCGCTCCTTCCAACCCTGTCTTTTTCTATCCAATTTTACTTGGTCAATCTTGAAGTATCGGTTATTCACTTGATTATCTTACTCCGAAGGATCAACGACACGCGGCAGGAGAATGTCCGTGGGCGGCGCTGTTTTTGGCGTTTTGGCCTCCCATTTAGATGGGGCCAACGTCAATGAACTTGAACCCTTTTAGGTCACAAACTTGTCTAAACGTGGCAAATATTGGAGGCGACAGATGGCCACACGTGGCAACATCTGGGTCCCAGAAGAAAACCCTAATTAGTTATTTAATTGATATTTATTAATCATTAAATATAAAAAGCTTCTAGTATAAATTGTTCTTCTATAAGATGGATGCATCCCAGGGACTATCTGTTTATCTATATTTTTGAATAAAATTGTGGGTACTTCAAAGATAGTGATTGTGCCCGTCATGAAGTGGTCTTAATACTGTCTGTGATCTATCTGTCTTCACAAACTTTTCGCCTTGGTGGAGTCCTGTCGACCAACTTCCTGCGTGGTTGTCCATCCCAAATTGCTCCCCCCACAGCATGCTTAACTATAGTGTTCACTTCTCATGGTAGCCTCTTTGGCAAACCAAAGATGGACCTATCTATCTATCTACCTACCTATCTATATCTATATATTCCTCCATGTATCTATCTATCCATCTATTTATCCATCCATGGATCTATCTATCATCAATCTATCTGTGTCTATCAATTTATCAATCGACCTATCTTTCAATCAATCTATATATCTCTATCTCTATCTCTCTGTCTCTTAAGTGTGTCTATCCATCTGTGTATGTCAATCAACCTATCTTTCTGTCAATATATATATATCTCTATCTATTATTTATATATCTATCTATTATTTATCTATCTATCAATCTATATATTTCTATCTCTATATCTATATCTATCTACTTGTACAACACTGTTTTTATCTCAATACGTCTGCCTGTCTCTCTTACTCTCTGTCTATATATCTCTATCTCCACTCTCTGTCTATTAAGTGTGTATATCCATCGGTGTATGTCAATCAACCTATCTTTCTATCAATATATATATATCTATCTATCTATCAATCTATATATTTCTATCTCTATCTCTATATCTATATGTATCTATCTATTTGTACAATACTCCTTTTATCTCGATACGTCTGTCTCTCTGTCTGCCTGTCTGTATTTCTACTTATGGGTCTGTCTATTTTTCTTATCTATCTCTTTTTTCCATTTTTCTGCGCATCTGCAGGCTGTCAACGTTTTCTATTAGTCTTCACCTGTCTTTCTGAATGACAGGCACTCCCGCACGCCTTGTCAAGCACCGAATCATCGCCACACGGCCAAGACCAGAGAAATCAGAGTCCCCTGTCGTGTTGGGTAGGCGAGCGTGGCACAGCTGGTTTTGCCCACCTTTGTACTCTATCAAATCTCAACACAAAGAACACCATTTGACCCAAATCTGCATTTTATCCTTTTTTTAATGAGCTAATACCTAGCCTTCCCCTATCTGTTTCCTTATGAGCTAATACCATGTTTATCTTTTTTATGTCTACGCATGATTCCCGCGTCGAATGATAGAACGGTCGGGAGGTCACGCTCATCATTGGTGGATGTTTCATGACGTGGGCCTTTCGTTCTCAATCAAACGCGCAGTCTTGAGAACTTTGTCGATGTGGGGTAGTCTCAAGGGACAGCGATTTAACAAGATTTCCTACGTTGTCTTATGAATCAGAATATTGACTCATGAAGACAGCGTACTAAAGGTGCTCTGCCGCGTTTTTCCGCTTCGCCGTGAGAGTGTAGGTCGGTGTCACGGTTTTTCACGACGAGAGTAAAGCCTTCTTTTGATGCCGGCTTGACGTGGGCTGGTCGTTTAAAGAAAACTTGACGCTGGACGAAGAAGTTAATGCTTGAAGCAATGGCTCAGAAGGGAAACCATGGCGATAAACGAAGCATTCGTGCTGGGAAAGTGGTCTATCCGATGATGTGTACAATTATTGTCTTGTTTGCCGTTCACGCATTGTTCGCGCGCGACCACTTCTGCATCAGCTTTAGTACCAGAAACCTTCTCTCTCTCTCCCTCTCTCTCTCTCTCTCTCTCTCTTTCTCTCTCTCTACCTCTCCCTCTCTATCTCTTTCTCTCTCTCTTCCTCTCCCTCTCTCTCTCTCTTTCTCTTTCCCTCTCTCTCTCTCCCTCTCTCCCTCTCTCTCCCTCTCGCTCTCTCTTTCTCTCTCTCTCTCCCCCTCTCTCCCTCTCTCTCCCTCTCGATCTCTCTTTCTCTCTCTCTCTCTCCCTCTCTCCCTCTCTCTCTCCCTCTCTCCCTCTCTACCTCTCTCTCTATCTCTCTATCTCTCGACCTCTCTTTCTCTTTCTCTCTCTCCCTCTATACCTCTCTCTCTCCCTCTTTATCTCTCCCCCTTTCTCTCCCTCTCTACCTCTCTCTATCTATCTCTCTATCTCTCTTCCTCTCTTTCTCTCTCCCTCTCCCTCTCTCTCTCTCTCTCTCTTTCTCTCTCCCTATCCCTCTCTCTCTCTCTCTCTCTTTCTCTCTCCCTATCCCTCTCTCTCTCTATCTCTCTTTCTCTCTCTCTGCCTCTCTTTCTCTACCTCTCTCTCTCTCCCTCTCTTTTTTCTACCTCTCTCTCTCTATCTCTCTCCCTCTCTCTCTCTCTCTCCCTCTCTTTCTCTACCTCTCTCTCTTTCTCCCTCTCTATCTCTCTCTCTCCCTCTCTTTCTCTACCACTCTCTCTTTCTCCCTCTCTATCTCTCTCTCTCTTCCCGAGTCTTTTTTATGTCTGTCTTCGCCTGTTCTATCCAGCAGACGATACTTGTCGTTCATGGAACTCTCCACAGCCGTCGGATGGCCCATGGATGAGCTCTCATCATTGGAGTTAGTTGGAATGCCTGGATATCGGCAGAGGTTCTTTAGCTGTTGCAGAGAGCATTGTCCCCAATAGCGTCAAACTCACGTTCACTATGCCGAAGCGTTGAAATTTCATTGGTTGCCCGACCGCTCCAGATCAACCCTTTAAAGCAAATCTGATCCGGTGAGTCCGCTTCAATCTTTCCTATTTTTCCTTTAGAGAGAGACAGATAGAGAAGGAAATAGGTAAAGAAAGGAATTCCGGAAAAAAAACTGTAGAAAGTAGTAATTTCGGAGGAGGGGAGAGCATATAATTGAGGAAAACGACCGCTGATAATGTGAACACGACGGTTCGTCGTCGACTTTGTTTCTGTTTCACATGGTCATGCAGTCTTCTAAGTTCTCTTCCGAAGAACTGTTTGCCAGAGAGAGGCCAACCTGAGTCACAGTTCTTCCCGTACTTGTATCAGAAAGACAGAGAAAGAGAAGAATCCCACAAAAAATAACTGAAGAAAGTAGTAATTCTGGAGGTGGGGAGAACATATAATTGAAGAAAACGACCGCTGATAATGTGAACACGACCGTTCTTCGCCGTCTGCAGTTCTCTTAAAAATGATGATGCAGTCTTCGAAACTCGCTTCTGAGAGGCCAATCTGCGTCACTATTCTTCCAGTACTTCAATTAGAGAGAGACAGATACAGAAATAAACAAAGAAACTGAAGACAGTAATAATTTGGTGGAGGGGGGAACATATAATTGAAGAAAACGACAACTGCTAATGTGAACGCAACGATTCATCGCCGTCAACAGTTCTATTTCAAATGGTCATGCAATCTTCCAAGCTCGCTTCAGAAGAACTGTTTGACAGAGAGAGCCCAATCAGGGTAACTGTTCTTCCCGTACTTCCATTAGAATGAGACAAATAGATAAATAAAAGAGAAAGAGAGGAGTACCGCTAAAATAAACTGAAAAAGTACTAATTTTGAAGGGGGAAAGGACATATGATTGAAGTAGACGACAAGTTGAACGATGGCAAGGTTGACTGCCTGGTCTGATTTGCCTGGGGATATGAACCACCCAGTATGAAGCTTCAGACACCGATGATTGGTGACAGTCGTAGATTGGCCTCAGAATCATAATTATAAATCTATTGTTTCTCACGTTGAGGGTTCAGAAAGCACTTGGCAGTATCTGAATGTGCTAGCGATTACTGGATTGCTGTTTCATGTCTTCCTCAGAACCAATGCGTATGGTTCCCTTGAGGCTGAATCTTAAGTTGAGTAAATGAAATGTTGACCCATGACATTGAAAACGCATTCGTTTGACGGATTGATTGAACTGTTTGACGCTCTGACTGATGATTATTGTCCGGAATCGCCTTCAAGAAGTCAACCAAAAAAGGGGACGAAGTTTGATGCTCTGCATTTACTCATCAGTACATTGAGAAACAAAGCTATCTTACCTCTCCGGGTTAGCCATTAATATTGTTGATTCTACAACGATGTCTGAAGCCATAGCTTGGATGATATGATCCTCATTTCTAGGATCTTCCAAAACATACTGTCCAAACATCTCAGAATTATAGATTTTTATTTTCTCTTTATTACATTTAGAAGTCAATTCATACATTCTAGTTTACGTTAATATCTCATTCTTCTGGTTATCTTATTATTATTTATACATCATATATTATTACAATCATTCTATCTTCTAATCTTACTTTGAGAAATGGGTTTTCTAATTCCCACATTTATTGTCTCCGTGGTCGTCTCTACCTCATCTTTTTTGTGACCTCTGCCACATGATGGAAGCAAACTGCATTGTTGTTTTAATGTGGTTGTGATTTAATTTTTCCGAATCAAATAAAATTTCTCACTCAGGGTTGTATAATGGGAGTAAAGTCATCTACACAAGGACTAGCCTTTAGAGGTGAATTCAATACATAAGTTAGGTTAACAAATAACTTAGGAGGAGACAAGGGATAATAAAAAAAGTTAGTTATAATTTGAGTAAGAGAAGTAATTATAATAAAGATAGGTCAAGGTGAAGATAAGTAAGGAAAAAGAGATAGATAGGAAACTGGAGGAATTACTACGATATATTAAGTAATAATAAATAATGATATAGAGTGGTAGTGAAAGGAAGAGGTAAGATAGTAGTAAGATAGGATGTTAGCTATATAATTTATTATGATAATTTTTTTGTAGAGATAAGAGACACTAAGTAAGATGATGAAATGTATTTCTAATATTATAATGAGTGGATATACTAAGGTAGTGAAAGAGTTATAAAAGATTAATAAGCTAGGGAAAATAAACATATAATGTTCTTAATAGAAAGGGATTTTATTTATATTAGGTTATGTGTAATATAAGAGAGATATAGTAAAGAGGGATATTAGATTTAGGCGAGTGGTGAACAGAATTTGTGTTTTAGTGTGATCTAAGAGAAGGAAAAAAGTGGAGAGGGATATAATAATTATGATATATAGGGGAGAGATATTCTTTAAGTATGTGTACGTTAAGGAGGAAGAGAGAGGTATATATATAATAATAGTTTAAGATTAATAGGAAACACAGGGTGAAAATGTTTAAGATCAGAGAGGTTTACTTAATATGAACAATATAAGTAATTTGATGTAATCATATATATTCCTGATGTATAGTTAGGGAATATAATATAATAAGGTAATGCAGTTATATGATTTATAGTATTAGCAGATAGTTTTTGGTACTTTTTCTAAGGGAAATCTGGACAAAATAGGGTAAACTGTGTAAAATGCTCAATGCATATAACCTATTTGATACAATGCCTCACAAAGGTTGCACCATGAAATCATGATGAGATGATCTAAACAGATGATTTTACCAAAATTTATGAAAACAGTCATGAATATGAACTATAGGTCTACAAAAAATTGGCTCTCAAATTCATTTTGATTCCCTTGATTTAGACAAGCAGGGGTAGGAATACCGATTGCCACCCCCTAACCTCAGTATGCATCCATGCTCATATTCCTTTGTGCTGGTGCAGATCCGGTGAGTTTTGAACCTCCTTTGATGCTTTCTTGAGCCAGGCAAACCTCCCTAGAACTGTCACCCTCTCCAATTTGGCCAGACTAGCCCAAATGGTCTCTCGCTACTGCATTGGATCTAGGTCACAAGATGCTTGAATGAGGGGCTATTAAGCAATTTTTAAGGCCTTGGAAGGGCTTTCGGTGGCCATTGATGGAGTGCTCCAGCCATGGGGGCCCTCACCGGCTGTTGAATCACCCCTTGTGGTCCCACGTGGCCGCAAATTAAGTTGTCAATGATCAGGGATGATGATGGACAGATCTGCCCCTAGTCGTGTGATCCCCCCCAACATAAGGACCAACGACTGCAATTAAGTTGCATCTTTGGACCACTATTAGTTATGGTGCACCCATAGAGCCTTGTCAACAGCCTTGTTGATGCCTAATCATCTTCCCCATCAGCTTTTCGTCATCTAATGCATCCTTCATGTGGCCCCACCATCCTCGTCACTGGACATTGAATGACAAGCGTTTGTGTGTCATTCTCTAGAAAAGGATAAAAAATGATAATCATTGCACGTCACAATGCATCAACACATCAGAAGAATTAAATATCAATACTTATTTTATTTTTATTATAACTACTCCTGGAGCTCTCAAATTGCGTGATCGCACAAGACAAGACGATCCTGCCAATCAAGATGAGCATTGTCCCACCTTAGAAGCTTGATATCTGACGATCTAGATGTCTTATTGAGCTGAATTTTTCAGGGAAGCTTTGCCTTCATCCCCCCCCCCCCCCTCTTCCCATCCGTATGCTCTGATCTGCAAAAACAGGCATTGATCATTGTCAAGTTCATCCTTAAACTTTCTTCCTTCTCATGTGGGCTGATTGAAACATAGTGAGTTTCTAGAATCCATTAAGCCTGATCCTGATGTCTTGGGTGTGGGAAGACTCATATAAGAACAAGGGGAGCTTACATGTCCTCACAAATATCCGTGATCCTAGCGGAATGTAAGGATCCAAGATAAGTATCCTCGCCTTACATTGTTCTTTCTCGACATTGTCGTTAGCTTTGATTAATTTGATTTTCACTTCCTCTCATCACATCACCTTCATACATTCTCTAAATCATGTCTTACAACCTCTACATAATTATGATTTGAGAAGACAGTGATAGGATAAGATAATTGTATGGTCTCATTTAATTCATAGAGAAGTAAAAGAATTTTGGTTGGTATAGAGTAAGAGAAGATAGATTGAGATAATAAGAGGACTTGAGGCTCATGTATTTATGGGGACCATCTAGCACCGAAGACCCGGTCTCAACCAGTCTGAGGAGCTAAGGTGAAGGTGAAAGACCCAGCCTTCAATTATTCAGCCTAGTCCACATGGCCCAAAGGTTGATGTTATCTTCATTTGTATTTTTGGCATATTTTCTCATTTTGTGGGCCTACGTGTTTGGGTCCATGCCTTGTACGTGGACATGGGTACGTGGACCCAAGTGTGGGCCTTCTAGGGGCCCATTAGTATACCTATGTGAGGGAGGTGTTTACCCTCTCACTTAAGAAGGAAAAGGAGGAACAACTGTTTTTTTCTTTTATTTTTATTACCATTTTTTATCTTTCTACATATTTATGATTTTGCCACTATGACTTAGGCCCCTCCTAGTGAAACCCTAGCTCTACCTCTACAATCGATGCCGCTAGCCCCATCACCCCCACTAATGTCGTATGCTACTGTCACCATTGTCTACTGTTGCCTTGTCACCGTCGTCTGTATGCCACTCAATCTGCTACCCATTCAACTTTCATGTTATTGCTCACACACCATTTAGGCCACTACCACCACATCGCTGAAGCCACCACCCACAATACTTCAGACGCCCGGGCTGCTCAAATGCCTGCCTGCTCACCACTTAGGCCATTGCCTACTTGTCGCTCAAGCTGCGCTCGCTCGCCGCCAAGGCAGCCACCTGCTTGTCGGTCGCACACGGCTTAGGCCGCTGGTCGCACATGATTCAGGTCACTACACTCGCGCCCCTCAAGCCATCCCCCGCGCCACTTAGGCCATTGCCTACTTGTCGCTCAAGCCGTGCTCGCTCGCCGCCCACACGGCTTAGGCCGATACTCGCACATGATTCAGGTCACTGCACTCGCGCCCCTCAAGCCATCCCCCATACCCCACTCAGGCTGCCGCCTGCACGCCACTCATGCCACAATCAGCTAGCTACTTAGGTTGCTAGTGGAACCGTCCGTGCACCGCTTGATTTCACCCATGCGTCATTTTTGCGCCGCCTTGCTGCACTCCTCACGCCCCCCGTGCTAAAGGGCCCTTGAGCCGTTGTGTGCAAGACTTTAGTACGTCACCTCACGACATCTTTGTCGCCCCCATGTGCTGCCCTACGCGTTGCACCATGTTTGTTGATACACTTCCATCCGCTGATGGAGTTGAGGTCTATAGAGTGTGGTCGCACTCCCCACCGTTGTCATCATTCGGGCGTCAGCCTGTACGTACACTTGCCTTGCCCCTTTGCACGTTCTTGATTTTCTTAACTATCTTCCGAGCGGATCTGCACTGTTAGTGTTATGATAGAGTAAGATAGGATTGTTGTTTAAAGGAGTAGGATTCTTGCCAGTACATGTTTGGTTGGACCCGTCGAGGGTGTGCACACTAGCAGTAGTAGCTGTGCTCGCATTGGGGGCCTTCAACCCGACGATCAGGTTATTGGAACCTAATGGAATTTCCAGGTCCCTCATGATGTAATTTAATGGCCTTCGGGGTTTTTAGATGCCGAGTTTATACTTCTCATTGATTTTAATGTCGCATAAGCATCACTTTTACAGTTGCATTTCACTCGCCCAATTGATAGTGATACGAACATTGGATTCTCTCCTACTGTTCCGCGTCATGTTTTTATGTAGTTATGCCATTTTTTAGGAAGAAGTAGTTTTTTAGCACAAAGTAGTTATTATGTACTTATCTAGGAGTACCTATTTAATAACCATTTTTAGTTTTTTTAAAGTTTAAATCGTTAGAAAATGTGAAAAATCTGAAGAAATCCCGCAATCTTGGTTATTTGTTTAATAAAATGCCTCAAAGAGGCCAGAATCTGGAATCTATATGAATACCAACTTGATATTTTATTTAATCAAAAAAGTGTAATAAATTGTTCTATTATGCTTCATCACTCAAATCAAGTTAGGGAAGGTACTAGATCTGCCTTGATTCTTATGTGAAAGGAGTAGGGTCACTGATTGCCACCCCCTAGAGCGGTTTGCATTATTGATCATCTTCCTCCATGCTGGTGCAGGTCTTGATCTTCCCCTTTTCTCCCTGGTGTCATTCTAAGTAGTTGAAGTTATTTTGTAAGTGTCATGCTCCTCATCTTGCTTTGTCCACCAACAAAAGGGTCTCCTACTGTTACTGGAATTTGTGCTATGAGAGATGACTAATTAGGTCTCTTGTATTCATTTATAAGGCATTAGAAGGACGTCCCCTAGCCATTGATATCATGGATTGGCCATGGTGGGGGGGTTCTTATATGAAGTGCAACAGCCTATGGCGATCACCTCAGCTTGAAAAGTCGTTCAACCAGAGGAGGACAATGGCCAAGGGGGAAAATGGCATATCTTCCTGATGGCCGTTGGATCTCATACAAGCAGGGATTCAGGACAAGGATAAAATTGAATCCATTCGCCACTTTGATGCATCCCCTGCCACATCATTAGCCATGTTTATATCTATTACATCATGTTTCTTGCTTTTTATTTTTGAATTTCAGGGTCCCACCGTCCCCTAGACTAGTCTCACCCAATCAGGAGCCTGAAAATAAAAGACAGAAATAAAATAAAAAAATATGATGTTCTTCTTTAGATCTCATCGTCTGATATTCCGTAAGTATATCAAACGGTAGAGATTTTATTGGCAACTTAAGATTGGGCCGATATGGTACAGACTTGAGGTTGGGTTGGTATGAAGCCCCATCATAATTCCTTTTTAAATTTCTAAGTATCATGGCCCATTGGGCTGCAATCCTGTTGTTGCTTGCTGGCCTCACTTGGCAAGCAGCTGAAAAGAACTAGTTATTGATTAAGCCATATTGAAAACATTAAAAAGTAGTGTTGCTATGTGTGTGCGTGGCCTTGATAACCGTGGCCCTTCATTGGCTTCGTGTGAGCTCTTTGTGGGATTAGAGGGGCTCTTGATCCTCCGTGTGCTTGCTCAAAGTGCTCACTGGCTGCAAGTGAGCTTGAGGGCTCCAACACTTTCCTGCCTGCGGCTACCTTGAGAGCGTTGGTACTGGCACTTGGCTACTCTTTACTAAAAACAACCTCTTTATTTTATTTTGATTGAATTTATTTCACTGAAAAATGTACCTAACCCCTTGTGAGAGAATTAATTCAATTAAATATTTTGAAACATCATGAGAATGTATGGCCTTAAAAAACTAGGTAGAAGTTTCATTAAAAAGGTGGTTGTAAGCTTGGTCAATAAAATGGTACATGGAATGACTTTAGATGCATATGTTTTCATGGCTTGAAATTGATTCATCATTACAGAACAGTGTCCGTGAAGGATTTTTATTTATTTTTTTTTTGATTTTGTCCCAATTAAAAATCTTGTTTCGAGGAGTGTAATCAGTTACAAGAAGCCATGATAGTTATGAGGAGAAGGTACATTTTAATTTTTGTCTCAAGCACTACCTTATTTTTATATTTTATTCAATATATATCGTAATGAATGTTAGATGATCGCTTGAGCAAAATGAAAATTAAGAGGAAGGATATAGAGGGGAGCCTTTGAACAATAGAGATCATCCTTAATATTATATTATAAAGAAAAATATAGTAGATAGACAACAAACATTAAATAAATATTCTTCTCCTGTAGACGAGGGATTGAATTTCAAAATTGGTCTTCATATGATTCAATCTCTCCCTAAATTTCATGGTTTTCTCAATAAGAGCCACATAAAAAATTGAAAGAATTGGCCTTGATTTTTCAAACTTTACACTTTCATAATGTTACTAATAAGGCTATAACAATGTGATATTTTCCCTACAATATTTGGGATAAAGATATAAGTTGTTTTACATCTTTATCTCTCAACTTTGATTCGTGGAAGGAAATGGATATCACATTTTGGAAAACAATACTCAAATAGAAAAATCAATTCATATCAATGAACAACAGTAAAATTTTGTTAAAGCCCAATTTCTTTTATGGAAAAAATAAAAGAATTAACCTGAAAATGTCCACACCATGGGATAAAAGATTGGATAATTCCTCAACCTTCTTATGCAGTATTAAGAGAGAAAAACAATAATATGATCAATGCAGCTAGTAGAGGTAAGTTTATACATCTATATTTTGATGAAGCACTTGGATTTTAGAAACTTTGGCATAAGATGATGCTTATTACGTTGGACTTGATAGTAAGGGGAGAAATGCAAATTCCAAGAGGTGGAATGATTGATGTAAGCACTATTGAGCCTGATGTATGAATAAACAATTGGAAAAAAATTCTAATTGAACTAGATGGATCAATAGTTTAAAATCACCCGATTCTTCTTATCCTTCTCAAATATATATATTTCACTTTTCCGTTATTGTTTGAGTGCTGATTATGTAGAAGGATACTGCCCACTAAATGAACAAGTCATGGCTATCGATGTCTCCAAGATGAATACACCTATAGCTCAAAATTCTTGGAACCCTAGAGGTATTGGATACCCTATAAATATCATGCTAAGAAAAACATACACAAATCCCTCTTTTACTTGAGAAATAAAAAATAAAGTTTTACCCAAGGTCCAATCTAAAGAACTTTCATCAAACTACTAACCCATCGTATGATGAGTTCTATAGGAATTTGCAAGAAAAACAGGATAAAATGGAGCCAGTGCAAGCTCAAACGTTTGGAGTGCTACAGGAATTTAAGAAGAAAATGGCGTGAATGAAAGAAGAAAACAAGAACAGGGTGGACCTGAAACAAAGGTAAAATGGACGAGAATGGATTCTCTATTCATGAAACAGGTCAACTCCCAACTTAGCCTTAAATTAATCCTAGGAATTTACATTTGATTGAAAATCATAGTTTATATCAAAATGATCATGAAACCATGTATGCAATGTTTATTAAATGAAATGGGAAAATGTCACCCAATATTTATGAAGTATAGAGAGAAGAAGCAGAAATACCTCACCAAGAAGATAGGACCTAACCTGGAAAACTATGTTCCACCTATATCTTCTTCCAATGCATTGAAAAATTAATAAGTTAAACCAAATGCTCATGATGAAAATCTTCTTGAGATTTTTAAACAAGTAACGATCAACATTCCATTGGTGGAAGCCATTCAACATATTCCCTCATACACTAAATCTTTTGAAAGATATGTGCATTCACTTAGAAAAAAACACAAAAAAATTCAATTATCTGAAAATGTTAGGTCTGTTTTACAAAATCTTCCAGAAAACCGTAAGGATCCACGAGCTTCTCCGTTCAATTGTGACATAGGAGGGATAATTTTTCAAAATAATTACTTGAATCAGGAGCTAGTATCAACATTTGGCCAAAATCTTATATGATAAATTCAAGTTTTCAAAATAAAATCCATCTTTTTAGAATTACAGTTAACTGACAGGTTGATTAGGCAATCCTATGGATTATCAGAAGACATTGTAGTTAAAATAAAACACTATTATTTCCAGTTGATTTCATTACTACCGATATGGAGGTGATGAGAGATCTTACAAATGCCTTGTCATTATAGGTAGACCCTTATTGACCAAAGCTAGGGAAAATACAGATTGGGAAAAGGGAATAGTAGAACTTAAAGATCAGAAAGAGAATGTTGAAATTAACAAATTAACTTGATAAAATATCCAGAAAAATATTTTGATGATTTGTGTTTTATAGATGTCTTTGAGCATTTTTATTTATGTACATCATCTCAAGAGCTTTCAAATTCTTCTTCAATTATCGAAAATGATGTATACTCGCTTGAAGTTAACATTGATTTCAAATTTAGAATATGAATTTTTAGGATTAAACAGTTACTTTCCAGTTGTTATCTCATCATTCTTGTATTCACATCAAGAAAATAAATTACTTAGTATACTTAGAAAATATAAATCGGCCATTGCATTGTTTATTTTTTAGTGCATGAACATATGTTCCCAAAATCTTTAGTGTTGAAAATACTAAACCCACTAGAGAATGCCAAACAAAATTAAATTCTATCTTACAATATGTAGTTAGGAAAGAATCTTAAAATGGTTAGAAGCTAAATTTATTTAGTCGATTTCCAATAGCCCTTGTGTAAGCCCTTACGCATGTAGTCCCTAAGAAAACAGGAATCACTAAAACCATAAATTATCAAGGGGAATAAAGGAAAACTAGACTTCCAGCTTGTTGGAGAGTATGAGAACTCAATGTATTCACTAAATAAGACCACTATCCGCTGCCTTTCCTTGATCAGATTTTGGAGAAAATAGTAGGGCAAAAATATTTATTTCTTCTAGATGGATATTCAGGATATAATCAAATAGAGATTCACCATATAGATCAACAAAATACTACTTTCACTTCCCATTTGGAACTTTCACTTTTGGAACAGTGTCCTTTCGACTATATAATACCCTAGCTACCTTTTTTAAGATGCATGACTGCCTTGTTTTCATAACTAGTTTGATATTTTCTCAAAACTTTGCTGCATGCTTGGCGAATCTAAAAAAGGTTTTGTAGTTATGCCTCAAGAGATAGCTAGTTCTCAGTTGGGAAAAATTGCACTTCATGATGTAAAAGGGAATTTTACTAGGGCACATGGTCAGTAGTTGTGGATTAGAGGTAGACAAGGCCAAAATGAAGGTGATCAAGAAACTTTTTAGTTCCCACCAACACAAATGAACTTAGAGGGTTCCTCAGCCATGTAGGCTTCTACATGCGATTCTTCAAAGATTTTGGTAAATTATCTAAACTGTTGACTAATTTAGTGGACTGAGATTTGATTTTTGAAAATTATGATGCTTGATCTACAGATAAAGGACGGTATGGAAAAAGCAACGATTCTTCAAACTCCAGAATGGAATCACTCCTTTGAACTCATGTGCGATGCTTTTGTTTTTGCAGTAGGACCACTGCTTAGTCAACGGATTGAAAAGATATTATGCTAGCAACACTTAAGGAGATACCCGGAGACATTACTCTACAACTGAGAAGCCATTAATTGCTACCATTTTTTGGTAGTAAAATAATTGTATTTTATGATCATCAGTTATTAAGTACTCAGTGAATACAACAGAGGCAAAATCTAGGAAGATTAGATGGGTTTAATTAATGCAAGAGTTTCAGCTAGAAATAATGGATAGATATTGGTCTAAAATTTTTATACCAGATCATTTATCGAGGCTAAATCGTAGTAACCTGATTTTGATTATTAAAAGCGTTCTCGATGAGCATATCCTTAAGATTAGCACTGGAAAAAACTTGGTTTTGTGCACATAATGAACTGTCTAGTTTCAAAAAGAACCCCAGAGGATTGGATATAGCAAGAAAATAGGAATATTTTTGGGACTATCTCAAACTATTTCATTTAGGGGCTGATCAATTTTTCTGATGCCGCATAAGATGAATATAGAAATATCTTAGAATTATGTCATTCATCATTTTGTGGTGGACATTTTGTATATAAAATTTGTGCCTCAAGGGTTCCTCTACGCAGGTTCTTTTGGCCTAGAACTATACGAGGGCTCACTTAAAATTGTTTCTAGGAAAGCTTAGAAGCAGATGGTATGGACCATTTATTATCATTTAGCTGCTTTTTTATGGTTCTGTTTAGATTTCACATTCAAAGACAGGTCAACAGTATAAATTAAATTGACAAAGATTGAAGCTGCGCCTAGAACTAGAACCTCAACAATGGAAGATACAATTGACCATTATGATGAACCAGGAATTTAATCTTGCATTCTTAAATTTATTTTAATTCATAGATTTGCTTCTCTACTTGTTTTGTTCACTTTTCAACAACTTCTAAAAGAATGCCTACTAATGTAGCCCATTTTGTCTCATTAACTATATTTTTTGACTTTTTGGTTTATTAGGAGACTAATAAGGAGGATGCCAGCGTGATAAGCACAAGGATCCAGGGCAGGAGAAGTAACATCAACTAGATGGGCATAAGAGATTGCGTTTTGAGATTTCTTCTCCTCCAATTTTATTTCTCGCATTAGGAACAGTGATGATTTTAAGTTGGTGTTGAATATCGTTAAATGATTTCTAATTCTTGTATCCATGCTTCCAGTCAAGTTTGGTGATAATTTTAGTTTCTGAAAAATCAAATATTTTATTCAAAATATATTCATAATTTTAATCTAGTCCCACCGTGGAGAGTTGATTTGTTTAAGTCCTAGAAGTATGGGCGCAGAAGTTAGGCTCTTATAGCAGATTAAATGCATCTCTTGATGGTATCTGCCACGATCTAGGCCTGTAGTCTCCTCCTAGATGGCTACGATATCTGGTAGGATGAGGAATAGACATGAAAATCAAAAGGTTGAAGTACTATTTTTCTAAGTTGAGTGCTAAGTGAACGAAACATCTTTTTAGATGGTAGGGATCTCCATTAATTGGAATCCTACTTGGGTTAAAGGTGTTCATTTATTCCAGTCATAATTCACAGATACTCTTTTTCTTGAGCCGCTGTAAACTATATTTCAAAGATATATATGAATCTGTTTCACTTTTTTTCTCCAAGCTTACCTTACACCAATTCACTCATTATTGCTTATCCCTATATAACCTATATATAATCCCCATTATCCCAAACTACTTATGATATGCTTTACTCCCATATCTTTCTCGTCTTTCCCTTGTGATATCATTTTTTCATGATATATTTTCATTGTGACCCTTTCCTGTTGTTTTCATCATTTTCTTAGTAGCAGGCGATAAAGTGACTACGTCAAACACCTAATTGATGAATACCTCTTTGATTTTAAAGCTTCCATTTTTAGTTCTCGCCTGGTTAAAAAAAGAAACAGAGACAGAGAATAAATGCTTATATATATATGGGATTTATTTTTCTGGAAGAAAATATTCAAGGAATTATCAATCATTACATTTATCATTTCATGCTTAGGTGATCGTGCAGCTACGTAGTCCACCATTTTAAAGATTTTCCTTGTCGTCATCTTCTCTACGTCCTTCTAATGTATTTTGCTCATTCATCGATTATTGGGAGTAAGCTATCTAGGTATTGCCTATCCATCTGACATCCCTTCTTTTGAGCCATCCACCATCAGCTTCTTTCATTACCCTTAGATAGAAACTTCACCATTCATCTTTCATTGGTACAAAGTTGATATTTTGTGCTTAGACAAAATGATACAAATGTTTAGCTTATTTCAAGTAGGAAGGTTCACAGGGAATTCAAACAATTCAGTACCCATTACAAGTGATAGATTAAACTAGATCAGAAGAAAAGAGATAGCATCACCTGGATTATAGAATCATACTCGGGAAGAAGTAAGCTTCTCTCATCATGACCATCAGCTCTTTCCAAAACTATGAGTGAGTTCATCATTTTTATTCTAGCAATGCATGGAGATATTCATACTTAGATGTATACTTCATATCATGAATAAAAGATGATTATGAAAATCATTAATAGCTGATGATTGGATATCTCAGCCAGAAATAGAACCAAGGAAGCACTAACACCAATGACAAGGAGAGAAGAAAAATGGACAGCTAGGATTGGTCAAACTTTAAAGCTTGACATCTGACAGATCAGATGTGTGATTGAGATGAAGTTTTCAGGATGCTTTGTCTTCAAACCCTTTCAATTCGTACACTCTGATCTCTAAAAGAGGTGTTTATCATTGTCAAATCGATCATTAAACTTGCTTCCTTCTCATATGATCTAATTAAAAGATAGTGAGTTTTTAAAATCTATCAATCCTGATCCTAGTTTCCTAGGTGTGTGGGAAGAGTCAACCAAAAATAGGGAGAGCTTACGTGCACTCACAAATCATTGTGGTCATGGTGCAACGTAAGGATCTATTGTAAGTATCATCGCCTTATGTTGTTCTTTCTCAACTTTGTTGTTACCTTAGATTAATTTTATTGTCATGTTCTGTCATCACATCACCTCCATACATTCTCTAAATCATGTCTTACAACCTGCACATTACCGTCTTATCATTAACTTATTTGTCATTTACCATGAAGTACTTCATCAGGATTTTGTCATTCTTTGTGTACTCATCACTTCATCTTTGAACTGCGTCAACCTGCTCAAATTCTTATTATCACCATCTTCTGTTATCCTCATTTCAATAGCACTACCTTGTGTTACATTTTCTTGTCACCCTATTTCATAGTTATTATGCATCTCATCTCATCACAATAATCATTATTTTAAGAATATTAAATCCTTATTCATTATTTCTATTGAAGACAATACATACTCAACCCTAGCTAAAATTACCAAGTGGGTACATGCATATATTTTTATTAAATTAACTTAAACACACCAAGGACAAATTAAAACCCTAATTTGTATTTAATCAATGTACCACTAACTAGGAACTTCCTTAGGCCCAATGATAGCTAGGTTCAGCTTTCAAACCACACTATGTTTAGCTTTGCCATTGAGATTATTTCATACACAATTTCTACTCTAACTGATCATTTAAGAAAGTTTATTCACATCAATCAAACATAGTTCTAAATTAAATTTACATACTACATGCCAACTCCAAATAAATTATTTGAGGATATTTTTTCACATTTCTCAATGCCTTCCTCGTCTATAAACCCTTTTGCAATAATTTTGGTCGTGCATCTCTTGACTTTCCCATTAGTATTATTCTTATTCTCAGAAACCGAATCAGAATAAGTTTGTTTAATTCACATGGGTAAGTCAACAAGTTTCCAAACTTAATTCTGATCCATTAATGCAATATCATGTGTCATGGCTTGAAACTAACGACCAGAGTACATGATAAAATGATTATAATTAGGTCATTATTACTGAATTTTGAAGCATCAGCTGCAACGCATGACTTTAGGAGTGATTTATGAGCAGAAGCAACTTTAGGAGGGAAATTCAAGGATGGACCCTTTTTTTGCAAAGCTCTGGATCCCCATATTTTAAAATGATACATTCAAGAGTCCTGCTACGTTAGTTTGGATGTAATTAGGTCAATATTACTGAATTCATATTTTTTTGCTTTCCCGTTGGTGTTATTTTTTTGCTTTGGTTGAACAATAAAAGCCCATAAAACCATCATAAAATGAAACAATAAGGCCAAAAATGATTGGAGGAATATTGGGGGTACGAAAAATGGAAGCCCTATACATGAAATAGCAGTGACAGTAGTAATGATGAGATATGAAGTTTTGTTAAACCAAAGACCAAGATTGATTATAGCATGTCATAATATCTGACGATCCATAATGCTCATCGAGGTGAATTCTTTAATCCATGTTTGTCTCTCTGTGTTATTTTGTTTTCTGCCAATAGAAATATAAAATGTGTCAGTGATAAGATGTATTTATACTCACTTCCTAGTTGAGTAGACTGATTAAAAGAGGAACAGAGAGAGAGGTTAATGATACATCAATGATTTTTCTTGGTATCTTAGGGTCATTGGAAAGAGGCAGAAATAGGATAAGCCTGGATACAGCTTCCTATTGTTGTGTTCCTGGCAGAACCTAAGAACCTACCGTAAGTGTGGTCATCATTATTATTTTATATTTATGCCTTCATATCTTCATATCACATTTCATTTTCATCGCCGCCTATTAACCCCTTGTCGTTATTTACACAATCATAATGCCCCACCACTTATCCCATAAAACCATTATAAATATTCGCATCCTTTCACTTATTCCCACTCAACCCAAATCTATCTCTACATCATGTCCCTCTCTCTCTCTCTGTGTGTCTCTCTCTCTATCTCTATGTGTCCCTCTCTCTATCTCTACGAGTCTCTATCTCTGTGTCTCTCTATCTCTCTCTGTCTCTCTCTGTCTCTCTGTGTGTCTCTCTCTTTATCTCTATGTGTCTCTCTATGTCTCTCTCTCTCTCTGTGTCTCTCTCTGTGTGTCTCTCTGTCTCTCTATCTCTCTCTCTGTCTCTGTCTCTGTCTCTCCCTATCTATTATATTCTATCATTCTTCATAATCCAAAAATATCATTTACTATTGTTTACTTACATTACACTATCTTTTAAGTTATACTTACATTACTTCACATATTTTAGCAAACAATAAAACTTATTAAATCCCTAGTCATTTTTTCCCCTGGACAACCGGTAGTCATTACAAGTTAGAATTGTTTCAGCAAGTAAAGGTTTTTATACCTTCATTCATTGAACTAAAAAAAGACAATATGACAACTTAAAACTTAAATCTGAGGATATAATTTCACATGGTTCTTAGCTACTAAAACTGTAACTAAATCATTTTACTCTTGACCCATATCTATACAAAATGAATAGTGTAGCACATGATATGATAAAACTTAAGATTTTTTCTTTGATACATCTTCTTATGATAACCTCCTAATCTTGATAACGATTTTCATCTGGTACATGTTCCTTAAATGGCTGTGCTTGAGGTTGTTGTTTGATTAGCACACTTACTAGCGATGCATTATTTGTAGCTAAAATAATAATTGGTAAGTATGCGTGTGCCACTTGAGGAGGATTTGTGTTAATATCCTGTGTACCATGATGACATTCAAATGCATCTGCTATTGATTCCTGAATGAGAAAGTCCCTTAGAATGCTTACACTAAGGCAACCTTCTTCTAAGAATATTAGCTTGGTCATTAGAGAAAGTCTACTCCTACCTTGGAAAAGTATTTAATACATCTTGACCAATCTCCTCTCATACCATGGGTGGATGATCCCATCTTGACCAATTAATCATTGTCATGTACTTCTTGCCTTGCCTTGATTGAATCTTCGTTGTCCCAAGTATAAGACCTACTTACACAGCCATGATATGAATCAACTTGCCTAACCAATCAGGGATTCAAACACACCAATGAAATTAAACTCCATCCTTGAAGAGTATCTGTTATGTGTCATACATTTATGTGCAGTAATGGCCATAAGAGCATCTATACTATCATCTAAGTAGGAATCAACGGTGGTATTCTTTTCAATATTTTGATGTTTATCTAGAGTCTCCTCCAAATTAAAAAATTTAGAATGCTCATTTAGAGATTAGTGATCATTATATTGCAATGACATCATAATTTTCTATGTCAATACGTGTATTCAAGGACTTCATCATTAACATCATACAAGAATGACAATGAAAAAATATCGATTTGTCATTGGCTTGACGGTCACATAATATTTGTCAATATATATGCCCTACAAGCTAATCAATATTATATGTGTTCTTTAATATTCATTGATACATTATATCCATTGTAATTCACGCAGGATGTTTGTAATAAAGCCTGTGAATACATCCAAGGACTAAGTCAATTACAAAAAAATCATAATATGGTAATTACTAATTTTTCGACATGTATTCCAGATATTCATATTTTAAGCATAAAATAGAAGGACAACAAAGTATTTGAGTAGAATAGTAGTACACAATTTTACTGAAATGATATATATTTATGATCTTCTGGCCATTAGTGTGGAGATATTAAGGAAATATATTTCATTAAAAATTATCTCAATTAGCGCATGAATGGTATTGTACATTACATAAATCAGGTTAATGTTGTGAATATATGTAACCTTCAACCAATCCCACGTCCCATGTCTCATATAATATTTATTGATCCAGTATGACTTCACTATAATGCACATGTAATATGGCTGATCATAGCCATTAGTGTGGAAACATTAAGGACAGATAGTGGAAGGTCTTTGGCTAACAATTTTACTAAATTGATCCCGATGAATGTCTGAAAGGTATTATCCCTGAGACACCAAGGACCCCTTATAGATGGAGAACTTTAGTTTGACTATGAACTATGAGTCTCTAATTAGGGGATTCCAAACCATTCCATCTTGGATATAGCAACAAGTATGGGAAGGTGACTATGCGGTCAAGATGAGATTATTTGCACTCAGTACTAGAGGAGACTAACTCGGAGGTGTTCTCTAAGTTAATTAAATCCCTCACTAATTTAGTGAAAATATCTGAGGTGTTCTCTGATGAATTTTCATGAATCTGTATCAACTAAAATGACTCATTAGGGTTTGACAATTTAACATACAATAAGGCATTCAGAAGTTTCATATGAGAGGAATTATACAAACATGGTAACGAATGGTGATAAATGTTCCATCAGAGAGTTCACATGCTCCTTTTATATTGAAGGCCAAGAGATGTAGTTTATCACCCCAAACCTAAGCAACTTAACCAATTGTTTGGATTAAGTCCATCCTTTATGATGTAATCTATATGTTATAAAGTTAACATATTAAAGTATATTTTCTCTATGAAGTTATTAGCTAGACCAAATTGACATAGATGGTAACACATACAAGGTTTTTTGATGTTGGTGGATAAGTTTGGTAACTTTTTTATCTATTCTTTGGAACAGGAACTGTAATGAAGGAATTTTAAGAAACTTTCCCCAAAATAGTACAAATAGGGGGAGCCTCATTTGATACCCATGTGAGTCAATTTGATTGTCCACTATTTCTTCTTCCTTAAGTGTCGCTTTGAGTGCATACTAGATGAAGATAAAATTAGATTTCTAGTAGGAAATTTTGCAAAACAAGAGGAGATCTAGTGATGCAAAGATAGCGTGGATACATTCAAATGAGAGACATCTGAATGGCTTGAATATACTAAATAAAGGAACCAGGAAATCACATATTTCAACCTATAGAAAGGTGTTCTTGATTTTTATATACATTTCTAATTCGATATTCCAGTACACAATCAAGATCAGATAGCGTAGATTGAAACCCCCAAATTCCCAACAGTTAATTTGTGTCACACTTTTTAAGTAGTTCTTAGATCTGAGACACCAAAAACACTGTGTGTGCGTTGTTGTATTTTGACTACGAACAACATATGAATCTATAATCATGAGATTCCAAACCATCCTATTTTTTATTCGACAACTAGTTCAAGAATTTTATGGTGTTGTCAAAATGGTATAGTCCACCCTCCTTATATGAGCAAGTTGATGTAAGGAAGAATTTCTAGATTAACCCCATGCTAGTGTAGTAGAAATATCGAAGGTGTTCATTGATTATTTTTCCAGTACTCAATACTAACTCAAATAACACATTAAATTTTGATGGTTGACCATATCCTAAGTCATTTCAGAGCCTCTCCATATGTTGATATAGTTAATTAATATTGTTGGCCCTTATAGGTTGTTAAGCTTTAAGAATTCTAAGCTATACTAATACATGGATGTAGAGATTCTCACACATAATATTTTTAAATGTTGGTGGAGATACTGGAACAAATAGAAGTCAACTATACCAAATGAAGTAGATTAAATGGAGCTACCTATTTTGTACCTCCAATTTGGACATGTGTATACATCATAAAGGGCCAACCATATAAAATAACAAGACGATATTGATATAGCCAATTCCTAAATCAGTGATTTTAATTGTTCACCATACGGTCAAACCTAGTAGCCTTTTTATATAAGAATGCCATATTGTGAACTAGTTGATTGAGGACATATTGTGTGTGATCACAAACCCTATTAAGGCATCCATTACTTTGAACGTTCATCAAAATAGATATTAAATAATTGCAGTAAAATACCATTAAGGCTTAGTCTTCACTACTAAGAACACTTTGATTCAAATTTAGAATGATATGGCTTCGAGTAATGGTAGTCTTGTAGCATTTTACTATCTTATCTTCAAACAGTCAAATAAATCATAGAATATTCCAAAGTCTAGGGATTCTAAAGGTTCTTCTATAACTTATTGATGACGGCAAAAATGGGTGTAAAATGTTGTGTCGTTGTTATTTACGCCTCAATCAAATAAAAATTGTAATATGTAAACTTACTCAAAATCGTATAGAGATGAGCAAGGTCGTCTCCACAGGGATTGGAACTTAGAGTTGAATACAACTAATGAGTAGGAAGGTCAACAAACACCACTAGGTGTTTGTTGAAATGCCTAAGAGGAAATTTGAGATTTTTATGATTTTTTTTATAAGGAACGATAAAGAATTTTAAAGAAATTTTATCAGAATATAGATGTATATTAGGAAATATATCTTCCTTGAATTTATTTTATTTTTAAAAATATTTTTAATTGGTCGAAAAGAATTTTAAAATATTTTTTTCAAATGTTCTTGTTGAAGTCACGCATATCACATGTTCAACAAAATGCTCGCATGAGTAACAATGCCTATTTTATAAGATTTTTGGTCTAATAAATTAGTTTCCTATCAAGATGAGACCTAGATGAAACAAAATTTGTGACTTACCAGACTATGCCGTCAAGTCTGAGATTGCCGTGGGCTTCAGATCTCCTAGCTCGATGGCGGCGTCTCCCTTGCTTAGCTCACGATGTCTTCTCCCTCTTCCACTCGTATCCCTTCCCAATTTCCCTTCAGGTCAAGGCTCTGTCACCACCATTGACCGAGAGCCCGAGGAGAAACGAGAAGAAGACGGAGGATCTTCCCCTCCGTCAATTTTTTATTTCAAACATTCAATTCAATCCGGCGGCGAAAGATAGTTTTATCGCAACTTAAGTTCTTTTTATAGGTCATGAATGGCTACAGACCTTCCTGACCGATATGGGACTTTAATTGGGTCCAATGGCTACAATTAAATCCTAGCCATGGACCCTTTAACTCCGGTAGACCCCTGCTCCGTCAGCGGCTCCACGTCAGCTTCAGCTGCCTCGTGTTCTCCTCCGATTCGTCCACCATCGCGCCCACGCTGAGCTGTAGACCTGAAAATAAAAGAAAGGGGGAATACTACGAAACAGCATGAACTCGCGTTTTTGTCAGCCAGGCAGCATTAACTTTCTAATGTGGGAGCTGGTGGGACTGGTGTGCTTCGGTGGTGTCTGACCATGAGGGGATAAATGGGCATGGACAGTCAATGACACTACGGCCTGGCTGGTTGATAGTAGCAGGAGGCGAGCTGCCTCAAGCGTGGGGAGGGCAGTGGGTGGACGCAGACAAGGGCAGCGCGATGGCGCGACTGTGGGGCCGATGGTCGTGGGCGGCAATTGTGGGCAGCAGTTCAGGCAACCCGCACACGGGGCAGCGCGGACCGTTGTTGCGAACGGGCAGGGCTGTAAGCAGGTGACAGCCGCCGGCGGGAGAGCATACTAGGGCAGCCGTGGGCGAACACGCGAGTGGGTGGAGGCCGCGAGCAGGTGGCAACCACGGACGAGCAGTCGGGTCACAGACAAGGCAGTGGCAGCAACGGTCGGTCGGGGCTAGTGATTCCCTATCGGTGCACAAGGTGAGAGGTATGGGGGCTAACGGCGTTGGCAACAGCTTTGACAGATGTGAACTTGGTGGTGGCACATCATCCGACAATCGTCTTCCTCGTGAATACTCTTGGAAATGAAAGGATAATTCTCCATTGCTAAGAAGAAGAGAGGGAACTCCAAAAATAAAGAAATGCGTCTTGAACTCAAATTTTTTATGAATGGAATTCCAAGAGACACTAAGGGCATCACCTTCTTTATAAAAGTTAGGGAAGGTTGCCGTAATTGCCAAATTAGGGGGAAATGCCCAAAATGGCAAGGACATCCTAAAACATCCTAAAACACATCAAACATGGGGGGGGGGTCAAGAACATGGAGGCCCTCTATAAATTCATAAGAACACGCTCACATAAAAGAAAAACAAACCATTCGGGGACCCGCTGTCAAGCTTGATACTTGAAGCCTGGGTTCTTCGCGTCAACTCGGGCTGCATGACGCATCTGTTCACGGAATTGGGCTTGGGCTTGAGGATAGTCCCCCATCATGTTGTTTCTTTTCCTTCATAACGTCCTCTTAAAATAATTACTCTGATTAGGGGAACACTTTTTGACATAATCTGGTAAAATGGGAGTATAATTGACTAAATCATCGGGTTTTCATATTTACTGTATGTTGTCCACACTTGCAGTTATTCAAACTTCATGTCTTAAACCATGAATCTTGTTGATTAACTTCTCCCTCACCTTTTGGATTCATTGCGTAGTGATATTTCTTTATGCGTGGTTATAACCCAAAAATCTCCCATGCCATTGAGGCATTTCTGCATCCCTTAGAAGAGTGTTCTTAACCTCAGTGATCCTTCCTTCACTTCGAGAACAGGATCCCATTATTGCTTACCTTACCTTACAACTTCTTTGACATGTCCAAAGTCAAAAATATTTTCCTAATCCTGGTTCAACCTATGTGTTCAATTTCAAATGGATCATTCAGCTATGCCCATTTTACACTCCAAAATATTCGTTGAAAAAATTGATTTCAGTCAACTATATCAATACCCTTAATTTCATGAAATTTTTTTTTTGATATTTAAAGAAACATTTTATCAAATGATTAAACTTATTCAGTGAGAATGTTATGCACCATAAACTACAACCAAGTGAACTATTAAAGTTTTTAGTACTCAATAACTAATTATTGTACCATAAATAATAAAATCCTTAATCGTAAAGGATTGTTGACTTATAAATCCTAATATTGAATTCATATGACCCAAAATTAATATCAATTTAATGATGTGATCAATTAATTTAGATATCAGTATGGGGTTAATCATCCAGAGCCTAGTAACGGAGTACAAGATTTCTACGTCACCAAATCATTAAATTTTTATCAGATCTCATATAAGATTCTAAGAGATAAACAAATATACATATGATTTTCCATAAAAATAAATCAATTGTGGAGATCATTGAACACATTTTCAGAACACCATGAGACGAGACCATTTATCTTATATCTAGCCTTTTAAGACAAGAAAGATCATCTCTGTTTTGGAAATAAAAAGCAATATACATTAATAGTTTCAGTCTTTTAATCAAAACACATTAAAACTCAATTTTTGTCTAATCAAATTATATATCTATTTATGACAATTAAGAAATTCTATCACGAATCAGGGATCAAACAACTTAATAAACAATACTAGAGATTTTTCAAACCTGAATATCAGAATTTGTATATTTAAATAAACTAACTATGTTGAAATTTTCACAAATTCAAAAGCATAAAATATTAAGCATTCACCTCATTTACCTTCATCCCAACCTCCATAAAATTCTTTTATCCAAACAACCTCTTAGAGATTTTGCTATTTCAGCCTGAATAATTAGATCATTGAGGATTTAAGGCCAAATGTTTTCACTTGTTAACCTTTTATGTGCTGGAAGAAAGGTATTTATACCTCATAATTACCTAAAAGGGATTTTAATATCTATATTAGACATTTCAATTTATGATTATTTCAAAAACAGAAGGACTATCAAAACAATAACCTATTCATCAATGAGATATATGATTATTATTATTGTCCTATTTGTGTAAAGGATTGCTTTGTTAAGTAGATGATTAAAATTCAACATATAATTTCTTAAAACTCTTACCCATGAATGCACACTTGTTTTTGTGATTCTTATTTCTGGAGGAGCATAAGGGTGTCTCATCTCCCTAAACTCTAAAGTATGCAATTAGAAGTCTCACTTGAATAGGCTGCATTGATAATCTTTCAGAGAGTCCAAAAATAATTTTGATACAATATAAGGATCGTTTTATAAAATGAGAAATAGATAGTTAGAGGGTGAAAATGATATCTTGCTCTCAAAAAAATTCCCCTGATTTTCTTTTTCAATAACCAGATATCAAGCCCTGATTGCAAAAAAATGTGATATTTCAATGTCATCTCTATCTGGATCACTCATGATTGGGCTGATATCCATCTAATGGATCCCAAATACCTGAATATATTTTATTAAAAACTGAAACCTTTGTATACATTAATGTATCTTTTTCTGGTCCTCTCACCTCAAGTGTCTTTTGAACTCAAAATAATGCGAATTCATAGCCAAGGCACATAATTTTTTATCTATAACTTCTCTCCTGGAGCTACACGTATAAAAACTTCAAAATAAATTTTTGATTCCCCTATTCATTGGAAAATATTCCAATGAGGATAATCATATTTTTAGTAATAAAGTCACTACACTATTGAAAGAATTTCAATCAATCTGATTCATCAGACTGAAGCGTGTGGTATCACCATATTAAACCCAAAAGTTTAGCTTATTTAGATACAACTTTTTTCAAACATTTTTGATAGTAAAGTATACTGTATACTCTAGAAATCAAATGAATATAAAAAGTAAACAATCATGTAAAAAAACGAGAATCTACCCATGTTTAATATTTATATATTTTTATTTAGCGTTTATATGTTTTATGGACTATCCATGTTGTAGTTTGTAGAAGGGTAGTATTTAAAATGGTTCATTTCATGGTTTTGAGCGTCATTCTTCACTATATATATATTAATTAGATGGACCAATATTAATTTTTCATTATAAATATTCGTCTTCAATTCATGTGAAGGAGTTTATAACATGGGGAATAAGTATGTGTATTTGTACAACTAAAAAAATTTATACCATCATTATTTTTTATATTTCTTGACTTACTTAAACCATGCAAAGTAATTTTTTTTTTCAAATTGGGTAAAGTATAAAACCCTTGACTGACAAGTTACTAACAATAGTGACGTGTATCAAAATTTACATGATGTAGTGGCAGATTACTAAATAAACATTTAAATCGACCAAATACGAGCATAAATTCTGTATAATTATAATGTTTCAGGAATACCAGTCCTTTCAAAGCCTAAATGCTGTATAATTATAAATACTCCTTTCAAAGTACAAGAGACATATTAAGTTTTTTTAATTGAAAGCCTATTGGAGACGCAAATAAACAAATATTATTGGCGAGAAAATTTTAAAATGTTCTGCTACACTAAATACAAAAATGGTATTCCTTTGATTTTCATTTCCGCATCCAAAGTGACAGCTGAGCATCAAGCTTATGTGAAATGTCCACAGTTGAAGACTCTAATGGAATCAAAACAGTCAAACTTTAAGACGGATATGAATAAGAAACATTACATCTGTTTGGCAGGATTTCGCCATCTCCAAGACTGGTCAACGCCTAAAATGATAGAAAAATGCATTGGACTTTGATGTGGGTCAAGTTTTCCACTGTGCTTGAATTACATGGAAGGGAATGGATCTAACTTCGTTGTCCTTTTTCATGTGGCCCCATATGAAGAAAAAAAGACCAGCTACTCACATTACCTCTCGCACCGACACCTCCCATTCATACTTATTCCCCAAAATAACCCTCTTTGGGACAACTTCCAAGTTCCCCTAACTTGTCTGCATCTTACCATCCTCCACAATTTACCAATATTTTATTTTTGACACCCTATTTCTACTCGTTTTTGCTCATAAACTAATATTTCTTATTTTTCCAGTTCTTTGCATTTGTCAGATGCCAGCTGTGATATAAAGCTAAAGTCAACGATAATATTTTGATTACCTTTCGTAATAATTGTCAATTACAGAATTCGAGAGGTTGGGAAATCAAACATCAACCGACCACCGACAGGAGGCTATTTTTTGTAATTTACAGAAATGGCCCACATTGTAGAGTCTGAGAGAAGTCTCATTAATGGCGGTTGCCGATGAACAATCATGACCAGAACAAATTTCGTACCAAAAAATTAATAGATTTCTACTAATATATTGCAATTATCTTCAGTTTTTTTCTCATACTTCTGCTGGAATTTTGAAAATTTTAACCTTTGAGGTTTTGAGGTGAGTAAAGAAACAAGTTCTTGTTCCCCTCGTTTTCTTCCCCGCCGTCGACATGATCATTTTCTTCAGAAATATTATATTCCGTGGAAAAACATAATTAGGAATGATGAACAATGAGAACAGATAAACATATTTAAAATCTCATTTTGCAGTCGTCTTTTTGTGGAAAAGTTTAAGGAAAGCTGGAGAGAATAACGAAAGAGATCAGACCCATTGGTATACTACTTTTCTGTCTGTCCCTTTATATATTTTTCTATTCGTAACATGTCTTTATATGATAATTTGAATCATTTGTATTTCATATGTGCTGGAAGTTTGAGTCTTCTTCAGCGCCAGCAGATGATCAGTTTCTTTAGAAATATTGAATCCGGGTCAAGGATTAAATTAAACTTGAGAGAACGACGAATGGGATCAGACCCACTAACAAACTACTTATCTATCTGTCTATCTTTATACATCGATCTTATGATAACATGTATTTATATGATAGTTTAGATCATGTTTATTTCGTCCGATAAAGAAGTTTAGGTGAGTATTCGGCTACGGTAGATGATCAGTACCTTTATAAAAATCAAATCCGGGTAAAATATTAAATAATACTTGATAAAACAACGTAAGGAGATCAGACCCAATCTCTAACTACTCATCTTTCTCTCTATCTATCTATGTTTATCCATCTATCTATTTATCGATCTATTTATTCGATGTTACAATAAGATAAAATTACGCCATATGCATTTCACCAGTTCAGGAAATTGGACTCTCAATACGCGTCTTATACGGCGCCGGCAGATGATCAGTATCCTTTTAAATATCAAATCCGGGTAGAAAAATTAAATTCAACCTCATAGAACAACGTAAGGAGATCAGGCCCAATCGCTAATTACTCGTCTATCTTTACAAGATATATCTACATCATATGTATCGCACTGGTGCAGGAATTGAACTCTTAATTCACATCTCATTCGCCGCCCCCAGATGATCTGTTTCCTTGGAAAGATCTAACCCGCGCAAAAGATTAAATAAAACTTGATAGGCCAACGTAAGGAACTCAGACCCAATCACTCACTCATTTATTTTTCCTCCGATAACATGTTATTACAAGATATATAAACATCATTCGTATCGCACTTGTGCAGGAATTAAGCTCTTAATCCGCGTCTTATTCGCCGCCCCCAGATGATCTGTTTCCTTAGAAAGATCTAACCCGCGCAAAAGATTAAATAAAAATTGATAGGCCAACCTAAGGAACTCAGACCCAATCACTAGTTCATTTATCTTTCGATTGATAACAAGTTATTGCAAGAGATATCAACATCATACGTATCGCACTTGTGCAGGAATTGAGCTCTTAATCCGCGTCTTATTCGCTCCCGGCAGATGATCAGTTTCCTTAGAAAGATCAAATCCGGGAAAAAAAAAAGATTAAAGAAAAATCTATAGGCCAGCGTAAGGCCATCAGACCGAATCTCTAGCTGTTCTTCCCGTCGTCCTCTCCGGCGTCGAGATACGCTTTTTTCCTGCGATCGTTAGCTCGAGATACGCCGAAAACAGCGAGAAAACAGACAGCGTAGATAAAATGAGCTCTCCAGCTCGTCTTCGGCGCTTCCCCGGCAACAGCACGGTGCAAAACAGCGACATAGTAGTGCAATCCAACGGCCGCCGTCACCGCCAGCTGCGGCAGCAGAAGACTCGCCATCTGCAACACGATAAGCGCCACGTAGGCCGCGGCCTGGGCCAGCTGGACCGCCACGTATGCCCTAGGAGCGGCTGCGTAGAGCAAGCGCAGCGGCTCGAGCCCGGTGACCACCGACGCGAGGAAGAGAACGGCGAAGTAGATGGCCGCGTAAGCCTGCCCGAAGAGAACGATTCTCTGGAGAGAGAGATGGCGTCTGGCGTGGCGGAGAAGAACGAGGAAGAGGAGAAGAGGGAGGAGGAAGAAGATAGCGGAGAGAGCTGGCCCGGCGTAGCGACGTCCGACGAAGGGTTTTATGCTGCCGCTGAGCTCCTTTCTCGCTTTGGAGAAGATCTTCTCCAAGTCCGGGAGAAGGGTATCGTGGAATTTGTAAGGCAGGTCTCGGAACTCGGAGATGAGATCTGACCCTTCTTCTTCTACCTCTTCGAGGTCTTCTACTGCCCAAACGGGGCCCCGTATCTTCTTCGGCTTGTCGGCGAGGAGCTTCTTCTCCTTCTTAACGGCGGGAGTTGTCTGGTTTTTGGTGATGGAAGTTGCGAGCTTTGTCTGGTTTTTGGCACTGGAAGTTGCGAGCTTTGTCTGGTTTTTGATATCGGTGGTGGGTATCTTCGTCTGGTTCTTACCTTGGTCTGCGAGGGGCTTCTTCTCCTTCTTAACGGCGGGAGTTGTCTGGTTTTTGGCGCTGGAAGTTGCGAGCTTTGTCTGGTTTTTGATGTCGTTGTTGAGGATCTTCGTCTGGTTCTTGGATGTGTCTGAGAGGAGCTTCTTCTCCTTCTTAACGGTGGGAATTGTCTGATTTTTGCCGCTGGAAGTTGCGAGCTTTGTCTGGTTTTTGCTGGCGATGTTGGGTATTTTCGTCTGGTTCTTGAGGGGGCTGGAGATCTTGGTCTGGTTCTTGACTGCCTGCGTCTCTGTGGAGAGGATCTGCCGAGTAGTGGCGCTGCCTGTGAAGCAGAAAAAGAAGAAAGAAAGGAGAACGAGAGTCAGGAATCGATCCATTTGGGCGAGAGAGAGAGAAGAGAAGAGACGAGACGAGAATAGAAGAGAGGGATGGGGGGAGTGAGATGTTTACTGTTTTAAATTGGGAAGAGAGAGAAAGAAGAGAACAGAGAGATGGGGGAAGTGAGATGTTTAATGTTGTAAATTGGGAAGAAAGAGAGAGAGAAGAGAAGAGAGGAGAGAGATGGGGGAAGTGAGGTGTTTAATGTTTTACATTGGGAAGAGAGAGAGATAGAAGAGAAGAGAAGAGAAGACAGAGATGAGGGGAGTGAAAGGTTTAATGTTTTAATATTGGGGAGAAAGAGAGAGAGAGAGAGAGAGAGAGAGAGAGAGAGAGAGGGGAAGAGAAGCCAGATGAGGGGAGTGAAAGGTTTAATGTTTTAATATTGGGGAGAAAGAGAGAGAGAGAGAGAGGGGAAGAGAAGCCAGATGAGGGGAGTGAAAGGTTTAATGTTTTAATATTGGGGAGAAAGATAGAGAGAGAGAGAGAGAGAGAGATAGAAGGGAAGAGGAGACAGATGAGGGGAGTGAACGTTTCAATGTTTTAACTTGGGAATAGAGAAAGAAGAGAAGAGAGAGATGAGGGGAGTGAAAGGTTTAATGTTTAAATTTGATTGAGAGAGAGAGAGAGAAGAGAAGAGAAGAGAAGAGAAGAAAAGAGAGAGATGGGGGGACTGAGAGGCTGAATGTTTTAAATTGGGAAGCGAGAGAGAGAGAGGGAAGGGACGGCATTGAGATCGCCGATCCGTGACTTGGGGGGAGCAAATACGAGGCCGGGAAAGTAGCTTAACTTTTGGAGAACTTAAGAGAAACAGTAAATGCTGTGAACAAACATCTTTGGACGAGAGAGAGAAAGATAGAGGAGAGAGAGAGAGAGAGAGAGAGAGAGAGAGAGAGAGAGAGAGGAGACAAGTGTAAAATTGAGAGAGGAAGAGGTAGTCACAGACGGAGGTCAAAGAGAGGAAGAAAGGAAATGGTGGAGAAAGAGTTGGAGGGGGATGTGATGGGTCACGAGGTGAATTGCGACAAAGTGAGAGCAGTAGGCAGGTCAGCTGTCGAGTGACCTTTTTTCTCTACAAGTTAGCTATGGCAGGGAAAATTGAGTCATCAGAAATTGTATTATTTATATAGGAATTCCACTCTTTTAATTTTCTCCAAAAGTAATTTCTAACTAACAATGTTTTGCTTTCAATGTAGCATGGCATCTCTAAATTATGAACCAAATTATGCTTCTACTATAAAATTAGTTGATCACTCTGAAATGTCATTGTATTTAGGATGTTGCAAATGATGATGATTTCCAATTGTCATTGTCATCTACATTTTTTTCTTATTGTCATCTGGGGATGCACAAATAGGAGGCAGGGAAGATGACAAGCTCGTCCTTATCTCTGGAACAGTTGAATGTAACAGGCTTGGACAAACATGATGATGGTGATGTCATTAACACTTAAAAAACTGGACAATGATGAGATATCAAAGACTAGAAATTGAAATTAAAAATAAACTATTTTTGATCCACGAGTATCAAGCATGTATCCATTGTTCCATCTTTATATTTATCTCTTTGATATTATACATTTAATCTAATATATCTCTGCCAGTATATCTCCTTTATCTCTATATCCTATCTATGCATCTATCTTTCTATCATCCTCTCTCCCTATCCATCTATTTATGTATCATTCAATCTACTATCTTACCTCATCAGACCCTTTCACATCCACCTTAGTTGTAGGATTTATCAAAGGGAAGCAATTATTATATGATGGTCATTGTGAAGTTGGTAACTCATTAATAGTTAAGGAATATCCATTTTTGTTCAAAAAATAAATTATGTTCTTAATTACGATACAAATATAATATTAATCTTCTAATGATAAATGATCTTACATGTGAAGCTTGAGATTCAGTGTCTTCCACGATCATCATCACAACCTTTTTAATATTTCCTTGCATCAAGTTTATCTTGCCCTATTCTCAACATGCATCTACTTTGTTAGAAACTGAAATATATATATGATTAGTATAATCACAATGATACTACACATATTTCCTCCTCTGTAACCTTTTTGTTCCAAACAGAAAAGTATCCGCTTAGGATAATTTGTGACAACAACTGTAAGATGCTTTATCTTTTTATCCTTCTTAAAGGCACAAGACACCTTTGTCTCTCATTTACATATACCAATCAAGGGTTCTTGTGTTTTTCTTCTGATGATTTCTCTAAAAAATATTAATCATGTTAAGTAGCGTAGATGGTGTGACCTGAATATTGTTGACGTTAAGATTAATAGTCAATCATGAATATGCTATTGAAAGACAATGTATGTACTTATATCAATGGATAAATATTCTCCTTGTATATGACATCTGCTAGTTCATTGAATCATCTTTAGCACATTATCTTTTACTGAATATTTCTCAACCATTTGAACTTTGAATTGACTTGTCGATATAGCACATCTCTAAGCTCAACCCTATGCCTCCAATGACTTCGTCCTAGGATGTCTCATGGCCTTTGGTTGTATGTCTGCTTACTACCATAATAGCACATTTTTTCAATGAGGATGACATGGTAAGCAGATAAAGATAGAATATCAAATAGTGGTGTTACTATTAGCTATATATGTATTTTTTTATGATTACTGAGATGGAAGAATATCATAAGTGTTGAGAGAATAATTAAATATAGTTTTATAAGATGGATAAGGATTTATAATGATACTACAAAAGGTGTTATATAACCTTAAATATGATATAAAAGAAAAAATAGAGAGGAGAAGAAATTATATTGAAAGAGATAATAAAAAGAAACTTAAGTTATAATTATAGAATTAAGGAAGAGAACGTGGATTATCTGAATAAATTGACATTTATTTATGTAGTATAATATAAAATTGGAGAGAAAATAATGAAAAACTCTCATAATTTCAGAGTAACATAACGTTTTTGACAAAGTGTCTCATTGAAATTATCATATCAAAGTTGAATTAAACTGCTAATGTTGAACATTTAAATCTAATCTATCAAGAGATGTTCAGAAACTCACAGGTTTTCCTGATCACCGTCCCCTAACTTTGGTGTGTAACTTCTACTCTCACCATCCATGCTGGTTTGACTCTGAAGCCTCTGGAGTCTCGCATGATATTCCCTGAACTATTCAAACAGGTTGAGATTTGTCACGACCCTCCTCCAGCTCTCCAATTCAGAAAGTGGAAGATGATTAAATAGGATGAGACCCCTGCCCATCCAATATTCTTACTGTTGGGTTGTGGAACCTTCTTAACAGATTGGTGCACTCTTCCTTACATCAAATTCTCCTATCATCAGCCACTGTACTCACCAGCATTTACTTCCAAATCATACATGTTGATCACGTAGGCCGAGTCATGAAGATCAACCACAGCCAACCAATCACTATCGAGAAAAATATGGCAAATAAAAACATTAGTGCATTTAATCTCACCATCTAATCTTCCTTGAGAAGATTTTACAGCTGAGATTACAAAACTGATTTTTAACTCAACCCATTATGAAGTGGGCTTCGGACTGCTGTGGTTCAAGGCTTGATAGTTCTCTATGACTCATTATTTTAGACTGGTGCCCACTGGGCCATTTTCATATATTATCCTCCTTTAGTCTGGCACACAGTTTAATGCCCTACCATAAAAAATAAAATTCAAAAACCCGTAATAAATCTCAAACTCAAGTATATTTTCCCCATAGAGGCATGCTCCACACTTTCTCAAAGGGCTCTCTTGGGAGCCTGTTGGACCTAGTGGCTGTGTACTCTGTGATGACTCTCTACATTATGCACCTTTTTAATTGTCAATTTTTACTGGATTTGTCTGTCTACGTGCTATCATGGCTGATGATTTGTGTGTTGTGCTCCCATATTCCAGTTTTGGGTTCTCTTGACCTTCATCCTTCTACAACTGCTGACGTGCTTCAGGCACCTCTGTTCTTATGCTTCCACCCTTTAATTTTATTATTTTTTTCTGAAATTCAAAACTACTAAGAAAGGAAGTAATTTAGTATCTTAAAAGGTATCAGCATTTCAGGCTAAGTTGACACTTTCAAGGGCAATCTTGTGGGGAAAGGATTAACAAAAACAAATATTTGACAACGAAAAAAAATCTCACCGACTGCCATAATAAATTCAATCATATGTTTTCCATTCCACATCACCAAAACATGATTATAAAACCTATTAAATTGATGTCAAGACTGCCTTCCTTAATGGAAACCTTTAGGTGTGAGTGCATATCATACAACTTAAATTTCATACATCCGAGGTGTCCATGTTTCAAGCATATATATATGGATTTAAAGAATTATCCCACACATTAGAATTTCATATTTGACAAGGTGATCAAATATCATGACTTGACTAATAATAAATATGAACTATATGTCCAATAAGGACCAGTGAGAACACAATTACTCTCATAATTATTTGGTATCTATATACATATTGATGACAACACTTTACCCATTGGAAATGATGTGCCAACTTTTTCATCGATAAAGAAATGGCTGTCAATAACATCTCTAATATTACTTTTGAGAACCTACTTACATATTAGCGATCAGAATCTATATAACAGATTAAGGAACTTTTTGTATTTTCTCAATCCGTATGCTTCAAAACCATACACTAAAGGTTTTGGATGGAGAATTCCTAGACATGCCACATACTGATATCACCTGAAGTGAATATCTATAAGGATCATACACATGATACTCATAAGAGAAAGAAAATGTGAAAACAATCAGTTTTGCCACGGTACTTGGGTTCATATATATGCTTTAATATATACAAGACCTGATAGGGCATGCGCTCTAAAAGGTTTTTAGATGACTCCTAGACGTAGTAGAACACTAGAAGAATCTGAGCTGTATTCTTGAATTCTCGAGGATAACAACATATCTCTAGTAAATGTATTTTAAGAATTTTAGTTTTTTAATCAGATTCAGAAGATACAAAGTATACAAATGATTCATGTTTATACTATCTAGGACTAATCCTACTCAAAAAGGTTCAAAGTAAATTAATTGCGAACTCGACAAAGGAAGTTGAGTACTCCATTACAGCTGATGTCACTAAATAGAAAATCTGGTTGAATAAGTTCATTAATATTCACAAAGTTCCACTATTATGTAATGCCATTTTTTTAAAGCACAAGCAAAAGGGTCATGGTCTCTTCAATAGCTAAAACAATCATGAGGTGATTTCTCTTGGGTAGGGAGATAATTGGTATAGGAGATATAATGATGGAAAGAGTTCCTTCTGAAAACTCTACTGCATATACATAGACAATGCCATAAACTCAGTATATTTATAGCATCATTACAAATTGATTGGTTTTTATATAATATATGGCCTACAAGTTAAACTTTCATTCCATGTCGTATTGCTCACTCAAAACTAAACATGTTCATTATTCTGTGTTTGATATTGTATTTCCTTTTATCTAATCAAACTTCTGTGTCTCATTTAGTCTCATGGAAATACATATTTTTTAATATTAGTTTCATGTGTTGTTTATGATGAGTCCTTGAATATATTCCATTTCAAACTGAATTACAATGAGATCATAATCAAATGATCACCGTCTTTTAAACATGTATTGATAATTCCTCTATATATGATACTTGATATGGACATCAAAATATCATAATAAAATAGCACTATCAAATCCTACATATAAGATAAGTATGGCTGATCATGTGATCAACTTTGAAGGCAAACTCATGATACATGGTGCTCGTTATGGAAAGACATCACCAAATTCATTTTTACAAATTCTTGAATGCTATTATATGTAAATATCAATGATTTTTAATTCATGTCACACTTATGTAAGTGGTGCTAAGACCCGACGCACAAAAGACACCTTCTGGAGTGACAGTTATATATTGACTACAACTCAAATCTTTTATCCAGAGATCCAAATTGATCTTATCTCAGATACAATAATAAATATAAGAAAGTAATTTTGTGGTCTAGATTGGATCTTCCACCCTTGGTTTAAGAGGAGATTGACTTAACATTGACATTTAATTCCTTAACTATGTATATGAAATATCACAGATAGTGTTCTCCAATTACATAGGGACTTTGAATGAATAGTACATTGATGGATGTACTCACATTTTAAGGATTTCTTTGAAAAGTACCCATAGGGCAAAGATAAGGGGCACTACATTTCAGGTGCCCATGTAAACCAAGCATCAGTGCCCCACCCAATTTATTCTCTTCCTCTCTCAAAATATGATGAATTCCTGGTGAGAAAATCAAAAATTTTCACAAGAGGTGCTGATTAGAAAAAAGAAAAGATCTGACATTCCAAATATCTTAAGGATACATCTGGAGGCCAAACACATGAAACGATAAAATAAACTTGTCAAAGGAATATCATATTGCAGAGTATGCTCCTTCTAGGCAATGTGTTCACCCTAATATTTTAGTTTTACTCCATTGTCATTTAATCTTTCAACTAAAAGTTACTAATGTTCATAATTCAAGCCTAAATACCCCACCATTATGGATATGTTATGCTTATAACAAAGTTCAACGATATAAGCATTGATTAGTGAACTATCATGATATCATGATATGGTGCTGAATTAGCATTAAACATGTATTCTAAATATCCATCACCATAGGATATGCCAAGAGGACCTCTAAAAATGTGTATATAAGAATGATATCAAGATCCACTAACATGATGAGTTGTGGTCCATAATGTAGCCAAAATTAAATAATCTATATGATGGATATGATTCAATAATTGAGTACGCAAATATGTAATGATTGGATTTTTGGAGTGATTAGGTAGACTGGTAGCATACCTGAGGGTTCACTTATGAAGTCAAATTCGGCGAGTTAGTTTTCCATTGATAGTTGATTTAATTGATAAAAATTCTTAAAACTTGACTCTAAAAATGTTTATTTGGTGAATAGCAATGGTCATCTCTGTGATGAATGATGATTAGGGAAATCAATAAATTTTAAAAATATTTATTAAGGGATGATAAGAGATACTTTATAAGATGCGATGAGAAGCGATGGAAATATATGGGGCACGCAAGCCAATCACAGATCTCATATCTTGTTACATGTTTATTAGTACGATATACTCATTATAGCACTCATGTGATGTTTATAATTTCATCCATGAATACATGATTTGACTTAATAAATTATGATGACATCATTATTAAGCAATCATTAGTCTTCAAGCATATGTTAAAAGTTTTCTTTATAGAAGGATACTCAAGAAGGACCTCAAAGTATCCAAATAGAATAATACTATCTACTCCCACTCATATCATGATTATAGCTAGCTTCATAGCCATGTGTAGCCACACTAAACATAGACAGTGAACAATCTTTAGCAGAAAGAGTTCAAAATTGATCCATACAAATCCATCAATGATAGTATACAAAACTACCAATCAGGTTGATATGCGTCACGGTTGTGTAAGTGGTCCTTCAACCTAAAACACCAAAGAGATGGACATCCGTACTTTGATTATGACTAGTGACTTCCTATTTGCGGAATTCTGAACTGAATTAGCTTTGGTGCACTAAGAAGCATGTGAAATTAGTGGTCGAGATGGCATTGTGCCCTTTCATTTGTTAGATGAGATAGCTCAAGGAAGATAATGCGATGAAGTTTTTCACCAAATATCCTACATAAATTACAGTCTTATTTTAGCAACAACAACACATGTTTCAGATATTAAAAAATAATCAATGTTTTTTACCAACCTTTAAATGATTAAATATACTTTTGGAGCGATATTCAGATTTGTGTGGATTTAATGGACTTTTTAAGGATTATTTGAACATCATATTCTTAAAGAAATTATATTTATGATTTGGAATGTGTTTTTATGAATTTTTTGCCTTATGGACATGAATTTTCTAAATCAAAATATGTATTTATTATCATTTTATGACTTATTATGATTTTTATAATGAATAATTAATACTTTTTAGCGTTGAATAAGTGGTCTTCACATGTCGCCATTCAATTCATTGAATGGTGGCCAATCACAAGTGCATGCAATGATTAGCTGCACTAATCATTACAAACAGGCACAGTTATGGCATCACAAATCCCAATGTGTTAATCCGCCAATCTTTATCTTACACTCTCCTTATTTTTATTGCGCCGGGTGACCTGGATCAAAAATATATATGCAATTTAAATTTTAAAAATTCTGACATGGTAATCAAGAGATAAAGGAATACAAAATTGGAAAAAATAAGTCAACAGTTGTAGCAGTACATGTTATGCACATGTGTACTCCTTTAATTGGTTGAAAAGAAAAAAACTGATGCAGCACTTGGAAATGCATGCATGTCAAGTAATGATGAGGGAATATTCTCCCTTTTTAATGTAAATGGCACAAGTCAGCATGTCATTCATGAGAAAAATATGGAAAAAGATGAATCTCGTGATGTAGTGTGCGAGGAAGTAATGCCTTGTCTTTTGTCTTTTCCTTTGTGTAGGTACACATCGCATTCTCGGAGCATGTTGTCGTAGGAAACAAGGTAATCATGAAAATCATCAACTATTTGACGATTGGACTGCATAACCAAACATGGAAAAAAAGAAGTATCAGCGCTGATGAAGACAGAGAAAAATGGACCACTAGCTTTGTTTCAACTTCAAAGTGCAATATTTAACGATCTATAGGTCTCATTGAGCCAAAATTTTCAGGGATGCTTCATCTTTGCCCCATCTTTGGCTCATACCCTCTGACCTATAAATTGAGGTGTGGATGACTGTCAAAATCATCCTTAAACTTGCTTCCTACTCATGTGAATCGATTCAAAGATATCGAGTTTTTTGAGATCCATCAACTGTATTCTTAGTGTCCTAGGTGTGTGGGGTGAAACAATAGAGAAGAGGAGGAGCTTACTTGCACTCGCAAGTTGTCATGATCTTGGCAGAACCTAAGGATCTATGGTATGCATCTTTTTCTCACATTATTCTTTCTTGAAATCATCGGTAGCTTAAATCAATCTTACTACCACATTGACATCACATCACCTCCATATGTTCTCCAAATCATGTCATACCACCTTCACTTCATCATCTTATTTTTACCTTTCTCATAAATTACTGTATTTGAGTTTTTCTCTTACAACATTCTCGTCACTCTTCAGCTCATCGTAATTCTCACATTCACTTGACCTTCTCAAACCCGAATTATCGCTTTCTACTAACTGCTCTCCCCAACTTAATATCATTATCTCACCTTGTATTTGCTAATCATTTGATTTAATATTTAATATGTCTCTCATCTCTTCTCAGTAATCAATACATTAAGAATATTAAACCCTTAATCACCGTTTAGTATGGAGATGATCCATACTCATCAATGGCAAAGACTACTAAGTGAGTACATGTTAATATTTTTATTGAATAATATCAAAAATACCAACGACAAGTATAAACTCTAACTTTGAGATTATCAGCCAAGGCAATGGAATATCAAAGAAGAGTTTTCGGATGATTTACAAATACTTTAGTACTAACTTGGATGAATGATTAGTGATTGACAGTTGACCATAACTTATGTCGTTTGAGTGTCAAATGAATGAAGGACTGTACATACGTGGTAACATATCACAGAAAAGTTCCATGAGTGAATCGGTATACTCCTTTGTATCTTCTACACCATAGTGTGTAGTGAGGCCCCCACTTGCTAGAAACTTTATCTATCGATTGGGCTAGCTCAATATGCAATTAATTAGTATATATGATTATATATTAAATATATATGAAAGTTTTATAAAGGTTATTGGGGTATTAGAGTAGTTAACTATCTTTTTACATGGGCTTAGTTGGTCACACTTAGATAGTCTTTAGGACGTCAAAAAATATACTTAATAAACAAAGATATACTTAGTAGGGATTTTTATGAAACTTCTAAATTATTATAAACAAAATAAAGTCCCTAAAAGAAATTTACCCAGGAAAGAATTTGTCATGGCCCCCACTTGTTCTACCTTCTACCCTTTGTTCATCTCCACTCCTATTCAATCAAAATATCGCAACGACAATAGTGGAGTGTGAATGGGGCTCGACCAGGTGAATGAGGATATTTGAAATGTCTAGGATGATGTGGATACATCTAGAGGCTACATCTCACTCAACGAATCAAGAAATCATAGATCCAATCTATGAACAGTTGATTTAATCAAAAGGTTTTGAAAATCACTGTGACTCTATTCAAAGTCTTCCAATACAGAAATGTCTTTAGTTTGATCTAAATCAAGGCCATAAAATCTAACAATTTAATCATATTTCCTTATGCTTCTCTTTTTCTCCCATATTTCCTTACCTTGTTCAAGTTTCATCACATTGTCTTACCTGATATATCTTCTATTATATCAAGCACTTAAAATCCCATCTTGACTGCTCAAATACTATCATGGACTTGTTGCTACATCTAAGATAATATTTTTGTAATCCTAGTTCATAGCTAAAATTCATTTGTATGTCCACAATATGTCTTTGACATATTAGGGGTAACAACCACTTACACAAACATGGCTAGAACTAACGTAGTGGACAGGTATAAAATCATCAATGGCTTCTTTAAAATCAATTCAATGAACATTTTCCTTAAAGATCAGCCACTTTTCTCCATATCATATACAAACTGACGATACGCAATCAAACATACTCATCTCAGGAATTGGGGAAGAGAGTGATATTCCATTCAGATATTTCTATTTTCATCTAGAGTATCATATGAATAGGACTATTTAAAATATGTATCTAAAGATAAGTGATCATTCTATTATTATATTATCATAATTCGCCACTTGAAAGAAAACACTTACAATCACATTTATATTCATTTCATTTATTTTTTATAAATATTATATCCTGTTTTATATCCAAACCCTTTTAAATCAGTCATTCTGTTGCTTTTCATTCTATCTGAAATTATTCTGAATAATCCCTCAAATGTCTCAAAGTGATATACAGATGTTATAAATTACTTGTTTAGCTATAATGATAGTCTCCACGGTCATAAATAAGAGAAAAAATAAAATGTGTGTAAATAAACATGAGAAAATTTGTTGATAACAATTCATATGACAGGTGATATTTATAATCATTCCAACTTGACATGCAAAAAGTGACCCAGAAATTTAAGAAGACTAGGGAAATTTGTTAAACGAACTGAGATTTCCAAATATTTCTCACTGAAGCAAACTCAATGTTTGGTTCATCTATCTCCGACGGTAGAAAATATTCAAGAATTTTTTTGTAAAAGTAAATAAAAAGACATGTATTTTCAATAATTAAAAATAAATAAATTATAGAAAAATATGAAACATGATCTGAAGAATAACATAAATAAAAAGACGGATGATTAGGAAGAGTATAAGCCTCTAAGATACCGAACAAGACAAGAATCATGATAATAAAGTGATGATGATCATGTGGATACTCGCATTGATGTTGATGATGAAGTTCTAGGTAATGAAAAATATGACACTGATGATTATTACTAGGAGACAATATTGAGATAAAAAATATGACACTAATCTTTAATCTTTTTATCTTTATCACTGACATCATTATAGCCCTCTTTTTATCATCTTTATCTTTTGGATCTTTCTCATTAGCCTTGTTTTATTGATCATCTTCTCCATCATAATTTTTCTCCTTGATCAGGTCATTTCATATTAGGATCTTGATCCTTGTATCTTCATCATGGATATGATAAAGAAGATAAAAATGATGATGGTGTCTAACATGACAACAAGAAGAAAAGTATTGTGATGCTTTTTAAGAAGATGAAAGGTCATGATGAAGATACAAGGATCAAGATCCTCATAAGAAATGATCTGATCAAGGAGAAAAAATTATAATGGAGAAGATGATTAATAAAACAAGGCTAATGAGAAAGATCCAAAAGATAAAGATGATAAAAAGAGGATTATAATGATGGCAACGATAAAGATAAAAAGATTAAAGATTAGTAACAATACAAAAATCATAACTATAATGATGAAAAGATAAGGATCATTCTGATACCCTTATACTTTTCATGGCGATGAAGAGAAATCAGGATCAAGATCAAGATAAATGAGATGATCAAATCAAGAAGTTGAGAATCATGAGGATAGAGAAGACAGAAAGATAAAAAAAGATGAAGGTAATCATGCAGATGATGATTATTATGATGAAGATGATACAGATGATAATAATGAGCAAGAGGAAACATGAAAAGGAAGAAATGGTGCTCTGGATGAAGATGAAGACAAAAAAAATCAGTATGATGATGATAATTATGATGAAAAGAAAGATCAGGATATAAATAATAAATATGATCGTGCAGATGAGAATGATGATGATGATGATGATGATGGAGATAATTACCATGAACAAGAGGTAAGATGGTGAGGAGGGAGACAAGGTTTTGGAAAATGATGAAGAGAAAATAATCATCATAATAATATTTATGATGAAGAAAAATATCAAGATGAGGATCTAAATAATAAATATGACCAAGTAGATGAGAATGATGATGATAATAGAAATAATAACTTTGAACAAGAGGAAAGATGATGAGGAAGAGATGAGACACTGGTAGATGATGAAGAAAAAAAGAATAATTATGATCATGATGATTATGATAACAAAAAACATTAAGATGATGATGTGCATAATAAAGATGACCAAGTAGATGAGGATTATGATGATGATAAAGATGAATAAGAAAAAATATGATAAATAAGACAATTATCATGATACAAATGAAACATACGGATCATGATGATGATGTGGTGGTGAGAACAGAATTACAGAACAAAACTCATAGGAAATTGGCTGGGTTCAACTCAAGATTTTTCTCATTTGGATGTATTTTTGAACAACACCATATCCTCTTTGATATTCATTATCCCATCCATATGATGCGTAATTCCTTACATATGACTCTCAACGAGTATCTAGCACTGTTGACAGTGACATCACATGAGAGGGTTTCTTCTTCCCAAGGAAACAAGCCTGTATACTGTAACGATATGAATCCAACAATGCAGAATCCCTGATTTTTTACATCCATCATTGTTCTAGCATTCTGTCTTTCAACATTTGTATATATAGACTGAGAACGTTAGTAAGGAAAACATTTATGGCTTAATGACAAGGCTTGGGATGTATCTTTCCGTCTTTTGATCCTTTTCCCTGATATTTTCTGGAATAATTTGGTTCGTCATTCATTTACATCTTGAAGAAGATTTCATTTATTCAGGAATACATTTTAATTATAATTATGTTCTTGGTTTCCTTTTAATGAGATGGCCCGGTTATTAGGACCCATCTTTTACTTTACAATATTAATCTTATCATATCCTATTTAAATTTTCCAAAAAATGATAGATCTAGTATTTATAATAGGTTTTGAAAACCCTAGAGAGGCAACCAAGGTCTTATTAAAAAATGTAAAAGATATTAAAGACTTCCTTAGTAAACCCTAGAAAATGATGAATTTATGTGGCCTGAAATCCAATCACATGCCTACGGGAGAGTGGGGTTTGTGTAAAATTGGAATATGTACACTCAATCCACACCTACAAACTCTTGCAAACACTTATAACTTATGCTAAAAGCTATAGCTTGTAGGTTGGGGTTACTTTATTTATTGACATAATCCATGCCTATCACATAGTCTTCAGTTAAGTCAGGATGTTGGAGGTTATCATTAAATTCAATATGAAAGATGAGTTATGAACTTGATCATTTAAATAAAAGTTTCCCAAAAATAAATTTAAGATCAAACGGATCACAATTACAGGTACCTGGGAGCATACCGATGGAATGAACGAAATACAAACAGTTAACATAATATGGTCATATATCTTAGGTTGTAACTTGATCATGTGCAAATTTGTTGATTGTGCACCAACGAAGTATGGATTTTGGGCTCACGAGTGCTCCATGGGCTCACGAGTTCCTTGGCCTTAGTTTGAATCCTGAGATCGGAGAGGACTTCCTGGATGGGTGAAGCTGACCCAAGCATGAAGTGATATCGGACAAATAGGTTGGGCCTGTTTTTCAGTAACCAGATTCTAGGGTTGTGTTCTGGGTGTGATGGGTTATAGTGGGGATTGGGTTTGGATCAAGAGACAGTCCAGCAGTTGGATTCAATTCAAAAGATGCCACATAAGAAGTTCTGATTTCTCAGAAGCAAGAAATCAATCTGACTAGTGGGTAGAATATTGAGTTCTAGTTACTTCGTTTCTCTATATGTTCCTTTACTTCATTTCTTTATCCATTTCTTTACTTCGTAATGTTGGATAACCTTGCAGAACCTCGAGTTTCAAATCATTTACGTGCTTCAACTACTCATGCTTTGGATCTGGGAGCATCAACTCCATTCCTTTAGGCTTTTGAGGAGCGGGGGAAATTGTTAGAATTCTATGAAAGAGTCCCAGATGCCAGGATGCATGCAGTTTCATATGATCTGGTAGAGTGGCACAAGACCAAGAGGAGTAGCTCCTTGGAAGGAAGTAGGCAGACCATCTAACTGACTCCCATCAATTACCCTTTTTTTATTGTGTTGATGTTATAGTGATTACGGACGTCGTTGAGGACGTTGTCCAGTCGGGACCGAGGACGATGCCTCAGTACCTAGATAGGGGTGTCAGACGTCAATGGCGTCATTGTCCGATGGATGGATAAACCCTAACGGGTATATGTAACTACGATGCGATGTGAGTGCATCCTACGTGTCGTACGTGCAGGCTCCAACTCAGTGAGAATGCAGAATGTGCTCCGAAGGGGTCGCCAGTGATGACAACGGTGGCCTCTCTGTCCTCGTCGGAGGGACGAAGATGTCTACGGCTCAATGGAATCAATCTGTAGGGCTTGCACGTAACGGACGGACTCATTCGTACCGGTAAGACACTCACTTGCATTTGTAGTTTTCTCTCAATTTTCCTCTCTCACCTACCTAGCCGGAGCACGGTTGAGTCTAGATGAACATATACTACATAGGATAATATAATGAGCAAGCGCGAGGATGGTGTACCTCATTGGCGTGTGGCTCGTCGTGCAGATTCGTCGACAATTGCTGCAACTGGAGCGGGTGTGATGGAGAGGAGTCGAAGAGCATCGGCGGTTTGATTGGCGTAACGATGCAGGAGCGGTTGAGGAATTCTAGAGATTAGGAGTCAAGGGAGAAGCAGAGGGGTAGCAACTCGAACGAATGCTCAGAGCTCAACGGGCACGTCTAGTGGATGGATCATTGCGGATGGAGCGAACCGGAGGCATTCGTGGCTGTGAGGTAGTCGCCGCCAGAAGCTCGGCTATGCCTGGCAGCCACAACAGCAACAGCCATAGAGGGCAGCGACCGCAGTGGATCATGCTAGCAGTGAACAATCTCAGGTCACCGGGCAGGCACAATTGGTACCCACATAGATGAATTGTCCAACGAGGCGGTCACGCAGGGCAGCAGTTCAGGGGGGGTCCTTACTCGGTTGGCCAGGAAACGGCCAGAAATTGGGCTGAGTATGCTCGCGCCGTCGTCTGACCCTTGCACAGGACGATCAAAGGGGGACACGATGGACGATCGCGGCTTGAGTTCGGGCTGGTCGTGCCCAGCCCAGCCACAGAAGAGATCACCTGGTGAAGCAACTAGTCGCAGGCGATAACCGATAGTTATGACCCAATCCGGCTCGCTCACACAGGGCTGCGTGATTACAGGCCCCTACGGATCGTGCTCCCAATGTCGATCGGCCGTCCGCGGTCATTGAAGAGATTGGGGAGGTCAAGACCCACCGTCGTTGGTGGCATCGAATTTCTAGGAGGGAGGGCCATTAATAACCCTGCTCGGGAATGGACTCCTTCCTAGCCCTTCTTCCTGCCCCTCCTCTACCTTTCCTCCTGCCTGATTCTTCCTTGTTTCTCTAACAAGGTGAGACCAAGATAGATAGGAAAACAACTCACTTCAAATTCTACTTGGTCTGACCTTATGCTAGGGCGCCCCTCTTCCTTTATAAGGGGGGGATAATTGTCCATTAAGGGGGCCCTTATATAATGGGTCCCCATTACAAAATAAATGGGGAGAAAAGCAAAACATAAAAAAAGGAGAAATGGGGAACAGGGGGGGGGGAGTCCAAAATGACTAAGGACCCCCTCCCACATGACGACGAAGACACATGGACAGACGACGGATGCGTTGCGATGTGCCGAAAACAACTCGACGAGTGTGAAAAACACGAAAGGCGACTAACAAAGGCGAGGGAATCCAAAATGTGATAAAACTAGCATGGTTCACCTCTGCTGTCGATGACGGCGACGGCGGCTCGGATGACTCCTTCAACGGGTCACGATGGCGTGCGCCATCATATAGTATTTGTAATGGGCTTATCTTATTTTTCTTAGGCCCTAAAAATGAATTTCCCCTTAAAGTGATGTGAAAAATATAATTTCCATGTATATGCATGGGCCATATTATTCAAGTAAAAAATGTGGCATAAAATAGCGTATATAGTGAATTTGTAAAGCCATTTTTAGTCTATGTTCGTGTGTGTATTTGTGTGCAGGTCTGGGTTGTCTTTGTGTATGTGTATATTCATGGGGTATGGAATATGGAACCTTGTATCCCTATTGGGCCTACAATACATTGTCCCTTTTACCTCATAGTTTTATATAATATAATCCCACTTTGGCTCTTACGTAATGTAGCAAACATAGCAATCCTAATGAGAAAAATAGAACCAAATGGGGCATCTCGATGTTGAGATAGAATGAGATTAGTTGAACTTGTAAGTGTCCATGAACAAAGCAGTACCTTACTCATTCTTGCAACAAATTTTATATTTTGGTAGCTTTGGCATTTTTCAGATATATATACATATATTTATTATTCTATGAGATTCACTCTTATAAGATCACATTGAAAAAATTATGTCTCAATGTATATCAAGAGAGAAAATTTCAGGAACAGAGAGAGGCGATGTATTTAGAAAAAAACTTTCCCTGTGTCTTTTAGTTCCCTTTTATGTTACATTATACTTTTATATATGTGGTTGATCAGAAACAAGAAACCATCAAACATTATGGTATATGATATTTTTTATTTGGATTCAAAATGTTCAAATGTCAAAATAATCCCTGATTTAAGTGGACATTAAAATTTTGGTGAACACCGTATTTTCCCAAATATGAATAAATATTTGTCCTCCTGAGCCTTTTTTAGTCTTTACTTTAGCAATTGTAGGACAAAGCTGTTTCCATTTTCACACTAGTTTATATCAATCTAATAAAATGATGTGTATCTTATCAAAACCATAGAAAAATCTCTCTGAATTTTCCTTAACAATCTTTATAAAGGGCCATCAATCTAACATGGTGTCCTCAAGTAACCTGTGAAAAAATATAATTCTCTCCCAATATTGTATCCTTCAAGAAATAATTAAATAATTCACCTCATATGAACAAATCCACAAATATGACCATTAACCAAATCATTTGACTAGCCAAATGATTTATGTTTTGTAATTATTTTAAATTGCACTTATAATTTAGTTTACGTGAATTAATCAATGATTTTGTGGATTTTATCATCTGCCATGCCATTATCTGGATCGTTGGAAGGTGAGGAATCACCATTGGCTGACATACCTAGATCATTAATCATTGCCAAAAAGTGTCATTATGACATTGCAAATTGAGATGCCATACTGACTAATGATCACTAACAATTTTCTATTTGTTCATCGCAGCAGTGATGTGGCCCAATAGAAAAAAGACAGGATATTTCTCGCAATAAATGTGATTAAAAGATGAGTAAAAGAAGGAATTTAATATTTGACATTTTATTATACTTTTTTGCCTCTTGGTTGCTCTGCAGCATTGACACGTGGTGAATCACATGCGAAGCCATGTATACATATAGTGTTCATGTGTATATGTGGCACCACATGTCGATCCTTTAATGGAGGATGAAACATAGAGCACAAACGTAACGTGCAATGACCTTATGCCACATCACACTTACCCTATTTGATGACCATTATTTATTCTTTTCCTACATTTTCCCTACATGGACATGCAGCAAAAACCAAGCTGTTGATAGAAACTCATGGGGGATAATACTATTCAATTCTTTAATTTAGTACTTTGTTAAAGAAAAATTCCTAAAGGGTGATGTGGCAGTGGTGGCGATGAGGACAAGACGAGAGAAATCTCTTGGTTTAAATAAGTGACAAGGAATTGTCCAACTTTAGGGCTTGATATATGATGATCTGGAAGGTAGATCAAGCTGAAATTTTGAGGGTGGCTTTATCTTTCTCTCCTCTATCCATCCATACAATTGTAATAAAATGAGTCAACTATCTTTATGGAAAACATGTTTCAACATGCTTCCTCCTAGAGAGGTTGATTGAAACAGAGCAGGTTTTCAAAGATCCATCAAGGATTCTTGTTGTCCTGAGTGTTTGAATAATGTTAGCAAAGAAATTTGGATACTTATTTGCATCAGGAAATTTGATGTCGGACGTCGTCGTTGGCGTCGTTCGATGGGTATAACCACTAAGTGAATGTAACTACGTGATGCGGTGTAACCTAGGGGAGTGTACGTGCAGGCCTTGACTTGTGCTAATTCCCTGAACTCCAAGCTCCAAAGCAGACTATCGGTGATGATGACAGTGACCTTCTGACCCACGTTGGAGCGACGATGGTGACTACGGTGCCGAATGGAACGATTCCGTAGGGCTCGCACGTAACGGACGGGCTCGGCCCGTGCCTAGTAGACACTCAACTTCGTAGTTTTCTTGATACTTTCCTATCACTTAAACTAACCCGCGCGCAGTGGAGTGCAGCAGAAAATATACTATAGAAAGTAATTTAACGGAGGAGCAGGGGAACGACGTACATCGTCGGTGTTATCATTCGTTGCCTGTATCTTCGTAGATGCGTGCACCGGACGGGTAGGTCTGGCCAAAAGATGCCGGAGAAGAACGGTGAGCTTGACTGGTGAAGGGGTGCAGGAGCTGAGGGAAGGGGTCGAGGCGTTGAGGAGAAAGGAGACTTGCGTCAGCGGGCAGCAGCGTAGCTGGTGGTTGTGTTAGCGGGCAGCAGTTGTGATGTGGCAGCGGTCTGTCGATAGTGACGGGCCGTCGTCAGCACTACAGCGGGACACGGTGCGACGGTCATCATTAGAAATAACATTTTGATCATAAAAAAATAACATATGAAAATTATAAGTATCACCAAAGGGGCACAAAATATTCTCATCAAAATATTCTTTTGTTGAACATATATCATTTTCATAAGTTTTATCCATAGAAGGAACATCTGAAAGTAGAAATTGAACGTTCAAAGTTTCAACAAAAGGAGATGAAATAGTTCCATCTTTATGTTCAAAAACTTCCTTTTCTTCATTTTTGAGATCATATCACTTGGAATAGAAATTTCATTATCAACCACATGATTAGAAATCTCAACACAGTTGCTTGTATTAAATTCAACCAAATCTTCTTCAAAGTAGTCCTCATCTGATTCTTCACAATTATATGAATATGGTCTAGCTAAACAAATCTCCAATTTTATCATGTTAATTTTTCTTGTGAAATAAAATACCTCAATGTCACTGCATTCTTCGAACAATCTCGACAATAAAGAATTGACATCTTCTAAAAAGTTCATAATTTTTTCATAGTATTCTCCTTTCTTGTAAATGTCAATTTCAGGAAATATATTTCTAACCATATTATGAAGTACTCTCATTTTGAAAATACATTTATATTTAAATTCCTCATTGTACTTCTTAAAATATTCTATTAAATATTGATCACTTTCATCTGAATCATCAAGTTGTGAAATTCTATTTTGAATCGATGCATACTCATTATACACACTTTTAGAATATTCATGCATTTGGCTATTATGACAAGATTGAAGATGATGACAATAAGAAGTTTCATGGTTTTCAAAATCTCTAGGGACATTAGTAAAATTTTGTCGAGAGGAATGAAAATCAACATGAAATGGTTCACATAAACGTAGATCCAAATTTCTTTCATATATCCTCTTCTGAAATTTATAATATTGATTAGGAAGATTTGAAATCATAATATGCTATCAAACACAAAATTCCAAAAATATATCTAAGAGTTATCTTCAGCATTTGGAAAAAAATTCATACCTGAGAATGATGATTTCCTCGTCCTTTTCATACTTAATAACCCTTAGAAGATATTAGTGTAAAAAAAAGTTACTAGAAAGAAAATAAATCCCTAATGGCCACCGTTCCCCGGCAACGGTGCCAATTGATAATCTCAATTTTAGGGTTAAAATTTGTCGTTGGTGATTGAGATTATTCAATAAAATATATTTTACCGTACTTGAAATACTTAGTTAGTGATGAGTACGGATCGTCTCCACAGGGAACGATGATTTAGGAATTACTTTCTTATACTAGTGATGATGGACGAGAGGATCGACGAAAGCAAGATTTGAGGATGTGAGCTAGTGATATCGATAAAAGATATGTAATTATAAGCTAATTTAACTTAAAGAAAAGAGGAAGTGTTTGTGATGGATATGATGATGAACGACAGTATGAACGAGGATAGTGGTTCGATATGGAGTGGTACAATGGCAAGGATGGAGAGATGAGAGAATGGGAACGTATGAAGTGATAAATGAAACGGTGATAATAAAAACTAGAAACGATGATGTTGGGAGAGAAACAACGTAAGGCGAAGACACTTACCTTAGATCCTTACGTTCCGCCAGGATCACGGGGATTTGCGAGTGTCAGTAAGCTCCCCCTCTTCTCTTTTGTCTCTTCCCACACACCCAAGACACCAAGAACACTCGTGATGGATCTCAAAACTCACTCTCTTTCAATCAGCCCACAAAAGTGGGAAGCAAATTCAAGATGATTTTTACAATGATCCAGGCCTCTAATTATAGATAAGAGGGTATGGATAGAAAGAGGAGGGGAAGATCAAAAGTTATGGCTGTTGGAAGTTAAGAAGTCAAAGCACTTGGTATTCTATGGCTTTTTCGTATTCCGTGGCTTTTCATATTCCGTGGCTTTTAGTATTCTGTGGCTTTTCGTATTCCATGGCTTCTCGTATTCCGTGGCTTTTCGTATTCCGCAACATTTCATATTCCGTGCTACATGTACATGTCAAAAGGACAAAAAACAAAGAAAAAATCTCTTTCTCAACGCTGACGTGGCGGCGCATCCGCACGCCACGTCACACTATGCCAGAAAAAACCAAAATACTTAAAATTTCATATTAAATCAAATAAAAGCCCAAAAAATACGTATAAATATATATTTTGAATCAGAAAAATCATATCTTTCCAAATTTAATATCCAAAAATTCCATAAAAATCATATTATTTCTCAAAAAATTATATTCTTTTAGAATATATTATTAGAAAAATCCTAAAAATATAGAAAATTCAGAAATTTGTTCTAAAAATAGATTTAATCATTTTAAGCTTGATAACATGCAAATATGAGTAATTTAATGCATAAAGACGCATAAATATAATTATATAAGGCACTAAAAATGCATGTTATCATCGCTACCGCGGGTCTCGGCTGGTCGCGATCGCTGGCAGCGGCTGGTCGGGGCCACAGGCTACGCAAGCTGCGGTTGGTCGCGCCCACAGGTCGCAATTGACCACGGACGTTGAATGCGTCAAGTCGCAGTCGTGGCTCTCGGCTGGTCGCGGCCGCTGGCTGCAACTAGTCGAAGCCTCGAGTTGCGGTTGTTCGCAGTCGTGGGCTGCGGCTGGTCGCGGCCACGGGTCGCGGGTGCTGACTGTGTCAATCGTGGCTGTGGGTCTCGGCTGGTGGCAGCCATTGGCTGCATTCGGTTGAGGCCACGTGTTGCGGCTGGTCGCAGCCGCAAGCTGCGGCTGGTTGCGGCCACGAGTCACGGCTGATCGCGGCCACTAGCTGCGACCGGTGATGGGCAGCGGTGACCTGCGGCGGGCAATGGTGACTCCGTCTGGCGACGGGCGGCGTCGTCGTGGGAGGACGGAGGCGGCCGATAGTGAGCGGCGGCCAGCGAAGGGAGGCGAGACGGTGACACGGGCGTCCAGTGGTGGGCGGCGGTCCCTTCTTTCTTCCCTTCTCTTTCCCCTCCTTCCTCTTCCTTCTTCTCCTTCCTTTTCCTCTTCTCTTCTTCCTTCCTCTTCTTCTTCCTCCTCTTCTTCTTCTCACGATGAGACCTGGCGCTGGTAACTGCAAAATGAAAAAACACTTCCAGATCTAAAGACAACATGGTCCCATCATGGCCTTATATAGGGCCATGATGGGCCCTTACATGGAGTTCAGAAAGGAGAGTCCACTAAGGATCTCTCCCTTCCTTTACAACACACATAAAATAAAACAACGGACAAGACAACGTAAAATGAACGACTGAAAACAGACAGCAAGATGGCTGAAAACAAATAATGAAAACACGAGATACGGGCACGGACGTGCTCTACTCGGGGTATTTAAACTCGGGCGTCTTCACGGCCGCTTTGGCGTGTCGGTCAGGCTGGACACGGGCCGGTGGCGATGCTGATGATGGCGATGACGATGACGACGGCCCCGCTGATGATTCGTTGGCATCGTCTGGATGCGCTCCATCAAATTTGCCTTAATCTTAGCACAGCATAGGGATCTAAATTAGTCAATTGCCTTACATTGATGATTCTTCAACACATCCACTTCTTATATCTCTATCATTTCATCGGCTCCATTCTAATCTATCATTCATCACCATCACCATCACACATCCTATATATAATCTCTATCATGTCCCTTGTTCTATTCTCCATAAAAGAATTCATAAACCTAAATCTCTAATTTCCTCACCTATCCTGCTTACTCATCTTCTATATTCATCATCTCACCCTTACATCTTCATGTCTTACTTCCTCATTTTCATTCATCCCATTCACGTTAGCTTGCCTACTTCTCTTGTTACTAACTGCCACAAATTAAATAATCAGTAGTGGCGCTATCAGCTCACCATTCTCATCACATCATGACCTCCTACCCTATCTATACCCCTTCTTTTCATACGCAAATAGCTATCTATAGATAACTATAAACCTAATATATGTTCCCTTTGGGAATGACCCATATATATCTAATATCTAGACTTATTGAGTATTCGTTTATAAATTTTATTGATTAAACTAAAAATCGACGCCGACCTGATTTAACCCTAAATTTGAGTTTATCTCCTGACCATGTTTTTAGCAATCCATAAAGGACTAAAGCCAATAAAACCTAACTTTTCACATTCATCAAAACAATAATCTAAGAATTCTAGTTCATTGCACAATCATTTATTCTACTCAGGGATTTCCCATTCACCATTTTTTCTCTCTGATTTACTCATACTACTCTTTATTTGTCTCTCTAATTCTCTCCTCTCTCCCCCTCTCTCCTCTCTCTCTCACACAATTTTGTGATTCACTTTTACTCTTTTATTTTATGTTAAAGGCCATATTCTCTCTCCCCTTCAGCCTGCATGCCTTAGGCTCCTAGCTGCTCTTGGGTGGAATTCAGCTCATATTCATTCCTCAGAATTTAGATGCATTATCTAGTAAAAATCAATCAAAAATTCATTAATGACCGCATATACATAAATATAAAAAAGGATTGTGCTTGAATACTAATATCATGTTCTATCGACTTAGTAATTATCATGAAATGTCACATAAGTTGTAAAATGAAGCCTTATTGTTGCAATCTATGAATTCAATAACTAAGACCAGACATCAAGTATGGCTTCTTATTATATTACATGAAATCTTGGATGCCATCCATCATCCACCATGTTACATTCCTCTCCCATCGTCTGTCATCAGTCATCCAACCATATCATCATATTAGTATTCAATAATGGATTATGATTTATCATGTCTACAAACCTCAATTCAGATCCTACGTAACATTGAATTCAGATCCTAAACCTTTATATCAATCATATGTTATCCACAACCACCACCTCCATCATCATCAGAATCAGCATCGGCATCAGCATCAATCAATCATCATCATCATCATCATCATCATCATCATCATCATCATCATCGGCATCAGCATCAGCATCAGCATCAGCATTATCATCGTCATCATCATCATCAGCATCAGCATCATCATTATCATCATCATCAGCGACAGCAGCAGCATAAGCATCATCATCATCAGCAGCAGCATCAGCATCATCATCATCCGCAGCAGCAGCAGCAGGAGCATCATCATCATCCCATATGTCAAGCATGATTGTTGATACGTATGAAGAAGCCTTTAAATGATGTATAATTAATTTACACTTTTAACTTAAGCTAGAGAGATAAATAAAGACTGAGAAAAAATATTCATGTGATGAAGGTCATTTAAGCTTGGCTGAAGGTGCCTTGGCCATAAATTAAGCCCTAATTCTTTGATTCTCTCTTCACTGGAAGATCTAAGAAGAATCGTGGAGATTAATCAGCGAGCAATTCAGGTGACTTTCTGAGATTTTGAGCAATCTCTTGTCATTCGAACGATCTACTCCTGCCTTGATCCTCAGGTAAGCTCGAGATCTGTCCCTTTTCTCTTTGATTCGCTGTTCATTTGCCATTTTTTGGTGCGAAAATCTGTTGATAATCGCTGAATTCCCGGTTTAAATCTTCCAAGAGTGATTGCGGAGTAGAGTCAAGTTCCATTGCGGTGATGATTCTTGTATTGGTAATTCTTTCACGATCTGTTTCCTATCGATTTGAATATGACATTTTGTGGAGCTTAATCGGTGGCTAAAGCAGGCGAATTCTTGAGATCTTGAGCATTCGCATTCATACGAACGATCTACTCCCGCTCTTATCACAAGGTAGGCTTGAGATCTGTTTCTTTTCTCGTTTATTAGCAGTTCATCGGCCGTATTTTCGTGATATAATATGCGGATATTGCTTGTAGTCCGGAAATAATCTACCAGGATTGATTGCAGGAGTAGAATCATGTTCCATTGTAGCAATGATTCTTGTAGTGATAATTCATCTACGATCTGTTTCCTACCTGTTTTACAGTGATCATTACACTTGATTTTGTTAGGGAAATGAGTCGGCGGGAGATTCCGCCATGCTCGAAGACCTACGGATTTCCCATCTACTGCTCATCATGGGCACCGCTGGAGAAGATCTATAGCAAGACTGCATCAGCTTCTACTACTGGAGAAGACGAATCAAAGAATTTGGAGAATCAACCGGATGATACAAATGAACTCAGTGAAGAAATTTCCTCTGTAGAATCATCAGAACATGATGAAATTCCTCGGGATGAGTTGTTCTTGGTTCTGGGAGGAGGAGGAGGAGAAGGCAGGAGTGGCGTCCCTAATGTTATCCTGATCGCTAGCTATGATCTTGTCTCGCAATCTCTCTCAGAAACGCCGGTAAGTTTTCAACTTCAGATCTGTGTTGATTTTGGGTGTTCTTTTTGTGAAAATTGATCAAGCCTGGTTATGATTTTGTTGTAATTTGGCAGGTACAAAGGGTGGGAACTGAAGAGAAATTGCCATATAGGATGGCAGTTCATCCGGAGGGAGAGGGCATTCTCTTTGCTTTTCCTAATGGCTGCAGGTTGAACCTCCCTCACTCTCTCTCTGTCTTTTTACTGTGATTTTGGATGGTTAAAATCATTTGTAAGCTAATATCAATGCTGAGCAATGGAATAATATTTCTGTAGCATCGTGCTTCCCGTCACGATAGACGAGGATGAGAGGGCAGTGGCGATTCATCGTCATCCTTGCCATTCATTTCATCATCATCGTCATCCTAGCCACAGACAGTGAAGAGGGATAGTGATGACAAAGTGACAATTTCGTCATTTTCCTTTATTTGTGGATTGTTGACATATGATGATAACAGCTTCTTATCGTTCTTGTCTCAATTTCTCTATTTGTACTCTTTCAGATGATGAGTCGTCATATTCTGTGGCTCGGATGAGAATGATAAGGACGATGACTAGACGTCCCCATCATCATCATCGTCATCATCCTCTGTAGATCGCATATTATGTGGCTCAGAGAAGTATTTTTTGTGATGCGCATAACGTTGCCTGTATGGAAAAACCCTTTCTAGATTAAAACGAAATGAAACAGTAGAAAACGGAATAAGTATTATTTGTATGATGGTCTTACGGGAACTTATTCTACTATTTTTTGGTGAAACCATTGTATCACCCTGTATTTTTTTTGCATAATGATGATTTAATGATGTTGAATAGGTTTTTTGAGTGGGAATCTGCGGCAGAACCAAATAAGCAGTTCCAGCCAAAGATCAAATCTACGGAGAGGATGCTTCCCCAGTTGGAAGATATTGGTTTGCAGCTTGCCCTAGCGTTTGATGCACAAGGTTCCCTGCTAGCAACGGGTGGTGAGGTAGAAATTGTGATGTGTATTTTGTTTTCACTCCTTATCTTGGGATTGATAAACTTTAAAGAAGGAACGTAAAATTCGCAGTCAATGATGAATTTGTGATCATCATCCATTGATGGTAGGTGGATGATGATGATGATGAGAAATTCATCATTGGAAGACGAGGACAGTGACAATGACAAATTATTTATTGTCTTATTCTTCGTAGACAAGGGAACCAACCATACTGTGAAATCTCCCGTTTTCTTCTGATGGATGATGAATTACATGTTATCATCCACATATTTCTCCATCGTCAGCTTCTATGTATGACTTTGTCAAGTGGTTAGTTGTCATCTATGGACAGATGCCGATGACGATGGCAATTGTCACGGTCGTCATCATTGATGCCAAACCCTGCCTGGTTGCTTTAAATAGACCCAGGTTCAAAGATAGACTGGGTATGAAATTTGAATCCTTATTTATTTCTTTCCGATGAATGATCCCTAAGACAAACATTTCATAAAATTTCTTTCATAAAGGAACTAAAATTTCATAAAATTATGTTCTCCTTGTTTGAAAACAGGATGGAAAAATGAGGATTTACAATTGGCCTTCGATGGAGCTGTCCTTTGAGCAAAGTGAGACAGGAAAATCTGTGAAGGATCTTAATTTTTGGTACGTCAGAAAGTAAACATCATCCGCATGCAAACTATTTAGTTATCTTTAATCCTTTAATTGTGCAGCTGTGGTGCCAAATTCCTCGCATCTGTTTTAGACAATGGGAATTGTCGAGTTTGGGACCTGAATTCTAAGGAGATCGCTGCAAATCTGCCGAGGGAGAATGTATAGAACTTTGACAAACCCCCAAAAAACTGCCCACGATCCAATTTTAGGGGGCATATTGGTTTTAACGGTATATGCATCTTCTGCAGCGCGAGAAACATCTTCTATGCAGGTTTTCTCAGCCATCTGACGGTGTTTCAGTTCTCTACACTCTGTCAGCCCAAGGTTAGACCAAAACCGAGGTCTCCATTTTGTCTCTTTTTCTTTCTTTTCTATTATAATTTTTTTCATTTAACCTTTCTTTTTTATGTTTTATTTTTCCTTTAATAAATTCTATATTTTAATTTTTCATTAACTTTTCCCTATGATTTTTTTGTGTTCATAAATTTTATTTACTTTTCTTTTACTCTTTTCCTTTTTATTAGTTAAAATTTCCTTTTTCCAGTTTTTTATTTTTGTCGTCGTTTTTTTTTCTTCTTTTTTCTTAAGTTTCGCCTCAACAGATCAATTTTTGCGAATTATTGCCTGGAGCACCGCATCTTGGGACAAGATAGCTTCAAAAAACATTTCCAAAGATCCTGTCTCGGCATTCAATGTCTCCCCTGATGGAAAGTTCCTGGCGATGTAAGTGTTCGTTATTCCATTGCCCACAGCATATAATTGTTCATTACTTGGGTTAAAACGTTTAGCATAAAATTAAGAAACTATAAATATGACTTTGTTGCATAGTTTGATCCAGCAATTATATTCATGCACAGGACAAAAAATATAATAAACTCTAGACCTGACTTTTTTGTACATAAGCATGGAACTCTTTATGCTTTAGAGTGATCTGATAGTTTTGGGTTATTCAGATGATCCTCTGAATTAACTTATCTGAAAATTCCAGGGTTATAATGAAATCTCATAATTGATCAAGCAAAGATAACACTGTTTACTAATGTATATGTTACTCGATTCATAAAGAGCATTAATTTCTCTCGCCAGTGGGACAATAGAAGGAGACGTGGTGATCTTAAGCCAAAATTTGCAAGTTCACTCGACAGTCAAACGAGCCCACATCGGTCTGGTCACCACCCTCGCCTTCTCTCATGATTCCAGGTCAGCCATTCACATCATATAATATATTATAATGGCATAGCTATTACAAAAGGTTCAATTTAAGAAAATAAACCCATAAAAATCCCATTTGATGAAATCTAAAAAACTCGTTTCATGAAATCTCTAACTTTGCCGAAATCGGGGACAATAATAGGGCGCTGGTTTCCACATCTTTTGATTCATTCTCAAGGGTGACGATGGTGGAGAAGCAGAAGAGAGCAGGAAACTACCAATGTAAGCATGATCTTCGCGTTTTTATATCAATACAGTGTTATTATTATGTTGATCAACTCAATTTTATATTTGTTTTACATGAACAGGGATTATCAGCGTACTGATCATTCTCTTGGCCATCATACTGGCCCTTCTGGCTTATTATATTAAGGAAGGAGGTATCATGCTGACGGATAAGAAAGAACTCTGAATAGGTATTCAGACGATGTTTGTTAGGTATGCATGAAGAGAAAATATTTTACTGCTTGCGCGTTTATTCAGCAAAACTATTTGATTCTTTGTGTCTTTCTCTTCGTGATTTTGTAAATGGGTTGTGCAGAGATAGAGACAGAACAGTGATCCAAAGAGACATACACGGATATTGACAGGGATGTAGATGGAGATAGAGATAGAGATAGAGATAGAGATAGAGATAGAGATAGAGATAGAGATAGAAATAGAGATTGAGATAGAGATAGAGATACAGATAGAGATAGAGATGGAGATGCAGATAGAGATGGACAAAATTGGACAGGGACTGGGACATACATTGAAGTGGAGATAGAGATAGGACAGGGAAAGATTCAGATGGAAGTAGAAAGTGATGGAGACAGAAATATAGAATGGGATGGCATGGAAGAATAGAGTGAGATATAAATGAAGATGAGGCAAGAGATATACATGCATTTAGAGAACCAGTGGGACATGGACAGGGGTATTGAATGGGATAGATATCAAAGTAGCGACGGCAATAGAGATAGAGATTGAGATAGAGATGGAGATAGAGAAATAAAGATGGATGGTAACACACACAGATAGAAACCGAAAGGGAAAGATCTAATAGAGATAACAATAGAAATAGAGATATAGAGATAGAGATAGAGATAGGGAAAGATCTAGAGATAGAGATGAGATAAAGATAGGGAAAGATCTAGAAATAGAGTTAGAGATAGGGAAAGAGCTGGAGATAGAGATAGAGATAGAGGAGAAGAACAGAGAGAGATTATGGCAGAGAAAGAGCGAATGGATACATATAGTGATAGAAATCATGCCAAAATAGATTCGTAACTAGAGAGAGAAGAGATACATGCAGCGAAAGATATTGTGCCACAATTATTGTGCAGGGACCCGGACGGGACAATTTTTTCGTCCCGGGACCAAAAAATCGTCCCCTCCAAGGCAACGGACGAATTTCGGGACGAAAATTCATCCGCGGACCACCAGACGGGACGGTTATCCTCCCGTGGGATGAAAAAACCATCCGTCTGGAGGTCTCGGACAATGGACGGATGGATCTGGACGGAAAACCGCCGGATTCACAACCGACAGTTGAGATGTTGCCACATCGCCTCGCGATGACAATTTGCATCGAAGTCCCTGTATTTTTACGTGCTTGCAAATGGACTCTACTCAGAAATAATTGTACATATGTCCTTTTGCGCTCTATCTCCATAGTAGGTCCCTAAAAAACTTGAAAAAAATCTATATTAATATATTAAAAATATAAAATAGGTGTTTTTCATCCGAGACAAATTTCGGGACAACAATTCGTCCCAGGAGGACTGGATGGGACAAAAAACCGTCCCGGTATGATTGGACGGGACATTTTTTATCATTGGACGAAAAACCGTCCCGTTCTTCATCCATAAACTTACTCTGGACTCGGACGGGACGAAATTCGCCCCATCCCGTCCATCGTCCATGTACAGGACGATCTGGAACTATAGCCACGATTGATAGGTAGAGAGAGAGAGAGAGTAAAAGACAGTGATACAGATCATGCCAGAGATAGAGAGAGATAGAAGGGATATATAGATGGAGATAGATATGGATTAGAGTTAGAAACAGGGCAGCATCAGAAACAGGACATTGACTAAAAATAGAAGCAACTCCAACTTTGTCGAAGATCATGAGAGAAGGCAAACTATTTGCCTGGAAAAACCCTGGAGCAGTCAATCAAATTGCTGCCTCAGTTGCATCTCCGTCTCGCTCTTCCACGTGGCATGACTGGATTGGCCCTTCATTCTCTTACTCTTCTCCTTGTCCTTGATCATCGATCCTTTCCTCTCCCGCCCCGTGATCGGCTCGGCCGGCGGCCTGTCCCCGCAGATGGGGCAGATCATCCCTCTATTGTGGGTGAAGGTCTTCGGAACTCCGCATTTAACGCACATCCTGTAAAACAATCATATGAGATCACTCTGTCTTATTCATTATGCGCATTATCCATCTCCACATGTCCATACCATGAAACTTGAAATCATAGATCAAAATTTCATTGAGGAGCTTTGGGCACTAGCAATTTGTTTCATAGAATTCAATCATCAAATTATTCTTCTGTTGTGGGTAACTTATATAACTTAATCATGCCGGCCAAAAGAATCTTGCGACATCTCTCTGTCTTTGTTTAAGCATAGGAATCTGAAGGCCAAAGAAAACAGATATGGAACAGAGATTGTATATTCAAAAGAAATTATGTAATCAATTGTCAAATCATCTCATCCAGTATATAATGATCATGTTATCATGCTACAGGATTAGGATAGTCAATGCATAACATTAGGCATCTCTCAATCTTTGATTAACTATAGGAATATGCTCGGCATACCCATACCATGATATCTTAAAAAATAGCAGAGTGAATGAAGATCAGTTTGCCATTTAAGGGAAATTAAATAATCAATCATTAAACTCATCGTTTATGTTATATGACATTTAAATCATTATATCACGCCATAAGATTGCGAGAGTTAAGTAAAAATTAAGGCTACATAAAAGAAGAAGAAGAAGAAAGAGAGAGTTTCAAATATGAGGATGATAATTGGACCAACATAACTTCTAGGTATAAATTGAAATGGCTACATATATTATGTGATATCTCTTTCTCTTAGTTATGGTTAAAAATAGCATAATGCGACATATCTTTCTCTAAGCACTGATGAACATCTCGGCATGCCATGCCATATAACAACATTCCACAAATCTAACCCACTGAAAAATACCAAAAAAGTGAATAGCAAATAAATGCAACATGCACAATAGATTTCATATCCAAGAGGATTTTTTCTTCAAAAAAATTTTATTCTATAATTTTATAATAAATTGTCCAAACTTGTGGCATGTGCATTTAATAATCATACAGTAGATTTAATAATAGTTTCCTAATTACAGCATGTTCATTTCTATATTGCACATTTTTTTCAAAAGCACAGAAAAAACTTAGTATCAAACGAGAAGAAAAGAGCACCTCAAAAGTTCGGCGGCATCCTCTTTTTCTGGATTGGCTGCTGTCTTGACCTTCCTGCCTTCGTCTCCGGAAGCCTGTGCTGGGAGAGAAGCAAGCCCGCCGTCAAGATCACTCCTGACTCGGTCCCGAAGAGCGACTAGCTGCGGTTTGGCCTCCACAACAGTGCCTGAAATCAAAACAACTCGTTAAGAAAAGATAAAAAATAATTCGGTTTTCGCCCTTGAAAAGTTATCTGAGAAAAACTTTCAGCATTCTTTTCTACATCTGCTTCCCTGTCGATTCAATCATGTCGATGCACAAGTGCATGTGACCAATATCGAAGGCGAATTATGCCATTAGAATATAATTTTACAATCAAATATTCTAAGGAAAAAATTGGGGAATTTTTTTGAGGTTGAATCAGAGGTTTCATTTTCTATTCAAATGAAAATCTAAGTTCATACTTAAGAATATGATAGATATCTGATTTATCTTATGTTGAAAGATGGCCATTGGACTAAAGGCTTGAGAAAAAGATCTGGATTCACCAGAGATCATAAAAGATCTGTTGAGGATTGAGCAGGTAGGAGTAAATGAGATAAAGGTAGGGCAAAAGGATAAAAAATCCTTATGCCCTAGGATACAATTTTGTTAAAAGACTCTCCAATGCCTTCCAAAATAACCAAAATATCATTCTCAAGAACTAAAAAATAACAACAAGATTCTTATTTCTCCTTCAAAATAACAAGACTCTTCAAAAAAAAATTAAGTTAAAGTTTTCTCATCAATTTTAGCCGATTCTAGCATTCTGTTACTATAATAAAAAAATAAAACTGAGCACAAATTCTTAAGATGTAGCCATAATAAGTTAACATTCACATTCTTCCTGAACTAGTGGTTATCGGATTCCATATAGAAAATTGAATCAGGAAGCGCATTGATCCATAAAAGATTTAAAAATAAACTACATCTTTCGAGTATAAGATCAAATAACCAGGGCATATATGATCATGACATCTTAATTCAAAAAAACCCACTATTTTCAAAGTTGTTTAGTAATCTAGATAGAAAACACAAATCATCAAAAGAGCTTGACAATGCAGAAGGCCGCTGGGTTTTTCTCTGAGTCATATTCCATTTTTTTGTAAATCAATAAAATGCAAAATATTTTTTTCTATGTAGAATACATCTATAACGCTCATCAGGTGGGATACCAGAAAAACAAACCTAACATTTTCGGAAGAAAAAATTGTTTTACGACCATGTCTGAAAATCCTTTCAAAGCCATTTTAAACGATGTTCTCCAAGCCTTCATGTTTGAACAGCATGAAGGTACTCCTTCAAATACCAGTATTGACTGGAGTTTAATCCCAATCTGTTGGATTCAAGCGCTTACCAACTGTGCTAAAAGCTATAGCTGATAGCAAGAGCGCTTCTTTTTATCTTTTAGCAGGATGTTGCTCCTCAATATAATCCAATTCAATTCAAGTGTTTTTTTGTAGAACTCTACAAAGGCAGAGGCAGTGTAAAATTAAAAACCTAAATCACTTATACATGAATTAAAAACCCTACAACGAATAACACAAAAACCTCTAGCTCCAACATTTTAATACCCCAAAAATTATCTTTAAAAAATAATATTCCCCAAAAATCAGTCCAATTTAATTTATTCTCTCTCAATTTCTAACTCAAGGCTCCAAACTCAATAATTGAATCTCAACTCAGTTTCTCTTTCGTTCTATTCTTGATCCAGCGAATTTTGTCTCAACCCAATTAAATCCAAGTTCTTTTGAATTTCCCAAAATTCATTCCAATTCACTTTCTCGATTTATATCTCAAGGCACCAAACTCAATTATTCAGCTTCTCTTTCAAAATTTACTAATTAGACGACGTTATAGGGATGAATAATCTCACACTATCGAAATTCCAAGATTCAAGTTAAATTCATTTGCTTACCTGCCGGTAGATTCCTCTCCCTGCGCAATTTTCGACCAGAAAATCCCCCTCGACCGCTATCTCGCGCCGAATCCCCCGATTCCGCGGAGAAATTCACAACGCTGTTGCTGAGAAAATCCGGCGGCCCGGAGACCTCCGCAGCGCATAAAGACAACAAAAATCAATCAAAAAACCACCAACAAACTCAAATCCTAGGAAATCAACGGAGATCACGAATTCTACCTCAGAGAAGGCGTCCAACGCGGAAGGAAGCGAAGAATTTGATGGAAGAAGCGACCCATATGGAAAGTTTGAACCCGATTTGGCGCTGCTGTTCTTCTTCGCGGATGCCGCCTGTACTTCCTCGTTGCTTACAGATAGAAGCCCTTCTCCAACATCTTCTTCCGAAGAACAAAACCCATTTTCAATCTCTTCTTCTGCGGAAGAGTAGCCCTGCAACAGCGTCAAGCTCATGGCGACCTTCCAGCAAAACCTCAGCTTTGTTTCATGAACTTGTATGAACTGCATAAGAAAGCTTCCTATTTATTGGGGAGCTTTGTTATAAGCTTTTGGGAGGAAAAATAAAATTCTTTTCAAGAAGATTAAACTACAACTTGGGATTAATCTTGTTGATGATGCCATCAATCTATTTATAGATGACCTTTATTATGAATTTTTGAAGGGGAAAAATAAAATTATTTTCAAGAAGACTAAACTACAACTTGGGATTAATCTTGTAGATGATGCCGTCAATCTATTTATAGATGATCTTTATTATGAATTTTTGCAGGGGAAAAATAAAATTCCTTTCAAGAAGATTAGACCACAACTTGGTATTGATCTTGTTGATGATGCCATCAATCTATTTATAGATGACCTTTACTATGAATTTTTTGGAGGGCAAAAAATGAAATTCCTTCAAGATGAATAACCACAACTTGGGATTGATTTTGTTGATGATGCCATCAATCTATTTACGAATGAACTTTATTGTGAATTTTTGTAGGGGAAAAATAAAATTCTTACAAGATGAAAAAATCACAACTTAGGATTGATCTTGTTGATGATGCCATCAATCTATTTATAGATGACCTTTATTTTGAATTTTTGTAGGGGAAAAATAAAATTCTTACAAGATGAAAAAATACAAGTTGGGATTGATCTTGTTGATGATGCCATCAATCTACTTATGGATGACCTTTATTTTGAATTTTTTGTAGGGTAAAAAATAAAATTCTTTCAAGATGAATAAGCCACAACTTGGGATTGATCTTGTTGATAATGCCATCAATCTATTTATGGATGAACTTTATTCTGAATTTTTGTAGGGGGAAAAATAAAATTCTTACAAGATGAATAAGCGACAACATGGGATTGATCTTGTTGGTGATGCCATCAGACTATTTACGGATGAACTTTATTTTGAATTTTTTGTAGGGGAAAAAATAAATTCTTTCAAGATGAATAAACCACAACTTAGGATTGATCTTCTTGATGATGCCATCAATCTATTTACGAATGAACTTTATTTTGAATTTTTTGGAGGGGAAAAATTAAAATTCTTTCAAGATGAATAACCACAACTTCAGATTGATCTTGTTGATAATGCCATCAATCTATTTATGGATTAACTTTATTCTGAATTTTTGTAGGGGGAAAAATAAAATTCTTTCAAGATGAATAAGCCACAACTTGGGATTGATCTTGTTGATGATGCCATCAATCTATTTATAGATGACCTTTATTTTGAATTTTTTGAAGGGGAAAAAATAAAATTCTTTCAAGATGAATAACCACAACTTGGGATTGATCTTGTTGATGATGCCATCAATCTATTTACGAATGAACTTTATTATGAATTTTTGTAGGGGGAAAAATAAAAATTTTACAAGATGAAAATATCACAACTTAGGATTGATCTTGTTGATGATGCCATCAATCTATTTATAGATAACCTTTATTTTGAATTTTTGTAGGGGGAAAAATAAAATTCTTTCAAGATGAATAAGCCACTACTTGGGATTGATCTTGTTGATGATGCCATCAATCTATTTATGGATGAACTTTATTCTGAATTTTTGTAGGGGGAAAAATAAAATTCTTTCAAGATGAATAAGCGACAACATGGGATTGATCTTGTTGGTGATGCCATCAATCTATTTACGGATGAACTTTATTTTGAATTTTTTGTAGGGGAAAAAATCAAATTCTTTCAAGATGAATAAGCCACAAGTTAGGATTGATCTTGTTGATGATGCCATCAATCTATTTATAGATGACCTTTATTTTGAATTTTTTGGAGCGGAAAAAATAAAATTCTTTCAAGATGAATAACCAGAACTTGGGATTGATTTTGTTGATGATGCCATCAATCTATTTACGAATGAACTTTATTATGAATTTTTGTATGGGGAAAAATAAAATTCTTTCAAGACGAAAAAATCACAACTTAGGATTGATCTTGTTGATGATGCCATCAATCTATTTATAGATGACCTTTATTTTGAATTTTTGTAGAGGGAAAAATAAAATTCTTTCAAGATGAATAAGCCACAACTTAGGATTGATCTTGTTTATCATGCCATCAATATATTTATAAATGACCTTTATTTTGCATTTTTTGTAAGGGAAAAAATAAAATTCTTTCAAGATGAATAAGCCACAACTTGGGATTGATCTTGTTGATGATGCCATCAATTTATTTACAGATGAACTTTATTATGAATTTTTGTAGGGGGAAAAATAAAATTCTTTCAAGATGAATAAGCCACAACTTGGGATTGATCTTGTTGATGATGCCATCAATCTATTTATGGATGACCTTTATTTTGAAGTTTTTGTAGGGGAAAAATAAAATTCTTTCAAGATGAATAAGCCGCAACTTGGGATTGATCTTGTTGATAATGTCATCAATCTGAGACTTAACCCAAGTGTAATGAACAAGTATGAACTGTATGAGAGAGCTTCCTATTTATAGGTGAGCTTTATTATGAATTTTTTTAAGGGGAAAAATAAGATTCTTTCAAGATGATTAAGCTAAAACTTGGGATTGATCCTTTTGATGATGCCATCAACCTGAGGCTAAACCCAAGTTTAATGAACAAGTATGAACTGTATAAGAGAGCTTTCTATTCATAGAAGACCTTTATTATCAATTTTTTGAAGGGGAAAAAAATTCTTTCAAGATGATTAAGCTGAAACTTGGGATTGATCTTGTTGATGATGGCATCAATCTGAGACTTAACCCAAGTTTAATGAACAAGTATGAACTGTATGAGAGAGCTTCCTATTTATAGGTGAGCTTTATTATGAATTTTTTGGAGGGCAAAAAATAAGATTCTTTCAAGATGATTAAGCCAAAACTTGGGATTGATCAAGAAAAAAAAAATCCCTTAAAATTTATGTTCTAGCTCACCTATAAAGAAGACCCCCTTTAAAAAAAATTATACTAGGTCATGAAACAATGGTGAGATTTTACTTTATGAATCAAATATCAATATGTAATTATCTAGGAAGTCATGTTAGATAGTAAATGCTAGTCAAAAATGTATGCTGGACCATTATCAATGCAGTTATATCTGGATTTATTTTATGAGTAAGCATAAAGAAGAACCTAATTATAATGGATGTACATAATTAATTTGAGATTTTTTGAAAAGCTGTTTACTGAATATTTTCTTGTCTTTTCTTTTTTTACTCTCTATCTCTCATCCTCTCTCTGAAATTGTGATGTTGATTGCACCCGTGCATTGGAAATTCAGAGACAAAATGGGGAAGGCCTTTAATGCAGTTTTCATTCTAAGTGATCAAACAAGAGATTGATTTTTGGAATCTCATTTTAAAAAAATAATAATGACTTCATCTCTTTTCTTTGAGCATATTGCTTTATTTTTTTGAAAATGCCTCTGTAATGAGCAAGCATTTTTTGTTCTGAAATGGGGATTGGTGTGGTCATGAACATATATGAATCTAATTGCAATCATGTTTTAGGAAGAATAATACCAAATGTCATTTAGGGCTAAATTTTTTTATTTGTATTGAGCTCGATTATCTTCCAAGATGAATGGGCCGAAGAGTGGTACATCAAGGGGTTTGAAGAAAATATCATTTAGCTTGGTGCCGTTAACTTTCTTCCTACTTTTTAATCCACCCTCTTGATAAGTTATTCGATGAATGATGTTGATTATGGGTCACATCTGATGCTTAAGAAAAACTTCATTCCAAATTTTTTGGGCCTGAACTGTCATTCTGCTTCAGACATATATTTTAAAAGGTACATATACTTAATGGACAAAGTGTAAATAAAAGCGGAGCATGTGCACATCTTTTAATTTGTGTTTTTTTCCCTCTTCTTTAAAAATAATTTGTTGTCTCTACTTTATTTAACACTGAATCACTGAATTCCGTGTCTCTTTATCCATGTTAGGCAAGATTAGAGGATACTATCCAAAAAAGAAGGAAACAAACCAGATAAGCTGATTCTCCTCACCAGTTCCCGCAATATTCAAAATTTACCTTATCAAAAAAGTTGAGTTTTGCATAACAACATCTCAAATTTCTTCTCAGGACACAAGGCTTAAAAGACTATCTCTCTTTTTTTAAAACCAAGATTAACTGATTTATCAATGCAACATATAAGGTTGATAAATTAATCAACCCTACAACTCCAAAATGTTTTATATGAAAAATGCATGCGTCTTAATTCTCACAACATAAAAGATGTAGTATAATAACTGTATCCTTCTCTGAAATCAGGGTATACCTTTTCATATTAATTTATTACAAATTAATCTATAGAGATGAATAGTATGATCTAAACTTAAGTTGATAACTTTATAAGTTTGTTGAAAACCAATTACACAGTTGAAAAATACCTAGTTTGCCTAGATTTTAAGCAAGCCAGTTATGGTTTCTGTATTTCTGTTGGCTGGAAAAGGTTGAATACGTACAAGATTCAGTCAAAGAGTTTCTGAATAAAATAAAAGCAGAAGAGGTAAGTTCTTAATTGATTCCATCAATCTAAACTCTTTTTACTGGGACAGTTAATTTTTGTCTTTTTTGCATTCCCTGCATATAATTGAAATTCATTTTTTGGGTTCAAACTATCAACTATTTGGATGTTATTCTTAAATTTTTCCAATGTTCTTGATGGGGACCATCTAGCTCCGAAGACGGTCTCAACCAGCCCAAGGAGCACGGGCTCAAGGAGTACTTAAACCTAGGCTTTAAGTACTCGGCCTAGTCAATGGGCCCCCAGAGGTTGACGTTACTTTTGTTCAAGTTGTTGACCTTCTTTTTGTTTTGAAGGCTTTGTATGTGAGCCTATGTGTTTGTATGTTTAGGCCTGTGTGTTTGTGTGTGTGGGCCTATGTGGGCATGTGTGCGGGTCTCTCCTTTCTAGAGGGGTCCATAAGACCCAACACGTGGGCCTTCTCCCTTTATTTCTTAAGGAGGGGGAGGGGCACCCCTCATTAGAAGAGGAGAAAAAAAGAAGAAAAGAAAGAATATCTGTTTTGATTTTTCCATCATGTTTTTGGCCATCCATTATTATTTTTATTATATTGTCAAAATACATGGTGCTGGTTACGTCCAATCCTGTGGTTGTGCCCGTAGACCAATCATAAATATCCCAATTACAGTCGAATCCTACTCATCAACGTTATGTGCAAGAAAAGAAAAAGGTACATGAGTGATACCTAGCAAGTGCTCAGAGAAGGGCACTCGTGTCAACATCTCACCAGGTCCCCCCATAGCAGTGATGATGCATGGAGTGTGTGGAGCTCTCTGCGCCGTCAACAGGTGGCATCATTGAGGCATGTGGCGGGACATCAGTCAGGTGAGAGGGCGAGTGCTCTCGCCTCTAATGCTGCATGGAATACGCTAGTCGTGGGGTGTATCCTTTGACAGAGTGCGGCGCGTGCAAATAGCCAGAAATCCGAGGAGCTCAACGTGGTGGAAACCACAAGCTGCCTGAGGGAGTTCCTATCAAGAGGAATAAAGATTAGAAGGGGCTTGAGTGCATATCGCATGGTTGGCAAGGGCATCTGCGGTCTGTTGCCCTCGCGCAACTAGTGTCGGATGCTAATCTTATTATAGATTTTTCTAAATTTTTTAGGGAAATATGGAGGAGAGAGAATCCAAATAGACATATGTACAATTATTTCTGAGCAGTGTCAGTTTGCACATGTGAAAAAATACAGGAACTTTGCACACGCGAGGCCACGTGCTTACAACTCAACCGTAGGATGTGAATCTGGTGGTTTTTCGTCCACATTCATCCATCCATCATCCGAGACATCTAAACAGATAGTTTTTTGTCCCACGGGACAAAAATTGTCCCGTTCGATGGTCCACGGGATGAATTTTTGTCCCAAATTTTGTTCATACCCTTGGACGGGACAATTTTTTCATCCTAGGATGAAAAAATCATCCGTTCTGCGTCCCTAAACTATGCCTGTGAGTCCGATTCTACAACAACATTGTGAAGGTTTTGCGCCTCGCAGAGGAGCAAACCATCACGAATTTCCATAGCCTCGGCTATTGTGTTAGTTTGGATACCATAAAAGATGAAAAGGTTAAGAGAATACTCCTTGTGTGGTTGCGAAGGATACCACCCCCTCTTGTTGGTCGCAGGTTCCCTTTGGCTGCACTATCCACATTCAACTTGAGGATGCTAATTGGCGGTGGGTGCCAATGGACAAGTTGTAGCCGAATGGTGATGGGGCCAAGGGTCACCAATATGCTCCAAGTGCGAAGAAAATCGCATGTTAGGGCTGAGCTGTGGGCGAGGGGCGGTATAAGATGGTGAGTGTGTCGTATTCACTATTGGACTCATTGCATGATATCTAGAGCTTGCATGGGGGTCCCTTCAAAACGAGAAGAATTTTGCCCTTTCCAGATCTCCCTTAGTAAGTAAGTTATGGTGATGGAAAGGAATGGGCTCCACTTAGAGCGTGGTGGCGAGAGAAAAATCTTGCCAAAACACTCTAACAGGGTTAGAATAGAATGGGTATGCAGTAGTGGGGGCAAATGATGTGTATTTTTAGCGCCGACAGTCTAGGGTTGCCTCACTATGGAAGAAAAGGTGCTCCATAGTCTCAGCCTGGGGAGATGAGGGACAACACTAGCAACGCAAACTAAGGGAGTGACCGATACAAGTCACTAGATCATCTGTCAAGAGGCCACAATGTATGAGTCTCCAAAGAAAGAAGGAGACTCGATTGATGATCACCGGATGCCAAATGCGACGACCCTAGCGCTGGGTGGGGGATTTCTCATGGAAATGCTCGCAAGAGGATTGGCAGGATAAGGACCCATCGAGGGTACGCGTCCAAATAGGACTGTCGTGAGTGGTCCTGATGAGAATACTATGGGCCTGGGATAACATGTCTAAGGGGAGGCCATGTTGTTCCCAGAGGAGGTGTGTGTTGCCCGTGAGCAACTATGCCACGATCAATCACAGTCGGTGGGGTGCAAAGTGAGGCTGGCAGGCTAAAGGCTCGTCGACAAGCCATGTAACATACTAGGCGCTAATCGCACCCAGACAGACATGCCAACGGGTGACATTGGCTATCTCTAGCTAGTGGCACTGCCAAGCCCTCCATCTGTGAGGACCTTGGATGTCCAACTCTCTACAAGCCCACTTGCCGTACTTGGCCGAGATGAAACTCCCCAACGGGAAGTTCGTGGAACGCATACGCCACACAAGCTTCTTCTGAAGTATGTCTTGGACAGTCTGATGGTGTTTGATCCCTAGGCCCCCCCTCGTGCACCGGTGGACAAGTTTTCTCCCAAGAAACCCAATGGTGGCGACGCTCTCCCGTAAGGTGACTAGACCATAAGAAACGTGCGCACAATCACTCCATAGAGCGGAGGACTGTGAGTGATGAGGATTGGACTGCTAGGGTGTGTTGTAGGATGCTCATGAGGACATGTCAAATAAGCTGGATGCGGCCACCTAAGGATAAAAAATGGAGTTTCCATCCTTCTAGTTTCTTTCTTAGGTTGGCCACCAAGGCATCAAAATAATGATGTCTCGCGCGTTCGAGAAAGATAGGGCATCCTAGATAATCGAAAAGGGAGGCACCCTTGCCAGTACCTGGTATATTGTTGGATAATCTGAGAGTGAATTATAGTGGTGGATGGGCTGACGAGCTGCTCTTTGAGGTATTGACAAGCTGGCCAGAACCCCACTCGTACGTAGTGAGGACAATCATAAGTTCTGTAATAGATTTTTTCGATCCATAGAGGAAAGGATAGCATCGTCTGCAAATAGAGAATGCGAGAGGATCGGTCATCCCCTTTTTGTGAAATATGGTTGGATTAGGCCACGGGCGATTGCTCACACTCCTCCTTCAATATGAAAAGGGTGGGTGAGATGGTATCACATTTTCATAGACTTCTCGTGGCCGTGAAGAAACCAGTGGAGTTTCCATCAACCCGGAGAGAGAAATGATTCGCTCTAATGCACACATCACTATATCGATGAATGCATCAGTAAACCCAAAATGACGCAACACTTTGGTAAGGAAATTCCACTCAACTCGATCAAAGGCCTTCTCTATGTCTAGTTTGATGATGATGTTCGAGCCCCAAATATGAGTGTCTAATGACGGGACTAACTCGTGAACAAGCATGATATTGTCCTAGATCTGTGAACCCTTGACAAAACCGCACTGCGAGATAAGTCTATCAAGGAAGGTCCTGAGTCGATTTTTAATGATCATGGATGCAACTTTATGGCATACATTACAGAGACTACTAGTTGCATAAAGTTGTAGAGACTATTTACTAGATGCCATACATTACAGAGACTACTATGGCATACTTTATGCAACTGGTGTCACATACATAATGGGCTCTGTGATGAATCAAGGCATGAAAGAAACGTGTGTTTCTGTCACCTTCTCACAACCATTGGATACGCAATTTTTGGAGATGGAAAATCTCTTGTCGCCGCATGGCATCCTCTAGCTTTTCACTAAGCTTAAGCTTGCGCTCCCCCGCTTTGTCTGCCCAAGCATCTTGTAGTTGTTGCTCGATAGCAGCAAGCTCCATCTTGAGCACTTCGATTGGTGCCTGCACGTCTCCAAATACATGTTAATTCCACCATTTCAGATGAAACTTGAGGCTCCTTAGTTTATGACTGAAGTTCACCACAGGTGATGTAGAGATCGTTCTATGCAAATGACTGTGCACAAAGCTATCAAAGTCTTCATGCTCTAGCCACATAGCTTGGAATCAAAATGGGGGATGGCGAACTCTTATAGTCGAGTTGGGGAGAAGGAGAATCGGTGAGTGGTTCGAGTAGTATCTTGGTAGGATCTCAATTGTGATAGTACAATGCATCAGCGTAGTGCTATTAATAAAACAGCGGTCGAGCCGTTCATACATGCGTGCATTTGCCTAGCGGTCATTGCACCATGTCCACTTCTCACCTATAGTGGGAGGCTCCACAAGTGAAGCTTGGTAAATAAAATCATTGAACGCATATATGGATCGTGACTTGGGAGGTCGACCTCCCTAGCGTTCACTGACTGCCCGTATGCAGTTGAAATCCCCGGCTATAAACCAGGGGAGATCAACAAGCTGCTTGTGGGCCTGGATATGTTGAGTGAGTTCCCCCTAGAGGGCCTCCCGCACTAGATGTCTATGAGAGGAATAGACTACCGTGCGCGTGTAGGGCTTCGGGGAGTATGATATGATAAAAGTAGCATACTGTGACCCTTCAGCAAGTAATTCCAACGAATAATCTCGCTTCCAAAAAAACCAGAGCTTATTCGAAGGATGACAATAAATGCGATCCATTCCGAGTTTCCTCGTAATGGAATGGGAGTGATCTGATGTAGTCATCGGCTCAATAAGCCCAACTATCCCTAGGTTGTGCTTATTGATTAAAGAAAAGAGATGTGACTAGATTAGAGGGTTGACGATCCCTCTACAATTCCAAACATGATTTGGGATCATAAAGCTATCGGCTCGTGTAACGCATCCTCGATCGGGTGTTAAATATGCGACGTGTATGAGGGGCATCCGAATGATGTTTTGAAGGAAGAGAGGTGTCCAAGTCTGAGTCCTCAGAGATGGAGGCATCGTCCTCCTCCTCTCCTGTGGAAGCATGACTGCTAGTATCCCCACAAGTATCCCTATAACTGGTGAGCGAAGCTTGACGGTAAGTCAAGCATTCCTCTCGATCAAACGGGATATGGGATGGATGGAGGTCGGCCAGGGAGGAGAGTATATCAGGTGGGGGTGGTATATGGCTATGATGAGAAGGTGGGGTAGGGCTATGGGAGGGTGAAGGAGGGGAAGGGGATGGAGATGGAGCAGCCAAGGGGAGGAGCAGGATGATGTAGGGGAACGAGGGGGTGGTGGAGGGGATGAGATAAGGGATGGTGATCGAGGTGATGGAAGAACAAGGGGAGATGGTGAGGGGTGGGATGATGTAGGCCTAGGGGATGATATGGGGCAAGAGGGTGTAGACCGAGAGGAAGATGAGAGGTTGGTAGATGTAGGCCGAGGGGATGGAGAGGGACGAGTAGGGGTAGATCTAGGGGGGCGCCCGACCTCCGTGCAATCTCGTATGTATGGTCCTTCTAGTACGTCCAAAAGGGAAAATGTATTTGAGGTGAGGGAGGGTTCCTTAACCTCTTTACCCTTGCCCGACCGGTTGGTAAGAGAAGGATCCTTAGCCGGGGTCATGGTATGAGGCGCTCATCACCCACTATGAAGTTGTAGGTGTGGGCTTGGCCAAGATAGGCTTCGCAGACATAAAGTCTCAAGGTGGGAGAGGCAGTACACCTATCGCATCCTGCGGTGTGGGGATGGGCTGTGTAGGTGGAGGTAGTTTCTGGTTAGGGTGATGCCCTTGGGGGGTGGACTTTACCACTACTATGTATTCATCATAGGGCAAAGGGGGGAGGTACTCCTCCGTGGAAGGCAAGGTGGCCTGCAACACCTTTTGGCGACACGTATGGAGAGTGTGACCCAAAAGGATACTGTGTATACAAAACTGTGGGAGGTTCTTATACACAATAGGCTAGATGATCAACTCATCGCCATTGTGAATGAGTATCATCGGATGAATGGGCTCGAGTAGATCTATCTCTACAAATACCCTAACATACCTTGGGTAGTTGAACAGATGTACGTCTCTATCAAGGTGTATAAATGTTCCAACAGAACTAGCTAAGGATTCCAAAGTAGTGGTGTGTAGAGGTGTGGTTACACTCCAAGAAACCTATCCACACCAAGACATAGTGGGGGCAATGATTGCGTGAGCTGCTCGTCTGCTCGGACGTCCATCAATAGGCATGCATAATGGAACCATTAATCATCCAAGTGGTGCGGCTCCAAGCCTCTCGGAAGTTAGTTTCCAATTGGAAGCGGATGAATACACTATTGTGGTTGCGAGCTCTAATGACCACCGGTCCGAGAAAGTGCCTTGTTGCTAGGTATATACGGTTGATGTCGTCGATAAGGGGGCACTTAATACCGAATCAGCCCACCAGAGTGTAAGTGAATGGCACTACCATTTGGGAGGCTTCCTCTTTGGAGAATGCAATGAGCCGCACTCCCTCAGGTTTGGTCAAACCATAGGTCAAAATCCTATCATCATAAAGGGGCAGAAGTGTGATCTTTGGGGGTGATGGGGTGGCAGCATTCTGTGAAGATCCAGCCACTCTCGCCACCTAAGTCATTTGTGGGGAGATCTGGATGAGTGCTCTTCTAGCGTAGTCCCTCTCTTTCCATCATGTGCAAGTCCTGCATGGGCGACATGGTTGACCTGGACTGGGTCAGCCTGGTCGGCTAGGTTGGTCTTAGCTGATTCAACCAATGGAACTGGCCAGGGTCGTTTGGTTCAACCGGGCCAGATGCGACCATTTCGGCTAGGTCAACTCTCCTTGTGTCGGTCTGAGCTAGGTTGAATGAGTCAACCCGATCAGAATCTTCAGGTTCGACCAGTATAGACCTATTCTGGTCAACCAGTTTGGCCTTGTTAGAATCTACTAGATTGACCGAGGCAGCCTAGTCCTGATCAGTTGGGCGAACCAAGTCAGCACGTTCAGTATCAGCCAGATCATTCGGATTGGACTCGGCCAAGTCTACCAGAATGACCTGGTCTGAATCGGCCGGGTTGGCTGGTTTGACCCCGGTCGAGTTTACCTAGTCGACCCGATCGATATCGATCGATTCAACCCGGTCGACTCAGGCTAAGTCGGCCGATACGATCAGTTTGACTTGGCTAAGTTTGGCCGGGTCAACTTGATTGCATTCAGCCGAATCTACTCGGCTCAACTCGCCCTAGTCAGCACCTTGTTGTCAAGTGCATCTGATGCATCTGGACTGTCAGATCTGACAGTCTGGATGGATCGCGGTGCCAGCTCGGGCATTTTGAGTTTGTTTGACATGTGTAACATGTGAGATGAACTCTCCTTGCATTCTCCTAGAGCTGGCGAGGGGTTGAGCTAGCCATCCAACGTATCTGCCACATCAAACGGCTAGTTGAAAGGTCCTTCAATCTCTGCAGCCCGCATTGGATTGGGGGCCGCCAAAACATTGATGGTAATGTATAATTTGAAACATAAAATTCACGTTCAAAAAGTGAAGGGAAGTGAATAGTAGCTTGCAATTCAGCACAGTGAGACGATTGACTCAAGCCCAGATGTGGCAAAGTTTGGGCTCCAAATTTTAATTATTTTTGCAAAACAAAATTTGAAAATGAATACTCACCTTGGACCTTTAATCTCTCTGAAATTGAGCTATTCTACTCCGCTTGAGAGATTTTGTAGTCGCTTCTGATGAATTTCAGCCTTCCAAACCCAATGGGAGTGATTTCAGCTTGATCTGAGCTCAAACACGAGAGTTATGGCCAAGTCGCCAATTTCAGATGAGAGAGACTTTTTCAGGAGATAATGGCTAAGTCTTTGGAGGGGTTGGAGAGGGTGTCAAAGGAAAAGGCCATTCATTGTGAAACACTAACGCCGCATGCAGTCACTGCCGCCACGTATCCCACTGCAAAACCTGCGTTGTGCCACTCCCGTTGTTGCCGCTTACCACACCGCTCAACCTACGTCGCATCACAGTCGTCGTTGTTGCTGCCCCATAGGCCACAACTCAACCTGCACCTGTTGCGGCTCTGCCGCTGCCGCCCCCATGGCACTCACATTGTCTTGTTGTCCCGCTGCTATGCCCTCACCCCTCGTCACTTGTGTTGTTTTGCCACTATCGCCGCTCGCTCACCCCTTTGGGCCACCGCTAACACTATCATCGCACCACCACCGCTACCGTTATGCTGCCACCATTGTTGTCATGTTGCCATTTGCACCATCGAGCTTCACATTGTCAATCATGCAACGGCTCGCACTACCCTGCTAACGCTTGGAAAAGACTTGTATCCCCGAGGAAACTGAGGAATCGCCTGAATTGCACACCCATGCACGCGCCCTCACACTTGTTAATTTTCCTCACGCCCACATGCCGACACAGCCATCAGATTGACTTTGATCATCCCGTACTCCGATCGACCCTGGCTCCCCAAGCACGTCTCACATCCTCGACAACTAGGACTCGTTGAACCTGGTCCCCAAATTGCTGCCATCGCAACACTGCCCACTAACACTATCAACATCGACATAATGAATGTCGAACTCTCGTTATTATTATCACGAATGATTGGGGTGTGTTCCGTAGATGCGCTCACCATTAACTTTTTATGGGTTCTTTTATTTTCGTCAAATACCTTCCGAGCTCGTCTCCATTGCTGGGGCGTTTGATAGGAGTAGATAGGGCTAATGTTCTAAGGGATAGGACTTCTGTCAGTACGTCCTCGGTTGGACCCATCGAGGGTGCACGCACTAGCCGTAGTAGTAGTCATTGCACCATCAGTCTTCGACCCGATATCCCGGTCATTAGTGATGAAAATATATGTGGTAAGCAAGCAATCACTCACTCTGCGTCTCGTTCCATGTTCATTAGTACAACATATTCATTATAGTGAACATGTGATGTTTAACAATGAAGTTCATGAATACATGATGAGACTTAGTGAATTATGATGAGATCGTAATACGGAGATAACTAGTCTTTAAGCATGTGTTTTAAATATTCCTATTTGAAGGATGCTCGAGAAAGACATCGAAGTATCCAAATAGAATAGCAATTTCTAGCCTTACTCATATGCTAGGTCCTATAGCCATTAATGTGGAGACATTAAGGATAGATAGTGGGTGATCTTTAGTGGAAAGAGTTCACTGAATTGATCTGTATGAATCCCTGAATTGTATTATACCAAACTATCAATCAGGCTGATTAACGTCACAGTTGTGTAAGTGGTCCTTAGACTTGAGACACCAAAGACGTCTTGTGGACGAATAATTGTACTTCTACTATGATATACGTGTCCCTAATCATGGGATTTTGAATAGTATTAGTTCGGGTGCATCAAGAAGTTCACAAAGATGATTGAGCGGTCAAAATGGGATTGTCCACCCTTGGTATAAGAGGTGACAGCTCAGGGAAGATGATGCGATGAAGTCCTTGGCCAAGCAGTGAAATATTGGCAAAGAGTTCTCTGATGATTTCTAAACGCATTAGTATTAACTCAGATGACTGATTAGAGTTTGTCACTTAACCATACCCTAAGTCATCCTGGAGCATCGAGTGGATGAGGGACTATACATACATGGTAACTAAGGATGAACAGGTTCCATGAGTGAATCGATACACACTTGTTTGTGTCGTCTAGAGCACGAGGTGTAGCTTGGCACCCCACATGTTGGCGACTCAACCTATCGATTTGGCTAAATCAATCCGACGTTAATTAATCTATATGTTGATATAGATAATTAATTTGGATGGCCAATAAAGGTTATCGGGCTGCTGGAGTCGTGAACTAGACTGATACATGGGCCTAGAGGGTAACACGCAAATGATCTTTGGACATCAAAAGATATACTTACGTTTTGGAGTTTTATGAAAAATACCCACTAAGTATAAATAGGGGAAGGCCCTAAATGAAATTCACTAAGGCCAAAAGTGGTCAGGGCCTTCCCCTTCTTCTCCCTTTCCCCACACCTCCTCTCCACTCCTGATGCGATTGGGACGACGCAACGACAACAACAGAGTGTGAACGGGGCTCATCAACAAGAAGGAAGAGATCTGACGTGTTGAGGACCGCGTGGATACTCATAGAGGTCGTACACATGAGCAGCTCCACGTGACTTGTTCAAGGATCAAACGAATCACGGATGCAATACATGCACAAGTACATCGTCCAATTATTTTTTATTCCATTCCATTCTATTTAAGTATTCCGCTGTGGAATGTTTTGATTTCTTCATCAATGTTAAAGCCTCTAGAACCCAACAATAAGGAGCCGAGTGACATTCCCAAGTTCATCATACCGTGACTTAGTGGTCTTTGTGTCATCATACGTCCTATTTGTGCTTCTCGTTGACTTTTCGCGTGTGTTCACATCGGCATTCCAACTGTAATTTTTACCTGCCTAATTGACAAAATGGTCGTTCAATCCCAACATCTTGTTCTGCATTAGTTCTAATTTTTCTCCTTTCTAACTAGAAACAACTTCTTACTTCTTTGCTCAAGGAACCATGGGACAAGACTCTTTTTAAATATCAATTGGAGGACCATGGGATAAACCCATAACCATCAGTTTTTGGAAACCTGTTAGACGTCTTAGTTGATTCCCATCATTCTCTTTCCCATGAGGCTGGACTAGATAATAACCATGTGTAATTTTTTTTCTCATTAATGATTCACTTCAATCCATATTTCATTTCATTAAACTATCAATTTATTGGATGGAATATGATACACCTTCAGATGGACCATATTTTTCATAGTCATGTTTGCAAAAAAGGAATCAAATGACAGAGGCACAAATAACAAACACAAAATAATTCACCTTAACACATGTGATGTGTTTAGGTACTGCACATGTGTGGGATGACATAAATTCAAGTGTAACTTATGTGGTATCACTATAGACCATAGAAAATATCGAAGCAACACTCCACTCTGGAGACAAATTGAGAGGTTTCATTGTAAAGCATGTTACCTTGAAGGGCAAAGGGAGTCAAATTCTAGGTGAGAGGTGTAGCTGAATACTTTGACACAACAACAAGTATGAAGTACTATTATACTGGACATATAATAGAGAAGACAAAAGAAGAACTGGTGTGCTTAATATTTCTTTTTGATTAACAATGGGCTAATGTTAGGATAAAATGTCCCATTGAGGGCTATCAAATTAATACTATCATTTTAAAGTGCATTCACTTTATGATGGCGCAGCTCCAGCCGCAGCCCCAGAAACGTCTTTGGAGACGTCACCATCGTCCTCGACAGCACCAGCCGTACGTGTTCAGCCCGCTCGGCAAGCCAAGGCGACGGTACGCACGCCCAAATTCAAATATCCTGGGTAACGGATACCTTATTATCGTCTTTATGTTCTTCGTTTCGTTCGTCGTTTTGTTTTCGGTTTTCATCATTCCCCGTTTTAGACCTCATCATGGTCATGTGTAAGGAGGGAGGTTCGTCTTTATAAGGATCTCCCCTTCCCCCCTTCGTCATCATTTCCCAGTTCTCCCCTTCGTTTTGATTTCCTTAGGTCATAGGTCATCATGTCGTTTGTGTTGTCTTTTGGTCTAAGGGCCATCCACTCCTCCCCCTATTTAAGGGAAGAGGGGATGCCCTAAACGGGACCCTTTTGTTGAATTTGGAAAATAAGTTTGTTTCCTCATTGAAGAATTAGGGTTGCGCTCCAAGGGAAGAAGAGAGAAAGGAGGAAGAGGAAGGAGAAGAGAGAAGGGAAGAGGGGAATGAGATGGAAACCAGGGAGTCAGCTGTCGTCGCCGCCCTCGGCCAGCCTCGCCGAGTCACCGTTGCCTCCGCGACTCCCAGCCACGCCCAAGCCACCGCCGTTGCCTGTGCCTGATGTTGCACCAGAGCCACCGTTGCCGCCCGCGTGGTCTGACCCTCCTGACGCCCCCACGGGCTTGCTCCCTCCTTGGCGTCGCGCCGTACCCGCGCCCCTCTTATGCGCTACCGCCGCCGCCGCACGGCTTCATCAAGTGCCCTTGCGCCGCCTCCGTGTTGCAGCCACATCACCGCTTCACGCCGCGAATGCCGATGCATGCGACAGCAACTGCTGCCGGTATCTGTCCCAACTGCTCCGCCTGACACCGCCTGTTCTATAACCCTCAAAGTGCCCCGCACGACCGTGGGTTCTCCTTGCCGCCGTTAAGCAGACGCGAGCACGTTGATTTGGCGGCCGCGTATCGTGCCAGTCCGTCCTCACCTGCTCACCACTGTGACTGTCCCTACCGGGTCATTCGCTGCCTGTGCACCTGCCCCCGCGACGATCCTCGGAGCCCCGTCAAAGCCTGTGTTGCACCCGCCAACGCTCTGTGTTGCCGCTGACTGTCGGCACAGCAACCCGCAGCCTCTGCCGGTACCTGCTGTTCTCAAGCCCGTCACCAGGCCGGAGACATTGCTTCGCGCCACGTCCCTAGTGTTGCACACATTTGCCGTGCCGCTCGCCCTCCCCACGCCGCGCGCCCTCGCCGCGCCTCGCGCACTCGCTGCACCTCACGCCCTTGCGGCACCGCGCTCTGTGCACACACAGCGCCTGTTGCACACGTTGCGCCTGCCGCACGTGCCCGTTCGCCGTGCCCCGTGCCACGCCCGTCGCGCCGCGCCCACCGTGCCACCTGCCTGCCATTGTTGCACCCTGCTACCGCCGCTGTCTGACACCACGTTACATCTCCAAGCTGTTCGAGATTGAGTCGATTACCACCGGGCGACCTCGAGGTACGCCGTCCTATCCTGCCCCGTCCTTTATTTCTTGCAATGCGTTCTCGGTTGCCTCCATCGTGCTCAGGTTAGACATAGGTGAGTGTGACAGGTTGAGTGAAAACTACGTTGCACTTGAGTGTCTTACCTGTTTGGTACAAGTCGGATCCGCCCGTCCCGTGCGAGCACAATCCGGCGGGACTTTCCCGTCCGGCGCCGTAGCGGCCTCGTCCCGCTCTTAAGAGGTTTGGAAGGTCTACCTCCGTCTCTGGGTGACCCCTTCGACGTCCCGGATTCAGCAACCCTTGCTTGTCGGCAGCTGCACGTACTTCGTACCCGATCCCGTGCATTTCGTCGTAGGATTACCCCGTAGGAATCCCGAGTTGGATGACTTCTTCGGAATCAGCGTCCGACAACGCGATACTCGATACCGAGTCCAACACCTCGGTGATGACTAGACCCCATCCCCGACGTTGTCCTCCATCACTTTACGAAGATATGAAAAAGAACATACAAAGAAATTGGCTGACAGTGCTGGAGTATCTCTAACACTTGACTTGTTTACTTTGGCAAACAACATTGCATTCTTAAGGGTGATCGTGAATTGTGTATACATGGAGCAAAAATTGTGCAAGTGTGTGCTTCATATACACCGGGTGAAAGGCCCTCATGCAAGGGATAACATGAGCATACACATCCTAAATTTTAGAGGAGTTTGAGATGAAGAGGAAAGTTTTGCATCACTATATTATGAATGTTATGTTTTTTTCTCAATTCATTTTTATCATTATGACATAATTTTAGGCAGGTGCATCCAGTGACCTTATCCTAGAGTAATAAGTAAACTTGATAAACCCTCAATTTGACACGTAGACACTTAACTAATAGAATCCAAACTGAAGACACATGCTTTGTATGGCGCACATCATAAACCTCATAGTCCAGGCCAGGATGAGCTCTTTATGTGTGATAGAGGTGCCATCAAAGCAGGTCATTATAGATGTTAATGATATCCTTGGGGTGAACAGTAGTGAACAAATCGGTTCCTATGGTGACTTTGGTTCATTTATGTTGGGTGGCATCGTACTTCCACCACTACAATACGTGGTTTGATACAACATGACAAGTCTTATATATCATTATGCAAGCATTTTGGCTTATTGAACCAAACAAATGTTCCTTAAGGCCACACAACAAGGTGGAATCCAAAATATGATATGCAGATTGATAGTGTACAGAAGAGGGACATTCTTGACATCATGGCATTGCACATTCAGAAGAAACATGTGCTAGGTGATGAAGAATGGCAGATGATCAAGTATTTCACATGTATATTTCAACCCCTTGTGATGGCTACCATTCTCACCAGGCAATCGAAGGCAGCAACAAAAAATAATATAATTTTTATCATTAGAGCTATAATAAGACATCTAGAGAGTCTCATGCTTGGTATCCAAGATGAGATCATGCAGTGTCACTACAACAGACATTCATCTACAATGCTTGCCTGGCAATGAAGACCAAGATGAGTAAATATGCATTAATCGTCACTCGCAACTCGGGCTTCACCATTTTTGCACGTAGTAATCCATCCATGGAGCTACGTTTAGTTGACTGTGACTATAGAGACTGGTGGTGACGACATTACCGCATCGACACCGGACGCCCCACCAACGTCATCCGACATGACGGGCACACAGAATCGTCAACGACATCAACCAAATAACTGCCAGACTTCGGACGTGCTACCACCGCCTCTCGAGACGTCCCGCGTCATGACATGTCGTCAAAAATATACATGTCGTCAAAAATGCACGTCAAAAATACCACGTCCCGCTTGGTATCAAGAACTGCCCATTGACGTGCCATGATTACACGTCTCCCACATTTTATTTTTACGTCATTTCCCATATTTTCTCTTTCCTACAAGGCCTATATGAAGGCCAAAGCTGTATGAAACTTTTAGGCAAGTTATTTTAAAGAATTGATTTATCTTCTTGGAACACTTGCCCCAACCCTAGCCCTGCTGAATCTTCGTCTCTACCGCCGCCGCCATCGATGAGGAGATCTCTCTCCCTGCCATCTACATGCCCTCCGACCGCCCGTTCGCTAACGCCCACACCACCAGCGCAAGCGCACGCGCACGCCAGTGCCCGTCGATCGCCGGTCCACCGGCACCCGCGCACGCCTGCACCCATCGGCGCCCGCGCTAGCCTGCGCCCACCGGCGCCTGCCCACCCCGGTGCCCACGCACGCTAGTGCCCGCCGGCGCCCGCGCACGCCGGCAACCGCCGGCGGCCGCACACGCCTGCGCCTGCTGGCGCCCGCAAACGCTCGCGACTGCCGGCGCCCGCGCACGCCAGCGCAAGTCGCTTACCCGGCCGCCCGTGCCTTGGCCACACGCTAACGCCGCCACTCCCGCCGCCTGCGCAGGTACCTGAGTCGCCCTCCGCCGGACGCCTGCACTTAGACCACCCACGCCAGCCACGTTCACTACTCGTATGTCACTTTTGCTGTTCGTCCCCTCACCTGGGCCGCTCAACGCCCAAAATTGCCGAGTTATCATCCAAGCAGGGCCATACAACGCCTGGATCGCCGAGCAACATTACGATCAGAATTCCCTACAGCCTCAACACGCACTTTGATGCCGAGGTACGCCTGAACTCTTTGGTGTCGTGTGTTCTTCGTCCAGTATTCCACGAGAATTCTCCCACCACCGTCGGATTTTTTTTAAACTTCTTAGAATTTTCCTCGACTAGTGGATTAGGTCTTTTCGTGAGTATTCCCGCGAACGCAAATTCGGAGTTTTGGATTTGGTGCTTTGGCATCGTCCAGTACTCACGCCCTTGACGAGGAAAGGGGCTGCTGCACCACCATTATTTCATCGGATTTAAGTTTACGAAACCGATCATGTGTATTTGTGGTTGGATTTATCCCTCCCATTCCCAAACCATTCCAACGTCCCGCACCCTTCGTCGTCCATCCCGTATCCTTGGTCGTCAACACCCGTTCCTCTAGTTGTCCCGCATCAGAGACAAAGTTTTATCATTTGAGCACACTTTAGTAAATGTGCCTCAGTGCTCAAAGCATTATTCATTCAGTTTCTTCTAGATGTTTTGTCCAGCTTAGACAGGTACAACTTATTTTACTAAAGCACTATATGAGTTGTTGCTAGACAGAAAATATACATACACTACTTATCACGGGCATTAGCTAGATGCTGTACATTAGAACCACTACTCTAGTGGAAGGTAACAAGTAAACACTCGTATCCACAGCTACCGGTTGTGAATGAATTCTTATCACTCTAAATAACACATGCATCCTCATAGAGACTCTTTTTCACTAGTGCTATCATCAACTACAAGCGATTCAGGTTGACAACATAAAGCATCGAGCTACTCATGATATTAAAGTGTTTTAGAGGTGAGCGGAGGATCATAACAATAATGATACCAAGCAAAAGGATGAAGATAACGATGAAGACCAGAGGGTTGATCAGATTGAACCTGTTTTATTTTCTTCAGCATGTTGAACAATTTCAACATCATTTTATATATTGATGATGTGAGGAAACAACTCATCTTTCTTTTTGTAAAGCTAGAATTTGAAATTCACTTTTTGTTGTTTATTTAACTTGTAACAGATCCAAGAGCTAAAGAGCTTCTCTCTCCTCCAAAATTGGAAATTCAATCATATCCTTTGCTGAGCTAAGTCCCATTGGATTCGAAAAGGTTGGAATCTATAGGCAACGACTCCTAAATTATCTTCAACAAAGCAGTATAGCTCAATCTAGAGCAGATTAAAGATTTACGGTGAGTTTTTACTTTTGATTTTTATTTTCAAAAATCTCTTGATCTAGAACCTTTATATACGTCAAATTTGATCTCAAATTGTACATCTTGACGAGCTGAATTCAAAGGTACCAATTTCTTCCTTAATCACTCACTTTTTACAGCTATTTCCATGTTTTAAATCTTCATTTCTGTCAAATTCTGCAGCCCGCAATCCGATGCGGGTCGCTGAATCAGCTGGACCACCCAGCTGGCCAACTTACATGGCTAACATGTCGTCGATCCAACAAGGCATCACCGCCTCCGTGGGCAAACCAATGCGCCATTTTTTTGATGTGTTGCCCACATCAAAAGAACGACGCATGCCCACACTAGCTGTAAGATTTGTCCAGGCCGTGGGATCTGACAGCCTGGACGAATCAGACAGCGAATCTATTTCAAAAGCAAAAAAAAATCAAAACCACAAAAGACAAAACTCACCTGTTAAGCCCTTGAGAGCAATAAATGTTGTTGGGAGCAAGCCTCCCACCCCCCAATCTGGACCGTTCCATGTGACACGTGTCATAAAGGCAACGGTTCAGATGATGGACACAAGGTACATCCCTCCCCCATTCAAATGAAAGAGCCATTGGCATTAAATGCCAATGGCCCATTAACTCCACCTTTCCATCTGGGGACCCGCGACATAGCCACATCAAATCCAACAAATGAAAATCTTACTCAGGAGCCGATTGATCCATTATTGACCGTCGGATGCGCCACTTCATCTGCCATAATTATTGATTCTGGAGAATCCAACAAATCATTAATTGCTTTGTCGTTAGTTCTGCTTCCTATGCCACACATTATCCTAGAATATTCCACCTCATCGGCACCGTCCGATACGTCTAAGGCTCATCAAATGGGCGGCTATGATCTGCTACATGACATGCCAAATCAGCACTCGGATTCAAACGACCCGACCAAGTCAGGCTGGGTCGAACCGGTTGACTCGGCCATGATAGATTGGGTCGCCCTAGTCTACTCGGGTAAGTCAGACCTAGTTGACTCGGTCGAGTCTGACCAGATCAACCAGGTCGACACAAGAGAGTTAGGATGGATTGACTTGGTCGACTCGGCCGACTCGGCCGAGTCAAACCGGGTCGACCCAGTCAACACGGCCGAGCCAGGCCAGGTTGACTCGGTTGACTCGGTCAAGTTAGGCTGGGTCTACCCGATCGACTCGGACGAATCAAGCTGGGTCATTCTGAACGACTTGGTTGAGTCAAGCTGTGGCAACTTGGCCGACTCAGACCAAGTTGACCTAGTCGACTTGATCGAGCCTGACCAGGTCTACATGGTCGACCCAGTTGAGTTAGACCGAGCCAGGCAAGACCAACCTGATCGGCCCGATAGAGCTGACCCTGCCAAACACGGCCGAATACCCCAACTAGGTTGCATAGCCCAAACATATACATGTCGGGAATACTGGGCCTGCACAGGAGGTGCCGACTACCAAACAGAGGACATGGGCGACCAGAGTCGTTGGCCCTCACATGCGGCTCCCGTACTACCTCTTCCAAACACTACACTCCCACCACTCTATGATGACAAGAAACCCACACGTGGCTATGCAGAATCAGGGGGAATGAGACTAGTCGAATTCTCTAAAGAGGAGGTCTCCCGGATGGCTCAGCCATTCATATACACTCTTGTAAGGAGATTCATTATTTAGCGTCCCCTCATAGATGATATCACGCGCACCTACCTCGCTCCGGATGATTTTCTCAGCCTTGTCGTCATTAGAACCTACAACCAGAGGAGTGTCTTCATTCGCTTCCAATTGGAAGCTGATTTCAGGAAGGCTTGGAGCCAAACTCTATGGACGAATAATGGCTCCCCTATGCATAGCTATCACTGAATGGCCGAGCAAACTAGCAGCATACGAGATCAGTACCTCACTATGTACGAGTATGGATTGGACTCCTTGGACTCCGACCCCATCTCTTTAGGTCCAATGCCCTCAAGTCCCTAGCCAGTGTGATCAGAATATTTATATGTCTAGACAAAGATGTACATATGTTCAATCGCCCTAGATATGCATGTGTGTGCGTAGAGATCAAACTATTGGAGCCTATACAGTGTATGATCCTCATCCTCAATGGCGATGAATTGATTCACCGGCCAATAGTGTACGAGAATTCACCGCAATTATGTACATGTTGCACTCTTCTAGGCCGCACTATCCACATGTGTTTCCAAAAAGTGCCGCACGCCACCTCGCCACCACGTGTGGAACTCCTTCCCTCCTTCCCGCCTTCCCTATAATGACTACATTGTAGTGACCCATCCCACTCCCTATGGGCATCGTCCTAGTCAGCGACCACCTTCCACTATGCGTCCCAACCTTGCATCGTTGGGCGAGCCGAGTGCACCACCTCCCTTAGTGCGGGCTCCTATTTAGGACAAGCCAATGCCAGCTAAACTTGCTCCTGTTGCTTCAAAGTGGGTGAAGAAAGGTGCTCATAAGCACCCTAAAGCTTCACCCAAAGCTGCACATGTCCCATCTATTACCTCCCTATTAGACAAAGATAAACAGGTTAGGGTCTCTACCCTAACCTCAAATACGTTTGCCCTCTTGGATGCATTAGACGGGGTAGGAGATAGAGACTGCATTGTAGCAGAGGGGAGTAGGCCCAGCCTTCAAGCCCATCCAGCTAGTAGCTCTCCCACTAGCTCCTCCCCCCCACCCACACCCCCTCATCCCCTCATTCCCTGCTACCGCCACATACCTTATCATCCCCATGTCCTTCAACCACCTCCCCACCCTACGTCCCTTACCATCCCCATGTCCCTCACCATCCCCACGTCCCTTACCCTCCCCATGTCCCTCACCACCCCCATGCCCCTCATCATTCTCATGTCCCTCACTTCCCTCCGCTACTGCATCTCAACTCTCCCATTTTGCATCACCCTCTTATCCTCGTCCCTTCCTCGCTCCTCACCATACACAACCACCCATCAAGCCCCACCTATCAGACTTACCCTCTGCACCCCTACCCAGCCTCCCCGACTCATCCACTTTCCTACATTACCTCCACCCATCGCATATATCAACTACTAGAGTGGAATACTTGACTAAACATCAAGCTTCGCTCCCTAGTGATGACACTTGTGGGGATACTAACGGATTTTCTTCCATAGGAGAAGAGGGGGATGATGCCTCCATATCCGAGGATTCAGATACGGACACACCCCCATCCTTGACATCATTCGGATGCCCCTCATCCATATGACATATATAACACCCGATCGAGGGTGCGTCACCCGAGCCGATAGCTTTATGATTCCAAGTCTCTTTTGGAATTGTCGAGGGATTAGAAACCCTCTTACCCAGTCCCATCTCCTCTCCCTCATCAATAAGCACAACCTAGGGATAGTTGGGCTTATTGAGCTGATGACTACATAGGATAAGACCCATTCCATTACGCGAAAACTCAGAATGGTCCACGTCTGTTGTCATACATCAAATAAGCTTTGGATTTTTTAGAAGCAAGATTATTCGTTGGAATTTCTTGTTAAAGGGACACAATATGTCACCTTTGTCGTATAGTACTCCCCAAAGCCCTACACGCTCACGGTAGTATATGCCTCGTATACACACCTATTGTGTGAGACCCTCTAGGATGACCTTATTTAGCATATCCAGGCCCACCCGAGGCCTTTGTCTATAGCTAAGGATTTCAACTGCATAGGATCAGTTAGTGAACGCCACGGAGGTCGACCGTCCAGGTAGAGTTCCATGCAAGCGTTCAATGACTTTATCCACTAGGCTTCACTTGTGGATCCTCCCACTACATGTGAGAAGTGGACATGGTTTAATGAGCGCCAGGCAGATGCGCGTATGTACGAGAGGCTCTATCGTTGTTTCATCAATAACACTACACTGATGTATTGCACTATTACTATCTAGATTTTACCAAGATATTACTCTGATCACTCACTGATTCTACTTCTCCCAGACATTAGTACTCATGTTCATCATCCCCCATTTTGATTCCACATTATGTGGTTGGAACATGAAGCTTTTCATAGCTTTGTACGTCACCTCTAGCATGGCATGATCTCTGCATCACCTGTGGATAACTTTAGTAATAGATTGAGGAATCTCAAGTTCCACCTGAAATGGTGAATCGACATATATTCGGGGATGTGCACGCACCAGTCGAAGCGCTCAAGATGGAGCTAGCAGCTGTCGAGCGATATCTACAAGATGCTTGGATGAACAAAGCAGGGGAGTGCAAGATTAGGCTTGGTGAACGGCTTGAGGATGACAAGCGACATTAGGAGATTTTCTCCCTCCATAAATTGTGTATCCAATGGATGTGAGAAGGTGCAAGAAACACATATTTTTTCACACCTCAATTCGACACAGAGCTCGTCCTAATTATAAGACCTTCTTAGGGATGTAAAATCAGGACCCCAACAAACTAGTGACAGCTGGTGTTGCATACTATAGTTCACTCCTTGCCTCGCAGCTGATTGGCGTGAATGAGGATCTCCGCGACTCCATCTTGCTTGGTAACCGAACAAGAAAATGCCCTATTTATGACCCTTCCTACGTGAGCAGAGATCAAGGAGGTGGTCTTTTTCTTCTTTAGGAACAGGGCCCCGAGATCAGATGGGTTCTTGATAATCTCAATTTTAGGGTTAAAATTCGTCGTTGGTGATTGAGATTATTCAATAAAATATATTTGACCGTACTTGAAAATACGTAGTTAGTGATGTGTACGGATCGTCTCCACAGGGAACGATGATTAAGGAATTACTTTCTTAAACTAGTGATGATCAATGAGCAATCGACAAAAACACAATTCAAGGATATGAGCGAGTGATATCGATTAAGAAGTACTTAATTTATATGTTAATTTAACTTAAATAAAAGAGTAAGTGATTGTGACGGACACGATAATGAACTATGGTATGAACGAGGATAGTGGTTGGGTATGGAATGGTACGATGGCAAGGATGGAGAGATGAGAGAGTGGGGACGTAAGTGAGTGAAGTGATAAATGAAACGTTGATAAAAAAAAAATATAACTATGATAACGATGATGTTGGGAGAGAAACAACGTAAGGCAAAGACACTTACCTTAGATCCTTACGTTCCGCCAGGATCACGGCGATTTGCGAGTGCGGTAAGCTCCCCTCTTCTCTTTTGTCTCTTCCACACACCCAAGACACCAAGAACACTCTTGATGGATCTCAAAACTCACTCTCTTTCAATCAGCCCACAAAAGTGGGAAGCAAGTTCAAGATGGTTTTTACAATGATCCAGGCCTCTATTTATAGATTAGAGGGTATGGAGAGAAAGAGGAGGGGAAGATGAAAAGTTATGGCCGTTGGAAGTTGAAGCAATCCTAGCCTTTAATTTCTTCTCTCTCTTCATCAATGTCATCAGTTTGTGCCTGTTAAGAAGTCAAAGCACTTGGTATTCTGTGGCTTTTCGTATTCCGTGGCTTTTCATATTCCATGCCTTTTTGTATTCCGTGGCTTTTCATATTCCATGGCTTTTCGTATTCCGTGGCTTTTCGTATTCCGCGACTTTTCATATTCCGTGCCACATGTACATGTCAAAAGGAAAAAAAACAAAGAAAAAATCTCTTTCTCAATGCTGATGTGGCGGCGCATCCGCACGCCATGTCACACTATGCCATAAAAAAAACCAAAATACTTAAAATTTCATATTAAATCAAATAAAAGCCCAAAAAATACGTATAAATATATTTTTTGAATCAGAAAAATCATATCTTTTCAAATTTAATATCCAAAAATTCCATTAAAATCATATTCTTTCTCAAAAATTATATTCTTTTAGAATATACTATTAGAAAAATCCTAAAATATAGAAAAATTTCAGAAATTTGTTCTAAAAATAGATTTAATCATTTTAAGCTTGATAACATGCAAATATGAGTAATTTAATGCATAAATACGCATAAATACAATAATATAAGGCACTAAAGATGCATGTTATCAGTTCTCCACAGATTTCTATATAGTATGTTGGGATATCGTAGGCACAGACTTGGTGCTTGCTATCAACAAGATCTTTACATGTCAAGTCCTACCTAAAAGCTGGAAATCCACTTATCTTGGTGCTTATCCCCAAAGTTAATAATCCAGCTTCTTTTAGAAACTTTCACCTTGTCAGTCTTTGTAATGTATGCTACAAAGTTGCATCCAAATCATTACAAATCGATTAGGGGCCTTCCTTGATAGAATCATCTTGCCTGAACAATGCGATATTGTCAAGGGTCGACAAATCCAGGACAGTATCATGCTAGTCTATGAGTTAGCACAATCACTAGACACTCAAATTCAAGGTTCGAATGTCATCATCAAACTCAATATGGTGAAGGCTTTTGATAGAATCTAGTGGAATTTCCTAACCATAATGTTACATTGATTTGGTTTCACCAATACATTCATCGGTCTTGTGGATGCTTGCATTAGATATAACCATTTCTCTCTCTAAGTAAAAGGAAACTCCACTGGTTTCTTTACCGCCACGCGAGGTCTACGACAAGGTGATCCTATCTCACCCACCCTTTTCATATTGATGGAGGAGGTCTTAAGTCGATCACTCACACGAGCAATCGCCCGAGGCCTCATCCTACCATATTTTATGAAAAGGGTTCTCCCAATCCTCTTGCATTCTCTATTCGCATATGATACCATCCTTTCCCTCAATGGATCTAAAAAATCCATTAAAGAACTTATGACTGTACTCACTACGTACGAGCGGGCTTCTGGTCAACTCGTCAATGCCACGAAGGGTAGCTTTATGGTTGGTCCATCTACCACCGTAAAGCGCTCCCAGATTATCCAACACAATATACAATACACACAAGGATCTCTTCCTTTATATTATCTCAAATGCCCCATCTTTCGCGACCACACGTGGCATCAGTATTTTGATGCCTTGTTGGCCAAGTTGAGAAAGAATCTTGATGGATGGAAACTTTTCTTCCTCTCCCCTAGAGGGCGCATCTAAATTAATCAGCGCATCATCATGAGCATCCCACTTCATACCCTAGCGATCCATTCATTATCGCTCATGGTCCTTCGCTCTGTGGAACGACTATGCGCATGTTTTCTATGGTCAGGTCACCTTGAAGGAGAGCATAGGCACCATTGGGTTTCTTAGATGAAATTTTGTCGGCCGACGATTAAGGGGTCTAGGGATCAGACACCCTCAGGACGTCCAAGACATGCTTTAGAAGAAGCTTGTGTGGCATTTGCGTACCACAAACTCTTCACTGGGAAGTTTCCTCTCGGCCAAGTACGGCGAGTGGGCTCATAGAGAGTTGGATATTTGGGGCAACAAAAGGTGGCCGATTTGGCAGAGACATTGGCTAGCGATATCCACTGTCACACGGTTGCATGTAGGCCAAGGCACGATTAGTGCGTGGAATGATACATGTCTCGCCAACACGACCCTAGCCCACTATGCCCACTTCGTATCACATACACCGCGATTGACTATGGCACAATTGCTCACGGGAAACACGCGCCACTTATGGAAACATCATGCCCTCCCACTCAATATGCTACCACATGCTCTGAGTACTACTATAAGAACCTCTAGTGATCACCCCATTTGGACGTTGACAGTCGACGGGTCCTTCTCTTGTCGGTCCTTTTAGGACCACTTTTGCGACAGATCCCCTACCCAGACCTGGGGCCATTGCATCTAGCATCCATCAATCCTCACTCGCGTCTCCTTCTTCCTTTAGAGACTCATGCATCGTGGCTTCCCGATTGATGATCGAGTGACCCGTATTGGTCACTCGCTCAGTTCGCATTGCCATTGCTTCCCCACTTCTTCCCAGGTTGAGACTATGGAACACCTTTTCTTCAATAGTGAGATTACTCAAGCCTGTCGGCACCACTTTACACATCATTGGCACCCACTTAATCAGCAACCGCGCTTCCCTAACACCGTTAGAGTGTTTTGGCAAGATGTTTATCTCGCCTACACGCTCTAAGCGGAGCCCCTACCTACACATCACTATACCTTACTTAATGTGGCAGAAATGGAAAGGGTGAAATTCTTCTCGTTTTGTAGGGACCCCCATGTAAGTGTCAGATATCATGCGACGAGTCAAGCGATGTATACATCGCACCCATCATCTTCCACCGCCCCTTGCACGCAATTCTGGCCTTACATGCAATCTTCTTCATACTTGGGGCATTCCCGTGACTTTGACCCCCATCACCCATCGACTACAGATTGTCTATTGGCATTCGCCTCCAGTAGGCATTCTCAAGTTGAACATGGATGATGCAGCCAAAGGGAACCCAGGACCAGCCGGAGGAGGTGATATTCTTCGAGATCATACCGGGAGTATACTTTTCGCTTTTTCATCTTTTTACAACATACAAACTAACACAACAGTTGAGGCAATGGCAATACGTGATGACTTGCTCCTCTTCGAGGACTGAAACCTTCACAATATCGTGTGGCAGGACATCATGCAGTGTCACCCCCGATTGACTAGTATCCGCCACCAACTGCGCGAGGGAAACCAGACAGTAGATGCCCTTGCCAACCCTACGTTATGTACTCAAGCCCCATCCTCTCTTTACTTCTCTTGGCAGGACATTCCTCGGGAAGCTCGGGGATGCCACCGCGTAGAGCGCTTCGGCCGCCGGCTCTTCGTACGTGTCGCTCCCTGCCGAAGGATGGCCCCCGCGACTGGCGTATTGCCTGGAGCACTAGAAGTGGGAGCGCTCGCCCTCTCGCCTGATTGTTGTACCCGACGCGCACCTCCATGCTAACGCCTAATGAAGGCGAAAGAGCTCCGTACACTCCATGCACCGCCACTAGGGTTGAGGTCCAGCACGCTGCCAGCACGTGCCAACTTCTACGAGCAAATATTTTTACGCATTTTTTCCTTAATTATAAAGTAAAGTTAATTCCAAAGCACAAAATGGGCAATCATATCATCATATGTGTGAATCTGTGCTCTGGTTATGCGAATTTCCGCACAAATTCCCTACAAGAAGCTGCCAGAAAAGACAGTCAACTCACAAACACCGGAGAAATCTTCTACTCGTTTGTTTGTTTGTTTGTTTGTTTGTTTGATTGTTTGATTTTATCGCAATCTGGAGATGGAGGCAGGAAGGGCGACGCTGTTCTTGGTGAACTTGGCAGGAATCATGGAGAGAGCTGACGAGGCGCTCTTGCCGGCCGTGTACAAGGAAGTGGGAGCAGCCATGGGAGTTTCGCCTTCTGGGTTGGGCTCTCTCACTCTTTTTCGATCGATTGTGCAGTGTTTGAGCTACCCAATCGCTGCTTACATGGCTATTCGGTACAATCGCGCCCACGTCATCGCCTTGGGAGCGTTCCTCTGGGCCGCTGCCACGTTCCTCGTCGGCATATCCGCCTCCTTCTTCCAGGTTAAATCCTCTTCTCTATCGTCAATCACGAATCTCTGGGCACTGATTCTTCTTAATTTTTTCCGACAATGTTGGATCGCGGTTTTGTGAATCTGGGTTTGCCAAAGAATTTTATTTTCTTCGAATTATCCTCCGTAGAGACCATGAACTGAATTATAGATTGGGCTTTGTTCCAGGTTAAATCCTCTTCTTTATCGTCAATCCCTGTTCTCTGCCATGTTCTTCTAGTTAATCTCTTCCCGAGAATGATGGGTCACGATTTTGTGAATCTGGGTTTTCCATAGAAATTTATTTTCTACGAATTATCCTCCCTTGAGATGAACCCATGAGCTGAATTACTGATCGGGCTTTGTTCTACGTGAAATGCTCTTCTCTATCGTCAATCACTAATCTCTGGCCTCTGATTCTTCTTAATCTTTTTGCCGACGATGTTGGATCACGGTTGTGTGAATCTGGGTTTGCCAAAGAATTTTATTTTCTTCGAATCATCCTCCGTAGAGACGAGCCCATGAACTGAATTACGGATTGGGCTTTGTTCTATGTTAAATCCTCTTCTCTATCGTCAATTACTAATCTCTGGCCTCTGATTCTTCTTAATCTTATGCCGACAATGTTGGATCACGGTTTTGTGAATCTGGGCTTGCCAAATAACTTTATTTTCGTCGAATTATCCTCCATAGCGATGAACCCATGAGCTGAATTACGGATTGGGCTTTCTTCCTGGTTACCTCATCTTTTCTCTCATCATCCTTATCGTCTTCTTCTTTGTAATCTGTCACCGACCAGGATGTGTCACGATTTGTGAAACTGGATTTGCCGAAGAACTTTATTTTCTTAAAATTATCCTCCATAAAGATGAACCCATGAACTCTTTTTGAAGCTAAATTACACATTTGGATTTCGAGGTCACCTCTGTCTCTGTTCTCTTGCATTTTCTTGCCGATGAATGATGGGTAAAGATTTCGTGAAATTGTATTTGGTAAAGAACATGTTTTTTCTTGAATCTGAACTACGGATTTAGTTTATGAACTACTCTTTGAATCTGAACTACAGATTTGTCTTCAAGGAATTCGTCCTGTCTTGCCAACGATAATGGTTCACTATTCTTTGAAACTGGGTTTGGCAAAGAACATTATTTTCTTCAAATTTTGCTCTAATAACGATGGAACCATAAACACTTTTTGAATGTGAAAGACGGATTTGGCCTTCCTAGTCTTCCTCTTCTCTTGTCAACAATACTGGATCACGAATCTATGAAACTTGGATTGCAAAAAGAAAATATATATTTTTCTAGTCTTCCTCTCTGGCGATGGACCCATGAATCCTTTTGAAGCTGAACAACGGATTTGGAATCTGAAATAGTGATATCGTCCATTTTAGTGACACAGGTCGCGGTTCCATGAAATATTTCTGAAGAGAGGTTTCCCCAACACCTCCTCTCCCTTATCATTAGCTTCTTTTTCTCTTGAAAATTAATTCACAGCAATAATGGGTCTCAATTTTCGAAATTACGTTGTTAATAAAGATATTTCTTAAAATTTTATTCATCAGCAGTGAGCCAATGAACTCTTTTTGAAACTGAACAACGGATTTAGCTGTTGAACAGATTGCTGTTTCAAGAGCTCTGAACGGGGTGGGCCTGGCGCTGGTCACACCAGCCATCCAGTCTCTAGTGGCTGATTCCACAGATGATGGCAACCGCGGCACTGCATTCGGGTGGCTTCAGCTGACTGGTAACACCGGTTCCATTCTCGGTGGCCTCTTTGCCTTGCTGCTGGCACCAAGAACCTTCATGGGTATCGCAGGATGGAGACTAGCATTCCACCTAGTTGGTCTGGTGAGCGTCCTCGTGGGCCTTTTAGTGGGCCTCTTCGCCGTTGACCCCCGCCATTCTTCTACCAAAGCCGAAGCAGGCGAGTTGGGAATGACCCAACAGAAATCGTTGAAGGAGAGCATCTGGATTCTATTTAGGGAGGCAAAATTTGTGGTAAAGATTCCATCTTTTCAAATAATTGTGGCCCAGGGGGTGACTGGATCTTTCCCTTGGTCTGCTTTGACCTTTTCTACTATGTGGCTGGAGCTGATTGGGTTCTCACATGAAAAAACTGGGCTTTTAATGGGACTGTTCACAGTTGCAACATCTCTTGGAGCTCTTTTTGGGGGCAAGATGGGTGATGTTTTATCCAAGCGGTTTCCCAACTCTGGGCGGATTATTTTATCACAGATAAGTTCTGGTTCTGCAATCCCTCTTGCAGCTGTGCTTTTGTTAGGTTTGCCTGATGACCCTTCATCCGGATTTTCTTATGGGCTTGTTTTGTTCATCATGGGCTTATTCATCTCATGGAATGCTTCTGCCACAAACAAGTATGTGTATATCCTTTTCTATGTTTTTTTCAGAGATTTTTTTAGACTTTATTATTAGAACTTTATTAGAGATTCAAAGTTTTGATTTTATTTTATTAAGAAAAAACTTTTTTTTGTCCATAGGGATAGTAAGAAGCAGTGGAATATAAAATTATAATTTCGGAAATATGTTTACTCCTCACAAGTCATGACGGGGAACAAGATAGAGTACTGCTGTGGAAGATGTCTTCTGTCATAAAGATAGTTAAAAATACTCTCATTTATTGGGGCAACGTCTATTGTCCTTTCAACATTTATGTTTTTGGAGATTAATTTAACCTTGAAATAAGTTATAACATCACTATATGGTAAAAGGGGTGACGATTTGTAATGTTTGGATCCTCGCACAATTTTTGGAGAAATTGTGGCCGAGAGATAAACAAACTGTACGATGTTTTTGCTTCGAATTTTTTCATGTTTTTAGTGATTTATTTAAGCACACTTTAAGTGGCTACCTCAACTTATTACAAAACAAATGGATTCAATCCATCTGCAGCCCATTTTTAAAATAAATTATGCCTAGAGATCAAGAACAATTATTTATCCTTTGAACAGATCATTTAACATATATTCTTTCAGAGATTTTTAGAACCATGAAATAAGTGATAACATCAAGTTCTGGTAGAATAGAACCATCATATTTGAATCAGTGTGGTTTCTGCTGCCCGAAAGACCGAGATCAATAAAATATGCTTTGATCTTCCAACTTTTGTTGTATTTGGAGATTTACTGCACCATAAAGTAACTCATAAAATTTTAATATGTGTGATTTTTGCAGCCCAATTTTTGCCGAAATTGTGCCCGAGAGATCGAGAACAAGTATTTACGCTTTGGATAGATCATTTGAGACCGTTCTAGCATCGTTTGCGCCCCCAGTGGTTGGCCTCTTATCTGAGCACGTCTATGGTTACAAGCCAGCTCCAACAAATGCCTCTAATGCTACAATAGTTGAAGTGGACAGAGAAAATGCCACATCATTGGCCAAGGCCCTTTACACAGCCATCTCTATTCCCATGACTCTCTGTTGCCTCATATACTCTTTCCTCTACGGCACTTATCCTAGAGATAGAGAGAGAGCTAGAATGGACTCCCTAATCGCCTCTGAACTCCAGGAGATCGAGTTGGCCTACGACAGAACCGAGATAGAGCTTTCTTATGGAGAAGATGAACTTGAAGTAGACAATATGGATGAAAAGTTATTAATTCCTCAACAACCAAAGTCAGATTAAGTTCATTGAAGATCATTTTTATGTAAGATTTAAGAGTTTTATGAAATTCATAAGCATATGTTTTGGAGATTAAGCATTGTGTATTAGATGAAATATTTTCATTTGTTGGGTGTTAGAGTCCTGGAGATAACCGATTCTTGAAATTGTAGGGTTATAAATACCCCTTTGTAAGGTCATTAGAGGGACTTTTGGATGAAAGATCAACTTTTGGTTTCTTGGCACGAGTAGCTGTATCCGGCTTTCGTGAGAAAAGAACTCCCGATTCGGAGGTTCATGAGAGTTTGTTCACCTATCATTCTCTCTTCTTCTCCCTTCTTCCATCTCTCCTATTCTCCTCTATACCCCTCGTCCCATTTCTTGATTTTGTTAGATCTCCACGGGGATCGTAACATTGGGAAACTATAAGCATTCACGTATTCCCTTTGGCCATATAATTGTGCAGGTTGTGGAAATGTAAAATGCCACTGATGCCGAGCCCTTGCTTGTACGCTGATGAGTATTTTGGGATCTTTGGTGGAAGTGTAATCAGTTTGCTTATACAATATTTTTGTTGTTATTGGTATTAAACGTTTAAGACTCTACATGCATCAACAGTTTTATCGGTAAATTATTCAAGTGCTCCTGAAGTCATGTCTTGTGTTCGTGAGTCTGATTTATATTGTAATTCAACCTATTGCACTAGGTTTGGATAATTCTTGGCCTTGAAGATGACGATTCTTATACAATCTCTATTCTCTGAAGATGATTTCCCAATAGACAATGGCCATGAAGAGCTTCCACGTCTCTACTAATTGATGGGGATTCTCAGGGTTTGAAGGAAATTCAAGATGGATCTTAACATTAATAATAGATGTATATATATATATATATATTTAAATAGCAGGGAGGGGGGTTAAAAACGGGGAACATAATGAGCATGTGTAAAACTTGTCAAGGGTACTTGTCGAGAACTAACTTCAGCCAATGAATGTAGCACTCATTGACTTTCTTCTTGAAAAAATATATTTAAACTCTCCCCCTCTAAGACAATGGCGAATTAACCAAACAAGATTGCTGCTTCTCAATTGTTTTGAGGTATATTGGAAGCATGTAGTTCAATACAAAGATAAATTGAAGGCTTCAACGGCATCGATTGCGAGTATTGACAATTTTATCAGAATTTTTTCGGGGAAGAAAAATTATATCTGTGAGAGAGTGTTTCCTGTAGGACCTCCCCCCAACTAACATTTGATTTACCTCGCCTCCTAAAAATTAATTCAATAAAATGTTTTTTTCTAGCATGAATACAGAAAATCAGTAAGCATCAAGGTGGGGAGACTGTTCGAGGAAGAAACCTCCAGAGATCAACTGCCACATCGACCTCTTTCTGGCGGTGAAACTTGTACATTTGTGGAATATCAAACCGAAGCTGGTGAAATGAAAATTAAGAGCGTCATAGAAAATTTTGTTTATAAATTTAAGAAGCAGGATTCTTCCTCCTTTTTTCACCCTTCCCCTTACCTCGCATAAGACCTCAGCGCTTTGGCAATTGAAGCTCCGAAGGGCAGTTTTCTTCACATGCTGTAGAAGAATTTACAAGAAATCAGGCACATTAGAGAAAGGAGAAGAAGATGAGACTTACACATATTATCATCTTATTTTAAATGAGCTGTTCTCTAAATGTCAGCATAAACTTTACATAGGATGATATGCAGATAAAAAAAATGATTGCTAAGAAAATTTCTGAAGGTTTTGAGAAAAAAAAGAGAAGAGAAATCATAGTTTTTTGAGACTGGCCTCTCTTGTGCTTGTTTTGTGAAGGGAGTAAACTGCCCGAGATGCTACCTAAAATAAACCCGAAAAGGGGGATCAGATGATAGATATTATGTAAATAAGTTGAATGGCGAAATTCCAAACCTGGAGAGCCATAGAAAGGAATGCCATGTCAATCCCTTTTCGTTTGGTCCCAAATGGTGGGTTCATCACCACTGTGTCGATGCACCTAGCTAAGATATTTAAAAACTAGCCATCAAAAGTCATCAAGATAGAAAGAGAGAGAGTGAGAAAGATAAGGAAATCAAACAAACAACATCATAAAGTTGAAACTTGAATTCAATCATATAAGAACGCCATTATTTATGAAGAAAAAATCGACTTTAATAAAAGTCCGGGTAACAGGAGATTGGATCCCCAACCCCTTTTAAGGCTATTTCTGTCAATTCAGCCCACTACGGAAGGTGTTTTGGTCGTTTAATTGTTAGGAATGAAGCCAAGACTTGAGGAACGGAGTAAAATTGGTTTTTGTGGTTGTTTTCGTCATTAATAAAACACTCATTTAAGCTTTGGGCAGAAAATACAGAACCATTTTTATAAAATACACACTTTCAATAATTTTAACAATATTAACCGAAATGATTAATTTGACGATGTACCATACCACTTCTATCATAAAAGTTGAGTTACATCGCTTACATTGATTAAATGTAATAAGGTTCAGTTATATTTTTTAATACCAAGACACAAAAATGAGCTTATTTGACTCATTAATATGATCTCCATCATTTTCCAACATCTGGGGAAAAAATCCATGAAGTCCAAAAAAGATTCTTACATAATTCCACAAACAACAAAGGGTATTCAAAAGCAGAGAACTGACCGCTCTGGAAATGTCTGACATCACATAATAGCAGATCTATATCCACCTGCCCATAATTTACAAGTATTAGAATGATATCCGTGAATCTCATGGGCAAGGATAGCTAAGTAATAGACTCCTCTTTGAAATCTATCCAGAATCAAGAAAAGGACAGAGAAGAAGAACAAGATGAGAAACTAATGCGGCATAATCCTCAAGAATTTCCCTGTAAGGAAGCCCTTTCCTTCAAAGTAACAGAACACAGATAACTTGTGCCCAAAGCTCAACTGATGATTCAAGACCCTTATCACTAAGCCAGAGAGTAAAATAATCATAACAAACATGTGGGGCTTAAAACCAAGTTAGCCCAGATGAAGAATGTCCCAAGCTCAACGACCTATAATAACTATAAATTTCTCAAATAAATCTTCTCTCAAGCTCAATGACCTATAAGAGAAAAGTCCTTTAATAATCATCAAGCTCAATGACCACTGCTGATGATAATGATGATTAAATCTTCTCTCACCATCTTAGTGAGGTTAACAGGGTGAGAGTGAGGCGACAAAATGAAATATGCATGCAGATGAGCGACAATGATGATAGTGATTTCATCGTCGCCATCGTCATTGTGGCGAGGACGAATGTCGGGAATGCTTACAATGTATTATCCTATTCGGTTTGTCATCATTAGAGACAGCAAACACTTTTTACGCTGTATAAAAGGGGAAGAACTGAAGTCCTTGACCAGTACCTCCAGCTCCTCGGCATTCTGCAAGGCGATCTCAAGAGAGCTACTATCAACATCAATCCCAACTACATGCCTGTCAGTTCATATATAAAACATAAGGAAACCTCATCTTTATTTAATTTATTACAATAAATTATGCAAATATCAAGCATATATGACTCACTCTGCACCCAAAAGAGCACTTGCAATCCCCAAAGTTCCACACCCGCAGCCAAAATCCGCCACGATTTTACCGTTTATATCTCCAAATGTGGTCTCCGCCTGATCATTAAAAAACATATTAAGAGAATAAACCACCAAAAACCTGAATTTCTTTTAAGAGCTGACAGAATTTTTCTCGTCCAAAATGCAACCGGGCATTCAAAAATCTATAGGGCTCATCACAAAATTAATCGAAGATAAAGGAAATCATCACGGAATATTTAGAGACCAAATGATTCACTAAGAGAAAAAATAGCCAAAAACCGGTATTTTTTTCAGAACTAACGTAACCCTTTCCCGTTCTAAACGCCAGGAAAATACTACTTGACATACAAATCCAGCGACTAGATAATAAAATCAACCGAAAATAAAGGAAACAATCAGTCGATAGTCAAAATAGAAGAAATTGATGGTACGTGGGACATTACGGCGTAGATCATTCTCGAAGCTATGTGAGGCCCAGTAGGGTATTGCTCAAGCTCAGCCTGACCAAGCAGAGAAGCCACTCAATGATCCGTCAGCAGACGATAGAATGAAATGGGTAAGAAAAAGATTGAATCTTTTTATGAACCTTCGGCTCGGAGAACTGATCAAGTTCCCCAAGAAGGCTTTCGAGCTGCTTCAGCTTCATCTGCCACGGCTGGACGATCCTGAAAGACGATCAAACGGATGACTGAGGAAACGGGCAAGAAGGCTCAGAAAGGAAGAGAGTAGAGAATTAAATGTACAGAAGTATCTTATAGAGTAAATATGCCTGAAAGTAATGGAAATTCATTGCTATAAATCCTAGTCTGGAGATATATGAACTTTCTAGCATACTTGTATCTTATACAGTAAAAATACACCTCTATTTTTTATGTAACATAACTGCTGCAACATCCATTGTGGAAGATAGAAAGTATTTATATAGAGAGGGAGACATTGGTGGAAGACAATGCTGGTCATTGGTGTTGATGTCATCATGTTGGTTCGATCATCATCACATCTTAATCATGGTGTCATCAACAAATCCAATGTGTGTGCAGATATAAGTTCATTTCATATAATCATGGGAAAATTTCTATTAAGTCATAAGAATTATCAATAGTAGTAAATCCTAAGAATGTTGGAGAAATCTAATACAATGAACATCTACTTCAATATCAAACTCTTTGGCTATGGTACATTCAAAAGAATCGTGGGTCTACATGGGTATGGTGTGCAATCATCTTTAAATTTAGTTTTCTAATTCCATCCCCTGAACGCCAGTAATAAGTGGCTTACAAGCAAATCACGCTGAATGCCAGTAGTAAGTGGCTTACAAGCTAACCCTAATTACAGCTGCTTGGGCCGAACTATTGATATACTGAATGTGCGGGCTATGTCCACCCCAGAAAGACAAAATAGGCCCATTAAGGCCAGTTCTTAAAAAACGTTGGGGTGAAATGGACCCATTTAGCTCCAGTTATAATAGAATGCTTCAAATGGACTGGCATTAATATGGTTCCCAACTACTAACCCAATTTGGGCCATGCAAAAATGATTGGCCTGCTCCAAGCCTTAAAAATCTTTAATCTTCCCTTTACCCCAAAATATTTTGGGACCCAAATTCAGACTACAATGAAGAAATTGGTCCCATACGACTTAAAAAAATATTATATAGGTGCCCATTTTGGACCAGCTACTATTGGGACAGTCCTAATCTCAATAACTAGACTACCTTGAGAGTGAAACAAAATGGAACAAATTTCTTACTGTACTAAAATGAGCAGCCTAAATCATGTGAACGCCCAAAGAACTCTGGCCCAAAATGGACTAACACTTAGAAATGGCCCAATAAGGGCCACATTATGTAAGACCTCATTGGCCAGCACATACTAGGCCTCCCAAGCGTGGAATATTGTGAGGCCTCAATCTCTTTGGGTTTCCATAGCGAAGGCCCGAGGCTCCAGCAGGCACATGGCTTAGTGGCATTGTGCATAGTGGCAAGACACTATAGGCGCACTCCAATGGGCCGAGAGTGGTGTCAACATGGGGTAGGGAGACCTCGTGCTCGGTACCAAAGCCTTAGGATACTACACATAGTGTGTTAGATCTCGAGGAGGCATTGGAGCGCATCCTTTAACAAGTCCTACAAGCGCGCGGTGCGCCATGCAGGATCAACCACAAGCACACGTGTTGGGGAGCTATGTGGCAGAATTGACATTCCAGCCACAAGTCGTGGGAGATCACCAAGTGGGTTTGGCGTGCTGCCTTATCGTCAAGTGCCAAATTACCCAGGCCATGTCGCCATGTAACTAGGCGCGCCCAGCTCTATAAATTCTCTTGGCAGTATGGTTCACATCGTTCTCTCTCAAGTGACTGACCCTAATACTTCTCCTCAAACTCTCATATACCCAAAGACTTCTGTTGCAAGTTTAAAGGTTGTTTGACTTGCTGAACAAGATTAAGGTTCATGGGCTGTTAAACTGTGAATTTGACCCCAACACATTCAGCCGCATGACAAATGTACCTGGAGAGTAGCCCAAATTTTTGCTTACATTTTCTTGACACCTAGAGCGGATAGCGATCAGTATAGAAATGCACCCAATTTAATAAATAAATTAGAAATGGACATAAACAGACTAGGATTTGAGTTCCCAGATGAAAACCAAACAAAACTATGCATATCATTGGGCCATATTGAAATTAAACGACCTATGCAGATTTAGTACAAGTCTAAACATACATTGAGTTATTAATTAAGAACGATATCACAAAAGTGAATCTTCTTTAGTAAATATTGATCACCCTCATATGTTAGACATTAAGAATATATAGTTTCCTATTATCAAGGTTAGTTCATGACAAAAGGCAAGCTAGTGTAGGATGAGACAACATATAATATTGGGTTCTGATGCCTTGATTGAATAATAGAAAACTATTAAGCATGCAGCAAAAGCTTTGATCAATTCCAAATCAATCTCTAAAATACAATACATCACATGTAGCTTGTGGGGAACTTAATCCACCCTTGACTTGTTGACTTTGAGATTGCTCTAAAGGCAGTCAGGTATCTAGTCTCTAGAAGTATCCACGCAATTAATTTGTTCTTGGATCTCTACTTAGTCTTCTCCAATTCTTATTGAGAACCTTGTAAACCTTCTCACCATGAAGGCTCTCTTCTTGGATGAGTGGAGAATAGCTCAAAAGGAAGAAAGGGGGCACCCAGTTATGGCTAGTCTAGGTGCCTAAAATGGTTTCCCCTTCACCTATTATATTTATTTGAAATTTTTCATAAAAACCTATTAACTAAAATATATTTACTAATTCCCATATGATATTATGCATGTAACCCTCTAGGCCCATATATCATTCTAGTTAATAAGTTTAGTGGCCAAAGTACATGTATTAGCCAACCTTATTAGTTTAACTATATCAACATATTGATTAAATAACTCAGGATCAATTTAACCCAATCAATAAATTATGTTTCCAGCCTGTGGGTTGCCAAGCTACACCTCGTGCTTAGAGGATATTGAGTAGCGTTCGAACTTTCTCATGGAACTTTTATTGTCATTGGTTATCATTCGCCGGAGACTCCCGAACAACTTAGGGTATGTTTGATCGTCAAACACTAATATGTCATCCGATTTGTACTGATGTGTAAGGGGGGTCATTGGATAACATCTTCTCCAATAGCCTCGTTACCTTGGTCATGGATTTAGCTGCATCATCTTCTTTGAGACAATCTCCTCTTATACCAAGTGCATATGATCCCGTTTGGACCACTCAATCATCTCTATAGGCTTCTTTCTATATCCAAGCTATGAATTGTTTGGATCCCATAGTTAGAGACTCATCAGCCAAAGTCAAAACATAGTTTTCCATCCACGAGATGTCCTTGATGTCTCAGATCAACAGATCACTTATAGAACTATATACTCCACTAGAATAATAGGAACTAATATTTCATGGTGGTATGATTTGGATTGACGACCACATATTATCCACCATATAAACCCACTATATACTCCAGAAATTTAAATTTCATGTCCGACATGTTGGGTCCTTGATTTGAGCATGAAAAAACAAAAGTAGGCTCTCTTTTGAAAATAAATTTCTTTAATATGTTTGAGCTTTTATCTGTACTTGCCTTATGTCTGTAATAGTTTATTACGTTATTCTTATAAATTGATATTTAAGATTCAAATGAGATCTTATTGTCAGTGTCTTCTATCATCCAAAGGTATCATCATCAAAATATGAGGCATTCATGAGCTACCAATACCTTGTAATTGGATTGTACTTAAGTCTTTATTCAGTGTATAATAATCTAATATTAGTGTTATCTCATGCCACATGCAATTTAGCCCTAGAGGGGACTTACACAAATATGGTAAAGATATTACTTGCGAATTCATATTGCTATCAAAATATTAATTATTAATGGTGTGACATATGTCTTGTTACAAAATCTACTATATTAGTAAGTCAGAAATCTTATGTGAGTTTTTATTGTCCTTCTTTCATTACTTGGATCAAAATATATAACTTGAAGAATTGGAAAAAGGAAATCACGACTGTTCTTTGGTACCAAGATACAAGCTATGCAATTACACATAATTGGGTTCTAGAGGCCTTGACATGGATGAAAAAATCAAAACATTCCGTAGCGGAAAACATAAACAGAATCGAACGGCACTAATAAAACTATTAACGAAGTACTTGCGCACAAATCACATTCGTGATTTATTGGATCTTAGAGCAAGACGAGTTGAGCTATTCAAGTGTGCAGCCTCTAAACGTATCCATGCCATCCTCGGCACGTTGGATATTCTCCTTCTTGTTGGTGAGCCCCGTTCAATCTCTGTCATCATCGTTGTGACGTCCCGATCGCTTTGGGAGTGGAGAGGGGGTGTGGGAGAAGGGAGAAGCAGGATAAGGACCCTGAACCATTCTGGCATGGGTGAATTTTTTTTAAGCCCTTCCCTATTTATACTAAGTGGTTATCTTTCATAAAAACCCCAAAAACTTAAGTATATCCAAAGAGCATTTGCGTGTGACCCTCTAGGCCCATGTATCAATCTAGTTAACGACTCTAGGGGCCCAATAACCTTTATTAGTCTTCCAAATTTACTATCTATATCATCATATAGATTAATTAACGTGAGATTTATTTAGCCCTATCAATAGGTTGAGTCTCTAACATGTGGGGTGCTAAGCTACACCTCGTGCTCTAGAAGATACAAAGGAGTGTGTATCAACTTACTCATGGAACATGTTCGTCATCACTTATAATGTATGTATAATCCCTCATCCATTTGACACTCCTAAGGGTATGGTCAAGTGTCAAACCCTAATCGGTCATCCGAGTTAGTACTGATGCATTCGGAAATCATAGAAGAACTCTTCTCCAATATTTCACTGCCTTGGCCGAGGACTTCATCGCATCATCTTCCTTGAGCTGTTACCTCTTATACCGAGGGTAGATGATCCCATCTTGACCATTCAATTGTCTTCGTGAACTTCTTGATGCACCTGAACTAAGACTATTTAGAATTCCATGATTAGGGACACGTAAGTCATAGTCAAAGTACAAATGTCCGTCCACAATACATTTTTGGTGTCTCATGTCTAAGGACCACTTACACAACCGTGACGTGAATCAACCTGATTGACAATTTGGTATAATAACATTTAGGGACTCATACGGATCAATTCAGTGAACTCTTTCCACTAAAGAGAACCCACTATCTATCCTTAGTGTCTCCACACTAATGGCTACGGGACCCGCCATACTCATCATATGAGTGAGGCTAGATAGTGTTATTCTATCTGGATACTTCGATGTCCTTCTCGAATATCCTTCGAATAGGAATATTTAGAACACATGCTTAAAGATTAGTGATCTCCATATTATGATCTCATCATAATTCACTAAGTGATGGGGGACCATCCAGCCTTACAAGCGTCTCGTCTATGTTTTCCTTCGTGTGCCCGTGTATCTGTTTTCTTTTTTCCCTAATTGGGCCCTCCCTTTAAACTTTTGGGCCTTCTTTTCTTTTTCTAAGGAAGAAGGCCTATATTTCCCCTATAAGAGGAGAGGGGTGTCCATCTTAAGAAAAAAGTCTTGTTGAATTTTTGGAAAAAAGAATAACCCGTTCCATCCTTGTGAGAGGAGAGAAAGAAAAGAGGGAGTGAGAGAGAAGGGCGGAACGGAATAGGGCCGACTTGGGCCACCCGTCCCGTTCCGCCCTCCCCCTCCACCCCCCCCTCTTCCGTCGGGCATGCCGACGAAACTCTAGGTGGCCGCCGCGGCTGCTGCCGTGGTCCCAGGTCGAGGGGCCGCCGCCCTCCCACAAGGCCACCGCCCTTGCACGGGGCACCGCCCGAGCACAGGGCCACCGCCCGAGCACGGGGCCGCTGCCCTCGCATGGGACCGCCGCCCTCGCACAGGGCCGCCACCCTCACACGGGGCCGCCGCCCTTGCACGGGGCCGCCGCCCTTGCACGGGGCCGCTGCCCAAGCACAGGGCCGCCGCCCGAGCATGGGGCCATCACCTACAGCCACACACAGCCGCGCACGCCGCCACCCTCGGCCGCCTCCCGCGGCCCTCGACGACCGCCTCTAGCCGCCCTCGACGGCCGCCTCCCACCGCCCTCGATGGTCATCCTAGATACTACACTCGCCTCCGAGCCTGTTATCGTGCCCAATTGCACCACCGTCCTCAATACTACGCTCGCCTCTGAGTTCGTCAACGCCGCCACACACGGTCGCGCACCCCGCCGTCCTCGACGGCCACCTCCCACTGCCCTCAATGACCGTCCTCGATACTACGCTCGCCTCCGAGCCCATTACCGCACCCAGTTGCGCCATCGTCCTCAATACTGCGCTCGCCTCTGAGTCCGTCAATGCGCAAAGCTGCGCTGTTACCGTCCTTGTCACTACACTCGCTTCCAAGCCTAACGCCGCACCTAGCTGCGCTACAACTGTCCTCGATACTATGGAAATTATATTTGTTTTGACAGATTACTTGGAGAGGAGGAAACCTCCAAGAGAAGGGAGGAGTCCCTTGAGGGAGAAGAGGAGGCTGCCGCCGCCATCGCACCGCCGTCGATCGAAACTCGCATCAGCAACGCTGGATCACGCCGCCGCCGTGACGCCGCCGCCGCCCCTACTTCCGTCTCTCGGAGGAGAGACCGCCGGAGTACGCCACCGCCGCCGTCGTCATCGTCGCCGCCGCCACCGCCGCCGCCTTACCACCGTGGTCACCGTCCGTTGCCACCGCGCTTGCCTCCAAGCCCATCCACCCCCCCTTATGCCGCTGCGCTGACCGCCGTCACGTACCTGCCACTCCGGTCTCCTAGAGAAGCTTCAGGGGCGATGATCGCCGGATGACATGCCGCCGCTAGTTTACCACTGCGAAGTACATGCTGTAGTAGGATACACAGCCTCCACTCCGCACCGCCGACACCTATCTTTGCCGCCCGATAGCAGATTGAAGCCAAGTCCACTCCGCCACCATTATCGAAGCGTCTGCCCTGCGCTGCCGTTTTGCCGCACTGCCCTCCACTCCTTGTGGTGTAAACACGAGCCGCTCGATCCCAGCAGGTCGTGTTACATCACTAAGTCTGATCGTGTATTCATGAACTTCATTATAAGCATCACACATGCACTATAATGAATATCTTCTGTCAATAAACATAGAACGAGATATGAGATGTGTGATCAGTTTGCCGGCCACATATATTGCCATCAATTATGTGGTTGTTAAGCCGAGCACACCACCATGTTTTATTTAATTTTAGTGAAGAAATATATTTTGATTTATTATTATTCAAGTGTGATGTTTATAATGAAGGCCATGAATATGTGCAATGACCAGGTGAAATGTGATGAGATCATAATACAGTGATCACTAGTCTTTAAAAATGTATTTTAAATATTGATTTTCAATGTATAGTCAAGAGGGATGTCAAATAATCTACTAGATAGAATAATACTTTCTTATCACACTTATTTGACAAGTATGATTGGACCTATGGCCGTTAGTATGCAAACACTAAGGACATAGGATGTGTTCGCTTCGGAGAAAGAGTTCACAAGATTGATCCCTAAGTTGTATTACACTTAAACATCAATTAGGTTGATATATATCATGGTTTTGTTGGTGATCCATTGACTTGAGACACCAAGGACATCTTATGGATGGATGACTAGTTTTTTATTTCGGATTACAAGTCTGTAACAATGGGATTCAAAAAAAAATTATCTAGGATATAGTAAGAAGCATCAGGAGGTGATTGAGTAGTAAAGAGGGGATCATCCACCTTCGGTATAAGAGGAGATCAATCAATGAAGATGATGTGGATAAATCCCAGGCTAGGGTGGCGAGGATATTTGAGAAAGCATTCTTCAATGATCATCTTTACACATTAGTACTAATTGAATGATAAATTAGGATTCGACGATAAACCATACCTTTAGTCACAAGGTTTCATGAGAGATTTTGAATACTACTCTCTATCTTGTAGATCACAAGGTGTAGCTTGGGACCCCGTGTGCTGGAAACTTAACCTATCAATTGGGTTAAATTGATCATTGGTCAATTAATATATAAATATTGATATGAATAACTAAAAATTTTGGTTAAAAAATGTTATTGGGCCAATAAAGTTATTAAATATAATGATACATGGACCTAGAGAGTCACACTAAACTATAGGGCATTGGTGAATATACTATTACTTAATGGATTTTTATGAATAATCAAAAGTGAGGTGATGCAGGACATCATCGGGACGTCATTCGATCGACACCGAATGTGATGATTCGGTACCGATGAAAGATGGAGGTATCAGACTACGGCGAGGCGTCGTCCGACAGCGAATCCAAATGATGGAAAATAACAATGGGATGTAAGATGCCGCGAACTATGGTACGTGCAAGTGCCAACTCACGGTGAACTCCGACTCCCGGGGAATTGACAGAGTTGCCCAAGGGTGGTAGGTTAGACCTCTCGAACCTCGTCGAGGAGTTGAGGACGAATACGACGCCGAACGGGGTAGCCCTACCGGGTTTTGCTCTCACGGGACGGGCGAACCCGAATCGTACCAAATGGGTAAGACGCTCTTGTAATCCTGCGTTTTGCTCTCAACCTGTCCCTCTCACCTGCGTCTAACCCGAGCGCGGAGGAGGCAATACGAAAATGCACTGAAGGAAATAAGAGACGGTGCACGGTCTAGGTGGGCAAAAAGAGGCTCGATCGGGTGCACGGCGATGGCAACAATGTCGAGCATGGTTGCACACGGTGGCCTGGGCTGACAAACACGACGGCGATGGCGGCCTGACGCTGAACGGCCTTGCAGCAAGCAACGGGCATGCGGACAAGCTGGGTGGCGTGGGTGGCGTGCTAGGGCATCGGGTGCCACGCACGGGTTGGCGGGTGCCGAGCGCAGAGACAATAGTGGCGTCGAGTGCAGACAGTGTCCAGGACGATCAATCAAACGCAGGACGGCTCACAGGCATGGGGCGGGCGTGAGGGGAGGTGTTCGCGAGTGTGACGGTGCGGCGAAGGCGTGGGCGGCGGCATGGTGTAGGCATGGCGCAGTGGCGTTTGGGTGTGTGCAAGCGGCGTTGGGCGTGAGCGGGCGAGGGGCGGTGGCAGCTAGCGGCTCCGCGGCGATTGCGCGGGCGAGCAAGCAGCGTCGACGCGCGAGCGCGCGTGAGCGGCGGCGACGGATGGTGGCTTCGTAGTGATCACACGAGCGAGTGAGCGGCATCAGCATGCGAGCGGGCGTGAGCGGCGGCGGCGGCGGCTGGCGGCTCCGTGGCGTTGGTTCCCCTTCCCATTCCTTCTCGTTCTTCCTCTCCTTCCTCTTCCGTCTTCCCTTCTTCTTTCTTGGATCGTGACTCTTTGGTGCAACGACGTCAACGCACCATCTTTGGACGCGTCGCCACCATCATCCGAGACGCCTCGCATTTTAACCCGTCATCAATGTCAACTAAAGAACCACCATGATGATGACCACATCAACGCACCGACGACGGAATGCGCCTCCACTTACGCAGGTGATAATCTCAATTTTAGGGTTAAAATTCGTCGTTGGTGATTGAGATTATTCAATAAAATATATTTGACCGTACTTGAAAATACGTAGTTAGTGATGTGTACGGATCGTCTCCACAGGGAACGATGATTAAGGAATTACTTTCTTAAACTAGTGATGATCAATGAGCAATCGACAAAAACACAATTCAAGGATATGAGCGAGTGATATCGATTAAGAAGTACTTAATTTATATGTTAATTTAACTTAAATAAAAGAGTAAGTGATTGTGACGGACACGATAATGAACTATGGTATGAACGAGGATAGTGGTTGGATATGGAATGAATGCGATGGCAAGGATGGAGAGATGAGAGAGTGGGGGCGTAAGTGAGTGAAGTGATAAATGAAGCGTTGATAAAAAAACTATAACTATGATAACGATGATGTTGGGAGAGAAACAACGTGGCGAAGACACTTACCTTAGATCCTTACGTTCCGCCAGGATCACGGCGATTTGCAGTGCGGTAAGCTCCCCTCTTCTCTTTTGTCTCTTCCACACACCCAAGACACCAAGAACACTCTTGATGGATCTCAAAACTCACTCTCTTTCAATCAGCCCACAAAAGTGGGAAGCAAGTTCAAGATGGTTTTACAATGATCCAGGCCTCTATTTATAGATTAGAGGTATGGAGAGAAAGAGGAGGAAGATGAAAAGTTATGGCGTTGGAAGTTGAAGCAATCCTAGCCTTTAATTTCTTCTCTCTCTTCATCAATGTCATCAGTTTGTGCCTGTTAAGAAGTCAAAGCACTTGGTATTCTGTGGCTTTTCGTATTCCGTGGCTTTTCATATTCCATGCCTTTTTGTATTCCGTGGCTTTTCATATTCCATGGCTTTTCGTATTCCGTGGCTTTTAAGTATTCATGACTTTTCATATTCCGTGCCACATGTACATGTCAAAAGGAAAAAAAACAAAGAAAAAATCTCTTTCTCAATGCTGATGTGGCGGCGCATCCGCACGCCATGTCACACTATGCCATAAAAAAAACCAAAATACTTAAAATTTCATATTAAATCAAATAAAAGCCCAAAAAATACGTATAAATATATTTTTTGAATCAAAAAAATCATATCTTTTCAAATTTAATATCCAAAAATTCCATTAAAATCATATTCTTTCTCAAAAATTATATTCTTTTAGATTATACTAGTAGAAAAATCCTAAAATATAGAAAAATTTCAGAAATTTGTTCTAAAAATAGATTTAATCATTTTAAGCTTGATAACATGCAAATATGAGTAATTTAATGCATAAATACGCATAAATATAATAATATAAGGCACTAAAGATGCATGTTATCAGCAGGACATATCCCGCGTCATGACACATCGCCAACGACAACTACAGAACCATTCGTGACGTGAAGAGCCAACACATCGCCTTGTCCTTGACGGTTATTTTATTTCTTATTTTCTCTTTCCTCCAAGGCCTATATGTAGGCCAATGTGGCGAAAGAACATTTAGCGAGTTTATTTCAAGAGTTGAGTTTTTCTCTCTTTGGAAGGCTCGCCCTATCTTCCCCATCTCATTTCGGGTGAGCCACCGTCGATCACCGCCGCTGCTGATCGCCACCGTGCGCTGTGCCCATAGCCACCACCCTGCGCCCCGGTTGCCCGCTCCCAGTTCCTTGGCCGTTGCCTTGCATCCTAGCCGCCTTGTGCCCTAGGTGCCAGCCCACACAGGCGCTCGCCCACACAGGCGCTCGTCCATACAGGCGCTCACCCTACGCAGGCCATCCGCGCCTGCCGTGCCTTCAGCCGCCTGCGCCCGCGGCGCGCCGGACCGGCCACGCCCTCGCAGCCGCTGGTCGCCGCGCATACCATTTAGGTCAATCGTCAATCGTCAATTGATCGCGCAGTTGGATCCGCGACACCCTATCGAAGCGCACGTCAATCGTCCCACCAATGACTCGTCAAGAATTCCCCGCAACCTCTTCACGCACTATTAAGTGTCGGGATACTCCTACACTCTTTGGTGCCCTTTTTCGTCCAGTATTCTTCAAGTATTCATCCACCGTAGTCGGATTAGATTTAGATTTTGAGTCTTCTAAGCGAATCGCCCGTTCGAAGTTATTGATTTTGGTGCTTTGGCATCACCACGGTGGTTGTAAGACAGTACTCCCGCCCTCGACGAGGAAAGGGGCTGCACCATCAGTATTTTCACCAGACTTAATTTTTGAACTCGATCGTGTGATTTGTGGTATGTTTTATCCCATCACTCTTAGTCGTCCTAGGATCCAGTTGCCGTTATTACCTAGCTCCGTCACATCTAGTCATCTTGCATCAAATTGGTATCAGAGCCTAATCTGTGTCAGCCTACCTACTCTGCAGTAATAGACATCATTCATTCATCATCACATCTTGCATGCATCTGTGTTTAGGCAAACGTGTCTCCGCTCCAATGAATGAACCATCCCTAGATAGTCATGAGGTTTCTGCCCCTATCCAAGATTTGTCTCCACACGCTCCACCATCCTCCTCACGTGGTGATGTTGACCGCATGTTAGACGCTGTCCAAAATGGTTTTCGTGACGTAAACACACGATTAACCAACATGGACAACCATCTAACTAATTCTATCGATGCAGTTAGTGAGCGAACTTACTAATTAGAGAATCGAGGTCGTGATATGCATCGCCGTGATCGCGAAGACCCATACCCCCCTGAACCTAGACCTCGGGATCATGATAGAAATCATCACGAACCCGATGATCCCTATCGACCTGGGAATAGATCCGGGGTTCGTAATTAGAATCGTCCCAAATGAGACAATCTGATTCCTCCTAAGGTTAGAACGCCCGGCCATGAAAGGAATCGTCGAGACGATTTCTATCCATCTGAGCATAGAACCCCCAGCCACGATAGGAATCGTTGATAACATGCATTTATAGTGCCTTTATACATTAAATTACTTATATATTATTATTTTTATGTGCCTTTATACATTAAATTACTTATATTTGCATGTTATCAAGCTTAAAATGATTAAATATATTTATCAAATAAATTTCTAAATTTTCTATATTTTTTAGGATTTTCTAACAATATATTCTAAAAGAATATAACTTTTGAGACAGAATAAGATTTTTTTGGAATTTTTTGATATTAATTTTGGAAAGATATGATTTTTCTGAGTCAAAATATATATTTATACGTATTTTTTGGGCTTTTATTTGAAATTTTCAAGTATTTTGGTTTTTTATGGCATAGGGTGACGTGGCGTGCGGATGCGCCGCCACGTCAGCATAGAGATTTTACTTTATTTTTTTGTCCTTTTGTCATGTACATGTGGTACGGAAAGCGAAAAGCCATGGAATACGAAAAGTCACAAAATACGAAAAGCCACAGAATATGAAAAGACATGGAATATGAAAAGCCACAGAATACCAAAAGCCACAAAATACAAAGTGCTTTGACTTATTAATAGGCACGAAACTAATAACATTGATGAGGAGAGAGAATAAATTAAAGGCTAGGATTGCTTCAACTTCCAACGGCCATAACTTTTGATCTTCCCCTCCTCTTTCTATCCATACCCTCTGATCTATAAATAGAGGCCTGGATCATTGTAAAAATCATCTTGAACTTGTTTCCTACTTTTGTGGGCTGATTGAAAGAAGTGAGTTTTGAGATCCATCAAGAGTGTTCTTGGTGTCTTGGATGTGTGGGAAGAGACAAAAGAGAAGAGGGGGTGATCTAAGGTAAGTGTCTTCGCCTAATGCTCTTTCTCTTCCAACATCATCGTTATCATAGTTATATTTTTTTTATCAATATTTCATTTATCACTTCATAAGTTCCCATTCTCTCGTCTATCTATCCTTGCCATTGTACCACTCCACATCCAACCACTATCCTCATTCATACCGTCATTCATCGTCATATCCATCACAATCACTTACTCTTTTTGTAAAGTTAAATTAGCTTATAATTACATATCTTTTATCGATATCACTAGCTCACATCCTCAAATCTTGCTTTCGTCAATCCTCTCGTTCATCATCACTAGTATGAGAAAGTAATTCCTTAATCATCATTCGCTATGGAGACAATCTGTACTCATCACTAACTAAGTATTTTTAAGTACGGTCAAATATATTTTATTGGATAATCTCAATCACCAACAACAAATTTTAACCCTAAAATTGAGATTATCAATTGGCACTATTGCCGGGGAACGATCCTATCCACGTGCATATAAAAACCCGGTACAAGATGGAAATCGTCCTCCCCGCGACGATTACTATCTACCAGAGAATAGGATTCCAAATAGTGATAGGAATCATCCCTCGTGGAATGATCCCTATCCGCTTGACGATAGGCGTCGAGGTTGGAACAGGAATCATCCTGAACTGGACGATCCCTATCCTCCCAAGGATCGAGCACCACCTCGCAATCACCGACGTCTGAATCACGACAATCATTGACAACAGATTCAACGAAGTGTCAAAGTCGATGTTCCATATTATGGGGGATCTAGGGACCCGAAAGACTATCTGGTTTGGGAGTCTAAGCTTAATAGTTATTTCAAATGGTACGATATGCTCAAATGGCAAAAGGTACAATATGCTGAAATGAGGTTAGGCGGTCAAGCTAAAATCTTTTGGGAGAACCTTGAATTTTCTATCAATAACCGACGAGAGGCACCGATTGACACATGGCCCCAAATGAAAGATAAGTTAGGTGAAAAATATGTTCCCCTCGCCTACTTTGATAACCTCCTAGATCAATGGCATAAATTACAGCAAGGTAGACAACCCGTCTCGGAGTATATAACCCAATTTGAGGAATACTATATGAGGTGTCGCTTTGAGGAGAATCCACGTGTTGTCATTTCCCGTTTTAGAACAAGGTTGAATCCTTACCTCGAAACTGAATTACTTGTTCGAAAAGCAGCCTCCCTAGAGCAAGCCTATCAGATCGTAGAGGATCTAGAGCTTTGTCAAACCCTCTATGGTAGTCCCATCGTGAGCGGTCGTCCCGCGCTTAGTGATAGATCTTATTCTAACTATCCCAACAGGACAACCCATCGTAATCCTCCTCTCGCTCTCCCAACATCCGTTTCTACTTTGACTCGTACTTCCGTAGAACATCGTGCCCCGACTCCTACTCCTCAGTCATCCGCTCAAATAACACCTACTAATCGTACCTCTACTTCTCTCGATTCTACTACAAGACCCCAAATAATCCCAACCCGACACAGATTGGTCCGTCCGGCATGGCATGCTTTAAGTGTCAGGGACATGGCCATAGAGCCTCCCAATGCCCTTCCCGAGCTCTACATATAGGACACGAGTCTATGTAAGGTGAACCTATCTTGGAAGAACAACCAGTCGACAAAGAAGAATATAGGATAGATAACTATGTGGTAGATGAATTCATGCACGAAAATGGGTTGGTGAACTTCATTGGCATCACTGACTGCTCACCATCCCTTCTGTGTCATGATCCATCTACGTCAGTTAGAGGAATTTTTCAATGCAACCTTACCCAATCGTCCACTGATAATTCTGCTTTGAGGACATCCATATTGTACACTTATTTTAAGATTGGTGATAAGATGTGTAAGACGATTGTAGACAGTGGTAGTTGTATCAATGCCGTATCTGATGCTATGACTTCACATTTGGGATTACCGTTGATTGATCATCCTCACCCTTATTATGTATCTTGGATTGATGCTACCTCAATCCCTGTGAAGAATCAATGTCTCCTTCCTCTAAAAGTCAAATCGTACGAGGAAGAAGTATTATGTGATGTGTTACCCATGAAGGTAGGAAGTATTATCCTCGATCGCCCATGCTTATATGATAATGATGTACACATTTTTGGTAGGAGTAACACTTTCTCATTCCTCTATCACGGTAAGAAAATTACATGACACCCATATACACACAACCCACAGAAACCTTCGCCGAAATCTATGGCATTAGGTCTATGCATTCTCAACAGACGCCAATTTCAGAAGGAAATAGATAGTGAGATGTCTATTTGTCTAGCCATGATTCCCGATCATTCCTCTGAGAATTCCACGCCCCCACCACCGGAGGTTTTCTAATTACTAGCTGAATTTGAGAGCATCTTCCCCAATGATTTACCCAATGATCTACTATCTACGCGTGAGATTCAACATGCCATTGATTTCATTCTCGGATCATCCTTTCCAAATATTCCCTACGCAATATAAGGAACTTCAGCGTCAAGTCCAAGAGCTTTTGGACAAGGGATTTATTCAGGAGAGCCTTAGCCAATGCATCGTACCTGCATTGTTGGCTCCCAAAAAGGATGGGAGTTGGCGCATGTGTATTGATAGTAGAGCCATTAATAAGATCACCGTTAAGTGTAGGTTTCCAATCCCCCCACATTGATGATATGTTTGATTGATGGCTGGTTCAAAAAATTTCTCAAAAAGGGACCTAAAGAGTGGTTATCATCAAGTCCAAATCCATCCTGGAGATGAGTGGAAAACCGCATTTAAAATCAAGGATGGCTTATATTAGTGGAAGGTCATGCCTTTTGGCTTGTCGAATGCCCCTAGTACCTTCCAGCGATTGATGAATCACATCCTTAGACCATTCATTGGAAACTTCATAGTAGTTTATTTTGATGATATACTCATTCACAGTAAATCCAGGAATGATCACATCCACCACCTACGCCTAGTTTGTGAAGTCCTAAAGGCAGAACAATTATATGCCCATCCAAAGAAATGTTCATTTATTGTTGATCATGTCTCATTCCTTGGCTTTATCTTATCGGCACAAGGTGTATCCGTAGATCCAGCCAAAATAGTTGCCATAACCCAATGGCCGACCCCTAGAAATGTCCATGATGTTCGTAGCTTCCATGGTTTAGCAACCTTCTATCGACGCTTCATTTCAAACTTCAATATTATTATGGCACCCATGACTGAATGCCTAAAGGGTAATCACTTTGAGTGCACCGTATTAGCACATAAATCCTTTGACGATATAAAGGTTAAGATGACACAAGCTACCATCCTACGTTTACCCGATTTTAGTAAAGTATTTGAGATCACTTGTGATGCGTCAAGATTAGGAATTGGAGGAGTGTTCAGTCAGGAGAATCATCCCATCGCATTCTTTAGGGAAATATTGAATGATGCCAAGCTCAAATACTCTATTTATGATAATCAATTTTATGCCATTGTTCAATCCCTACGTCACTGGCAACATTATTTGCTCTCTAAAGAATTCGTTCTCCATTCCAACCATGAAGCATTGAAGCACCTCCATTCCCAGCAGAAGCTAAATCCTAGGCATGTTAGGTGGGTGGAATACATTCAATCGTATACTTCTGTCCTAAAGCATAAGAGAGGCATTGAGAACAGAGTCGTCGACGCTTTAAGTAGACACATCCACCTTTTGAACGTCATGAAAGTTGAGGTAATTGTGATGTAACACGATGGACTCAAAATGCGATAAATGACATGGATGAGCATATGTGATTTCAGAAATCAATGTCGAGAAGTATTTCAGTTGTTGAGGAAATGAGATGTAAATCAGTATGCAACACGTGACAGTTTTGTCACGATCAAGTTTCCGATGACCCGTGTGAGCAGATCAAAGACGACGAGTGGGAGACGATCTCATCCAAGAACGTCCGCACTACCAAAGTAGTCGATCCGATCCAACACCCTCAAGAAAATTTTCTAACACAACAGGGTGGCTAATCCTAAATTCTCGTTAAATTCAGTCTAGGCAGCGGAGTACGCGAGGACGGCACTGAAAGATGCAATTAACACTATAAAATAAGGGGGGGAAGTAGTGACCTATAAATTGAGCTCATGCAGCTTATGGCAGCAACCGGCTCTAGTGAAATTCCAACTCGATAGGTAAACAGGAATCGAGTAATGAGCCCTATTGAAGAAATCTAGGAGCTTGATGGAGGAAAGGCCTGCCTGAGATCAGTCACGACCCAATAGCAACAGTGGGACCCACAGAAGGGCCTTTTCACGGTCAAATGGATCTCAAATGGAGAGAAGTTATCGATCGATGAATGATGCTCATGGGGAACCAAATAACCGAAACATCAGACAGAACAGCTGGGTTAATCAACACACCAGCGTCAAATAAGGAGTCCTTCTGAAAATGATTGGACCGAGCAGCTGCGATACGCAATGATAAGGAGTCCTCTTCGTCAATCGATTAAGGAGTCCTTCAGGGCGATCGGCCGTGAAAAGGAGTCCGTAAAGGTTGGTCCAGATCAAGAGTCGAATGTCCAATTGAAGCCAATGTTGGACGTAAATAGGGTGAGACAAGGATCTTGGTTTGCCGCAACACAAAAACGATGGCTGTGAGTGGCAATGGTATGGGCGTGTATGAAATCCGGATGATTATTTTCCTTAGCAGCACCCAGACAATGGTCACGACGGTCGACTTTCTTCAGAAGAACAGAAATCTGGGGAACCTTTAGTCTCTCCGTGGAATCAAAATTCTCTTCTTTCTTCAGGAGTTCTTCTTCTTATTGTCTTTTGAACGCTTTCTCTCTTCTTCTTCAAGCAATAACGGTGGCGGAGAGGGACTCTTCTTCCTCTACGATCTTCTTCTTCTTTAGAGAGCAAACACGATGAAAAAAAAACAAATAACTGCCTTCAACCAAAAAAAACGAGATCTGAGTTCTGAACAACCACAATGACTTCCTTTTTTAACTTCCACTTCTCCCCTTCTTACAAGGTGGGGGAAGTGGCAGTTATGGAAGCCCAAAATGGGCCCCCTATAAGGGGAAGGCCTATTGGGCCTCCCCTTAAAAGGGATTGTTTAGGGGGAGAAGAAGCCCATTATGGATTTCTTCCCCCCTAAAGATGAACTTAAACAAGACTAGAATAAACACGAACGACGGGGGGTGGCCAGTACTCACGCAGGAGGAGCCTCCAACAATTCAAAAATGATGAAAAGGAAAAGTACATGAAGACGTCTCGGCACTCTCTAAGACGACGCGACTTTTTCTTCAAGCTTGATAGTGGAAGTGTTGGTTCTTCATGTCGGCTTTGGTTCCGCGTAAGGGCTGGTGATGAGTCTGGACGCGATCAGCTGGTTGGTCATCCATCAAATTGGCTTTGGTCGTATTAAGGATCTATATACCGATTGTCCAGACTTTGCGTCTATCATTTAATCCTTGGGAAAATAACCTAACTCGAAAACCCAAGACTATATTCTAGAAGACGGATTCCTATTCTATGACTGACGTCTATGCATCCCACATACTTTTCTTAGAGACTTCCTTGTTCAGGAAACACACGCCGGAGGCCTAAGTGGTCACTTTGGGCATGATGAGACGATTGCCACAGTTGAGCATAGATTCTTTTGGCCTTCCTTAAAACGAGGCGTAGCAAATATTGTATCCCAATGTCGTGTATGTGCAGTTGCTAAGCAGGTCAAACAAAACATGGGTCTCTATACTCCCCTACCGGTCCCTCATAAACCTTGGGATGACGTGAGCATCGACTTTGTTCTAGGACTTTTGAGAACTCTCAAGCGTCATGACTCCATCATGGTTGTCATAGATCATTTTTCTAAAATGGCCCATTTCATTCCATGTTTTAAGACTTATGATGCTTCTCATGTTGCTCAACTTTATTTTAATGAAGTTGCCCGCTTACATGGACTTCCCAAGAGTATAATATCAGACAGAGATGTCAGATTCACTAGCTACTTTTGGAAGACCCTTTGGCACCTCTTGGGGACAAAACTCAAATTTTCTACGGCTTTTCATCCCCAAACGGACAGTCAGACTTAAGTCGTTAATAGAACCCTCGATAATCTATTACGATATGTGGTTGGGGACAACCTTAAATCTTGGGATAGTATCATTCTGTGCGCCGAGTTTGTCTACAATGCATTTGTCAACCGTACGACCGGCATGAGTTCTTTTGAAATCGTTCATGGTCACCCACTTCATAAACCTACCGACCTCATACCCATGTTGCCGCATGCTAGAGTCTCAGATGATGGTCAATGATAAGCCAAAAATAGGGGTGAATTTTGCCTAATTTTAATCCCTTGTCGTTGTCAATTTCAGCTTATACAATAAAATTTATAAAAACCCTACTTAAGATGTGTAGTGATCAGTAAAGGTACCGTCCAAGGGAAGCTAGTAAGGTAGTTCAATTGATGATCTTCTTGAATAATTTGACGCTAATTAGAGTTAATTTGTTCTTCTATGAAGATCATATCACCCTAATTAGATGAGGAATTTAGAAAGGTAGGTAGGAGAGATGAGAGGAATGGAAGAAATGTGGGCTCTAAATTGCCTTCTTTGATCCAAATAGAAGGGTCAAAGGGGTCAATTTTGATTTGGTTTTGGTTGATTTTGTTAGTTTGATAATTTAGAAATAGCTACTCTATTGGATAATGAAATGGAAAATTTAATCTCCTAGAATGTTAACCCTTTTTATAAGTTTCTTTTTTATTTTTCTTTTATATGCACTTGGAATAGCTAGGAAATCTCTCAATTTCTCCTCTCAATCCTAGTCAGGGCTTGTACATTCCACTCAAGCCAAGCGATTTAGAAATTCAGACAGGGATCAAGAAGAACGATTAAGAAATTCAACTAACAACACCCAAATACACCAAAAGTTCAAATACAAAGAAGGAAAAAGTACCAAATAGGTTGATCCAAGCTAGAGCTCCTCTCTGTCTTGCAGCTTTGATAGAGCACCATCAAGAATCAGCTCTCCCTCTTGAAATTTAGCTTTTATACTTAGGTTACATGTTAAAAATCACCATTTTACCCCCGTTTAATAATTAATTTTTATCTATCAACGTAGGCCTGATCTGAATGATGAACACAGATAGAAAGAGGGGATCAAGACGATCAAATCCATAAAAAAATCATCTCAATCGGACTTCAGGATCAAAAGTTATTAATAAATGAATTTTAAACCAATTTGAGCTATTGGATTTAAATTCATTTATTTATTCATTTCTTTTTTTAACACGCCATGATGAGTTTCCCTCTCTTTGGTAGGTGCATTTTGAATTTTTCTTTTTGCACAAAAGTCCTTTAGAAAGCGTGGAATTGCTACAGAACGCCGCCCAAAAGTAATTGTGAATATGCCCCTTGTGCATTCTCTCTCCTCTGATTTTTTCCTGAAATCACCAAAATGCCATGCATATTTTCACATAAGCCCCTGCCAAATTTACGCAATGTGTCCATGCCACTACCGAGAGCTGTTTTTAGGGATATAATCGCAACTCGGAATTACAAAAAGCCCGTGGAAGAGCAAAAATTGCTTAAAAACTTATTTTCTTATTAAAAATATATCATTTTCCTCTTTAAAAATTCATTTCTCACTTAATAAATCTCAAAAAATCCAATTAAATCCTAAATAAATTATATAAAATTCCGGAAAATTCCAGAAAAATCCAGAGAATTCCTGAAAATTCCAAAAAAATCTAGAAAATTTGGTATTTCATCCCCATAATAATTAAGCTCAAAATTAAATTTTAAACCTGCCATTTTCATTTAAAAATAAATATTTTAAGCTCAAATAAAGCCCATAAAATTGATAAAATTAACATCAATTAGGGAAAAATCAGAAATCACTTGGAAACATTAAATTTATGTAAATATATGATAACAACCCCATTTTAAGCTCTTTAATTGCATAAAATTGTGCTAATAGCATGTAATGAAGACCAAATTTAGGGTGTTCTCAGTCAAGAATGCTCAAATCATATTATAAGTCTGCACGATGACATTCATCATCACATCACGAGTAGCAACACATCATACAAACAGACCGCAGATTTACGCCGTCGCTTTCGCGAATTTAATGAAGGTGATATGGTGATGGTGAGGGTAAGGCTGGAGTGATTTTCTCCCTAGCCGGCTACCATGCTTCATGCTCGTAGTGTCGGGCTGTTCCTGATCCTCAAGGGAGTTAGGGAAAATGCCTATGCTGTTGGTATACCCTCTACATGGGGAATAAGCACCACTTTCAATATTTTGGATTTGGTCGCATATAAAGGCCCACCTCTTTCATCTAATGACCAATCCCTACCCATAGACTTTCCGGTGAGCAAGTTTGACTTGTCCACTCCTTCATTACCTTCCGATTGGCAAAAGAACATTGAGGTTATAATGGACGAGGTAATCACCTTCACTAAGGGTGGAACGGTGCGCAAGTTTCTTGTTTGTTGGCAGGGCAAACCATCGACGGATGATACATGGATTGCAAAAGTAGACTTGGCTCGCCTTCACCCGAACCTGTTGACGCCTCTAGAGCTTCCCGCCAACAACTCGACGGATTCGAGTTGTTCTAACTCCAGAGGAATTGGTGGCGACGATGTCAACGCACCCTCTTCGGACGCGCCGCCACCGTCATTTGAGACGCCTCGCATCCTAACCCGTCATCAACGTCAACTGAAGAACCACCATGATGACGACCACATCAACATACCGACGACGGACGCGCCTCCACTTACGCAGGACATATCCCCCGTCGTGATACGTTGCCAATGACAACTAAAGAACCATTCGTGACATGACGAGTCGACACGTCACCTCGTCCTTGACTGTTATTTTATTTCTTATTTTCACTTTCCTCTAAGGCCTATATGTAGGCCAATGTTGCAAAAGAACATTTAGCGAGTTTATTTCAAGAGTTGAGTTTTTCTCTCCTTGGAAGGCTCGCCCTATCTTCCCCATCCCGTTCCGGGTGAGCCACCGCCGATCACTATCGCCGCTGATCGCCGCCATGCGCTGCACCCTTAGCCACCACCCTACGCCCCAGCCGCCTGCGCCCAGCGCCCTAGCTGCCCGCTCCCGGTTCCTTGGCCGCTGCCCTACGTCCTGGCCACCTTGTGCCCTAGGCGCCAGCCCACACAGGCACTCGCCCTGTGCAGGCGCTCGTCCGCACAGGCGCCCGCCCTGCACAGGCCACTCGTGCCTGCCACGCGCCCTCGCAGCCACTGGTCATCATGCATACCGTTTAGGTCAATCGTCAATCGTCAATTGATCGCGCAGTTGGATCCGCGACACCCTATCGAAGCGCACGTCAATCGTCCCGCCAACGACTCGTCAAGAATTCCCCACAACCTCTTCACGCACTATTAAGTGTCGGGATACTCCTACACTCTTTGGTGCCCTTTTTCGTCCAGTATTCTTCAAGTATTCATCCACCGTAGTCGGATTAGATTTAGATTTTGAGTCTTCTAAGCGAATCGCCCGTTCGAAGTTATTGACTTTGGTGCTTTTGCATCACCACGGTGGTTGTAAGACAGTACTCCCGCCCTCGACGAGGAAAGGGGCTGCACCATCAATATTTTCGCCAGACTTAATTTTCGAACTCGATCGTGTGATTTGTGGTATGTTTTATCCCATCACTTTTATTCGTCCAAGGATCCAGTTCCCGTCATCACCTAGCTCCGTCACATCTAGTCATCCTGCATCACCCTTCAACCTTCAACGAACTTGATAGATTGCAAAGAAAAATGTCAAAGGGTGAGAGTTAGGGTGCCCACCCTTTCACTTTTATAGAGGGAAGATGGATAGGCCCTTAACAAGCTAACAAAAGAAAGAAAGAAGAGAGGGGAGAAGTGTTCTAGGCCCATTAGTGGGATGGAGGGGAAAATCCTTATAGGTTCGATTTCCCCTCGCTACAACAGATAAGTGAAGGGGCGAGATAAAAGAATGGAAAGACAAGAGATAAAGACGAAAGAAAAGGAAAAGGAAATGCGGATGAAAGTTCGAATGAAAACAACGAAAGAAACGATGATAGCTTGCCCGTTACCCGGGATATTTGAATCCGGGCTTACGCGTCGTCGCCTTGGCTTGCCGTGCGGGCTGGACGCAAACCGGCGGTGATGTCGATGACGATGGCGACTCTCCAAAGACCATCCTGGGGGCTTGGGCTGCGTCGCGCCATCATGAGGTATTAGTAGGGGAGGGGCACACATTTTAGGCACTCTGGCCAGCCAAAGTTGGGTGCCCCTTCCTTATTCTTCCTTCTTATATTCTCCATCAATGATGTAACACGACAGACGCCAGGATCGAACGGCTCGTGTTACACCACAGGGAGGACGGGGCAGTCATGTCATGCAGCAGAGACGAATAATGTGGATGTAATATTAATGATAATGTGACAATAAAATCGATGAGAAGTATAAATCCGGTGTCGACATACGCCAACGTCCACTAGGCTTGGTAAGTGTGACCAGGGAATGCCACTATGCTCCCGATGCCCCGGATGACAGGTTGAGGGCGGATAGTGCGAGTACGACTATTGCCACTTGTGCGTGCACCGTTCGACGCACCAACAAAGATCGTACCAATAGAAACCTATTCCCACTGACATATTCCTATCTATCACTAACCTAACCCGACGTTGGAGACATGCTTGGGAGGCACTGAAATAAATAATTGAACACGTAAGAAGGAAGAAGTGTGATGCATGACAGCTAGATGATGGATGCAAAATGACCCAGGAGACACGAAGTGAGGACAACAGGTTTCGGATGCTAATAGGGTGTAGGATCGAAGGGATAAACCACACCACAAATCCACACGATCTGTTTTGTAAACTTAAATCCGATGAAATAATGGTGGTGCAGCCCCTTTCCTCGTCGAGGGCGGGAGTATTATCTTCAACCACTGCAATGATGCCTAAGCACCAAATCCAATACTTCGAATTCGCGTTCGCAGGGAAAACTCACGAAAGGCATAATCCACTATTTGTTGAAATTCAAAGAAGCTCAAAGAAAATCCGACGGCGGTGAACAAATTCTCGAGGAATACTAGACGAAGAACACAAGACACCAAAGAGTTCAGGCGTACCTCAGCACCGGAGTGCGTGTTGAGGCTGCGGAGAATTCTGGTCGTAATGAGGCTCGGCGATTCGGGCGTTGCGTGGCCTTGACGGTGGGGTGTCTCTGCACCAGGGGTGCGTGACGAGGATGCGGGAAATTCACGACGTGTCGCTGGCGGGACAATTGATGTGCGCTTCGACAGGATGTCGCGGATCCAACTACGAGGTCAGTTGGCGAGGGGTCAAGAGGGGAGTCACCCCCTTGCGGGGTTCACGGCAGCGCCCCGAAATCTAAACGGTATTTGCGGCGGCAAGTAGCTTCAAGGGCGTCAAGAAGTACGGGCAGCTGGGCGCGTGGCGTGCGCGGGCGGCCGGGTGCGCGGCATGCGTGGGCAGCCGGGCCACGCGCGCTTGGGGCTGAGGGCGAGGCTGGTGGGCGCTGGCGGCTGGCGCGCTGTGTGTGGGGGCGTCCGTGCATGCGGCGGTGCCGGAGGCAGGGCGAGTGGAGGGCATGGGCGGCCGGGAGTGGGGCTGATTCTAGAGAAGGGTGAGGACCTCTTTGTCGACGGTGGCGGCGGCAACGGCGGCGGCTGCGGTGGCAGCGGCAACGGTGGCGAAGGTCCAGCGACGCTAGGGTTAAGGCAAGCTTTTCCAAGAAGAAAACTCAATTCTTGAAATAAACTTTGCCAAGTGTTTCTTACGACATTGGTCTTCATATAGGCCATGGAGGAAAGAGAAAATATGGGAAATGACGTAAAAAATAAAACGTGGGAGACGTGTAATCATGTCACATCAAAGGGCAGTTCTGGATCTGTCATTGACGACGTGTCATGACGTGGGACGTCTCGGGAGGGGGTGGTGGCACGTCCGAAGTCTGGCGGTTATTTGGTTGATGTCGATGAGGAGTCTGCATGCCCGACATGTCTGATGATGTTGGTGGCGCGTTCGATGTCGATGCGTTGATGTCATCGCCACCAAAGTGTGGGTGTACCCGATTCCTGACGGTTGGCCTGACGTTTGTACAGCGATAACGGGGCCGACAGGCGACTCGGTAAGTGGTCGGGAGATGACGAGCGATGATGGGTGATAACTTGCAAATTAACGTGATTAATTAATGAATTTTACATTATATTTATTTGTTTTAATGATTATATCTGCATGTTATCATATTAAAATAAAGATAAATCACTGACAGTTTCATTTTATTATTATTTCTGTTTTTTTATCATATATTACATGGAATTTAACCTCATTGTAGTGAATAAATATTTTTTGCAGGGCCCTCAATATTTGGCTTAAGGTTGGTAAGGGTTTTTTAAATTTTTCTGGAATTTTTCCATATTTTTATATAATTTTTTGACCTTTATATAGCCAAGAAATGATTTTTATATATTTAAATAATACATATTTAATTTATTTGGCATTTTATAATGTATTTATATATATACTAAAGGGGCATCCACGTCATTCGCCCAAAATTCGGGTGAATGAGTGGAAGATTATTATCAAATAATAAGAGAGAGAGAGAGCGCTTGAAATTTTTTTAGAAAAAATAAGGCCACCGACATGCACGTGCGTTAAAAAATTACGCAGCGCGCATGCGGTGTCGAGTTGAATTTAAATCAAACAATGCGGCACAATTACTTTTTAGTCATCAAATGCCGCAGCCGATTCGCCACGTGCATTTAATGCACGCGGTAACCGACAGCATGTGTGTATTATTTAACGCACGCGGTAATCAAGCTGCGTGCTTTAAAAATGCGGTAACCTGACCTCTTTTTATTATTTATTATTCTTTTGTAGGCGCTAACGACGACGTGGCTTCTTTATATCCATTAAAATAAATGCATTATTCTCCAACGGACGCGCACAACGACGTGTCAGAGCGCGATCTGAGAAGGCAGAAAATGAGAAAAACAGATGCCGACCAATAGAAAAATGCCATTTCCAAACTTCTTGGAGGAGAGATAAATAAATCCCACGGCCTAGATTAATCCTCACTAAAACCTTGATATCTTGAGATCTAGATGTCCGATTGGGCTGAAATTTTGAGGGTAGATTCGTCTTTTCTCCCTCTGCAATCCAGACAGTTGGATCTTTAAAAGGAGGTCTAGAAATGGACGAAAATTACTTTTTGAAGCTCTCTCCAAGGAATTGGCCAGGAAGGACGCAACGGATGCTTTGGAAGTCAAAATTCTTGATTGTGCACTCAAAGTTGTAAGTTTCTGATTTGTATTTCAATCTTCTTCTTGAAAGATTCTAAAACACAAAGGCATGGGCAAAATGTCAATGCCCTAGAAGTTGGTTTTGAATGAAATTAGCACTGCATTTTGATTCTGATTCAAGATCTGATTTTGGATTATTAATTCTACATTAATTTAGAACATTTCTGCTTCATTAGATTTTTAATTTAGGGTTGGATTTCATCATTTCCCCAAATTCTTCTCTTTCTCTCTCTAGGTTAATTTGTCTAGTTCCTCTCCCTAGATTTCGGTTTTTATTGTTTAGGAATTTAATTTAATATATAAAAAACCTAAAAATAAAATTTGATTCGAAAATTCATCCATCTTGAAGTCCAATTTAAAAATCCCTTTCTTGATTATTTAATTCCCAATTTTAATTTATAAAAATTGTCTTAAAATTTTATAATAATTGGGGAATTAATAATCTGAATTAGTCTGATCTTAAAATTCAAATATTTCTATCTTGAGATTTCTGACCGAAATATTTAAAATCAAAATAAAGTTTTACTTGATTTTGATTAATTAAAAACATTATTAAGCATAATTAAGATTTATTAATTACAAAATTAATTTATCTTTGAATTAATTCATTAAAAAATTCTTAGTTGTTGCCTCCCTGTGGTTCGACCCCTTGCTTACTCTATATTCCATATTTAATGATTGAGGGAAATTATACATTTTATTGTATAAGTCTAAACCCCAAATCAACGACATATTTACGTGCATTTTTAGGATTATCAATGGGGGCACTAACGAACGACGGCAGTGATGGGAGCATCAACGGCGGTGATGCACGTGGTGGCGGTGTCGATCAATGTGGTGGCGGTGACGATGGTGCAATAGCAGAGTGGCGCGAGCGTGGCGGTGGGGGGAGGCTGGAGCAGCAGCGGACACAGCAGCGAGGCATGGTGAAGGGTACCGTGACAGACGTAGAGGCCGGCGCACCAAAGGGCGCTACAACAAAAGCGGCGTTAGGTTCGGTGGCGTAAACACCAACACGGCTCAGCGGCGTAAGCGACAATGGGAGCAGAACAGGCGCAACGATGATAGGGCGCGGTGGCGCAGAGGCGGCAAAGTGAGGTCGTGCGGTGATGCGAGAGAAAGTAGGACGCGATAGCTAGGCGACAAGGTGCGGCGGTAGCGGCAGGCGGCTGGCGGCCGCGGTGGCAGTTGCAGCTGCGGCAGCGGTTGGCCGCCACGGCTGCGGCTTGCGGCCACAGTGTCAGACGTGGCTGCGACAAGCGACTGCGGCCGCTGTTGCAGCTATGACTACGGGTGATGGCCAGAAGGCCAAGGTGGCGGCGTGGTCCGCCGCAACGGCGGCACCGGCAACCTAGGGCACGGCGGGCGCAAGCGGGAAGGCCACCGTTGGCGACGGCGATTTTTGGCAATCTCTAGGGTTTTTTTCTCTCTCCTAACTTTGTAGTGGCATTTTTGTAAAATGGCAAAACTCAATAAAACACTAAAAAAATAGGAAAAATCCTTTAAAATCTTTTTTAAGGATTTTTCCTTATGGGCTTCAATCTTTTTTCTCCTTTCTCTCCTATGGGCTGCCCCACCTTTTATAGGGGCAAATATGGGCCGTCCCCCTTATAAACAAAGGGGAGAAGGCCCAATTAAAGTAATTAGGGCCCCCTAATAGGAGAGAGAGACCTACTAACATGCCCACACTCCCGCTCACACATGCACTAATATTTTGGTCCGTACAGCGGCCCCAAACACGTGCGAATGAACGAAAAAACAAACACATAAGCGGCCGACATGCAAGGTCTACTAAACAAAGAAAACATAAGGAAAGATAACGTCAAACTTTTTTGGCCCGTTGACGAGGCCGGGTACACCGAAGGCCGGGTCTTGCGCGTGAGCCCTCGCACGACGAACTGGTTCGATGGGGTCTTCGATGCTGGATGGTCCCCCAACAATCAACCAAGAAGAGTGTCTTCATGGTGATAAGATCTAAAAAATCTTCAAGAAGGCTTAAGGAGGAAGTTGAGATCAAAGACCTTGGTTGTGTGGATACTTCTAGTTGGTAGGACATGTGAACAGCTTCAGAAAAATTTCCAAGGGATGAAGGCAAGAATAGAACAAGTTCCCCACAAGGTAAATGTCATGTGTTCTATTTTAGTTATTGATTTATAATTGATCATAGCTTCTGTTTAATAGAATACTGTTTTATAGCCATCAATAAAATCACCATAACCCAAAATTCCATTCGAAATTCATTGAAACAAGTTGAAAATGTATATGCCCTAACCACATGCCGTGTAGTTTCAACGCCTCACATCCACACTTAAAACAATTTCATGTGTTTGATCAATATATTGTTGTTTGAGTTAAATTAGAATTTAATGTGACGAAAGACCAGTTGGTTCTATGATAGCTTTCAAATGGACAAGATTGGCAGAAATGTTGTACAACGCCAGCAATAGCTTTCATCTTATGAATTTCTATTCTATAATACCAGGTTATATATTTTTTGTCCAGGTGGGAGATTCTTGAGTTGCAATTTCTTATATGGACTATATTATATTTATTTGTAGTTATAAGTTTTCATTTAATCCCCAAATAAAGTGATCCATTATGTTAATCTTGGGATTAAAATATTTCATTTTTTTTGGGGATTAATAGTTATGTGTCGACACTAAGTCAAACTTGAACATGATGATGGGTTAATTCAATGGAGACTAAAAAGGATAAGGATGCTCATCTGGCGTATAAATAAGGGTAGTCCTTATGTGACATGTATGGTTTTATTTGAAATATCACATTATTCTCAATACTTAGGGAACTAACTGTTATCTAAAAATACTACCTCTCAAGATCAATAACTACATGGGATCGGGTATATTCTGTTATTCATGCTCTATTAGTTATTGATTCGTCCTTAAGATATTAATACAAGATATCCTGAAGATTTTAATTCACTTTTCTTTAGTAGAGGACTCTTGTTAAACTCAAATCAGCATGTAAGGTCATATGCATGTGGTCAGATAATGGTGGAGAATATGTGACCTATAAGAAATTATAATTGAAGAAGGGGATTATTATAGAGAAGGTGATTCAAAATATGCCATGAAAAATTGTAGTTTCATAGAGCATTGAAAAAATAAATTTTAGAGTTAAAATTATGTTGGTGTTTTGAGTTTAATAAATAAAATTTATACACCAGTACTCATTTAGTAATTTTAGCATGTTGTTGAGTATGGATTGTCTCCATAGAGAACAGATCTTAGGGATTAAGTTATCTCTAAATAGTGATGTGGATAGGATGAGATGGAATATGTATATTGTAAGGGGTAGTGATGCAATGGAAACAGTGAGATGAGATGTATTTATTAAGTACTTAACTAGGGTGTGGTAATATGCAAGAAGAGACGTAGGTGAGATGACATGAATAAGATGAGTGGGAATGAGGGAGTAAGAGAGGTGAAGATATAAGGGGAAGACAGTGGATATAGGAGATGAGTGAGGAGGTAGATAGAGGAAGAAAGTGGTTTAGGGTTTATGCTTCAAATAGAGGAGAGAACATTGGACAAGATCATGATGATGTAGATGATACGTGACACATGTGGTAGATGGTGATGGATGATGATAGGTGTTGATGGATGATGATGGATGGAGATGGATGATGGTGTATGGTGGTGAGAATGGTGGTGTTGATCTAGGTAATCTGTGTTGAAGAAAAACCAGTGTAAGGCAAGAGATTAACCTTAGATTCCTTTGTTCTGCCGGTATCACGAAGATTTAGTGAAACAGATAAGCTCTCCTCTTTTGTGTTCACCTTCTGTAAGCACTGAAGACACAAAGAAAACCCTTCATGGACCTTCAAAGCCTCACTCTCTTTCAATTTACCTCTCTAGGAGGAATTGAGTTTAAAGATATTTTTTACAACGATCAAGGGCTCAATTTATAGATCCAACCACATGCAAGGACAGAGGAGAGAAAGAAAAACCTACCCCAAGATTTTTCCTTGATTAGTCTTCTAGATCATTAGATATCAAGCCCTAGCCATTGAGCCATTGATTTAATCCAAATATTTCTCTCTCCTCCGCTTCTTTAGCGCCGTGACATTGGCCTCGGAGTTTTTTTCTTTATCCTTGCATTAAATGTAATGATTGGCTCTGATTCATCTGCATCATCCTCAATTGATAGCTCCCATTATGCCATGTGTCCCTGCAGTAAAAAGACAAAAATAAGGAATAGCGGTTTATGATTAGTATAGACAATACTATTGATATAATAAAGAATATGTGTGACATGGTGAGGCATCAGCCTGCGCCACATCATTGCATTTAAAAAAACTATAAAATAAGGATGCCTGCACACCACGTGTGCACATGGCACCTTGTGTCTCGTGACATGTTGGTCGTGCTGCCCTTGTTGACCAGTCAAAGGTGGAAACAATTATAAAACAGTAACTTTTTAAAATTCTGATCTCTACCTCACATTTATTGTAAAAATAGCTCTTTTTTATTTGGGGGACATCATCGCTGTGGTTAAAGTAATAAGAAAATTAAACGCTAGTCATTAATGCTATTATGACATTGCTAATTGTGATGTCATAAATTATAATGGTTGGCTAATGCCAATCATTAGCGAGAGTTAATGATTTGCAGATGTCAATCATTACTTTGAATGATCTATGGTTGAATTTTGACAAATCGAATGACAACATTTGGCGCGATGGTAATAAGGCCCCTTAATAATTCATATAAAATTAAATAGAAATCCAAAAATATATAAATAAAAAATATTTCAACTTAGAAAAAATATATATTCATGGATATAATGCCCACATATTCAGCACAAATCATATACCGACCCAAAAAATGGTTTTCATTCAGAATATAACATCAGAAAAATCCCAAAGATACTCAAAAACTCACAAATTTTGAAAAATGCTCTAAAAATGGATTTTATCATTTTAGTCTTGATAAACAATTTAGTGTGAATAAACATGTAAATATTGTCATATTAAAATTTTAATAAGGTATGTTATCAAGCATGAATAAACTTCAAAGATTGGACAAGCAAATTTGGATTTACAAATTCAATCAATATGATTTCATTTGTAGAAATTGATTCAAATGTTATTCGAATTGAGTGATCTCTCTCCCATGCTAGCTCACTCTCTATCTCATTTGTTCTCTCTCTCATGCTCACACACTCTCTCACTATCTCATTTCTTTCTCTCTCTGTTTTGTTCTCTCTCCCTCTTCCCCCCTTTCTCTCTCTTATTCTCTATATTTATCACTCTATCTCTCATCAGGAACAGTCATCTTCTCCTGGGCTCCATCTTCTAAACCAAATCTTACATTCTCTAATGGAAAATACCTCTCTCTAACCTCGAATTGTGTACAAGTCAAAGAGGGCATGTGACTTGAGAATGGGCCACATCATTAAAAATGTGAAGATTATTCCTGTATGATGGGACTCCATCACTAGCATTCCCGAGGTTTAAGGCTCATTGCATGCTTCACTCTTCCTGGAAACTGTTATTTTTGGGGTTCCCATGATAAGAACATAAATGATTACTCTCTATGTCTCTTTATATTTTATTTCAATGGTTACCCATCTCACTAGGCATTCAATCTACAACAATCTAATTATGTGAATCCACTAAATCATATTGAAAATGAGTTGTCTCTCTAACCCTCACTCTCTCACTCACACACTTTCAATCTCTAGCTATATATTTATCTATCTATTTATCTATGTATCTTAACTAACTCTCTCTTTATCAATCTATATATATGTCCCTCTCCTTGACAGAATGTAGAGTGTTGATTGAGTAAGTGAGGACTGCAAGCAAAAAAGGAACCTCCATGAGATGAAACAAATCCAAGGCCTCTAGGTCTCCACCTGAGCTTTGGGAGCAAGAGGGAGAGTGATGTAGGAATAATAAGAGCAAAAATGAGAAACTTTTGTTCCATCGGTGAAATGCCCTAATTTGTACATAGTTATTGGATCCTCTACCTGTTAGAATGATCTGGACTTCAGTGTACATGGGGTACAGCGGAAAAAACTCATACAGGAACATATGGACAATTGTATGAGCTTGTGGGTAGACTGTAAATAGTAAAGAAAAATGTCTTCTCTCCAACACTCCTACAACTAGAGACAACTAACATGAGGATGTAAATATTAATGTAAGTTTTCATGTGAAATCTGTGGATGTAGATGTAAATATTTATGTTTCTTGGTGCTTTTGTTTTAACTGATGTAAGAAAGAGAAAGATCACAGGAGACAGTTTTGGTGTGGATGTCAAGATTTATATTTCTCACAGTTATTGCTCAAACCAATGGAGAGAGAGAGAGAGAGAGAAATAAACAAAGAGATATTACTCTTTTTTTAACACGATATTAGTAGATTGTATGACCTAAGGGAGAGGAGTCCTTGAAAATTGGTAGTTATAGAGGGAAAGAAAAAGACAGGGCTTCAGATAGTAACTTTGAGAATTTCTCAAAGTAACTTCATACATGATTCATCTTAGTTCAAAAGTGTGTTGCATATCATCAGATGATAAAACACAAAACTGGGCCCAGGCCTTCATAGCAGTAATTGACAATTCCATCGAGCAATGATACCCCCCAAAAGAAGAAAACTGAGATAGAGACCAAGAGGCAGAAATGAATAAAAAGACAGAGAATGATAAAGAGAAAGAGAGAGGAAGAGAAAAACAGAGAATGAGAGAAAGAGAGAGGATGTGAAAGAGAGAGAGAGAGAGAGAGAGAGAGAGAGTGGAAGAGAGAGAGAATGAGAAGGAGAGATAGTGGAAGAGAGAGAGAATGAGAAGGAGAGAAAGTAGAAGATAGAGAGAATGAGAAAGATAGACAGAGATAAAGAAAGATAGACAGAGAATAAGAAAGATAAAGAGAGAATCAGAAAGATAGATAGAGAGAATGAGAAAGAAAAACAAAGATAGAGAGAATGAGATAGACAGATATAGATAGTGTCAAAGATAAAGAAAGATAGAGAGTGGATGAGAATGAAAAAGAGAAAGAGAGAGAAAAATAATGAGAAAGAGAAAGAGAATGAGAGAGAGAATGAGAGAGAGATAGAATGAGAGAGAGAGAGAGAGAGAGAAAGAGAAAGAGAGAGAATGAGAAAGATAAGAAATATAGAGAGAGAATGAGAATGAGAAGAGAAAGAGAGAGAGTGTGTGAGAAACAGAGAGAATGAGAAAGAGAAGAGAAAGAGAGAGAGTGAGAAACAGAGAGAATGAGAAAGAGAAGAGAAAGAGTAGAAGAGAGAGAATGAGAAAGATGGAGAGTAGAAGAGAGAGAGAATGAGAAAGATGGAGAGTGGAAGAGAGAGAGAGAGAGAGAGAGAGAGAGAATGAGAAAGATGGAGAGTGGAAGAGAGAGAGAGAATGAGAAAGATGGAGAGTAGAAGAGAGGGAAAATGAGAAAGATGGAGAGTAGAAGAGAGAAAAAAGGAGAAAGAGACAGAGTAGAAGAGAGAGAGAGAATGAGAGAGACTAGAAGAGAGAGAATGAGAAAGACTAAAAGAGAGAGAGAATGAGAAAGAGAGAGAGCGAGAGAGACTAGAAGAGAGAGAATAAGAAAGATAGAGTGTGAGAGAGAGAGAGAGACTAGAAGAGAGAGAATGAGAAAGACTAGAAGAAAGAGAGAATGAGAGAGAGAGAGAGAGAGTGGAAGAGAAAACAGAGAGAGAGAGAGAGAGAGAATGAGAATGAGAAAGGGAGAGAGAGTATGTGTCAAAGAGAAGAGGGAGGGGGCAAAAGCGAGAGAAAGGGAGAGAAGATAGAGAGAGGGGGCAAGAGCGAGAGAGGGAGAGAAGAGAGAGAAAGAGTCACGGAGAGAGAGAGAAACACAGACACAGACAGAATGACTACCCTGTTCGGTCCGATGAGGGAAAAACCCACAAACCATCCCTACCATCTCCATCATCGGGCCTGCCGTCTGAGCCCTTTCTATCTTCACCTTGCAAACCACCATAACTTTCCATCCACTGAAGAATCTCGCCTTCTTCTCCCCAGTTTAGCCTCTCCTGCTCACCACCCATTCCCTGTGCAACTCTCTCCGACATCACCAAAGAAGATCCAACGCAAGACTGAATCTTTGACCCCTTCAACGTCTGGACACCGCCAGTCGAAAGAGAAGAGGGAGAAGAAGAAGAAGAAGAAGGGATGGCAAAAGGACTGAGGAGAGATAGATTCGAAGAAGACGACGAGAAGGGTACTGCCGGAAGGCCTGTGAATTCCTGCACCATGGCACGAAAATTAGAAGTGTCCGTCGCCATCACTGTCGTCAACTCTCGGCGACTCTTCCTTGGCCGCTTCATTGAAGCGCGAGAAGCGCCGTTCAGAGGAGAATGGCGCCGAGGCAGAGAACGAGGTTGAGCGATGGCGTTGGGATGGACTGAAGAAGAGGGAAGAGAAGGGTCGAGAGAAGAGAGAGAAGGGTTGAAAGAGGACTGCATGCTGCTGCTGCTGCCGGAGTCCATTGGAGACTGCCGAACTGGTCTAGAGAGAGAAAGAGATCAACGGGTGGGGAGTTTTCTGTGAAGGGTTGTGTGAAGTGTTCGTTATGAAGGGGCTAGAGAGAGAGAGAGAGAGAGAGAGAGAGAGAGGGTTGTAGGGTTGTTCCGTCTTTCTAAACTTGGAAGGTATTTTAGAAGCTGGAAGGAGAATAGAAGAGGAGAGGAGAAAAGAGAGGAGGTGCCGGAAAGGGAAGGCCAGAGGGTAGGAAAAGCTGGTACACGGATGGATGGGTTGAGAGCAAGAAAAAGAAGGCCTGGTTGCTGTCTGGATTAAATTGTAAAAGTTGAGCGCCGACTGGGAGTTTAGATTGGGAGAGATAAGCAGAGACGGAGAGAGAGAGGGAGAGATAGGTGAAGAAAGAGAGGTCTAGAAAGGTATATATGAAGATAAAGAGAGAGAGAGAGAGAGAGAGAGAGAGAGCTGAAGAAATAGATAAAGAGAGAGAGAGAGTTGAAGAAAGAGATAAAGAGAGAGAGAGAGAGTTGAAGAAAGAGATAAAGGGAGAGAGAGAGTTGAAGAAACCGATAAAGAGATAAAGAGAGAGAGATAGGTAGAGAAATATATTTACAGGGAGCAACAGGTAGATAAATAGAGAGAAATATATGTGGAGAAAGTGAGAGAGAGAGATAGAGAAATATATTTACAGATAGAGCAACATGTAGATAAATAGAGAGAGAGAGAGAGAGAAATGTAGATAAAGAGACAGATAGAGAGAGAGAGAGAGGGAGAGATTCAGCCCATGCTCCTCACATCATTCCATGCAGATACGACGAGAAAATGAAAAAACCTTTCAGAACATGGGCCATAAAAGTGGATAGGCTATATTTAAGTTCCTAGGGTAGCCTTCCCATCAATGATAGAATCCAATCGAAACTAGAAAAGAAGATAGAGAGAGAGAGAGAGACTGACTAGGTCGACAAAAGATAAGAACTATCACGGAAAAACTACAATAAATTGGTAATGATATGGACAGATAGGGATATCTAGAAGCAGTAATAAAGATGTAGGAATACATGTAGATATAGAGTTTACCAGGTGTATGGGTGTCAATCATTTCTGGATAGTAACCCTATCTGGAAGAGAAAGGGTAGCTACGTGACCGTTTTCACTCTAAGGAGAAGTGGCTGAACTCCTAAGCTTCATGACTAGCCTGACGAATGGCCAGTAGATCCCTTTTCCATCAATGGTAATTGGCTTTCGAAGCTTCCCATGAAGGATCTGATAACTTTGAGCTTTAAAATTCGGAGACAATCTTCCCATTGGAAGATATGGATAGATTGTAAGATAGATAGAAAAGGAGAATGTAGAGGTGATAAAAAAAGTAGATACGTATAAGATAGATTCCTGGCTAGAGAGATAAATATATGGTCAAATCAAAGCGTGCATTAAAGATGGATGTGTATACCAGATAGATTCGATGCATGTATCGGTAGATTGATTGATCACCAGGCAGTTTGGTAGACTGGTAGGTAGGTGGATAGATAGGTTGAGGTAGATAGAGTTACTAGCAAACATAAAGATACATGTTTATAAGTAAGAAGATTAATACACAGAACTAAAGATATGTGATACTTCTAGTATACAAGTAGACCTCTTTTTGTAGTCTTACAGAGCATCATAAGATGGTGACTTCAACTCAACTGCCGTCGATTTATGCAACTATTTAATATCATTTAGCAGATATTATATAGTCCACATATTGTTATTTTTTCTGTTTACTGATGGTATATTGGTGCCATGATTCAAGAGTATATAATTAAGGGTAATGTAAAAGATATTAGGTTGGATTCGTATATAGAGTTTATAGTTCTTTTGCGTTGATTGATGGTAAACATCTGTAATAAGAAAGATGCATATAATCAGGTAATAACTGGGTTGATTTTCTGGAATGATAGACTGACAGGTGGGTCTTTCAACTACCAGCAGCTGAATAGTCCAGATATTAAATTGTACTGGTGGGTCTTTAAATAGTCCATATATTGTTCTTTTTTCTGTTTACTGATGGTATATTGCTGCCATGATTCAAGAGTATATAATAAAGGGTAATGTAAAAGATATTAGGTTGGATTCGTATCTAGAGTTTATAGTTCTTTTGCGTTGATTGATGGTAAACATCTGTAATAAGAAAGATGCATATAATCAAGTAATAACTGGGTTGATTTTCTGGAATGATAGACTGACAGGTGGGTCTTTCAACTCCCAGCAGCTGGCATAACCATGAGGGCTGTTCTGTAGAGAACGATTAAAGGGAGCGACAATATTGAGAAGGATAGGGGAAGACTATAATAGATATAAAATTTGATTATTAGTTATAATTACTCTCTTTTTATTGCTCCTATATTTCTGTCATAAGAAAAAAACTAGAGATTGGAAGTTCGTCGTTATGTGGCGAACAAGCGATCTACTTACAAAGTCGTTCATTCTTTCATTATCTAATTATGACTCTGATTATAATATTTAGAAGCTAACGAATGGGAAGAAGAAACTGATGACACAAATATATAGGAGAAATACACAAGTGAAAATGGTGAAAAAACGAAACGAAAAACATTAAAAAAAACTCTCTTTGATACATGATCTGTTTATGAATCTGATTATAACAAATGCGAAGAAGAAGTTCACGACACATGTATTTATCGGAGAAATACACGCTTGCAAACGGTCAAAAAACGAAATGAGAAACACGAGGAAAAAAAACTCTTTTTTGAACATCATCTATTTATGAATCTGATTATAATGTTTAGAGGCTAACAAATGGGAATAAGAAACTGATGACACACGAGTATAAAGGAGAAATACACGCTTGCAAATGCTCAAAAAACGAAATGAAAAACAAGAGAAAAAAACTCTCTTTTATGCACGATAATTTCCCACTGTGAAGAAACTCACGACACGTATTTATCGGAGAAATACACGCTCGCAAACGGTTAAAAAACGAAATGAGAAACACGAGAAGAAAAACTCTTTCTTAAACATTATCCATGTATGAATCTGATTATAATGTTTAGTGGCTAACAAATGGGAATAAGAAACTGATGACACACGAGTATAAAGGTGAAATACACGATAGCGAACGCTCAAAAAACAAAATGAAAAAGAAGAGAAAAAAACCCCTCTTTTATTTACGTTAATTTCCCACTGTGAAGAAAATAAACTCGACGGATATGTTCTTCTGGTCCAAAACACACGCCTTTGTCTTGTTCGTCCGTTCGCGAACATACTTCACCTGGCATTTTCCTGTTCGTCTCCGTTCACGAACGTTAGCATTATAATTAAATAATGCGATTTAATTTTTTGGAAAGATCAGGGGATTGACACGAGGCCTTCTCACCGGCGAGCAGCTGGCAGAAACCGTGAAGGGTGTTCTAGAGATGGAGCTAATGTAACGAAGAGCGCAGTAGAGAGAGAAAGGAGAACAGGGAGGATGTGGGCGAAGTGGAGAAGGCTAGAGAGAGAAGGGTGGAGATGGGCTGGGAGGAGGTATTCGAAGTGGGGAGATCCCGGTGAGACTGAATTTGAGGTGTTGAAAGGCCATCCAAAGGCGAAGGAAGACGCAGTGGCTGCGCGTCTGCGGCGACGTCAGATGATAGGGGACGACAAGGGAAAGAAGATGAAGGAGTTTCAGATTTATCGCTGGAATCCCAACTCCGATCGCAAGCCATTCCTTCAGTCTTTCTTCGTCGACCTCTCAGACTCGGGAACAATGGTATAAGACGTTCTCCGGCCTCTCTCTTTCTCTCTCTCTCTCTCTCTCTCTCTCTCTCTCTCTCTCTCTCTCTCTCTCTCTCTCTCTCTCTCTCTCTCTCTCTCTCTCTCTCTCTCTCTCTCTCTCTCTCTCTCTCTCTCTCTCTCTCTCTCTCTCTCTCTCTCTCTCTCTCTCTCTCTCTCTCTCTCTCGCGCGCTCTCTCGCTCTCTCGCGCTCTCTCTCTCTCTCTCTCTCTCTCTCTCTCTCTCTCTCCTATCATTTTATCTTTATCTATGCAGTTAATATATCTCTCTTCCTCTCTTTCCCTATCATTTTATCTTTATCTATGCAGTCGATATATCTCTCTTCCCCTATCTCACTATCATTTTGTCTTTATCTATGCAGTTAATATATATCTCTTCCTCTCTTTCTCTATCATTTTTTCTTTATCTATGCAGTTAATACATCTCTCCTCCCCTATTTCTATCATTTTATATTTATCTTTGCAGCTAATCTCGCCTTTTTCATCTTTATCTACAGCTGATCCGTCAATTCAATTAAGTGGATACATCAATATAAATGGATAAGTTAAAATAAGATAGGATACACGTATTATATCCTTTTTGCCCACGGGACGTCGCTTGGTTGGTTGGATAGAACACGTTTTATCTGTGTTTTTATGAGTTTTTTTAATTGCATCAACTTCTTCGGTAATGATATAAATCCAACTATCTTATCTAATGTTTTTTCACATCAATTTAATTATTAATGTTATCCATGCATAGCCACTTTTTATGGGCATCCATACAGATCATAAATAAGATATGCTTGCATATAGATACATGCTCTCTGATCTGTAACTACACCTGAGTGCATTTCTAAATGAATAGAAAGTGTGTATCATTAGCTTATTCTCAATATGGAATTTACGGTGTTTAAATCAAAATTTTAACTATCTTGATGTCCAAATGTGAACATATTTCTACTCTTGGTTAAGGTTTTGGACGTGCTGCAGAAGATTAAGGGAGAGCAAGACTCAAGTTTGAGCTATAGAAGATCATGCAGGGAGGGCATATGTGGATCATGTGCCATGAACATAGATGGGCTGAACAATCTGGCCTGTTTAAAGCCTATCAACACCAACCTATCCCAACCCTGCACCATCACCCCTCTTCCTCACTTCTTTGTCATCAAGGACCTCGTCGTCGACCTCTCCAACTTCTACCAACAGTACAAGTATGTCTCTAATTTCCCATTCCCACATATCATGAGAGAAATGAAGGTTTCATCGAGTCAACTGTTAACATTCAACCATCATGTCAACGTTGTCGACTGTTGTTGATGTTGACCAATTTTGGATGGCTGGCTGGCTGAGGGATACGTCATTGACCCTTGGTGACTTTGATGGATTTGGATGTATGGTTAATTGTGACACCATCAGTCATGTTGATGTTGATGGTAATGATGTTGACCCATGTTGACATTGATGAATGATAGATAGATGGTTGGTGGTGACATCTGTGAGGGTTGATGTGGCAACTCTAATGGTCAAGAAGCTTCCGGAATTATCTAGATACTTCTAGAACGTTATAGAAGCGTGTATCTTCAAGATTATTCTTGAAGCTAATGGCTTTCTATAAGAAGCTTGTGGGTCTTTCTAGATGTTCTAGAAAGGTGTAGAAATCTTCTCAGAGAGGGGGGGTCTCTAGGAGTTTCCAGGGAGCTTCATAAAAGGATGTGCTCACCTCATCCTTATGAGAATCCGTGGGAGCATCTTTTGGGAATTTAATCCTTGGAGGGTTTAATCTAAGCTAATTGGGAAGTTGGAGAAAATCTGGGGATGACATAGCATCTTTGAAAGAGGCTTTTGTGCGGAGATGACACTTCGTGTGGAGCTTCTTGTTGGTTAAGTCCCTTTCGTGAACTTGTTCTCCTTTTGTTGTCGATGTTTTGGACCTCTATGAACATTAATTGGACCTCTATTATGAACATTGAGCATCCCATCCAAGATAGTTGGTTTTCTCCATCATTGTGGATTTTGTTTACTCTCATTCTTATACTCTTCGTGATTTTTTAGCGTAGTCAGATAAATATTTTAGGCTCCATTAATTTAAGACCCTCAACAATATCATCGACCATCATTGATGTTGGAAAACTTCAGATGGATGGTGGACAGCAACATCATCGATCCTCGCTGGATGTTGACAAATTTGGGACAGATGGCAGACGGGGATGTCATCGACCATCATTGATGTTGAAGAATTTTGGATGAGTGTTTGACAAGATTATGATCACAAGTCATCGACATGCATCCCCAGGATGAGAAGACGATGATGTGACAAAATCATTGTCATCTCTCATCCATAAGTCAATCAAAACTGGAGAAGATAATGACCTCTTGAGTGACGTACAACAATCCCACCAATGATGAGTTTTGGATGACAGTGATGGGTGGGTCAAATTCTGCCTTATCAGGTCCATAGAGCCATGGCTGAAGAGGAAGAAGGATGCGGAGGAGAATGAAAGGGAGTACAGGCAGTCGCCAAAGGAGAGGAAGAAGCTGGATGGACTGTACGAGTGCATACTTTGTGCTTGCTGCAGCGGTGCCTGTCCCGAGTACTGGTGGAATCCTGAGTCTTTCCTTGGCCCTGCCTCCTTGATTCAAGCTTATAGATGGATCTCTGACAGGTTTCAATTTCTCCTGTTTCTGCCTGCCTTCCATAAATTAGGGTTCAGCACCCGTCAACCTTAACGTCATCCAGCTTCGTTGACGTTGAAGTTGACTCATTTGGGGAGATGGATGGAGTCATCATCTGTAGGTTGTCTCCAGGAGGATGACAATGACTAAATATCCCTCTGCACTCAGTGTGACGAGTGAGGTTGACATATGTCTCATTGACGTTGACTAGACAATATGTGACATTGGCAGCTACCATCAATGGCAACTGCCTAAAGTGCCCACCTCCTTATTAGGGATGGGCACGTCCAGATGACGATGATGTATGATGTCAATTTGATGATGATATCAACATTGACATTAAAGTCAACGTCAATGTCAAAGTCATCAGTGAAATTGAAGTCTCTGACTACGTTTTAATTATCTTGAAGTCTATGACAAGTGAGGTTGACATATGTCTCATTGACGTTGACTAGACAATATGTGACATTTGCAGCTACCGTCAGTGGCAACCGCCCAAAGTGCCCACCTCCTTACTAGGGATGGGCACGTCCAGATGACGATGATGTATGATGTCAATTTGATGATGATATCAACATTGACATCAAAGTCAACGTCAATGTCAAAGTCAGCAATGACATTGAAGTCTATGAATAAGTTGACAATTGTCTTGAAGTATATGACAAAAGAGGTTGACATGTCTCATTGATGTTGACTAGACACTATGTGACATTGGCAGCTACCGTCAATGGCAACCGCCAAAAATGCCCACCTCCTTACTAGGGATCGTCACGTCCAGATGACGATGACGTATGATGTCAGTTTGACGATGATATCAGCATTGGCCTAAAAGTCAACATCGATGTCAAAAGTCAACAGTGGCATTGAAGTTTAGTCCATAGAATGTTTAGTCAACATCCTGCCCAGACTTGCCAAAGGCCCAAAACTTTCCTTTCCCAACTCTGGTGCCTAAATTTTTGTACAACACCGATGATGAAGCCTTCATCATCAAGCATTATTTTTTCATCAACGGCTATTTAATCATGGTAGAAAAGGGTTAGAATAAGAAGTAATGCCGATAATGGGATGTGTAGTCGGGACGAGTATGCGGCGGAGAGGTTGCAGGCAATGACGGAGGACAGAGACAAGTTACACGGGTGCCGACGAGTAGGCAACTGCACAGCCAACTGTCCTAAGAGTCTTGACCCAGAGAGGGCCATCGAAATCATGAAACAGGAGCATCTCTATCCGTCCATCATCCGGCCCTTGCACACTCAGTTGGCTGTGTGACCATTGGATCTTTTACTTCAAAGACATGTAATGCTCTATCTTAACTTTGCATACTTAAGCATAGTTTTGTACCAAAATATCATGGGGAAACATGATTATCACATGTGTGCTACTTATTTTGACTTGTATGCATGTAATGCAGGGTGGAAACATCAGTATTTATCATGGAAAGCTAATTTACCTCCTCAAAAAACTGCTGATTTCCAAAATTCTAGAAGTTTGCAAGATCTTTTTTCATTGACATGCTTCAACTGTATCAATGTTCTTATTCTCTCTCTGCCCAATGGAGGTCGACCAGGTGACTCAGCTGATAGCCCACAAACACAAATTGTCACAATTTTTCATAGTGATAACTGGGGTTGGCCAACCCATGTCTACTCCTAGCCATCATTTCCATGGCTTTTATCCCATTTATTTGAATACATCCATATTAAATGGTTGAAGTTCAATTGCTAGTCAGAGGACAAAGCTCGGAAATGAAGAGGGAAAAAAGGATATTTGTGAACAAAAACAATCAGACGTGCAGTATGATTATATATAGAAAAAAGATGATGAGGAGCTGTATGAGAGTGATGACCTTTTTTTGACAAGGCTATCCACCTAAAGTAGAGTCACATAGGAAGGTGCTAGGTACTATCATCCTTATATCCCACTTATATGTGCTCTAAATGACAAAAATATTAAATGATATTATAAACTAAGAGGAGTTCATAGAACGGTTCAATATTTTTTTTGTTCAGATCTCCTTGAGCGGTTACTTACTATTTAATATACACGAAGTACATGCTAAATTCTTCAAACTGCCGTAAACACCAAGAAGAGAACAAAGAAACATAACTTCTTTCCTTAAAAACCATTATCTTAAATAGAAAATAAGAGTGAATTGGAGGATCTGAGTCTTTTTGTCTCAAAAATGCAATCAAGGCACACCATTTATTCAATATCAGTGGGATGTAAGCTGGGGTAAACATATTTGGTCATAATAAATAAAAACCATTTTTGTGACCTCAATAGCTATAGTTAGACCTAAACTCAGGTCAGTCATCACTTACTGGAGGAAAAACTAAATACCAAGTCCATGGCTGATGGTCGATATATCTTTTTCAGAAGCATTCAATTCCTGTGGCAAAGAACACTTGATTATTATCTTTTTAAGATCAGTTCCCTCAAAACAAAAAATAAGGAGCAAATCAAGTATAGTTTAGATCGTTAATTGATAGTATCAGCAACAGCTATCTCTGCAAATTGGGATGAACATGCACAGAAATTCAAATTGCAAAATAATAATTAAAAATAGATTTTTTTTCTCACCCTTCCCAGAGTGGAAAACCAAAAAACCTAAATATTAGGGATTTGGCATATGATTAAAGAGAGAAAATGACAGTAAAATTGAGAGCCACTTGGATACTAGAGTAAAATCTACTCTATGGTGATTTGATTAGGTTAGAGAGAGAGCTTTACCTCATCATAAACCGCCAGGTTAGAGAGAGAGAGAGAGGCTTCATTCTCCCCCACCTGAGAAATCTAAAAATCTCCATGAGACACTTAACAGTAAATTGAGAACCACCTTAACCTCATCCTTAACAACCTAAGAAACCTAAAAGCTATCAAGAGGCACTTGGACTAAGTTAGAGAGAGAAATTAAGAGAGAGAAAGAGAAAGAGAAAGAGAGAGAGAGAGAGAGAGAGAGAGAGAGAGAGAAATTCTCACCCACCTGAGAAACCTAAGAGCCTCCTCATCCACCAGACCAAAACCCCAGAAGACTCTACAAGGAGCTTTGACCAGGCTAGAGAGAGAAAGAGAGAGGGGGGACAGAGAGAGAGAATAAATACCCGCTCACGCCGGCATCTGGGAGAGGATCAAGGTGAAGACGGAGACGGCGTCCTGGAGATGGCGGCTTCGGAGGTCCTCCGGAGTCGGCGCCCCGACCACCGTCTCGAAGCAGCTCATCTGCGCAGCTGGTGTCGCGCCCTCCGCCGGAACAGACACGAGCAACCCGCAAAGCTCCTCTCCCATCTTTGAATATACAGCCCTGCAGAATCACTCCCTCTTAATTGAATTAATATTGCTAACTTGAATTAATATTGGTAAATTGAATTAATATTGCTAACTTGAATCAATATCGGTAAATTGAATTAATATTGGTAAATTGAATTAATATTGGTAAATTGAAAAGAAGACGGAGAAGGGTGAATTAATTACCGCGCTTGCACCGAGATTTTGCTCCCCCAGACCGCCTGTGATTCTTTCAAACGATTGAAGAAGTTTCTGCACGTGCGGTCTTTCTCCTCCAGCCCAGCATCCTGTTATAGATGACGATGAGTTATACAACGAGATTGAAACCGTGGATACTGAATTCGACTGAATTATATTATACATTCTTCTTTTTTCCCGGAATATTTTGTTTTATCGATTTATTTCATTTCGTGTCCAGCTCTATATGATTAGTGATATGAAAAAGGCACGTCAAGAAATCGAAAATAAGAATATTGAAATCAGTTTGGTAATAAAAAATAGAAGCTTTTCGCACGCTAAATTACATTATGCAGGCCAAAAATAACACTTTCCCCTGGATTAATTTAATTTAATCTTCCTATTTTGATTGTAATTAAATTCCGTTTATTTCCTCTAAATTGTTCTGCTCTCTCAACAAGCTGAAAATGATACTTAATGTTATCCACAAGTTATCCACAGGTTTATCATACTTAATGTTTCCCTATTATTCCGCGGATGGGTTCAAACTTTGCTTTTTATTTCATTCCATTTTATTTTCGTTCTAAATAAAATTTATGGGCAGGGGTTCAATCTTACCGGTTCATCCATGATGTTCTCTTGCAAAAGAGTTTTGATAGAGTAATAATCAATATAAACGCCAGCTCCTATGTCCCAGTCAGGTATTTCTGCCTTATGATCCTCCATCACGCCTGCTAGCCTCCAAATTTCGCCGTGCTGGGCTGGAAAAGGAGAAAAATAATTGTTGTATACGTTAATCGCATACTAGATGAAATCTTTATTTTCTGAATTAAGAGACAAAATGTGATTTTGAGATGTCTGGTAATGAGAACGAAAGACATAAGAGCCACATTCATGTTAAGAATGATCCATACAAATACGAAGAAAAAACACAGGCAAATTGGCAAGATTTCCTAATTTTTCATTTCCCAACACGGAAAAATTATTACACGAAAATCTTTATCAGAAAATTTTCAGGCGTTTACATAGATCAGTCAAAACGCTTCTTAAAATGTAGAACGTATCCCATATTTTATTCCAATGTCAACGGCCAGAAACCCTAAACCTTAAACTTGGATGAAATATATTATACTATCTCAAATATCTAAAAACATCAACATTGTTTTTTCCAGAAAAATTAAGTTTTTACGGGTAAAAAACCATCAAGATGGGATTACGTGTCACCGATAAATTGAGATACGAAAGTTCAAGTTATAACCAAGAATTTAGGAAAAAATACAAAACCAAGCACAACAAGAAACCATGGGTATTTCTGTTAACCAGAAAGAAAATGAGACCAAAATGAACACCACATAAAATAACGAACCATAGGGAAAATGGTGATTACAAATTAGTGTATAACCTATTATTCATCATTACCAAGGAAGGAAACCTCAGAAGTCTATAGAGATAGATAAACGATAACTTCTCCAAGTTGTAGAGCCAATACTTACCAGAGAGAAATAAGGAATGTGCCACTGATGTCATAAATATTGTGTGGGCTTTGTGCCACTTGTGACAGCCAAGAAAATGGTCAAGGGCCGCAGGCATATCGCGATGGTATTCATAATATATTGCCTACGTCAAATGAAGCGATTCCATGAATATAAAACTTGTACATCTTCAGTCCCATGTCAGAACAATAATAATTTAAAACAGCGTATCTTAACCAAAAGAACTCTTATTGTCACAAAGATGAGAAATCAAACGCATCACAAATGCAATGATGAGCCATGATCTAGTTAACCAAGAAACTGATATGCAAAATAACTGTCATGCGGAAAAAAGGATTACACCTGACACCGATCAGAACTGACCAAAATTAAAAGGTGTAATTTATTAATGAAATAAAGATAGAAGTGTACTATATTTAAGAAAACTAATTAATTTTTCGAATATATTAGCAAAATTAGTTATGAAATTCAAACTAGTGATGAAATGAAATAACATATAATTGGTACTAATATTAAATTGATATTACATCAATATATAATTAAATACAAAAATTAGCAAACAATTATCAAATATGAATTCATTGATACAACAAATACTTTCGGCAATCTGGAGAAATCTCTTGCTATTTGTTGTATCTCCTTTAAGGTAATGTAAACGGTTCACGTTGTATTTCCTTTAATGCTCCTAAGTGAGTGGACCACGTTTATAAGAGGTCCACGAGACATGTTTTAAGCTACTCATTCCCCCGTGGGATAAGTCACTTAAGGTGAGTAGAGCCCACTCAATCTTTGTACTGACCAGTATTTAAAACTGTTCGGACAGAACATGGATTATCTCTTTTGGCTTATTCGAAACCCTAGCTGACACAGTGCTATTTCATTCTGTCAGCACAAAAGAAGAGCAGACCACTTTGTTAACCAAATTCTAAGGAATAAATGAAACTAAATTAAAACAATTTTAACTAGACAGAAGTCTTCTTGCACGTAATTTCTTGGAGTTAGTCCCACGATGTTTATTCAGCCAATTGCGGACCTAGTTTAAGGACAAAGAAGTCTTCTGGTTTCATTTGGAAAGGAATAAGAACAAAAAAATGAAGAAGTGTTAAATTAGTCATACATGAAATTTGCCAATTTCATCAAGCTAACAAAGTCGTGAGACAAAAGCACATAATAATTTGATTTGTGTTCAAAGTAGAGCAGATGATTTCGTGGAGGTAAGACGGATACAGAAAAATGTAAATGGAAGGGAGTCGCACGCTCTTCTTCAAAAATGAGGAAAAACGCCATAAATTTCAAGTCTTACCAAAGCCTCATCCATCCAAGCAGATGGAACGCCGAGATCCGCAATGAATTGTTTCTGTACAGCCTGCTTATTCCACGTTTCACAGTATCTAAACAATATTTCCTTAATCAGATAAGCTTGGACGTGAGGAAGATCCTCACTGTGAGGCATGTGAAGAACGACATATATTGCCCAGTGGCAAAGTCCGAGAGATAGCAACTGCGAAGCAAAACTCACGTCAAGCAAATGAAGGTCATTTGAGGTGAAGGTCCCTACAGCTTTCAATACGCCCTTGTAATGCCAAATCATATGATAGTCCAATGGATCAGGAGTCGAAGAAAAGGCACTAAACATAGCTTTCAGATCGCTGAAAACCCCCTCGTCGGTGGCATGAAGAAGCATTAAATAGTAAGTGATGTCAAAACGATCACCAGCATTCCAAATCATGTAATCATCGACTAGCCTTTCATCGATGTACATCGGTACAGGAAAAGGAGCCTTTCCTTCATTAACAAGCTGCTCATAACTGTGAATAATGAAGGATAGAGGAGCATCCGGTGGCAAATGGTACCACATGATCAACCCAAGATACCTCTTCCAGTCAATTTTCGAATCACAAAAGGCAGTTTGAACGTTACCAGATAGCAATTCATACAATTTTAATCTTTCCTTTTCGAGAAAATTGAAGTCAAGGCCATTTGTTCTCCAAATATCCAGTTGTCTGGCAAGATCAGACCGGTTAATCATAGACCCACCAGCCTGGCTAAGTAGAATAGCTAATCTCACATCACCAGATGAAGCTGCCAGTTCTACAGCCTCATCTAACTGCCTTCCAGTCAATAATATCCGCAAATGAGTTAAAACGTCTGAACCACTCAAAGAGCTGACTTCTTCCTGTACATGATGACGAACACTCTCCTGCAACCAGTTGCTGAAATCAGCTCTTCTAATCAAGTGGGCTGCCACTTGATCCACATCAGATGTATCTCTCTTGTCAAGAGCCATGTCATCATCATCAGTGACAACTGCCCTCTCCGAAAACAAGACCCTTATCAACTCCCAAACCACTACCTGATGCATTACTATGATTCGGGAAGAAACTGATAAACTGGGTACTTCAAGTTGAGCCTCTAGAATCTCAACAAAGGCCCGACAGATTTCCGGAAGACCAAATCGGTCAGCTATTAATCTCCGGATCCGAAACTGGGATGATCCAGACAGGACATGTTGGAGAGCATGATCCAAAGAAAAGTGCAGATTAAGCGGTTTGACAAAGCAAAAGTCGACCAGTTCCTCCTTCAACTTACCTTTTTCGTCCCTTGCAACCCCATCAAATGCAACTTTCTCAACACGAATGACTGATGACAACCCACTCGAAGATTTACCAACAGGGGTTCCACAGTGGACAAGAACACCGTTCGGGCCCCAACCAACACGAAACGATCTTCCCATAAGCAACGCAGCGTCAACAATGTTAGATCCGTAGCTACCCTTAACTGGAGTTTCTTCCTTTGCATCCAATTTAAACCCTTCCACCTTGGTCATTTTTGTGAAAAATCCCTTTTTCTGCCGACCCATGAGTATATTTCCATGAATATGGGGCTCAGAATCCAATAATGCGACAGGCAATTTCTTCATGGGACTCACCTTGCTGCTCAATTTCAGTGCAGAGCTCTGCGGGCTCGGCCTGGTAAGAGAAGTTCTTGATTTAGAACCAGGCGAATCGGCACAAAGATATTTCTGCACATGAGAAGTAGCCACTTCCATGTCTTCATGTTCATCCTCCCCTGAAAACATCAACATGCGCATCTCTTGCATCTTGACAGGATCAAGCCCTAAATGAGCGGGGAGCGAATGGGAGAGACTAGCCACAACAGGAGGACTCACCGAAGCATCCATGGGAACGCCCTCCTCTTCATCATGATCATGAGCAACAACAGCATCAGCATCATCATCATCATCAATATCATCATCGAATAATCCGAATCGGCTGAAGTGAGGCACTAGAAACGTCCATTTGGAGTTGATCGGGTCGAATGAAACGAACTGAGCTCCCTGCTTCTCGCACACGCGCTTCAATTTCCGCACCAGGAAGTCCACATCGGCCCCGCCGGAGTCGACGATCAAAGAAACTTCCGCAGATTTGTTCAATCCCTGCCCGATCGGCGGCTTCCTATCCTCATCTTCGTAAACCGCCACCGACTGCCGCTCAAACTTCACAATCTCCTCCAAATCGATCCGCCGAACGTCAGTCAATCCAGAGAACTTCACCTCGCCGTGACCTAATCTCCCGACGACGAACTCCGGCACTCTGCCGCTGAATCCTTCATCGGAGGACTCGCCGGCAGCGATCTCGCCAACGGATGGACGAACATAGTAATCTGGAGACCGAAGAATCGGCAAGAACTCCGGCAAAACCCTAACCTCCTCGCAAGATCGAAACATCGCCGAGTAGGCGAGTACTTCCCGAATCAAACAAAACATCAAAACAGAAACAAGCACCGATCAATCGATTGATCGATGCGGAAGAACAGGAATCGATTACTCACCGGGAACGAGTTGTTCTCACACAGTCCAGCTCCATCGGTTCTAGCAAGACTACAGTCGTCGCGACGAACTCGGGTATTTATAGGGTGGGGTGGGGGCGTTATTAGGCCTGTTTTTCTTATTGGGCTTTTTTAAAAGAGTTGAGCGGTTGGTCCAACAACAGGATAATACAGAGAAGTGTTTTGGGGGGGTATGAGAGCAATTTTAAAAGATACGAGGGTTTGGGGTGGTCATTTCTTGCCGACGAGAGTGAAGATTCTCTTGCAGTATGGGCTCGTTCTGAGGACCCCTTCGTGGGCCCGGATTGCCTCCACCAGCGCGCTCCGACTTGAGCCCTGAGACCGGCGGAGGAGAGAGAGATACAACATTAGAAAAAAAAAAGAAGAGAGAGAGATAGACATAAGTAGCGAGAGAGAGAGACCGCATGTGAGAGAAAGAGGGGATAGAGGATAAGAGAATGTAGAGAGAGAGATGGAGAGAGGGGAAAGAGAGAGGGATATAGGAAATTAGAAAATGTAGAGAGAGATAGACATAGGTAGAGAAGAACTAAATGTGAGAGAAAGAGGATAGAGAGATGGAGAGAGGGGAGAATGTAGAGAGAGATGGAGAAACGGAGAGAGGATAGAGAGAGAGGGATATAGAAAATTAGAAAATGTGGAGAGAGATAGACATATGTAGAGAGAGACCACGTGTGAGAGAAAGAATGGATAGAGAAGTGGAGAGAGGGGAGAAGGTAGAGAGAGATGGAGAGAGGGAATAGAGAGAGAGGGATGTATAAAACTAGAAAATGTAGAGAGAGATGGAGAAACGGAGAGAGGATAGAGAGAGAGGGATATAGAAAATTAGAAAATGTGGAGAGAGATAGACATATGTAGAGAGAGACCACGTGTGAGAGAAAGAATGGATAGAGAAGTGGAGAGAGGGGAGAAGGTAGAGAGAGATGGAGAGAGGGAATAGAGAGAGAGGGATGTATAAAACTAGAAAATGTAGAGAGAGATAGACATAAGTAGAGAAAGAGAGCACATGCGAGAGAAAGAGGGAATAGAGATGGAGAGAGGGGAAATGTAGAGAGAGAAAGAGAGAGAGATGGAGAAAATAAGAAAATAATCTTAGAGAGAGAAAGACAGACATAGACCTTTAGAGAGACAGACAGACATAGACTTTAGAGAGAGAGTGGGATAGACAAACTTTTTGAGAGACCGAAAGAGATAGACACAGACATTTGGAGAGTAAGAGATAGACATAGACTCATAGAGAATTAGAGATAGACATAGACTCGTAGAGAATTAGAGATAGACATAGACTCATGGAGAGTTAGAGATAGACATAGACTCATAGAGAGTTAGAGAGAGAGAGACTTTTAGAGAGAGAGAGTTAGAGAGAGAGAGAGACTTTTAGAGAGAGAGTTAGCGAGAGAGACTTTTAGAGAGAGAGACTTTTAGAGAGAGAGTTAGCGAGAGAGACTTTTAGAGAGAGAGACTTTTTGAGAGAGAGTTAGAGAGAGAGAAACTTTTAGAGTGAGAGTTAGCGAGAGAGACTTTTAGACAGAGACTTTTAGAGAGAGAATTAGAGAGAGAGACTTTTAGAGTGATAGTTAGTGAGAGAGACTTTTAGAGAGAGACTTTTAGAGAGAGTTAGAGAGAGTTAGAGAGAGAGACTTTTAGAGAGAGAGACTTATAGAGAGAGACTTTTAGAGAGAGAGTTAGAGAGAGAGAGAGAGATTTTTAGAGAGAGTCAGAGAGAGACCTTTAGAGAGTTAGAGAGAGTTAGAGAGAGAGAGAGAGACTTTTAGAGGGAGAGTTAGAGAGAGACTTTTAGAGAGAGTTAGAGAGAGACTTTTAGAGAGAGTTAGAGAGAGACTTTTAGAGAGAGAGTTAGAGAGAGAGACTTTAAGAGAGAGAGTTAGAGAGAGAGACTTTTAAAGAGAGAGAGAGACTTTTAGAGAGAGAGACTTTTAGTGAGAGACTTTTAGAGAGAGACTTTTAGAGAGAGAGTTAGAGAGAGAGACTTTTAGTGAGAGACTTTTAGAGAGAGAGTTAGAGAGAGAGACTTTTAGTGAGAGACTATTAGAGAGAAACTTTTAGAGAGAGAGACTTTTAGAGAGAGAGACTTTTAGAGAGAAAGTCAGAGAGAGAGTTAGAGCGAGAGACTTTTAGAGAGAGAGAGAGAGAGAGACGTTTAGAGAGAGAGAGACTTTTAGAGAGAAAGTCAGAGAGAGAGTTAGAGCGAGAGACTTTTAGAGAGAGAGAGACGTTTAGAGAGAGAGAGACTTTTAGAGAGAAAGTCAGAGAGAGAGTTAGAGCGAGAGACTTTTAGAGAGAGAGAGACGTTTAGAGAGAGAGAGACTTTTAGAGAGAAAGTCAGAGAGAGAGTTAGAGCGAGAGACTTTTAGAGAGAGAGAGAGACTTTTAGAGAGAGAGAGAGAGTTAGAGAAGAAGAAGAAGAAGAAGAAGAAGAAGAAGAAGAAGAAGAAGAAGAAGAAGAAGAAGAAGAAGAAGAAGAAGAAGAAGAAGAAGAAGAAGAAAGGTGTAACCTTGGAGGTGAGGAGGGCGGACTGGATGACGTAGTTGGCGTAGGGGTCCTGCAGCAGCTGGTCGAAGCACGGCACGGCCAGCAGCTCCGCCACGATCCCCCGCCGCGCCCCCTCCTCGAACACGCTCAGGCACTTCTCCACCACGTTGCTGCTGAACTTCTGCCTCGCCAGCTCCGCGTACCTCCCCGAGAACCTCCCCTTCAGGCCCTCCGTCGCCCCCTCCTCCCTCATCTCCAGCACGAACTGCACCGCGTAATTCCTGCCCATTTTCCCCATTTTTCTATTTTTCATTTTCGTTTTCTTTAATTTTTATTATTTTTATTTTTATTTGGGGAAGAAGAGGACTGACTGACCCGTAGGCGTCTTGGGCCAGGGCGAGGCCGTGGGCGGCGACCTCGCCCAGCAGCCTGGCTTGGTGCGCGCCGCTCGAGTGGGCGATGCATCGCTGGAGAACGCAGCAGCCGTGCCGGTGCGTCGCGATTTCCACGCAGTGCCGCGCCGCGGCTTCGAATATGAACTGCCAGCGAGGAGGGGGAATTGGCGTTGGTTTTGTGTTTATGAAAAATGTTGAGTGTTGGTGGGGTCAGAAGATTTTATGATTTATGAGTCTGGGAAGGAGAGTTTTAGGAAATTGATGGATGGATGGATGGATGGGTTGATCGTGGGTTGATCACGGGTGGATCATGGGTGGATAGATGAAGCACGGATGGATCATGGTGGATAGATGAATCATGGATGGATGGGTTGATCATGGGTCGAAAGATGAATCATGGATGGATGGGTTGAACATGGTTTGATCATGGTTTGATCATGGGTTGATCATGGGTAGATCATGGGTAGATAGATGAATCATGGATGGATGGGTTGAACATGGTTTGATCATGGTTTGATCATGGTTTGATCATGGGTCGATCATGGGTCGATCATGGGTCGATCATGGGTAGATAGATGAATCATGGATGGATGGGTTGATCATGGGTGGATAGATGAATCATGGATGAATCACGGATGGATGGGTTGATCACGGGTGGCTCGATGAATCATAGATGAATCACGGATGGATGGGTTGATCATGGGTTGATCACAGGTCGATGGATGGATCATGAATCATGTATGGATCATGGATGGAAGATGGATGATGGCCCATGGATCATGGATGGATGATGGCTCATGGATCATGGGTACATCATGGATTGATGGATCATGGATGGATGATGGCTCATGGATGGATGGTTGAGTCATAGATGGATCATGGATCATGGATGGATGGATGAATCACAGATGGATCATGGATCATGGATGTATGAATGATCATAGAGGGGTCGTGGATGGATGGATGAACCATAGATGAATCATGGAACATGGATCGTGGATAGATGTATCACGGATGGATGGATGGATGGATGGATGGGTAGATATATTCCTAATCCAGATAATAGAATTCACACCTTACTGTCTTCGGGAGAGAAATGCTGCAGACAACGCTGAATAACGTGGTTGCCGTTCGGATCCTTAATCAGGCTGAGAAAACCGGGCTGCAGAGCTGAGATAACAAGAGCAATCTGCCTTCTGACCTTAAGCGACTCTATCAGCTTCTGCACTGCTCTCGTTCTGAAATATACTCGTATTTTTCAAATCCCAGGATAAAATAATCATGAAAGTTAAAATCAATCAATCAAAAGTAGATAGATGAAGGTAGAAGCAGCAAATACCCGTGCATATTAAGAGAAATTCGGACAAGCTCAGTAGGATTCTTGGTGAGAACGATGACGATCTCCAGCCGTTGATCCTCTGTACATACTTCTAACACCTTCTGCACAAGATAATTCCCAAAAGGGTTCACCATTAGCTCCGGAACATGATCTATGATCTCGTTGAATATCATCTCTCTCTCCTGCCTCGTCCCCTCATCGAACTTATGCTGCAAGAACCGGCATCCTTGCTGATCCCTCGCCACAAGATTAATAAAACCGCGAATCTCCGCCAGAGATTGGAATCTTTGCACGGTAAATGGAAGATTAAATATCCCATCCTTCGATGCTGTCTTCCTTTGCCCACCGTATAATCCATACCCAGTTCTTCCCGCGGTGTAAAGCTTACCCTGGAGTATAAAACTATCCTCAACGGAGATCCCATCCATGGATGGTGGGTTTGCAGCGGAGGAGAGAGACATCAGATTGCGGCCATTGGACCTGAACGATCGACCAGGGTGATCGTAATCGTCGAAAGACCATGTTCTTGAATCCTCGATCGGATCGTTCTTGGCGAGAAACAGCGGGCGATGATCATTGAGGAAACTCCATGGTTCGGAGCACGGTCTAAGCCAACTGGGCATCGGATGGCGATACGTCTGTGAAGAGAATGAAGAAGACCTTTCGTGATCAGATAAAAACAATGGCGTATGCATCAATAGAGATCTTCTGCTGTCTGATAATCCATCGTTTCCGGATTGGCTCCAAATTCCAGAAGTATTGGGCGGGCTGACATCGATCTCCTTGTCGATGTACAAGGATCTGAACTGCGCAAACAAGTCAGCCTCCTCTCTCTGCTGAAATGGACAGTAGTAGTTCAATACAGACTCCTCGGAAACCGAAGAAACCGAGCCAGATTCCTCCATAAACAACGGAAATCGGTTCGTTTTTCTGCCATCTCCTCCGTGGAACCGCGCACCGATTTCATCAAATTTCTGCATCCCAATATCAATAACAGCAAAGAAAACAGACCGCAACTGAAAATCTACTCGCCTCGAAAAACATGCAACGCATCAAGATCAACGGCATTCCCTTTCTGTACATATCGTACGTGGCCGAACGGCGATCGAAAGCTGGATCAGACGGCGGTTCATCGGAAAAAACTGGGAGAGAAGAAAGTGCAATCGATCGAGCTTGTAGAACACCGATCTTTGATTCAAAAACCTGAGAATCTGACGATTTTGAAGAATAATAATCGTTTAATGGAAGCTTTGTAGATGTTGATCGCGATCGAGAGAGCTTCTTCGTCAGCAAGCAACGGCCATGGCCGTCCACCTCTTCCTTCGTCTTCCTCGAATTAGAAGCCTTAATAGCAACAGTAGTCGAGTGAGATGATACGGTCACCGCCTTACGCTCACCTCCTCTCACCGCCTTTGTAGCCCGCTCCGAGCTTCGGGGGGCGGAGGCGGTGACCGGGATTTCGCTACTCCGCTCTGTAACGGACGAGTAATGTTACCGCTGTTGTTTTATGGTAATTTCCTTTTTTATATTTCCCGGATTGGAAAATCCAGGGGGCTATCGGCCGTTCGTTCTCGGATCGACGGTTGGGATTCTGTGATTTTCCTTGAAGTGGACCCGTACCTCTGTCACCGGCGACGGTAGCTCTTCGCGGTTATCCACGCTGAGGATTACCGTTTATGCCCAGACTCGCCTCGTGAAGTGGTCGCGAACTCTGGGGAGATGTCAGGGGTATTATCGTCATATGGCGCATGTTATTTCGCCCTCTGCTCGAGGTCGTTATGCGAAACGGTCTCCTCTCTGTCTCTCACCTCTCTCTCTTGTCTCTCTCTTCTCTCTCTATCTCTCTCTTCCATCTCTTCGCTCTTTATCTCTCTCTTCCATCTCTTCGCTCTCTATCTCTCTCTATCTCTCTCTTCCATCTCCTCGCTCTCTATCTCTCTCTTCCATCTCTTCGCTCTCTATCTCTCTCTATCTCTCTCTTCCATCTCTTCGCTCTCTATCTCTCTCTATCTCTCTCTTCCATCTCTTCGCTCTCTATCTCTCTCTATCTCTCTCTTCCATCTCTTCGCTCTCTATCTCTCTCTTGCCTCTCTCTTCTCTCTATCTCTCTCTTCTCTCTCTATTTCTCTCTCGTCTCTCTCTTCTCTCTCTTCCATCTCTTCGCTCTCTATCTCTCTCTATCTCTCTCTTCCCTCTCTTCGCTCTCTACCTCCCTCTTGCCTCTCTCTTCTCTCTATCTCTCTCTTCCCTCTCTATTTCTCTCTCGTCTCTCTCTTCTCTCTCTTCCATCTCTTCGCTCTCTATCTCTCTCTTCCATCTCTTCGCTCTCTCTCTCTCTCTATCTCTCTCTTCCATCTCTTCGCTCTCTATCTCTCTCTTGCCTCTCTCTTCTCTCTATCTCTCTCTTCTCTCTCTATTTCTCTCTCGTCTCTCTCTATTTCTCTCTCGTCTCTCTCTTCTCTCTCTTCCATCTCTTCGCTCTCTATCTCTCTCTTGCCTCTCTCTTCTCTCTATCTCTCTCTTCTCTCTCTATTTCTCTCTCGTCTCTCTCTATTTCTCTCTCGTCTCTCTCTTCTCTCTCTTCCATCTCTTCGCTCTCTATCTCTCTCTTCCATCTCTTCGCTCTCTATCTCTCTCTTGCCTCTCTCTTCTCTCTATCTCTCTCTTCTCTCGCTATTTCTCTCTCGTCTCTCTCTATTTCTCTCTCGTCTCCCTCTTCTCTCTCTTCTCTCTCTATTTCGCTCTTGTCTTTCTCTTCTCTCTCTATCTCTCTCTTCCATCTCTTTTCTCTCTATCTCTCTATTGCTTATCTCTCTCTTGTCTCTCTCTATCTCTCTCTATCTCTCTCTATTTATCTCTTGTCTCTCTCTCTCTCTCTTCTCTCTCTTCTCTCTGTCCCTGTTTATCTATCTCTTGTCTCTCTCTCTTCTTTCTCTTCTCTCTCTCTTCTTTCTCTTCTCTCTCTCTTGTCTCCCTCTCTTCTCTCTCCCTATCTATCTATCTCTTCTCTCTCTCTCTTCTTTCTTTATCTCTCTCTCCATCGATCTCTTCTCTCTCGCTTCTTTCTCTATCTCTCTCGCTTCTCTCAGTATCTATTTCTTGTCTCTCTCTCTCTTCTTTCTTTATCTCTCTCCTCTCTCTATCGATCTCTTCTCTTTCTCTTCATTCTCTATCTCTCTCTCGCTTCTCTCTTTATCTATCTCTTGCCTCTCTCTTTCTCGATCTCTCTCTCGCTTCTCTCTCTATCTATCTCCTGTCTCTCTCTCTTCTCTCTATTTCTATCTCTTGTCTATCTCTCTCTCTCTTCTCTCTATCTATCTCTTGTCTATCTCTCTCTCGCTTCTCTCTCCATCTATCTCTTGTCTATCTCTCTTCACTCTCTATCTGTCTCTTGTCCTTCTCTCTCTCGTCTCTCTCTCTCTTCTCTCTTTTCTCTCTCTATCTCTCTCCTTTCTTTTCTCTCTCTATCACACTATTGTCTCTCTCCTGTAACTGTCTGTAGGGCTGAAAGTTCGCCAGTCGCTGTTGCCACGTGGCGCAGTGTAAAGGACCAATCAAAAGAGACAACGCCGCGCCCATTAACGAGAATAACTGCCGCGAAAATATATAAATATATACTTGTCGTAAAAGACAAAGTGGAAATTATTATATTTGTTTTATTTCTTTGGGGTGGAAAATCGTTGAACGGGATGAACCTTCGGTATTTATTAAATTGATGTTTGAAAAAGTCTCGTGTTATGCTCAGGAAAAATCGGGTATTTCAAAGAAATAAGGGAAAAGATATTTCCAGTTCTAATAGAATTTAATTAGAATTCCCTTTTCCCATTCTTTTAATTATCGTGTTTCATTTGTTCAAATGTCTCACTGCTTTGAAATGAACTTGAATGGGGATATATTTCCATCATAGATCCCTGATTTTTGGGGGAAAGGGATTTAAAATTGACATTAAAACCTTATGGTTTTTTTCAGGCACTAGCCATTCTGCAAGTAGCAGAATCCTTTATGCAAGTAGCGATTCACTTCAACGCGGCGCTGACAAGCTCTTCTAATCCTTTCTACTCTTCTCAGCCCTCTAAATATTAAAATTTCCAACCAAGAACTTAAATCCTAAATTACTTATATTCCCAAATTTACGTCAACAATTTTCTTATCACAACATATTTAATCATAAGACAGTAAACACTACATTTTTCCAACAGGATGTTAATTTATTAAATTATTAAACTCATAATTTGCATTATTAAAGTGTAACTATTAATTTTCAATCTTTAAAAAAATTCAATTCTATTCAAGTCTGCGTCAATAAATCCTTACTTTCTCGGTCAATAAATTAATTACTACAATAATTCCTTGCATCCCCTGTCAACAAATTAATTACTTAACTGTATATAAAAAATAATTCAATGTCTTCACTTTTCTGTCAACAAATGAATTACTATATTCTTCAAATTTTCAATGAAGAACTTAATTAATAATTTATCTACATTCCCAATTTTAAGTCAATAATTTGATTATCATAACATATTAATCCATACGTCACAAAATCGTTCATTTTTTCACATTTCCCGGGAACAAATTAATTCTTAAAATGTATTTAATAAAAAAAATTTCCCTTTATCTGTCCCCAAATTCATTATTAAATTTTATTAAAAATCCGTCACGGACGTCATCCGTGACGAACCTTTTGTCACGTCACGCCTCCGGACTACCTCGTCATCGTCATGTCACCATCACGCCCCACAGAATCTGTCACCGTCACCATCGCGCGTCCGTCACGATGATGTGTGACATGACAGATGACGTTTGCCGATCCCTAATTGTGCGTCGTGGTGATGCATTTCTGTATGCCACTTCAGCATCAGGTGTACTTTAAATTATCTCAACAACACATGATGGTGCACAATTGAAGGCAAATAATAATAATAAATCATTATAAAATGAATACTAATTCATAACATATAATATATATTGACTTATAAAATTAATATCCCTGTGAATATAATATAATAAATATATCATGTTCTTAATTTCTTTAAGAACATGATGTCAAAAAATCCTTAAAAACACCATTAAATCCACAAAAACTAGAGTACCACTCCAAACATAGATTTAATCATATCAATATTCATAACATGTATTTCTAAATATATTAATGCATACAAATATTTAAAGTTATTAACAATAACCAAATAACTTGTGTCGTCAGCCATACATGTGCATACTCTATAAGTATCCACATGGTCCTAGACATATCATTTTTTTATTTTTCTCATCGATTCGAGATGGATGTTCATGATTTGCATCACACAGGCAAGGGAGGGCATCCAATGAGAGGCGGGAGATGAAGAACGGGTGAAGTACAATATTTTTTTACATCATCATCATTACTCAATTTACATATTAATTACATTTATTATTATATATGCATGTTAGCAAGATTAAAATTATTAAATATATTTTTTATTAATATTTTGAATTTTAATTTTTTTTTTAATTTCATAGTTTTTTCTGACATAGGGTTTATACAGATATTAATTTTATAAATTCAAGTATATTTGGCTGAAGTTTTGAAGTGATTTAAAGATTTTTGTGGGGTTTATTTTGAATTTCACACGTGTCCCGATACCATTAATTTGGATACTCCCAAATCATTGACCACAGACAGCCTATTCATTAATTTTCAAAATATGGATATTTATGTATGTAAATGAAGAAAATGTTAATTCAGGTTTTTTTGGAATTTTCTAAATTAGAACATATTTTTCTTAAAAAAACACTCAAGGGGTTTTAAGATGTTTGGATTTATTTAGTTCATCATGTGTCACAGTCAGACACCAATCATTAGGCATAACAAATCTATGATGTGATCATTGATTGGCCTCCCAATTCATTGCAAAAAGTGCTACTATTGTGAAATATACATGTGATACTATTTCTATGAACTCATTTCTATGAACTCTATTTACCATTTATATTATGGTAAATTCCTTTTTATGCGCAGGGACACATGCCATCAGAATAAAAAGTCTAAAATTATTTTTGAATAGATGAGATGTAAAATGTGAGCATGAGTTTGTGTCATAACATCTAGTGATTAAACTTATCACAAATGGAATGCTGAAATAATGACAGATTTAAATATATATGGTCATAAAGCCAATCTCACATTCCATATCTTGTTTCATTTTCATGAATAAAATATATTCATTATAGTGTATGCGTGCTACTTATAATAATAACCGAAGTTATACATGATCCAACAGAGTCTTGAGAAAATAAGGATGGATAGTGAATGCTCTTTGGGGAAATAGGTTGCTGAATTGATTTCATGTAAATCCCTGAAATTTATTATACCAAACTGTAAATGAATATTGATTCATATAACAATTGCGTAATTGGTCTTTAGGCTTGAGACACTAGAGACATACTATGGATGGATGGTTGTACTTCTTCTATGAACTAGATGTTAGAAATATAAAAAATAAAACCCTCAGAATAACTCAAATGTGGGTTTAAAGTTACATCATTGTCTATTTGAGTTTAATCAATACAATTATAAACCAAAAGTGACGTAATAAATCTATCTAGTGGATGAGTAATTCTAGTGGATGACGTATGGATCTTAGGGATATAATTATCTCAACATACTGATTCGGGTAGGATGAGAAGGAATATATAAAAGTTAAGAGGTATGTGATGGTGAGTGATGATGGATTGGAATGGAGGTGACGAGGGAGGAGATATGGATGTAACTAATGAATGTGATGGAGAATTAAAATGAAAGGGAAGATATTAACCTAAAATCCATACATTCTGCCAATATCAAAGTAATTTTATGATGCAGATCATCCTGCCCACCTCTATGTTGATTTCTCCAAGCACTCAAGACACTAAAAAACCTTGATGGACCTTCAAAAAACCCCCCTCTCTTTTTCAATTTTCCTCCCTTAGGGGAAGCGAATTCAAAGATTTTTTTTACAAGTATCTTGAATTTTGATAAACTCAAAGTTCCCTCCATAATTTTGATAAACTCAAATTTAGTATAAGATTAAATCATATATTATTTGAGTTTAATCAATAAAAGTTATAATATTCAGATAGATGTGCTAGATAGTAGATGAGTATGGGTAGTCTCCACAGAGTGGATCTTAGGGAAATAACTTGCTCTCAATATGATGATTTTATGTGAACGAGGCATAGCATGTTAGGATAAGAGGTAGTGATAAGATGAAAATGGTGGTATGAGATGGGGATAATAACTATATTAATATGAATAAGATGAATAATACCATGAGTGATGGAAAGTGGAATGTGAACGAAGCGAGTAAAAATGAGAGAGTGGGATAGAGGAAGATAAGAGGAGGTGATGGTAAGAAGAGATGATGTAAAAGGGGAATGATAAGAATAAATATTGAAATTAGGGTTTATGATTTGTTTTGGGGTTTGAAGATGAGGTACGATGGAGATGATGGGATGAGACATAGTGATGAAGGTTGTGGATGTAGGGGTTGAGTGAGGAATTTTTTTGTAAAAAATATTGGAAAAAAACACGGTGCCGGTTACGGCCAACCCGAGGGTTGTGCCCGTAGACCGATCCATCCGTGCCCTGGACGCCACCCAAGGGGATTTTATTTATAAAGTGAAGTGTTTGTCAATGTTTATAGGCGTGGAGCGAGTATAAATATCCCAATTACACTCGGAACCCACTCATCCACGCCCATGTTGAGAAAAAGAAAAGATACATAAATGATACCTTGCAGGCGCTCGGGGAAGTGTGCACGTCGTCGTCCCACTAGATCTGCCCCGCGATGATGATGTCGTTTAGGAGATGTCCACGCCTCTGTAGAATGGGGTCGATGAAGGGCGTGGTGAGGACTCTAGTCGAGGCGGGCGTAGTCCACCCCTCTTGCTCCAGCGTTCCACACAATCCTCCAATCCTGTGGGCTTACGAGGATGCGTCGTGTGCGGAGGGTCGGCATGGCGAGACGATCGACGCGATAACATCCTCTAGCTGTCGGAGGAAGCGCCTGCCAAGAAAGAAAGATGGAGGAGGGGGTTCGTGCATGTACCGCATGGTTGGCGAGAGCATCTGCTATCTGGTTGCCCTTCCGCAGCTGATGACGAAAGCATCTTGTGCGAGGTCGGCACCGCATGATGTCCTGCCATACTCGGTGTAGTCACCACTGGGAGCATGTACCTAGACGAAGCATATCAACTAATATCTGTGAGTCCGATTCCACGACGATATTGTGAAGGTTCCGTTCCTCATAGAGGAGTAGACCATCACGGATCGCCATAGCCTCGGCTACTGTATTAGTCTGTATGTCGTAGAAAGAAGAAAAGGCAAAGAGTATACTCCCCGTATGGTCCCGGAGGATACCCCCTCCCCCTGGCCCCGAGTTCCCTTTGGCCGCACCATCCACATTCAATTTAAGGATGCCTATTGGCGGTGGAAGCCAATAAACAACTCGATATTGAATGTGGATGGGGGTGGGGGTCACTTGAATGCCCACGGAGCGAAGGAGGTCGCACGCGAGTGTTGATCTGCTGGCGCGAGGGGGGATTAGATGGTGGACGCGCCTTAGCCATAGTTAGACTCGACGCATGATATCCACGACGCGCATGGGCGTACCTGCAAAGCGAGAAGAATTTCGCCCTTTCCATATCTCTTATAGTAGATAAGCTATGGTGATATGTAGGATGGGACTCCGTGTAGAGCGTGTTGGCGAGATAAGAAACTTGCCAAAACACTCAGATGGGGTTATAGGATGACAATGTTCGGTGATGACGCGCCAGCATGCGAGTGTTGTCTCACTCTGGAAGAAAAGGTGGTCCATGGTCTCAGTGTGTGGAGCTGTGGGACAGTAGTGACACCGGGAACCTAGAGAGTAACCTCTATGGGTCACACGATCATCAGTCGGTAGGCCGCGATGCAAGAGTCTCTAGAGGAAAAAGGAGGCTCGAGGAAGGATCGCCGGATGCCAGATGCGGCGACCCTAGTGTTGGATGGGGGATTTCTCACGAAAATGTTCCCATGAATTTGTACGAGTATGTTCCTTTGGTTGTGAGCGTCCAAATGGCAAAGTCAGGAGTGGACCCGAGTGAGGTTCTCTAGACCTCAAGTAACGTATCTAGGGGGAGGCCATGCTGCTGCAGTAGCTGTTGCGTGTTTCTCCTAAGCAGTTGTACCACTGTTAGTCTCACCTCATGTGGGACAAACTGTGGATGGCACGCGAGTGGTTCATCAGCATGCCAGGTATCAAACCAGGCGCTAATCTCGCCTCGTCCAATGTGCCAGTGGGTGACCTAGGCAAGCTGAAGCCAGTGGCGCTGCCACGTCCGCCATCGCCGAGGACCCCGAATGTCAACCTCTCGATGGGCCCACTCGCCATACTTGGTGTAAATGAAACAACCCAATAATGAGTATGTGGTGCGCAATCGCCATACGAGCTTCTTTTGGAGCATGTCCTGGACATTCGTGAGGCGTCTGATCCCTAGACCCCCTCGTCCGTCGGCCGACATGCTTTCTCCCAAGAAACCCAATGGTGGCGGTACTCTCCCTCGAGGTGACATGACCATAAGAAACGGGCGCATAGTCGTTCCACTGAGCAGCGGACCGTAGAAGACAGTGAATGAACCGCCAGGATATGCAATGGGATACTCATGAGGACATGTCAAATAAGTTGGATACGCCCACCAGGTGATAGGAAACAGAGTTTCCATCCCTCTAGTTTCTTTCGGAGTTTACCCAACAAGGTATCAAAGTAATAATGCCTCGTGGGTCCCAAAAAGATATGGCATGCAATATATTCAAAAGGAAGACATCCTCGTGAGTATCGAGTATAGTGTTGGATGATCTGAGTGCGCTTTATAGTAGTGGAAGGACCAACTATAAAGATACTCTTCGAGGTGTTTACGAGCTGGCCCGAAGCTTGCTCGTATGTCGTGAGGACACTCATAAGTTTGTGTGAGGAATGATATGGAGGAAGATTGTAATCTAGGGTTTTTTAGGTGACTAGAGAGAGAAACATGAGACAAGAGCGTAGATGATACATGACGTAGGTGGTAAATGATATGGGACATAGATGGTATATGATGATGGATAATAATGAATGATGGTGGATAGTGATGATGAAAGGGATATGATCTACCTAAGTGGATTTATTGAAGATAGATCAATGTAATGCAAGATATTAATCTTAAATCCCTATGTTTCATCACGATCACGACATTTTCATGATGCAGATCAGCCTCTACACTTCTCTGTTGACTTTTTCCAAGCACTCAATACACCAAGAACACCCTTGATGGACCTTCAAATCTTCAATCTATTTCATTCTACCTCTCTAGGATGAAGTGAGTTTAAATATGTAATTTACAAGTACATGGGGCTCAATTTTCAGATATCGACCCCTCAATTTAGACAATTCATAGCCTCTAATTTTATCTAAATATTTCCTCTCCTCATTCTCTTAGCCATTGCCACATTGCCTTTAAGGTTTTTTCTATAGTTAGGCATCAAATGTGATCATTCATCGTGATTACTCTGCGTCATCCTTCATCTATGGCTTGTATCCTGCCACGTGTCCTTGTAGGGAAAAGCCAAAAAACAGGGTCAACAGATCATATTATTATAAATAATAATAATCTATACTACTATAATAGCAATTGGTGTACCCTTCTGGACTCTGATTGGCTTAAAAGAGAGTGAGAGAGAAGAGAGAGAGTGATAGAGAAGAGAGAGAATGAGAGAGAGAGAGAGAGTTGAAAAACGGTTGAGAACGTTGACAGTTGCTTCGAGAAAAACTCTGATATATACTGAGAGTCAAAAAACTGTAGAGAAAGTAAATGGTTGCTCCGTGTTTATTCACATTTCATCATCATCCATCGATCAGAATCTTTTCATATATATAGAGAGAAGAAACCGAAAGGAAAGATCGATGTTGGAGAAAAAAAATCGAGGCGAACGTGGAAAATGACGGCGCGATTGTCCAAGAGAAATTTCTAATTGGTAATCCCGTTTACCTCGCTATGTTTCAAGTTTATTATTTTTGTTGTTAACACTATTTTTTATCGTTGTTTACTTATTTCTTCTCTCGCGTAGTGGAATTTTGTACGAACTGGGCCAGTAGTTTTATCGACTGGAAGTAATAGTCATGTCTTTCTTCATTTTTACCGCAATATATTATTTTGCTTGAAGGAATACGCTGGAGCCCAAAAAGTTTGAATTTCCATCAAAGGTTGGTTTTTATGATCTAAAAATCATTGATCTCCAATCCGCGTTTGGTCCGATCAAATCTGTTTTTTTAAAAGATTTTATCAAGTCCAATTTCATCGCAGATTTTCGATCATAATTCTCTTTTCGTATCGATCTGTAATCGCGGCGTGATGTAAGAAAATCTTTTTGTCATGTAACAAAATCTTTGTAGCTTGGCTACAGAGAACCGTTTTTTTCAGATTTTCAATCAGAATCTTGTTGTATCATTCTGTAATGGCACTTCGTTTTTGCCGCAATATATTTTGTTGCTCTAAGGAATACGCTGGAAGACCAAAAAGTTTGAATTTCCATCAGAGGTTCATTTTTTTATTTAAAAACCGTTGATCTCCAATCCGTGGTTTGTCCGATCAAATCAGTTTTTCTTTCAGATTTTAGCAAGTCCGATTTCATCACAGATTTTCGATCAAAATCTTTTCGTATCGATATATAATCGCACTTCGTCTTTGCCGCAATATATTTTTTTGCTCCAAGGAATATGCTAAAAACTCAAAAAGTTTGAACTTCCATCAAAGGTTGGTTTTTTTGATAGTTCTTTGTACTTTAAATGGGATAATTCTATCATCGTCATCTGTTAGCGAGGATCGAAGCAAGGATTCTAGCCAAGCTATAATCATCTTTTCTTAACAGTTCTTTGTACTTTTACCAATTTCATTTACAAATTTGAGTATATTTACCTATTTGTTGAAAAAAATAGACGTATGATGTTCATCCTGGCCTCTGATTGGCTGTACCTTCCTTCACCTGTGAAAGATAAGGAAGGTTATTGTTTTCGTTCATGGGTTTCCCATTAGAAATGCTCTTTTACATAAAACGGTTACAGAAGCAGAGGGCAGTAGGGTCAACTTGAATGCACGCTCATTAGAAAATGTGGTTCAACTGCAGGGACTCTGATGTTCTCCAGCGTTGTTCTCCAGCATCATCCACGCCGTCGGCAATGTCCTCGAAGGCTCCCTGGATTTCCTCTCTGGCAACGCTTTCAGGTTTCATTTCCTCTCTTTCTCCCCTGTTCTCTCTCTCTCTCTCTCTCGATCTCTATCTGGTGGCGATGATGCCAACGCATCGACACCAGACACGTCACCACTGTCATTTGAAGTCAATACGACTGTTGAAGACATGCCGCCATCGTCACCGGATCAAGTCAACACGCCAGCATCAGGTGAGTCTCCACCCACACACACCCTGATGGGGGACCATCTGCAAGCCGAAGCACAAGGTCAACCCCCAGCGACACGTCAGCAACCACGTCACGACGCCCGAGCTGACGAGAAGGACCGGAGTTCAAATACACGGCGTGACGAGGAGGCTTCCCCCAATTTATTTTCCTTGCGTTTTCCTAAACTTTCTCGTTGTGTTTTGTTTGGGGAGGGCCTCCACGTTTTGGCCCTTCCGTTGCACTTCAAACCGCGTTTTACGGCTCGGTTAGGGGTTTTCCCAAATTAGGGGCCGACCCCTAGGGTTTCCTCTCTCCCCCTATAAAAGGAGAAGAGATGCCCTAGAGGAGATAGAGAAAATTTGAGTAGTTTTTGCAGATTGTTAGAAGAGGAGAAACCCTCCAAGAGGAGGGAGGGATCCTTGAGGGAGAAGAGGGAGCCGCCGCCGCCGCCAACTGCCGTTGAGCTGAAGACTGAACCTGCTACGCCGAAATGTGCAGCCGCCGCCGCGTTGCCGCCACCGCCCCACTTCCGTCTCTTGAAGGAGACACCGCCGGAGCCCGCCGCCCGCCACCGCCGAGACGCCTTTCCTCCACCGCCGCAGCCGATGACTCCGGTGCCCAGCAGCCGCCGCCGGCACCCAGCATAGGCGCCCGTCGTCGTTGCCCGTTCAACGCTCGCCCCGATTGCCGTTGTTCACCAGCGGACGTTCGCCAGGAGTCCGCCGCCCGCCGTTGGTCACAACTTCCCTACCCGCCGCTGCCGGCCCATCTTTCACCCGACCTGCCGCTCTGTCCGGGTGCTTGTCCCCCCCGCCGGCCGCGCCCGACACCAAGGACGCCCCCCAACCCGCCGAGCCTACACTGCCCGACCAAGGGTCCGGTCATTCTATCCGCTTGCTCGCCCCACATAATCTACGAGACACCGCCGAACCGCTAGACGAATGCCCTTAGACTGCCTGAGCGTCCAGCCGCCACCGTCGAAATGTCGGCCGCTCTGGAGCGCCGCTACCAGAAGTCCTCGCCAGGGGAAGAGGACGATGAGTCGGGACCGGCTTGACTCAGTGCGGTCGGACCGACCCCGCGCTGAGTCGACCCGATTCGACCCGGTTACAAGAGGCCGGTGAGTCACGACCGAGTCGACTCAGTGTCGACTCGGATCAGTAGCCACCGTCACAGCCGTCGCTCGCCGATACCGATCGCCTCCGGCCCCGCCGCCACTGCTCGCCGCCGCTAGCTGCCGATGACATCATTCGTCCCACTACGGCCGCCGCAGCCACCACCATTCGCCGCTCGCAGCCGCCACTCACCGTAGCTTGCTATAGCCGCCGCCGCTTGCTGCTCACCGCCATCACAGCCGCCGCTAGCCGTTGCTGCCACTGCCGCTCGCCACCACCGCCCGCCGCTAGCCTTCGGTCGACGCTGCTGCCGCCGTTCGCCTTCCCTCGCCGTCGCGCGCCACCGCCACCACCGACGCCGCTCGCCACCGTCGACGCCGCTTGCCGCCGCCGACGCCAGTCGCCGCTGCCGTCGCCGCGCACCACCACCGTTGCGGCTCGCCAAGCGCCGCCAACCGACCGTCCCAACTCGACCCCGGCCGCTCCGAATCGGACTGTCACGCCAATTAAAACTCGGCTTCAATCCACCGCGACTATCGGACCCAAGTCCGCAGGTCACGACGCTAACCCCTCTATTGCGTATTATTATCTCTTGCAATACTATCTCACGTGCTCCACCGTCGGGGCTCGTCCTTACCGTCTCTCGCACTTTGGGGTTTGGGGTAGAGATTTTCCCTTTGTTATTCTGTTCACCATCATTGTCGGGAATAGTCAGTTGGATCGAGGATACCCGCATCGACGATGTCCTTCGATTGATCTACCGGGTCATTAGGAGTCAGATCGTACGTGACACGTACGGGAACTCTTCCAGGGTGCCCGTCCTAACTCAATTGCTGTCGTGCTTCTCGTTATTTTCTATAAACGTTGCATCACCGCATTCGTCGTCGAGTTTTACGCTTCGTTCGCTTCTCCACCCTATGTTGCAACGCGCGTCGTCGATCCCGGCCGTACGTGTTGCATCATGCCGCTTCACGCGTCCTGACACGTCGCCAAAGGCAGATATGGAACTGCCCCCTATAGTGACATGAAACCACGTCGTTCGTCACGTCGCTCATCTTTATTTTTCTTTCTTTTAACTGTATTTCTCTTTCCTCCAAGGCCTATATGTATAGGCCAATGTTTCAAGAAATAGTTAGACAGTCATTATTCAGGAATTGAGTTTGTTTTAACTCTTCTTCGAGGACTGCCCTAGCCTCCCATATCCCCCCCTCCCCTTTTTGGTCGCCGCCACCACCACCATCTTCGTCGCTGCCGCTGGCCACCGTTTCCTTCTCTCTTTCGTCCATCCTCTCCCTCTTCCTTCCCTCCTCCCTTCCTTTCATTTTATTTCTCCCTCTCGCCCTTTCTCTTCTCTCTTCTAGACCGTCCGGCACCCGAGTCACCAGGCCGCCCAGCGCCCAGCGCCAGGCCGTGTCGCGCCCAGCGCCAGGCCACCCAGCGCCCCGGCGCTAGGCCGCTCCACGCCCGCGCGCGAGGACACCTTGCGCTCAGGCGCACGACACCCCCACGCCCAGGCGCCGGGCCGTCCTGCACCAAGCTGCAAGATAACCCTGCCCCCAGGCGCATGACTACCCCGTGCCCGTGATGAAAGCAAATTGCGGTGTTAATTTTAATGGTCGTTGTAATTTTAATTTGCCTACAATCAAATAAATTAATAAAATGTATAGAAACTTACTCATGTATAGCGTGAGTAAGGTCGTCTCCACAGGGACTGGCCTTTAGCTTTAAGTTAAATAATTGAGTTATCTTTATTAAAATGTAGTAATAATACTAAAGATAATAAGAATAAGAAGAGATAGGTAACTTGATGTCCAGATGAAATCGTCGTAACTTGTATTTTTTTTTATCGAATTGGATTGAGTCGAGAACTAAACTAATCACAGTCAAAATGATGATGAAATCTAATTAAATTTCAACAAGATTTACTGGAAAAAGAACTCACTGATCCGCCTTGATTTGAAGACAAGAGTGGCGGCGCCGATCGCCGCCGCCTAACTTCGGTTTGCGGTTCTCTCGTTCTTCTCCTCCGTCCTGGCACAGATCCGAGTTTCTCCAGTCTCTCTTGAAGCTTCCCCCAGTCTTCCACAATCGTCTGCGCTGTCACGACGCCACAATCTTCCTCCGACTCCGAGAAGGATCCCCGTCGCAGGTGAAGGCTAAATGGTCGAAAGATGTTGAAATTGGGGGCCCTCGGCCCCTTTTAACGGCGTGGGACAGGTCCCAGATGACGTTCGATGGAGGGGGACAGCCCTGGTGGCCCTCCCCAGCCGTCGGATCACAGCTGGTCCCCCCTCGCCGGCTGAGAACGGCCTCCGGCCGGCAGAGTCAACGGCTAGGGGCGGAAGAGGACGTAAATGCCCCTGGCTGTCCGATCATCCTTATAGATGTCCAAAGGCTGCGATTAAATCGCAGCCGTGGACCCTTCTTCCGGTGGACCCCTGCTCCTGCCTCGTCAGCGCCCCGTCATTGTCCACACAAGCAGTCCACGTTGCCGTTGCCATCTCTTGATTTGTCCGTCAACGGGTCCCGCGGCCGTGTCAGCCTAAAGAAAGAAAGAAAAATATGTTAAATAGACGGAATAGATCTCTGTCCTCCGATCTTCTTTAAAAAGATTGGACGGCTATGATCTTATCCATCTTTTAAATAAGCCCGACAAGAGCCGGGCTTCGGGCCTGATTGGCTTGAAGCCCGGTTCATTTTTCCTTCTTATTCTCTTCAGATCACGGCCCGTTGGCCCGCGATTGTGTTCTCTCTTTGTGGCCCGGCCCGATGCGAATCTGATTGCAAGTGGGATTTCGCAATCCCATATTGAAAATTCTTAAAGTAAAATACAGTATATAAACTATCGCCATTACACTGGTTGGATTAAAACGAAATGCTTACCTCTCTTGTGCGATCGCTGTGGGCCCGTGCGTGGTCGGACTGAGATAGCTATTCAGGCTGACTGGGCTACTCGTGAATGAGCTTCCCTGGCGGCTGGGCCGGCTCGAGCACCCTGCGTTCGCTGGCCTGGCTGCTTGCTTGAGGCCCTAGACCTGGGTTGCTCTTTAGTCGGCCCATTAAGTATTTTTCTTTTTTCTTTTTATATATATATTTTTCTTTTTAAATAATATTTTTATATCTCTTCTTGCAAATTAAATACAGATATTTCTCCTGCGATTTCATAGAGAGGATACTAAATAGAACACGAGATGATTAAAAAGATAGTAAATGCGTCTATCAACTAATAAAAATATTTAAATTGTACAACATGCATAAAATGACATTAAAAATGCACCATTTTCATCATTTGTTTCATTTAGTGCATAACATGCAATATTTCATAAAATAGAGTGAAATACACATGAAATGATCCTAAAATGCCCTTAAAATATGTATAATTACCTCACATATTTTAGGTCTATCAGCCCGCGCGCAAGGACACCCCACGCCAAGGCGCAAGGCAACCCCATGCCCAAGCGCCGGACCTCCCTGCGCCAAGGCGCCAGCGCCCGCGCGCGCCAACCTTGCTAGCGCCCGCGAGAGCCAACCGCGCGGTGAGGAGCGTGAAAATTTTCCCAGCCCCGCCCGCGCCTGCACTCGATCGCTTCCACTCAGCAGCCTCAGTCCGCCCTCCGTCTGCGTTCGATACTCGTCCATCACGCTCCTCGCCAGGGCCGCTCAACGCCCGAAACGCCCAAACACTTCGTCCAGTGGGCCATACAACGCCCGGATCACCCAATCGCTTTACGACCAGAATTTCCCGCATCCTCAACATGCACTACGGTGCCGAGGTACGCCTGAACTCCTTCAGTGTCATGTGTTCTTCGTCCAGTGTTCCACGAGGATTCGTCCACTGCCGTCAGATTTGATTTGAATTTCTCTGTCCTTACGCTAAATTCTTCCTCTCGTGAGACTTCTCGTGACGTGAATTCGAGAATTGGATTTGGTGCTTCGGCATCGTCGCGGTTGTTGAAGACATTACTCCCGTCCTCGATGAGGAACGGGGCTGCACCACCATCATATCATCGGTTTTAGGTTTTCGAATTTGATCGTGTGAACTTGTGGCCTGTTTTATTCCTCTATCCAAATTCGAGTATCATCTTCCACTGTCATTGTCATACTCATCTCCCTAGTCGTCTCTCCCCTAGTCGTTCTATGTCTTCCATCCCTCGTCATCATTCCCGTCTCCCATAGTCGTCCTGCATCACTATCTCTCTCTCCATCTCTCTGGTTTTCTCTCTCTTCACCTATATCCCTCTATCTCTATCTCTCTCTCTCTATCTCTCTCTATTTTATAGATCTCACTCAATCTCTCTCAAATTGTATCTATCTCCCTCTTTCTGTATCTGTCTTGCTCTATCTCGCTCTATATGTATCTATCTCGCTCTATCTCTCTCTATCTCGCTCTATCTCTCTCTATCTCACTCTATCTCTCTCTATCTCGCTCTATATCTCTCTATCTCTATCTATCTCTATCTATCTATCTACTATAGTAGTATAGATTAGGCACATCATCTGTCCAATTATGTATTTATTTAGTTTTCAAGTAGATTAAACTATCTCTTGATCTAATTCATGGGTCAACTAATCAAGTAGATTAAACTGTCCAATTATGAATTAATCACACCATTTGTACAATACTCAATAATTTATTTAGTTCTCAAATATTAAACTATCTCTTGATCTAATTCATGGGTTGATTATTCACAACTGTAAAATATCATTCTAAAATGATTGTTTATGCACAGATGTCTGCATTGTTGGTGTTGCCGATGGGATGTTTTTTAGGCTCCCTTTCATCCTTGCCTGCTACCAAACTTAAATCGATTGCTATTGTCCTTATACCCTACTTAATTAACCGAAAAAAATTTTTGGCACCGTATATCCCAAACTCGCTAAGTCGACGTCGACATATCCCGGTGATGATGTGGAATCCATTGTGGCTGCCAGGTGGATCTCTGGCCAGATTTTGACCTGGCGGAACCCACCTGGCAGCCACGCTGGATTCCACGTCATAACGGGGATATGTCGACCTGCCAAGGGTTTTCTGATAAGAGAGAGAGAGAGAGGCATTCTAGAGAGAGAGAGAAGGAGAGAGAGAGAGGCATGCTAGAGATATGTAATCAATTATATGAAAATAACATGTAAACTTGTCAAATTAACATATTAAGAATGTGTGTTATCACCCATATCATTCAAGGAACCAATAAATCATGGATACGATACGTGCACATATAATTTGATCATTGTTTTACAATCGTCTTTATGAAGATCAAAGTTTGAAAAATGCATGGATGGATGGCAAAAATAAGCAGCCAAGAAGTGGAAAAGGATGCTAATTTTTGGATAATCATACGACATAGTTGAAGTACATGTTAGACTGAGATGATTAATGTAAAATATGAATCATAATCTTCAAGGAATTTGAGGATTCCATTGGCACATTGGCAATCTGACACGTGAATTGACCAATGGAGGAAAAATTTAGACCGTATTATGCATGGAATTTTAAATGACTTCCTGTAGGTACTTTTATAGATTTACATTTAGAATACCACTGGGCGCTACATTGAAACCCTTGAATGCAGAGTATAAAAAGGAATCAAGATATTTGAATAGAAAATACTGTGTATGAAATTTTCAATGGCGTGATAAAGTTAATATCCTTAAAATTTGGCACATAAAATCAATGTCGAATCTAATCTACATAATTGGCCAATATCATTCAAACTAGTGCAAAATACATTAAATATTTTTAGAACCAATAGGAATGTGAAGTGTATATTTAAAATTTCACTAAAGCTTTGTGTTATGGTTGACCTCTTTATTATTTTAAAATAAACTGATGACTAATAATAAAATACTCTAATTCTAGATAAAATGAAGCTATAAAGGACAAAAGGATTTGACAGTAGAGAAATTTAAATTGATAATTTCTGAAGTAATTACCTCAATCATGCAATTTTATTTTCTGGTATTATGTCTTTTGAAAGAAATATTGTTTGAGCTTCGAGATAGATAAAACATCTGCTAAATTTTCACCACCCCCACTAAATTAATGTTACATAAATCATGATAAATGTGATCATGATAGCTGTGGAAAAATACTTATTCACGAGCTTTTTAAGGAAAGGCGGTGGGAAAAAAACTTTTTCCAACCTCACCTAATAGTACATTATATCATTGGATAGGTTTGCACGTTGCTTTTGTTTTAAAAATAATTTTCAAATGAAAACTAACAGTTTATTTAAATATTAACTTTTATTAATTGAAAAATCATGAAGCTTTACTGGGCAATGTTCCTAATGAAACTATACAAGCTTATCAAGACTGGTGCTTCATGACTATCTTTTCTAAAGTTTTTGTTTCTCATGTATTTACAACATTCGATTAATTCATAATAGCTAGAGCAAGCCTTGTAGGTAGTGTTTACCAGTCCCATATACCTATAACAAATACCGACATCGTTTTGGATGACAAATCAGATATTGGATCGGGGAATACTGATATCTGCTAGAGCTGATATCTGAATAATAGTTACCGACATAAGATATTGGTTGCTACACTACCAAAATCTTTAATCAATATTCTTCCAAATATTGGATTCTTAAATCGGATATTGGTTGCTATAGTACCGAAATCCAACAATCAATATCCATCCCAATATAGACATCGCCATGCAGGTTTGCATGCCGATGTCAGATATCAAATGCTGATTTTCAGATATCCAACGTATAAATTTTATTACACTTGTATAATATTCTGACTGCACATTTCAGCTTAACACCTCATGATTTTTGTCTCACACTTCTTTTCATTAAGTATTTACAGCATTGGATTAGATTAACTCATACCATCAAGAACATTTTTTTTTCAGCTTGATGGGTTGGATCTTGATTGGCCCATTAACATTAGAAGAGGGGATTCAACAATGGGTTTAAAATCCCCACCTTGACAATCACTACCTTGCTCTCCCGCCACCGTTTCTCATCTCCCGCCGCCATTTCTCGTCTCCCGTCGCCTTCCAGAGAGACCTTGATCGACTATACCATCGTCTTCCTCACAATCTTTTGTGTTCAGCAAGTGGGTATCGATCTCCAATCAATGGGTCTTTTGGGTTTCTTAGCGCGTTTAATTTTCGGCCTATCTTATCTGACTTACGATTTCGAGCTTGCCCATTTGATTTTTACGTCCCTCGTAATCTTGGGAAGTTTGTTTGATGATCATGTAGTCTTGTTTGATTGATTGCTTCAGAAGGTTTTGTCACTCAGAGTGGTTCTTTGATTGACGTCGGTATTACTGGATTGTTTCTTGATTGATTTAAATTGCTGCTTTAGCAAGTGGGTATCAATCTTCAATCAATGGCTCTCTTGGATTTCTTAGCGCATTTAATTTTCAGCCTATCTTATCTGACTGGTGATTTCGAGCTTGCCCATTTGATTTTTACGCCCGGCTTGCGTGTCCCACGCCCACGCAGAGTGCTTCCTGCTCCTGCACGGTGCTCGTCACGCACGCGCAGTGTTGGCGCGCGGCGCTCGGCGCGTGCACTCTCACGCCTGTTGGCCCACACACCCATCACGCACGGACCTCACCTGATCCATTCCACCTTAGACGTGAACGGGCACGCGCACCGTCCGCAGTGTATCACCACATGCGGGGGGTGATGGCCTGAAAGATCAGGTTTGGGCATCACTACCCATAGATGACTCAGTCCTCAAATGTCATGCGTCTAAAACGCGAACACACCCTCCTAATAAGCACGGAGGCCTCTCGGCATGGAATGCCGCATAGTTAGGGGCCTAACACCTACTCATAGAGTGGCACCTCACTTAAGCTCAATGTTTAGGTCCGCCCATAAGAAACAAGAAAATTATACTCGAGAGACAAATTAAAACAACAGGAGAAATAGAACAAAAAAGGCTATGAGATAAATTATGTCCAAAAAAAGCATTGGAATGGGGATTCATAACATACCTTCATAAAAAAAAAGTCTTTCTCCCCCTTGCTAAATGAAGGTGTGAGTCACGTCCAATACTACAAAGTAAAAATCAACTCAATGCTCTCTACATCGTGTCCTGTTTTTTGTACATCACTATGACATGGCCCAACCAGAAGAAATGCTAAATCAACAAACTTGTAACTGACATTGAGAGGTATTCCATTACCAACTTTTTTTTAAAATTGAACAAGTTTGCACGTAAGTATTCATCCCACAATGTAGAGAGTTATCCTTGTACTTATGAAAGCTCGTGTATGGGTCCTACTATGAACATCGACTTGATGCCAACTTTTTCATGCTTTATTACCCTTGAAATGGACATTGGATCATGACAGAGATGACCTTCGTGTTGTAAATGTATGTGGCCTACAATCTAATAGCACATTCCCTGTCTCAATCAATACTCGTTTATACAAGTTTCCATTATAATGCACGTGCGATTCTTATAAATGAAGTATACAAATGCATACACAGTATTAGTGAGCTATGATAAAATAATAATACTGTGATCAATATGTAGTAAGCATGTATTATAAATATTCTTATTCAAACCATACTTGAAAGGACATTCAAATACCTAGAGAGAATATCATTGTCTATTGTGACTCAGTATGGTCGATAGCCATGTGTGGAGATACTATGGACTGATGGTGGGTTCTCTTTTGGAAAAATGTTCACTAAAGTGATCCATATGAACCCTTGAATGGCATTATGTATAACATCATTCTAGCTTATTCATGTCTCACATGTGTAAACGATCCTTAGACTTGAGACACGAAAGACACCTTGTGAATATACGGTGGTGTTTTGACTATGAACTACAAGTATGCAATCAAGAGATTCCAAATCAACATAGCTTATACGTATCAACACTTCGATAAAGTTAATGATGTGGATCGTTCACCCTTAGTATGAGGAAATTGAATCAAGGAAAACAGTAGTTAAATACATACCTAAGGTAGGGGAAATATTGGAGAAGGTGTTTGCCAAAGATTTTCTACACATCCAGACTGAGGCCTAAATTGACTTTTTAGGATTTGATGTCTTTCCATATTAAGTCCTACGGGAGTGCCAAATACAAGAAAAATTACACAATCATCATAATTCATGATGGTAAAGGTTTTATGATAGAGTTGATATACTCATTTGTATCTTTGTAGCTCGAAAATGCGCCATCGCTAGATGCATTACAGTCATCAATAACCAATCCTAATGCATAATTAACATCAATTGTATTCATGTTATAATATATTTATATATATCATAATAGCATTCATCTCATTTGTGCACTCATTGTATTATAGATAACTAGTGTGGCCCGGACAATGCTCGCTTAGGGTAGAGAGAAATTTTGAAATTCTTAAGGAACTCTTAAGTATCAATGCGATGCTTGCAATTTCAAAAACTAAATTTGAATTGCGCTTCTGACCAAGTTCTTAAAAGGGAAATTTGAATTGTGTGTCCGATCGGATATTCGAACACTAACTTAAAATTGCGCTTCTAAGAGCATTTTCAAAAATGAAATTTTAATTATGTCTGATTGAAATTTTGGAAACTAAATTAGAATTGCGCCTCTGATCGAATTATCGAAAACAAAATTTGAATTGCTAGCCAGATCGCATTTGAAAACAAAACTTGAATTGTGCTTCTGATCGATTTCTTAAAAGTGAAATTTGAATTGTGTGTCCGATCGGATCTTAGAAGACTAACTTGAAGTTGCGCTTCTCAGAGCATTTTCAAAAGTGAAATTTAAATTATGTTTGATCCAAATTTCAAAATATAAATTTGAATTGCGCTTCTGATCGAATTCTTAAAAAGGAAATTTGAATTGTGTGTCTGATCGGATCTTCAAAAACTAACTTAAAATTGCACTTTTGAGAGCATTATCAAAAAAAAAATTTAATTATGTCTGATCAAAATTTTGGAAACTAATTTAGAATTGCGCCTCTGATCGAATTGTCGAAAACAGAATTTAAATTGCTACTCTGATCGCATTCGAAAACAACCTCAAACCATAAGGAAATTGATAGCGTGCCAGAGGAGGAGCCCTTAGCAATTAGAAGGTTATGGTCTCGTCGCTAACCCTAAACTATAAATAGAGCGAGGAAAAATGGGTGGGGGAGAAGAAGGAAGTTTTGTTGATTTGAGGATGATGAAGACCATGGTTAAATTCTTTGGAGGCTGCTCCAAAGTTGAAAACGAATAGTTGAATTGCGAATAGTTGTAAACGAATAGTTGAAAATGAAATTTGAATTGCGATTTTGATCGAATCCTCCAAAATGAAATTAAAATGCGCTTGTGATCGAAATCATAAAAAAAAATTTGATTTGTGTTCCCGATAGAATCGTCGAAAACTAACTTCAAATTGCACTTCTGATCGAAATCTTCTAAAACTAAATTTGAATTGCACATCTGATCGAACTATATACAGCATGAAACATGAAATGTATGTTTAATCAAATTACTGAGAACAAAATCTGAGCACTCTCACGGGCCATTAAAGTCTCAAAGAAGAAAAGGAAGAAGAAGATCTCAATCTCGATCTCTCCTCTGTGATCTTCTTCTTTTATCTGAGAGAGTTTTTTGTTGGTGGCCGGCAAAGATGAACAGTCGCTATCTCTGAATGTCTTTCAAGAGGAGACGGCAGAGAGAGTGCCGGTGGATCATTGGCCTTTCGCCTCCGGTGGTTATCTCCGTGATCGTGTTCTTCTTGTTCTTGATCTTTGTCTTGGTATTTTTCTTCGGCCCTCTACTCGTCGATCAGACCGCCTTCTGTGGTAGGCTCCGTTCCATCTCACCGATATTGGTAAATATGTACTCATTTTTTTTATTTTCGCTCTGTGATCGCGACGCATTGGGACTGTTTTTCGCTCTTTTTGTTTTGATATGGCAGTTCATAACCTCCACTTTTCTTCTCATATCCCCATTGCTTGGATCCCCTTTGATGCTTCTCTCTCTTGTGCACGACATAACCTCCCAAACAAAGGCTTCTCGCTCTCTCTTCTCTCTCACTCTCTTGTCAGCCAATCAGAGGCCAGAAGCGCACATGTATTCCTATTATAGTAGTATAGAAGATATGACTATTTTTCAGGTTTGATATTTTCTAGGTCAAACCATTGTAAATTCATACTTTTGAGTTCATGATATTGATGGAAAAATATGTGCCGGCAAGCCAATCACACATTCCACGTCTCATTCCATGTTCATTAATAGAACATATTCATTATCGTACATGTGTGATGCTTATCATGAAGTCCATAAATATGTTCCATGATGAATAATGATGAGATCGTAATACAGAGATCACTAGTCATTTTAAGTATGGGGTCTAAACATTCCTATTTGAAGGACATGAGAGAAGGGCATTGATGTTGGACGTCGTTGACGTCATCGTCCGGCGTGTAAATTCACTAGGTGCATGTAACTACGTGATGCGATGTGACCTAGGAGAATGTTCGTGCAGGCCCCGACTCGTGATATTTCGCCAAACTCTAAGCTCCAAAGCAGACGATCGGTGACAATGACGGTGACCTTCTGACCCTCGTCGAAGCAACAACGGCGACTACGATGCCAAATGGAACAAGTCCATAGGGGCTCACACGTAACGGACAAGCTTGACCCAAACCTAGGAAGACACTCAATTCGTGGTTTTCTCGAAGTGATTCTCTCTCCCTAATCTAACCCGAGCGCGATGGAGTACAGTTGAAAATATACTATAAGAAGTAATATAACTGACGAGCAAGGGAACGACATACCTTGTTGGTGGTAGTGTTAGTCGTCGGTATCGTCGTCGATGCACGGGCTAGCGCGGAAGCAGTGGAGAGGTGCGGGAGAGGAACGACTGCTCGGCTGGTGAACAAGTGCAAGAGCGGTTGACGAATTCCAGAGGCGAGAGGTTGAGGGAGGAGCGGTGGAGAGAGAGAATTGGTCTCGACAGCATCACTCTAATGTATGGTGATCGTCGACCGACAATATCCCAACTGGCCACGGCTCGAGTTGAGTCGGTTGTCTGTGGAACAAGAGTCTTCAGTGATGGGTACAGGCAAGCCAGACGAGTGGCCGCTCCTGTTAGCGAGTGAGGGCCAATCGACCACTTGCGTGGATCAGCGTCCCGCGGGGAGAGATCCATCCAAGACGGAGCAAATGCATTAGGTGCACTCGTTGGAGGGCGTGAGTCAGCCGATCGATGGTGTAGATCAGGAATCTGTAGAGAGAAACTTGGCCGCGGCGTGCAGGAGATCCACGCAGGATGGCACCTGTATGACAGTCTGGACAAGCTGTGACTGGCGTGGATCAACAACTCACATGGTGAGATCTATGAGCTACGGTGCAGAGGCCAATGACGGTTGCACCGTTCGAGGTCGTGGGTCAATCGGTCGCTGGTGTGGATCAGCAATTCTGTGGAGAGGACCCCGTCCACGATGGTGCAAGGGACTCACGATGGGATTTTGTACCACCCGAGAGCTCTGGTCGGCCTATTGCTGGCATGGGACCAATGCTCTACCGAGAGAGTTCTCCCGGTCCCGTTATCACATGGGTTCGGTAGCTGACGACCATCGCACAAGTATGCAAGTATAGAATGCAACTGCACCGGCGGTGGGGCCTCAATCGGGCGACAAGAAGGTGGTGATTCTCAAGAGATGATGGCTGCTCGTTGACTCCCAAGGGGCGGGAAAGAATCCAGTCCGGGCAATGATTTTCTTCCATTCCTTGCTCTTTCTCTTCCTCCTCTCCTCCTCCTCTTCTTCTTCTTCCTCTTCTCCTTCCTCTCTTTCTTCTATAAGGTGAGATCTGATAATACCAGATCTGAGTGTACGTATTCCATCATGGCCTCATATAGGGGCCATGATGGACCCATTACACAACACATATAGGGGCCCAATAAGGGACCCCTTTACAACACTTAAAACAAGAAATACACGAGAAACTAAATAAATGACTCAAGATAAAATGAGGGATTAAAACAAGATGAACACGTCATGCTGAGTATGGGGAACTCATCTTGACGAACACAAACATGAAATCAACAGACTGAAAACAGATAATGAAAGCACGAGATACAAGCGCAGACGTGCTCTACCCGGGGTATTTAAACCCGGGCATCTTCACGGATGCTTTGGCATGGCGGTCAGGTTGGACACAGACCGATGGTGATGCTGATGACGGCGATGATGACTCGATGATGATTCGTTGGTGCCGTTGGGAGGCGCTCCATCAGACATCAAAGTATCCGGATAGAATAACACTATCTAACCTCATTCATATGATGAGTATGGCTGGTCCCGTAGCCATTAGTGTGGAGACACAAAGGATAGATAGCGGGTGCTCTTTAATGGAAAGAGCTCACAAAATTGATCTGTACAAATCCCTGAATGGTATTATATCAAACTGTCAATTAGGTTGATTCACGTCGTGGTTGTGTAAGTGGTCCTTGGACTTGAGACACCAAAGACGTCTTGTGGACAAACGATTGTACTTTGACTATCACCAAACGAGTCTCTAATCATGGGATTCTAAATGGTCTTAATTTGGGTAGATCAAGAAGTTCATGAAGATGATTGAGTGGTCCACCCTCGGTATAATAGGTGACAGCTAAAGGAAGATAATGTGATGAAATCCTGAGCCAAGGCAGTGGAATATCGGGAAAGAGTTCTCTGATGATTTCAAATGCATCAGTACAAACTCAGATGACCAATTAGGGTTTTACAGTTGGGCATACCCTAAGTCATCCAAGGAGCATCAAGCAGATGAGGGACTATACATACACGGTAACCGATGACGAACAGGTTCCATGAAGTAGATACACACACCTTTGTATCTTCTAGAACACAAGGTGTAGCTTGGCACCCCACATGTTAGGGACTCAACCTATCGATTGGATTAAATAGTTAATTAATTTGAAAGAACAATAAAGTTTATTGGGTTGTTGGAGTCGTAAACTAGACTGGTACATGGGCCTAGAGGGTCACACGCAAATGGTCTTTAGGACTTTGGAAGATATACTTAAGTTTTGGGGGTTTTATGAAAAATACCCACTTAGTATAAATAGGGGAAGGCCGTGAACAAATCCACCCTGGCCAGAATTGTTCAGAGGCCTTTCCCTTTCTTCTCCCTTCTCCCCACACCCCCTCTCCATCCCCGATGTGATTGGGACGACATAACAACGACGACGGAGATTGAACGTGGCTCATCAACTAGAAGAATGAGATTTGGCATGTCGAGGATCGCGTGGATACATCTAGAGGCTGCATACTTAAGCAGCTTGACTCGTCTCGCTCGGGGATCAATGAAATCACTGATGTGATCCGTGCAAAGGTACTTCATTTGATGATATTACTGATATCATTTGATTTTCGTTGAAGCCTTCCACTATGAAATATTTTGATTTAATCATCCATATCAAGGCCCCTAGAACCCAACAGTTTTAGGATCCAAAATGAAGGAAATAATGAAGAATGGTCAGTGTGTACAAAACACTTTTACACGTTTTTAAAACCCAAGTGAAGTGCCATCTTTGACACCATTTTTAACTGCCTTAATGGCATCAGTTTAAAATGTAGCATGAATGAAATGAAATCCCTCTAAAAAATATTGGGACTAGGTGAAAATTTAATGGACAAAAAGATACAACCGCGCAAAGTTAGAAGAAATTTCAATTTTAAAATCTGTTTTTAATGATTGTGTTCCATTTTTATAAGCGATATAAAAAAGAAAATAAAAAATGGAATAATCACGTGGTAATTACAACTCTGCCTAGTTCTACTTGGGCGTCGTCTCTGCACAACCGCACAAAAAATTTGATTATCAACTAGCAAATTTGAGTTTAGATAAAAACAAGAATTTTCACTCCCTAGCTCACTTGTCTTGCCACCAAATTCTAGCGCACCTATCTCCACTTGTTAGGCCCCTAACTAGCGGCATTCCCTGCCCATAGGCCTGCGTGCTTATTGGGAGGGCGTGTCCGCATTTTAGACTCACGATATTAAAGGACTGAGTCATTATGGGTGGCGATGTCCAAACCTGATCTTTCAGGCCATCGCCTCTATATATGGTGATACACTACAGACGGTGCACGTGCCCGTCCACGCCCAAGGTGGGACAGATCAGATGAAGTCCGCACGTACTGGGCGCGCGGGCCGACAGGTGTGAGAGCGCGCGCGGCGCTTGGCACAGCGCAGGCGCCAACGCTACGCCCAAGCGCCAAGTGCTGCGCGAGAGCGCAAAGTGCTGCGCGTGGGCATAGGACGCGCGAGTCAAGCGACGTGCCATGGGTGCAGCGCGCGGAGTTGTGCGGGGTGCCACGCAACGGCCGCGCAGGCAGCACGCGCATTGCGTGTGCAGGGCGTGGGATAGGGAGACATCCCGCCAGGAGACTAAGGCATGTGGCAAACTGAGAGCGCCGAGGCAGCATAGAGGGCGCGTAATGCTCCCGGGGGTAGTGCTGGGCGCACAACGCCCAACTTGAGATGCCGAATGCGGCAGCCCCACACGGACTGCATGGGAAGGTGTCGACGCCGGTACTGGTGGCGTGTGCGATCGCCACGCACGCGCGCGCATGGCGCTGACCGGGGGCACATGTGTGTCGGCAAAGCAAGCGCGCGCGCGTGGAGCGGCGGCCTCAAGGTGGAGAGGTGACACTACCTTGGCGCAAGGCACCGCGTCTCGTTCATTTGTATCACCCCTCATCTTCCCCCATGTAATTGTCCCAACTACGATGTAACCTTTCAGGTATAAAAGAAATGACCATATTCCCTAACGGGGATGCATCCCCACCACCTCCTCTAACCCCTTCTATGCGATCTTAAGCAATTGCAAAGACTTCCACTGCAAGAGATCAAGGCTGCTCAGTGTTTGGCTCAGCGCAATGAGGCCGGCACACGTCAGATTCGAGCAAGAGACCTAGATTGGGATTTGACCGTGTGACAATTGGTATCAATATAGAGTTTCTCAGGCAACATTCAAGTAGAAATAGTCGCACTCCACTTCACTATTTATTCTACTTAGTCCTCCATCCTAAATAAAATGGATCATTTCATTTTAATTTTTTTAATGAGTTGTGAAGACCATTGAGAAGCTGAAAATTAGGAGTTTAATTCGTCACCTGTGTTCTTTAGTTTAATAAACAAAAACATAAACATGTACTTACTTAACTAAACTTAGCTAGTGATAAATCTGCAACATCTCAATGGGGAAAAATGACTAAGGATTTAATATTCTTTAGATTGTGATTAGTGTGATGAGATGAGTTTCTTGTGAAATAAATATTCATATGACAAGTAAATGCAAGTTGAGACACTGATAATTTGTAATGTAATGAAGATGATTATAGTAGATAGTGGTAATTCGCTTTAGAAGATTGAGTTAGAATGTAGATGAAATCACGATACCGTGACGAATATATGGGAGTGATGTGAAATTTTAGTTGTATGAGAAGAATGAAGAGTAAGATAATGATGAAATTTAGATATTTTAGTCAAAAAAATCTAAAATGTAATGAAGATTTAGACAGATATATGTATGTCCTGCGATAGTGGGATGTGACCATGAAATTGAGCTAAACTAATGATGAAATCAAGAAGAATCAAATTAATGCGAAAATACTTACAATAGATCCTTACATTCTACAAAGATCAAAATAATTTATGAGTCCAGGTAAGTTATCCTTCTCTGTTTATTCTTCCCACACACCTTGGACACCAAGAACAAGCTTGATGAATCTCAGAAACTCAATAGCTTTCAATCAACCTACGCGAGTAGGAATCAAGTCTAAGGATAAAATTGACAAGGATCTTTATAACATGATAAATGCATGTATATTTTCATAAATTTTAGATATTTTTGTCATAATTAATCCAGAATTTATCATGTTATCACTAAAATTAACTAAATATTTATGCACTATCTATAAATTATAATTTTTGACACATTATGGTTATTTTGACTAAACTCCTTGACTTATTTCAAGTCAAGCATTTGTAATAATGATGATTATTCTATAGTTTCACATGTAAATAAATTAAAAGTAACGAGAAGATGGTAACTCTTAAAGAGTTTGAGAATTTTTGTGAGCTTAGTGATTCAACAAAGGGGCTTGAAAGGATCAAGTGGAGTTGTGGACCTTCAAAAGAAAAATCTGAGGAACATGGGACTCTACCTGACCTGCCCATTGGGCTCTCAAAAGCCTTATAAATAAAGAAGCTAAAGTTTACAAGGGGGATCTCTCGACAAATGGAGGAAAAGAGGTAAAATGGCAGGAAAAGAGAATAGAACATCCCCAAAAGGGTATTTTAGTAATTTTCCCAATATATAAATAGACTTTTTCTCCCTCATTTCCTCCATTCTGGGTGTGCTCTAGCAAGTGCTTGACCAGTAGGACAAGGCATTTTTCAGAATCCAAGTCGTTCAGCATGCTTAATTAAAGTTTATTAAAGTTTTCTCTTAATCCCATCTCTTGTTTACATTGAAAAATGCCTGATCCTGGCAGAATATAAGGATACAGATTTGATAGGAAGTATTGAGGGCTCAATAAAATTGAATTGAGGATTTAGGAACTTAGACTTCTATTTTCCCCACCCATATCCATCCATTTACCCTTCAAATCTAATATTTTCTTACTCTAAACACTCCTTTTCTCTATTTTCTCTCTCTCGAATCGGTCATTTCTCACTCTAGACCTTCATCCATATCCTTAGTTACTCCCCTAAAAAATTTCATAAAAAATCCTCTTCATTCGCACCTTCAAATTCTATCTCAAACACCTTCCACACTCTCTCTTCCTTTTTTCTCTCTATCTCCATTTTTTCGCCTTTTCTCTCTCTATATTTTTCTCTCTCTATACCCTCAGAATTTCATCACCATAAAAATTCATTTACTCCATCGAATTTCCTCTCAAACTCTCTCCAAACTATTTCTTCATTTTCTCTCTCTATCTCTTCATTTTCTCTCTCTATCTCTTCATTTTCTCTCTCTACCCTCTCATTTTGACATTTTCTCGCTCTAAAAATGTTTATTTATCCCTCTAAAATATCTCCCTATCTACCTATCTCTCTCTATATCCCTATATCCTCAAGCATTCCCCGCTTCGAATCGAAATCACATTAAAAATATCACTTTTATCCTTTCAAAACTCAAATTTTCCCTCTTCAAGCCGCCACCATGCGCTGCCATCCCGCGCAGTGCAGTGCTTGCGTGGCAGGGACAGCCCTCTGCCCACCGGTCCGTGCGCCAGCAGTGCACACACCCGCAGGGCACAGGGTAGACCTGTGCAAGACAGCTAAATCGGCTAAGTCCTGACCATTGGGTTAAAGCCCATTTGGCCAAGTCTTCACTCAACCAAATTGGGCAGAACCTTAGTGGACTGACTCACTAAGGCCACCCCTATACGGGCCACACCAGGCCTGCTGGCCCATCTGGCCCGACACCGCTGACATCACCACTGCCGCTGGCGATCGCCGGAGTAGGTAAATTTAATATTTTTATATTTAAAAGTTATTAAAAATAGAAAATGTCAGAAAAAATAGAAAAAATATTTTATGCATTTAGAATTTCAAAAAAAGCATAAAAATTCCAGAAAATTCATATAATCAATTTACAATCATTTTAGCATCTCCAACAAATTCTAAAAATCCCTAACAATCATTTTTAATATTTCTAGTGGTTTTTGGTGTAAATTAAATTCCAAAATTTTCTAAAAATATTTAGTTTTGATTATCTTTATAATAAAAATTAGTAAAATTATTGTAAAAATATTTTACGTGTTTTTCTTTGTATTTATGCTTCACTTTAAGTTATGGGAAATTATATAAACTGCCTAAAATCCGAAAAGATCCCAAAAATTGTATTTTTCGCATTTAAAAGTATCTTATTCATCCCAAGCTTGAAAAAATAAACTTCTGCCTCTCTTTAGGTCGACCCCTTACTTTCCCAATATTAATTATAGAGTTTTTAAGAGGACATTTACATAAATATTGTTGGTTAAGTCTGAATCAAAACAATGACATAAAACCCTTAAATTTGGACTTATCACTCTACACCTCTATTTATATATCAGAGGGTATGGATGGAAACGGGGGTGAAAATGAAGCGTCCATCTAAACTTCAGCTTAGAAATGCGAATGTGTCTCATTTGCATGAGAACATTCAAATGAAATCCAATGATTGTGCGACATGGTGATGCATTTATGTATGGCACATCAACATCAGGTGTACTTAAACAATCATAGGGTTACATATGCACACCATATGCACCCCCATAATTTGTTATTTTTCTCTTAGATTCTTTTTAGCATTTTGTTGCTAATGTTGGAATTTCATTTATTGTGATTTAAACTCACCTTTTTCTATTGGTCCATATCATCCCTGCAAATAAAGAATTGAAAACCTCTCAATTAATAATTGGGGTATTATGGCATCGCGATTCGAGATGCCATAATTTGACATTTCTCAGTGATTAATGGAACTAGTCATTATCAAAGCTTTTGATTGGTAGCCATTTGATTGTATCGAATGGCAACACATGGTGGTGCACAATTTTAAGGCAAATAATAATAATAATGAATGCTAAGTCATAAAAATATAACATATATTGACTTATAAAATTAATATCTCTCTGAATATAATATCAAAAAACATAATAAATGTATTATGAATCAGAAAATTAATTTCTTTAAAAACGTTATGGTAAAAAAAAACCTTAAAACCACCATTAGATCCACATAGATCTAATTATTTAAATATTGACAACACATACTTCTAATTATTTTAATGCATAAAAAGATTTAAATTTATTAACAATAATCAAATAACTTGTGTCATTAGCCATACATGTGGATACTCTAGAAGTATCCACATGGTCCTAGACATATCATTTTTTATTTTTCTGATCCATATAAGCCACAGTTGATCCGAGATGGAAGTTCATGATTTGGATCACACAAGCAAGGGACGTCTTCCAATGAGAGAAGGGAGAGGAAGAATGGGTGAAATACACTATTTTTGTACATCATCATCATTACTCAATTTACATATTAATCACATTTATGATTATGTATGCATGTTATCAAGATTAAAATTATTAAAATATTTTTTATTAATATTTTGAATTTTATAGATTTTTTGTATTTTGATAGTTTTTCAGATATTAATTTTATAAATTCAAGTATATTTGGCTGAAGTTTTGAAGTGATTTAAATATTTTTATGGGGTTTATTTTGAATTTCGCAGGTATCCCAATATCATTAATTTGGATTACTCCCAAATCATTGCCTACATACAGCCTATTCATTATTTTTCAAAATTTGGATATGTATGTGTGTAAGTGAAAAAAATGTTAATTGAATTTTTTTTTGGAATTTTCTAAACTAGAACATTTTTCTAAACAAAATTTTAAGGGGTTTAAGATGTTTGGATTTATTTAGTTCACCATGTGTCACAATCAGATACCAATCATTAGGCATAACAAATCTATGAATGTGATCAGTGATTGGCCTCCCAATTCATTGCAAAAGTGCTACTATTGTGAATATATATTTGTGACACTATTATTAACTGATTTTTATGAACTTATTTAACATTTATTTAATGATAAATTCCTTTTTATGTGTAGGGACACGTGCCATCATAATAAAAGTCTAAAATTATTTTTGAATAACTAAGATGTAAAATGTGAGCATGTGCTTGTGTCATTACATCTAGTGATTAAACTTATCATAAATGGAATGTTTAAATAATGTCAGATTTAAATATATGGTCAGAAAGCCAATCACACATTCCATCCCTATTGATATCCTTTGTGGCTCCGTTGACGACTAGATCAACGTGTCATTATTGGATCCAGGGAAGTTCCGCTTGAAGTTCAATATGAATATTTTGGTACCTAACATGAAATTTATAGACACTATTTAATAGTAAGAAGTGTCAAAAAAGAAATAAGTTCTATATACATTCGAACCACTGTTGGTCATATTTCTTTTTATTGAAGTCACCTTATATTTATTTTATAAGGTTATTTGTTCGGCAACCGTGAAGTCACCAGATGAATTGCCGAGTAAACAGATCAGATCCGGACGATGCAGTTGCTCCACAAGAGATACGGACTCGACCCGCTCCTACCCACCCGGGGGCACCTTAGCATGTCAGGAATCGGGGGTGGCGACTTACTTGACGTCACCACTCTCTTCGGTTGCTCCTAAAGTAGCGCCTGCCTTTTGATCGATACACAGTTGAGGTTTTACTATAAAAACAAATGCTACAGGTGTGGGAGCGATCCTGGTCAGGGAAGGCTGAGATGGCGCCTTGCATATGGGTAGCAAGAGGGTGCTTATGCCTCCATCGGCCCTTATGGGGAAGGGCCCAGCCCAATAGGGACAGCACACCCCCCACTTTAAGCACACCTCTGTATCGACTGAATGACTCTATCTAAGGGTGACGTTGGTGGAACCGGTCAACAGATTTCCTAGCAGCGAGGGAATCTGAGACAGAGGGCTCGTACTACCCCTTCCTTCGAAACCTTTTCTTCGCTTTGATAGTTAATCACCTAAGGGGGGCAGACTTCCATACCCATACCAAAACGGTGTTAGGCAGACGGTGGACTCTTTTTTTAAGGAAGGGAAGAAGGGGCCTAAGCACGGCATCTGCCATACACTTGAGTGAGATTCTTGCAGAACCTTTGGAACGTGTTTTTCTGCACATACGGTTCCCGTGGAAGATCAATTTGATGGTTTTCTTGGTAGTTTAACCCTAATTAGAGTGAATTTGATCTTCAACGAGGATCATTCACCCTAATTAGAAGAGAAATTTAGAAAGGAGGGTAGAAGAAATGAGATGAAAAGAAGAAATGGGGAGCTCTAAATTGGCTTCTTTGATCCAAATAAAATGGTCAAAGAAGTCAATTAGAGAGGTTGGAAGAAATTTTTGATTTGAGTTTGGTTGGTTTTGTGAGTTTGCTGATTCAGAAATGAAATGGCGGAGCTTTAATCTCCTAAAAATTAAATCTAATTTTTTTAGAATTTTTCTTTGGGAATGCAGTTGAATGCCTAGTTAAATTCCTCACTTTCTCCTCTCAATCCTAATCAAGGCTTGTACATGCCGCTCAAGCGATTTAGAAGTTCAGATCAGAGTCAAGAAGAAGGAACAAACAACTTAACTATTTTCATTCAAAATGCATCAAAATTCAAATACAATGAAGGGAAAAAGTACCAAACAGGTTGATCCAGGCTGGGGCTCCTCTCTGTCTTGCACCTGTGATAGAGAACCATCAAGAATGATCCCTCCCTCTCGAAATTGGGCTTTTATACCTAAGTAAAATGGAATAAATTACCATTTTACCCCTTATGAGTATTTAAATTTTATCTATCAATGCAGCCTGATCTCAATGATCCAACCATACAGATAGAAATAGGTTGTCAAGACGATCAAATCCATAAAAAAATCATCTCAATCGGAGTTCTGGATCAAAAGTTATGAATAAATGAATTTAGACCAATGTTAACCATTGGATTAATTCATTTATTCATTTCTTTATTTCTCCTAACCGCAGGCTGACGTGTCGCCATTTTATTGGCGGCGACTTTCCAAATTCTTCCGGCGGGTGCTCTCTCCTTGCGCCACGTACCCCCTGGCAAAAATAAGAAAACAAAAGAAAAATTCAAAAAGCGGGATTTGTGTACATTTCGCTACGCACCTTTGCGTGCGTCTTGATGCGGAAACTTCCATTGACAATGCGCCACGTCACCGCCTGTGCGTGCGCGTCGTATGCGCCGCACGGGCGGTGAACTTACCTCTCGGAGCTTCTCTCTTCACGCCCCATCCGATTCTCATCTGACGCCCAAGAGGGTGCCACGTCGACATGCGAGAGACTCCTTGCTGTTTTTTTTCGACAAAACCCTTTATAAAATTAAAAGTTGCAAGTGAACGCCACCCTAAAGTATTTGTGTCTCTGTCCTCCCCGCATTCTCTCTCCTCCGCTTTTCTTCTAAAACATTAAAACAATAAAACTGGTAATTGTGATAAAACCCTTTAAAATTTTAAATTGGATCTTTACGCCTACAGTGGCGACCGAGAGCTGTTTTCAGGGCCTTTTACAACGAAAGTTTTCAAAACGCCCGTTCAATGTTCAACAATTATAAAAATACTTTTTTCTATTATAAATATACCTTTTTCTTAGAATAAATGCATTTTCTCTTCAAATAAATCCCAAAAAAATCCTAAAAATTCGTAAAAAATTCTAGAAAATTCACTGATTATTCCCATGCTGATAAATGTCGAAATAAAATATCAAATTTTCCATTTTAATTCATAAATAGTTATTTCGAGCTTCCATAAATCCTTTAAAATTCATAGAATTAACAGAAAATTAGGGAAAAATCAGAAATCACTTGAAAATACTATTTTCATGTAAATATGTGATAACAACCCCATTTTAAGCTCTTTAAATGCATAAAATTGTGCTAATAACATGAAATAAAGACAGAAATTAGGGTGTTATCCGGAACGTTCCAGCGCGGTTCGGAGAGCACTGAAGAAGAATGAGAGGTTAACCACAAAAGCAAGGGATTAGAACTTGTCAAATATAATATATTTAAACTTATTACCAGTAAATCTAATTCCTATACACCATTTTAGAAAAATGTCTAATTTCTTACTAATTTCTTAGTAAAAATAAATATTTAGCTCTCATTCAGACGCGAGTGCGGTTCATATAAGAGGATTCAGATGCGAGTGAGCGAGCGTGAAGATTAAGATGAAGACAAGCGTGAAGATGAAGATTCAGATGCGACGAGTGGGGATTTTAATCAGAAGTAAGGTTCTGTTCTTCGCTTCGCCCCTTTGGTTACCTAAAGTCGCGCCTTGCTTGCATAGTGAACCAGTAACCATTTAGCTGAGATCCATTCTAGTGCGCTAGGAACGGTATGCAATAGTTGCTTTGTGGCAGGCAAGGTTCAGCACGAATGAAGCCCATAGCAAATAATTTAATAAAAACATGGATTTACTTTGTAACGTGATTGACCGCTCCTTTCTGCTCCCGCTCGTAACCACTCCATCGCACTTTTGGCTCGAATAGAGCTAAATAATTTGGAATGCCAATGATCAAACTAAAACTCATCCACCGAAGAATTACGAAGAAGAATATGGTAACTCCTATACACCTTAACTTCGGTACAAATAACCCCTGGGTTTTTTCAGCTTTGGCGCGCATCTGGAATAAATAGTGAAGTACAACTTTATTGTACTGCAATTGGTGCATTGGTCTTTTCAGCATTAATGCTTTTTGCGGGTTGGTTCCATTATCACAAAGCTGCTCCAAAACTGGCTTGGTCCCAAGATGTAGAATCTATGTTGAATCACCACTTAGCGGGGTTACTAGGACTTGGTTCTCTCTCTTGGGCGGGACACCAAATTCATGTATCTTTGCCGATTAACCAATTTCTTAATGCTGGGTAGATCCTAAACCGTATATAATATCTTGTTTCATGTTCATGAATAAAATATATGCACTATATCATATGTGTCCTTATAATAAAACTGAATAAGGTCCATGAACACATGATCCAACTAAGTGAATTATGATGAGATCATATATGATCCAACTGAGTCTCAAGTAAATGATGATAGATAGTGTATTTTCTTTGGGGAAATAGGTTGCAGATTTGTTTTCACGTGAATCCATGGAAGGTATTATACCAGCCTGTAAATCAATGTTGATTCCTATATCAATTGCGTAATTGGTATTTTGGCTTGACAAAAGAGACATATTATGGATGGATGGTTTTACTTCTTCTATGAACTAGATGTTAGAAATATAAACAATAAAACCCTCTGAATAACTCAAATGTGGGTCTACATTTACATCATTGTCAATTTGAGTTTAATCAATAAAATATAAACCAAAAGTAACATAATAAATCTATATAGCGGATGAGGAATTCGGGTATGGACCTTAGGGATATAATTATCTCAAAATAGTGATTCGAGTAGGATGAGAAGGGATATATAAAGGTTAAGAGGTGTGTGATGTCAAGTGACGATGGATTGGAATGGAGGTGACGAGGGAGGAGGTATAGATGTAACTAATAAATGTGACGGAGAATGAAAATGTAAGGCAAGAGACTAACCTAAAATCCATACAATCTTCCAATATCAAGGCAATTTTATGATGCAGACCATCCTCCCCACCTCAATGTTGATTTCTCCAAGCACTCAAGACATTAAAAAAACCTTGATGGACCTTCAAAAAACCCCACTCTCTTTCAATTTTCCTCCCTAAGGGAAAGCGAATTCAAGGATATTTTTTACAAGTATCTTTGAATTTTAATAAACTCAAAGTTCACTCTCTAATTTTCATAAACTCAAAGTTCCCTCTATAATTTTGATAAACTCAAAATTAGTATAAGATTAAATCATATATTATTTGAGTTTAATCAATAAAAGTTATAATATTCAGATAGATGTGCTAGATAGTAGATGAGTATGGGTAGTCTCCACAGAGTGGATCTTAGGGAAATAACTTGCTCTCAATATGATGATTTTATGTGAACGAGGCATAGCATGTTAGGATAAGAGGTAGTGATAAGATGAAAATGGTGGTATGAGATGGGGATAATAACTATATTAATATGAATAAGATGAATAATACCATGAGTGATGGAAAGTGGAATGTGAACGAAGCGAGTAAAAATGAGAGAGTGGGATAGAGGAAGATAAGAGGAGGTGATGGTAAGAAGAGATGATGTAAAAGGGGAATGATAAGAATAAATATTGAAATTAGGGTTTATGATTTGTTTTGGGGTTTGAGATGAGGTACGATGGAGATGATGGGATGGGACATAGTGATGAAGGTTGTGGATGTAGGGGTTGAGTGAGGAAGGATATGGAGGAAGATTGTGATCTAGGGTTTTTTAGGTGACTAGAGAGAGAAACATGAGGCAAGAGCATAGATGATACATGACGTAGGTGGTAGATGATATGGGACATAGATGGTATATGATGAATGATGGTGGATAGTGATGATGAAAGGGATATGATCTACCTATTGAAGATAGATCGATGTAAGGCAAGATATTAATATTAAATCCCTACGTTTCATCAAGATCAAGACATTTTCATGATGCAGATCAGCCTCTACACTTCTCTGTCTACTTTCACCAAGCACTCAATACACCAAGAATGGCCCTGATGGACCTTTGAAGCCTTGCTCATTTTTCATTCTACCTCTGTAGGAGGAAGTGAGTTTAAATATGTAATTTACAAGTACATGGGACTCAATTATAAATCCAGCCATACAGACAGATAGAGGATAGAAGGATGAAGCTATCCTCAAAATTTTAGCTCAATAGGCCTTTTGCATTGTCAGATATCAACTCCTCGATTTAGACAATTCATAGCCATTGATTTTATCTAAATATTTCCTCTCCTCGCTCTCATTGCCACTGCCACATTGCCTTTAAGGTTTTTATATAGTTAGGCATCAAATGTGATCATTGGCCCTGATTATTCTGCATCATCTTAGATCGATGGCTTGTATCCTGACACATATCCTTGTAGGGAAAAGCCAAAAAACATTAATAATATTATTATTATAAGTAGTAATAATATGATATGTGAGGTGGTGACGCATCAGCACAAGCCATGTGCATGTGCTTTTGTTAAGTGCCAATGATATTTGGATGCATCAGCACCACGTGCATACATGTGCCACATGTACACGTGATGTCGTGTGTCTTATGACATGTCGGGTTGACATTATAACTTTTGACTAGTCGAAAGGAATAAAAAGAATAAGATAAATGATATTTCATTCCTCTCTTTTGATATCTGAAATCACATTTATTCTACATTAAGTCCCACCTTTTTCTGAATGGGCAACGTCTCCTCTGGAATATTAAAGAAGAAAACTGTTCGACATCATTGGTCCTATGGCATCACCATTTACGATGACATAATGACATTTTTGGCAATGATTAGTGACTCAATCATTGTGGTTCAGATCACACCAGTTAATCCCCAAAATGCCTTTATAATTTCATATACAATTACATAAAAATCTGAAAATATAAATAAATGATCTTTCAGATGAAAAAATCATATATTTGTGAGTGAAATGTATAAAATATAGTCAAAAATATGTTTGAATCAAAAAATATTTTAAACCATAAATTAATTTTATTTCAGAAATTGTCTCAATATCAGGAAAAAAATACCTAAAATTCATAAAATTGAAAACATCCTTGTAAATATAGTTTTAATCATCTTAGGCTTGCCAACACACGTATGGTTTAACTTAAATGATAATAACCATGTAAATGTTGTCAAATTAACACATTAAGAATGTGTGTTATCACCCATATCATTCAAGGAACAATAAAGCATGCACATATAATTTGATCATTGTTTTACAATCGTCTTTATGAAGATCAAAGTTTGAAAAATGCATGGATGGATGGCAAAAATAAGCAGCCAAGAAGTGGAAAAGGATGCTAATTTTTGGATAATCATACGACATAGTTGAAGTACATGTTAGACTGAGATGATTAATGTAAAATATGAATCATAATCTTCAAGGAATTTGAGGATTCCATTGGCACATTGGCAATCTGACACGTGAATTGACCAATGGAGGAAAAATTTAGACCGTATTATGCATGGAATTTTAAATGACTTCCTGTAGGTACTTTTATAGATTTACATTTAGAATACCACTGGGCGCTACATTGAAACCCTTGAATGCAGAGTATAAAAAGGAATCAAGATATTTGAATAGAAAATACTGTGTATGAAATTTTCAATGGCGTGATAAAGTTAATATCCTTAAAATTTGGCACATAAAATCAATGTCGAATCTAATCTACATAATTGGCCAATATCATTCAAACTAGTGCAAAATACATTAAATATTTTTAGAACCAATAGGAATGTGAAGTGTATATTTAAAATTTCACTAAAGCTTTGTGTTATGGTTGACCTCTTTATTATTTTAAAATAAACTGATGACTAATAATAAAATACTCTAATTCTAGATAAAATGAAGCTATAAAGGACAAAAGGATTTGACAGTAGAGAAATTTAAATTGATAATTTCTGAAGTAATTACCTCAATCATGCAATTTTATTTTCTGGTATTATGTCTTTTGAAAGAAATATTGTTTGAGCTTCGAGATAGATAAAACATCTGCTAAATTTTCACCACCCCCACTAAATTAATGTTACATAAATCATGATAAATGTGATCATGATAGCTGTGGAAAAATACTTATTCACGAGCTTTTTAAGGAAAGGCGGTGGGAAAAAAACTTTTTCCAACCTCACCTAATAGTACATTATATCATTGGATAGGTTTGCACGTTGCTTTTGTTTTAAAAATAATTTTCAAATGAAAACTAACAGTTTATTTAAATATTAACTTTTATTAATTGAAAAATCATGAAGCTTTACTGGGCCATGTTCCTATTGAAACTATACAAGCTTATCAAGATGCTTGCTTCATGACTATCTTCTCTAACATTTTTGTTTCTCATGTATTTACAGCATTCGATTAATTCCTACTAGCTAGAGCAAGCCTTTTTTTCATTAAGAGTTTTAGCATTTTCAGTAGTGTTTACAGTGCCAGATTCCTATAACAAATACCTACATTGGTTTAGATGACAAATCAGATATTTGGATCGGGGAAAACTGATATCTGCTAGAGCCAACATCCGGATATCGAATCCTAACATCACATATCTTTTGCTACGGTACCAAAATCTTTTATCAACATCCGTCCCAAATATTGGCTTTTTCATCAGGTATTGGTTGCAAATTACGTAAATCCAATCATCACTATCCATCCCATATAGATATCGCCATGCAGGTTTGCATGCCGATGTCAGATATCAAATACAGATTTTCTGCTATCCAACATATAAATTTTATTACACTTGTATAATATTCTGACGATAAATTTTAGATTTATACCCCATGATTTTTGTCTCACACTTCTTTTGATCAAGTATTTACAGCTAGGGTTGGACATTTAGGCCCGAGGACCAGTTTGACCGGACCGAACCGGGACCATAGGTCCTCCGTTTGAGGGTGGACTGGTTTGTCCAAGGGTCAAACCGGACCCAAACGGGAAATATATTACTTGATATTTATTTAATATTGCGAAAATTCTAAAAATATAATATCCAACTTGACGTAGAGGTTTATATTGAGCTCAGCGTACATACCATATATTTGACCATTTGTGGGCACCCACTTTGATGTAGTGGATGTTTAACATTACCATGACCATAATTTTCTATTTTGACTTTGACATTGACTAGTAAACCTGACCTGTTCGGACTGGACCAGGACCAAAAAAGAGCAGACCGGAACTGGACCAAAGTTTAGGTAAGGTTTAGGTCTTCGCTAAAGACCTAGACTTGACCAGGACCGTAAAACCCTAGTAGTAACTAGGGATTGCTCATCCTGATACCGGTATCGGATTACAGTATTGGGACAGATGCTCTATCGGATACCAAAAATCAAATTTCCGCCATCCGTATTTTTTGATATCTGGATATCGGATGAGGATATCAGATATCGGTTGCTACAGCAGTAATATCCAATATCGAGATCCGTCTCGATGTCGTCCTCCGTCCCAGTCTCTCAGGAAGGATGATGATATCGAATATCAGAGTTGGACATCGGATTTTGATATCCAACATAGAAAGGTTATAAAAATAAATATAATTCATTATAGCTGTCATCATGGCATAGTTTGGAGAGGAAATCTATGGGCTAGCAGGTCACCAGAGAGCTTTGTGAATAATGTAGTAGCTCCTTTAATATATACAGCTTGAAATTCTTGTTTTCTTCCATATGGGACAATAGGATCAGGAGTTTAATATTGAACTGCGAATCCTATTATCCCATATGGAAGAAAACAAAATTTTTGAGGTGTATATATTAAACGAGATAATAATATAATAAATACATTTGTTGATGTTAATGCAAATCATATGAAATCATGATAATTATTGATTTTTCCTCTTGATATCAGCTATCGATATCCGGATACCACTTCTGATATCCTGATATCTGGTATCCAATTTTTGTCTTGCCCTTACCCATTTGATATCCATTCCCGATTTCCGTTTTCACCTGCCACACAAATTATAATACACTTATTAAACCGTAATATATCGGACAAATTTTAATAAGTGTTTATTAAAATTTGTCCTATATATTACGGTTTAATAAGTGTATTTTTTCCGGTCCGATATCCAATATTAGACACCGTCCCGATTTTTCCGGACACGAGATGTTGAATGTATTTCTGACGGACATTCCCTATGAATTACAGCATTTAATTAACCCATACCATCGTGAACAAGTTTTTTTTCCACCTTGATGGGCTGGATCTTGATTGGCCCATTAACATTGGGAGAGGGGATTGAACAATGGGTTTAAAATCCTCACCTTGACAATCACTAGCTTGCTCTCCCGCCGCCGTTTCTCGTCTCCCGGCGCCTTCCAGAGAGACCTTGATCGACTATACCATCGTCTTCCTCACTATCTGCTGCGTTCAGCAAGTGGGTATTGCTCTTCAATCAATGGGTCTTTTGGGTTTCTTAGCGCGTTTAATTTTCAGCTTATCTTATCTGACTGGCGATTTCGAGCATGCCCATTTGTTTTCTGCGTCCCCCGGTATCCTGGGTAGTTCGTTTGATGATCATGAAGTCTTGTTTGCTTGATTGTTTCGGAAGGTTTTTTCACTCAAAGTGGTTTTTTGCTTGACGTCGGTAGTCTGGATTGTTTCTTGATTGATTAAAATTGAGTTTGCGTAGTACCCATTGTTTAGTTCGACTGCTGAAAGTTCTATTTGAAATGACGATCGATTTTGAAGCGGAAATATCGTGTTCGCATGTCTTTCTGTCGTTGCTCTTTTCAGTAATATTTGTATTTCGACCATGTCATATTTTCACATATCCAAAGTTTCATGTCCCCTTCTTTGTCGCTAAACATTGAATATAAAATCTAGCTCCACTAATTGCAGTTATATGTGTGAATTCCAGGCGTGTTATCTTCTCAGAGAGAAGATGGTTCGCAGCCTTAAGAGTGCGAAGAAGATGAGGAAGAAGAAGGTGCTACTCCTTCCAATTTCCTTCTTCACTGCTGGTTATTGCCATGTTTTTGCCCTTAATTGTCTTTTAACAGAATTTTTTTTCCTTCAGGATTCCAGCAAGAAAGGCGCTTCCTCTTCCTCCGCACCTAATGTTTCTGCCAAGGTAAGAATTATGATTACGGTTGCACTTGCACGACTTAGGGAATTATGATTTTATCTAATTTTTTAGCTTTCTTCTTAACGTTTGACAATGTAGTATTATATTTTTTTTTCAGTCAGTAACTGTTATTTTTCTTCCATTTTCAGGTTTGGCAACCTGGTGTGGACAAGCTTGAAGAAGGGGAAGAGCTTCAGTGCGATCCTTCTGCTTACAATTATCTCCGAGCCTTTGATATTGGTTGGCCATGTCTCAGGTTGGCGGTCTTGGAAGGAATTTTCTTTTCTTGGATTAAAATCCTAAATATTAATTTATTTTTACACTAATTTTATTAATTTACAAATGTTAAAATGTCTGTCTAAATCTATTTCAGTTTTGACATCTTGCGTGATTCATTGGGACTAATCCGGACTGAATTTCCGCATACTATTTATGGTGTTGCTGGAACTCAGGTAAATTGTTTTATCATGGGGTTTTCCTTTACTCTCTGTTAGGATCTCAAACTCCTATCTGGGGCATTTCTGTCATTTTCGCTCTGGGAGTATTTTCCCTTCAAATACATAGGGCCGTCAAGAACCTGTTGAATTGGATGAATATCCATTCCGGCTTGGAGACTTCATTTATTCAAGGGTACTTAAGCTAAATCCAAATGACAAAAATATGCCTAGTAGAGGATTAGGTTTGTATCACATTCTAGGATGAAACTTCATCTTCATTTCTTGATGAACGATCGCCCAAGAATTTTTTACTTTTGCTGATAAGATTCTTCAATTCATCTTGTTATTTATCAAGACACCCATGGTTTTCATCCAGGCTGAGAAGGCATCATGGAACTATATCAGCTTGTATAAGCTCTCGAATATTGTTGGCAAGAAGCGTGACTTGGTACCAAAGCCATCCAAAGATGATGATGATGATGATAATGATGATTCTGACATGGAGAGTGAGAGTAGCAGCGATGAGGAAGATGAAGATGATAGCAACAAAAAATCTCAGCCTGTTTTAAAGGTGAGAAAACCTTGGATATTTTTCTTCTATCATACTATCGAATATTAGATGTTGGCTATTTGTTTTACCTCTCTGTATGTTTTCTTTTAAAGCTGCAAAAAGTTGCCCACGAGGGCTGCGTAAATCGGATCCGTTCGATGTCTCAGACGCCACACATATGTGCAGCTTGGTCAGAGGAAGGCTATGTTCAGGTTCTACTATTTTGTAATTTCATGTATTTTCTGATCGAACACGCATAAGTCGTAAAGGTGGCATACAGCTGTAACTTTTTCTTGATATCAATAAGAGTTTATGGCAAACACTGCAGTCGCAGTGTTCTTCCCGGCAGCTGTCACTCAATTAGGGTTGAGAAAGGAAAATCTCGGTGAAGTAATAGCGAATAACTGGTTTTAATGCTGATTACGCGAAAATAGTTCCATTATAAATGTCGTTAGGCCCAAAAAATTAAATCTTAATCTAAATGAATTTGGAATAAACCTAAAGCCGGTTATGTAATAAAACACATTCGTCTCTAACAGATGATAACCGACTGCCTGTGTTTAACTGTATAAATACCCGTTGTAATTCATAGATTCTCATCGATGAAAGCCGTAGCAAAGTTTTTTTTCTGGCTTGGAGCTGTATCCAAATCTGGGTATATCTTTCTCTGTCTTCTCTTCTGTTCTATCTATATATTCTCCATATGCTGTATATTCTGGTATATCGCTTATGGATTTCCATCGTAGTGCAGTGCATCTGAAGGCTGCATCACTTTATATATTTTGGCTCGCTCAAAATCAGAGAAGAGAGCGATGTGATCCCGCCACCCTGAGAACCAGGAAAATAGTGCTATAAATGGTCTATTACCCTTCAATCTCTCTGCCTTAGGCATTTAGAGGGATACAATTCTATACAAAGCACCATATTAAACCAGAGCAATTTTACAACATTTATCTTGACACCATTGCGTTTACTTCTTCATGAATTCTATTTAAAATACAGGTTTGGGACTTGAGCTCTCTTATGAATAGATTGGCTGAATCAGAGGCTGAGAAGAATAATGCACCCGCTGCAGTTCACAATCTATCTCCAGTGATCAGGTTTAGAGGGCACAAAACCGAAGGTTTTGCTCTAGATTGGAGTCCCATTGTCGCTGGAAGGCTTCTCTCTGGTATGCTGCCTTTTATATGTTTTATTATCCACTGTAGTTGTAATCTTGACATACCATGTAAATATTTCTGTCTTTCCTGTGGACTCTTTGGCAATTTGATGGAGGTAGCTCTTCCAAAATCGTCGTGCGATGTGAGCCCTATTAAGATACCGGAGTAATCTTAACTATCAAGATCTCGAAATATAGGAAATGGATTAAATACGAGATTGGAAATGCGAGATCTCTGGATATAATGAATTGCCGATAAGGAGATCCAATCGTCCAGTAGAAGGATGATGTCGCATACAATATTTGAATAGTAGAAAAAATAACGAGGAATTGAAGTCCTAACTGAGGTCTGGAGTCTGGCGGCCGGATCAGACTGTCGGTGGAGAATCTCCAGTCGCTGCTCTCTTGGCTTAACTGCTTCTTGATGCCCCCATAGAATGCCGTCACCTTCGTTTATATAGAGACCCCCACGTTTATTAGAAAGGTTGCACGTGCAGCGTCACATTGCACGTGCGGAGACAGTCTTGCGTCTCCTCTTGCTTTGGCAAGACTTCGTCAGATCCTTATCCCTCCTCCAGAGATTCTTATCAAGCCCCAACCCTGTTTATTCTCCCAGGGGATATTTCGGTCTTTTCCCTTCGTATAGTCTATCGTTGCATTTGTTATATTTTTTACATTCTTTTTCGTTGCCAGTTTATAAATTTGTGGCATAATTTCTTTTACTTATTTTATTCAAGGATGTGTTTCTGCGCACCTAACTGTGATTTTCTGAAGGTGCCTGTAATAGTCGGATTCATCTCTGGGAACCTTCATCTGGGACATGGAATGTGGATATGAACGCATTTGTTGGGCATTCAGCCAGTGTCGAAGATCTTCAGGTTTTCCTGTGTTCTGATTCTACCAATTTTTTTTACTGTAAATTGGAAAATAATTTCCTTCTGTTTATTTTCATTGAAAAAATAAAATCCCAATCATTGATCTCATTGGTCTCTCTCTTTGGCGTATTACAGTGGAGCCCTACAGAGCCTGACGTTTTTGCATCCTGTTCGGTTGATAAAAAAATTGCTATTTGGGATGTTCGTATAGGAAGAGCGCCAGCAATTTCTATAGAGGCACATGCATCAGACGTCAACGTGATTTCATGGAATAGGTCTACTTAACCTTCTCATAGTTTGGATATTCTTAAAAAACCATAATCTTGAAGGCTGATTCCATGTGCATTTCTTAACTGATAGACTTGCTAGCTGCATGCTGGCTTCTGGTAGTGATGACGGAGACATTTCAGTGCGAGATCTTAGATTAATCCAGGTACAGTTTGCTTTATGATGTATTTCCCTAAATATTTATATCTTTAATCAGTGTAGGATTTGCAGACAATGTCGAAGTTGTTGTCATTGTCATCCTAATTTCATCATCATTTTCGATGGGTGGCCGTGATGAGTGACAATGGCAATTAAAGGTTGGATGATGAGGATGATGATGAATTTCTGAAACTGGATGATGATGACAATGAGGTAACGTCATCTGCAACTCATCAACTTCACGTTTGACGAATTCGTCCGTGTCATTGCCATCCATAACTGGGGTTGGACGAAAGACAATCGTCAACTCATCATCACCGTTGATGCTGAACCCTATTGGAGAATAACAAAAGTTAGAGAGGTGAACACAATTCTGAAATCACGATGTTGTCAGAATTGATTTGACATATCCAATGTACTTCCACTTGAGATGGTTATGTGAATTGGAATTTTTTCTAAAATAACAAAAAAAGTGTTTTGTGATGAAAAGAGTTCTGCTCATTTTACTTTTGGCTACTGTGTCGATATGCAGGGAGATGCTGTTGTGGCGCACTTTGAATATCATAAACATCCTATCACATCAATTGAATGGAGCCCACACGAGTCTTCAACCCTGGCTGTCACTTCTTCGGATAACCAATTAACGTATGATCCTCCTCTCACTATTCCATGAGAATGAAGCCCACACATGAGCCCTAATGAATATAGTCGAATTTAATGATTTTTTTTGTGAAATGAACGTGACATAGGACTATCACTATCCTCTCACTATTCTTTCGAAAAAAATTATCCCATGATTAACATCCCTAACGAGTATAGCTGAAATTAATGATTAATTTTCTAAAAAGAATGTGTTATGAGACTATCCAATTACTATAATCCCTGATGAGTATAGGTCAATTTTATGACAATTTTTCTGATTTGAACAGTGTATGGGACTTATCTCTGGAGAGAGACGAGGAGGATGAAGCTGAGTTCAAAGATAGCATGAAGGACCGAGTGAATGTTCCAGAAAATTTGCCGCCTCAGCTGCTCTTTGTTCACCAGGTGAAATCCCGTCTGCCCTTTTCAAAACTGCATTTTTAGAGACCACGGCAGTAGGGTGCTACTAATGGTATCTGCATCCAATTTCCATTATCAGATATCACGTTATCCGTTATCCAAGAAATTCAGAAATGTGGACTATAACGGTGACAGATATCAATAAAGGGTAATGTTGGTGGGATAGAGAATGGATAACGATAATGGATATCGTTATACAGATAACGATACCGGAGACCGATATCATTAAGCGGATTAAAAAAAATCTGACAACCACTAGGGGGATTAAGATTACGACAATCTGATAACCACTATTGGATACAGTGAAGGAAACTTAAGAGATGCAAATCGATCCTGCTCCATCTTTTCCTCTCTCTCTCCTTTCTCTTCTCTCGCTCTTCCTGTCGCTCACTCTCTCTCGCTCTCTCGCTTGTTCTCTCTCTCACTCATTCTCTCTTCCTCTGTCCCTCTCTATTTGGCTCTCATACTCTCTCTCTTTCTCGTTCTCCTGCTCCCTCTCTCATTCTCCGTCTCTATCTCTCATTTATTTGCCCTCCCTCTCGCTCGCTCACTCTCACTCCCTCTATTTCTGGCTCGCTCTTTCTCTCCCTGACTGTCTCTTTCTCTCGTTCTCTCTCTGAACCCTCTGATTTCTTGCTCGGTTTACTGCTCTCTCTCTCTCTCTTTCTTTGATCTCTCTGATTTCTTGCTCGGGCTCTTGCTTACTCCCTCTACATTTTAGTACATAAGTATACTCGTTTTCCCTTATCCTTGCTGATATTGGATATCAAAACACAAAAATTGCAAAAATGCGTAATCCTCACGGGTAATGGATCTGATTACCGATAATGTATGTAAAGTTATTGTCATCTGTTATCTGATAACGATGACAGATATCGCTTAACAGATAACAGATTTTCTGGTTATGAACGACTGTTGAACTAAACTGTTACTGATATCGTAATCCGATATCCAGTGCCGTGTCGGTTATCCAAAGAGTAGCACCCTACAAATTTTAATGGTCCTGAAAGCTAAACAAAGGACAAATGATAAAAATACCCTTGACAGAGGTTGGGGATTGTATACTCATCATCCATCCATCTCTTGCCCAACCTGTGAATGGATCGGCATAAGGGTGTTCTATTAAAATTTGTACTAATTTAAAGCTGCCATTTGTCATGATTTCTTTCATTTTTTCTATCTGTCAATACGAGTTCATGTGATATGAGCAGGGCCAAAAAGACTTGAAGGAGCTGCATTGGCACCAGCAAATTCCTGGGATGCTCATGTCTACTGCAGCCGATGGGTTCAACATTTTGATGCCCACTAATCTTGGCAGCACTCTTCCTTCAAATGATTGATGATTTTTCATCTGTCCTGTTTTGTATCTTTTCTTGCTTTGAGTGTTTTTTTCGGATTTTTTACCTCAGTACTAAGTACGTTGTGGTAAGTCAGCCTCTTTTGAAACCGGATGTGTGTACAGATGTCTTTCTAACTTACCAACCCTTAATTTTGTGCGCTAATAATCAATCTTTTCGCTTACTTTGCTCATTGTGGTTATTGTAATTTGACAGTAATATCCAAATTAGGTACTTTACATGACTCTTTCAGGCCATATTCTTTATTTCAATTAGAATTCAACGTTGGGTTTTCATACTCATCGACCTCTTTGTTTCTTTGAATAGGATACTTTGCTACTTGGGTTTATTTTTTTCTAGTTAGCATCATCTGTTCACGTGATTATGACAGTTCGGGCGCCTATATTGGAATTTCTTAAACCATTAAATTCTTCAAGCATGAAGACAGATGCTTAAATGGTCGAATAGATGTGTATCATTTAACGTTTTGGTGATTTTATCATATTATTATTATTTCAGGGAAAAGTCCTCATAAAAGTTTACGTAGTATGTGGATCTAAATAATTTTTCTATTTAAGGATTTAAAATATGCATAGTATAATAAAAACATATGGCTATTCTCTCCCAAGGGGCAAACCCCACTATTTCTCCCTAAATTCTAACATACGTAAAGATTTCTGTTGTGATTGTGAAGATCAAGACAGATGTGCTGAAGCATTGGATCACCATAGGTCCACATACACAATCTGCAAAGTAATCTATCCACTCTATATTCGCAGGATCCTCAAGAAAAAGTTTCAAATATTAACTGGAATATTCCCTCAATGATGTTTCTTATATATTATGTAGTCTTATTTTTTTGTTCCATGGCCTGGTCCACTCAATCATCAACCACTGACATTTTCATTTACTCACCTTTACATGTTATTTTTTTAAAAAAAAATTGATTCAGCATGTATTATTAGAATGCCAAATAATCACTAAAAATGTTAGAAACTGAGAGAGAAATTTCAAAATCGGATAAAACTGATGAATGCTAAATTTATTGTTTTTTTGGTCTTTAGAGAGTACTAATGGATTTTTGCCTAGTCAAAGTATGCATTGACTTGACCAAAAATACACAATAGCCATCTAGAACCAAGACTAGACTCTCCATGGGGAATGCCAACAAGGGACTTAGTAGGGCACATGCCCTTGGCTAGACATAGCCCTTCGGTTCTTTTTGTGCGAATTGTTCGTTCTGTTTAGTTTTCCGAACAGAACAAAAACAAATTTGAACAGAACATCGCACAGACCCGTGTGCGGTTGTTTTGCTTGCTTTGTGCAAATGTGCGAATTTTGTTCGTTTTTTTTTAAAAAAGAACATAAAAAAGAACAAGGCCCTGTGCGGTTCTTTTATGCGATTTTTTTTTTCATTTAAAACGAACAGAACAGAACAACCATGTCTACCCTAGGCCCACCATCAGAAGTGAATACACCCCTTTAAGAGAGACAACCTGAATCATGACACACCATCATCGTAAACAGGAAATTCAGACTCTAAAGTTTATGTTGTATTAATATGTTTTTTTATGCATTTTATGAAATTTAAATTATTTTATCTCTCCTCCAAGCCCTATAAATAGACCATCTCTGTAAAAGATCATTGAGTGATTTCTTGGAATTGAATTTTCTTCTCAAAAATTTTCCTACAGCTTCCTCTTTGCCACCACTATTGCTCAGAGGGCCCCCACTTTTCATGATTCTTTGTGGTCCTATGTCACATGTGCCAAACTATCTTGGTCCACACGACCTATGACATTCTGTCTTGTGATGAATTGTCTCGTATCGCTCTGCCTTACATAGCACTACCCTGCAGTGTTCCTTCTGCGCTAGGCCAAACCATCATGCACCACTCCACTCACGCAATGGGATCTACTTATCACACGATTTCCGTATCACTCTATCTCCTCCCCAACACACGCACTGTGCAATCCCTGCCAAGCCATGTGCATCATGATGTGCCATATTTTCCTCTCATTCATCACTCACTCTATGCTGCATTACGAGAGTCACGTAAATCACAAATAACATGCTAAAGCACCTATCCTTCAATGTCAGCAAAACAAAAATCTGCCATTGTTTGACAATTTTCTTAGTGACAAGAACCCAAGTACCAGAGGCCATGGGTATTGTATCTTCATAGAGACAAGCTTCTCTACATAGTCTTGTTTATCTTTGGTTACTCCAGTGTTGGATGCATCATCTTCCTCCATTATAGAGGTTGAAGGGAAGACTTTTTCCCAATGTCATATTGGGTTGAGGCTGAAAAAGAGCAGCAACAAAAAGCAGTCATGATTTGAGCCAGAGGTTTCTCATCATCGATGGAATCAAATTATGGTGGTATTTAATATTGTTGTAAACTTAATTTCCCTAAATCAAATGAAATTTATAATTATAGAAATTCACTCAAATATGTATCATGGGAGTGATGTCGTTTCCACATGGACTGGCCTTTAGAGATAGATCTAGTTTTTAAGGTAGGGTTTAGAATAGTTGAGAATAATATGGAAGATAAAATAAATTAATTATGTATTCTAGTAAGAGAAGTGATAAAGTAATAACAAATAAGATAGTGAAAGGTTGGAAATAACTAAATAAGGAAGATAAAGGTAATGTGTTAATAAGATAAAATATTATATTATTTTTAGAATTTTTAATTAATGTACTAGAGAAAAAGGTGAAGAGATATAAGGATAGTATGATTAGAAAGTGATATAAGTAAGATTTTTTATTTTAATGAATATTAGGTTATGTGTAAAATATGAGGGATACATGTAGTAAGTAAGGAGTTATTCATATTTAGGTAGGTAGTGAATAGGATTATTTTATTTCAGTAAGATGTGAGAGGAAGAATGAAGAAGAGGGAATGTCAATATTATTGATTATAAGAAATATAATATATATATATATATATTTATTGGTGAGGTGGTTATATATATAGATAGGAGTGTATCCTGTTGCACATTCCAACAGAGATGACACATTCCAACAAATTTTGATTGACTCTAAATTTGCCTCTTGGGTTTGGTGCAATCCTGATCAGATCATTAGGTAGAGTCTGGGAAGGTCTGATCAATATTCTATATGACAAAAATTTGATCTGATTTCGATCTTATGATCTGATCTTCAATATGACAAGCTTTTTGGATGATCACTATACTTGAATTGGCCTCAAAGTAGCTCGTCATGGTAGGTCACGCGACCCTTCAATATATTATCAGCTTAATAAAAACAATAAGAAAAACTTTAACAAACTTAACATGGTCAGTCAGATCGACTAGGCAGAACCGATTGATGAAATAGGATAATCAGATTAGATTAGCCCTCTTGGAAGAATTGACATAGTTGCCTCATTGTCAACTCAATTGATTCAATGTATGCCTATCCAATCGTCAAACAAGCTCCCTGGACCAACTTTTTGAATAAAATTAGGAGTCAAACCAGAGGAATTAACGAGCCGATCATATCAATTACACTGCATCAATTGATTGACTAGGCCAAAATGATTTATATTAGCCATCATAGACTAGTTCACTTGGTTGTTTCGTTGTTGGCTCAGTGGATTCAATAAACACCGATTGGATCTTCAAGCAAGCTCTTCTGCTGACCACTGGGCTTTCTCGGCCTATCAGATATATTCAGCCAAATAGATTTGAATATTTCAGAGAATAGGCACTCGTGGATATAATGCATGATCATCTAGGACGGGGGTGAAGGACGAGATGGGAAAAAGATTGTCTTACCCTCTGTCCCAATTTGTAGAAGTTCGTTCGAATCGTCCCGTCCAAAATACTTTCCTCCATGTCCTGTCCTGTCCGAAAACCGACCCATCCAAGACACTCTCGTCCCGTCCCACATCCGGGACGAAGCAGTGCATTAGGCCATTCAGAATTCGACACATGGCACATAATGTGTCAAATTCCAGCTGGGGCTCTGAGGCGGATACATGACTCTTGCAGGACGCAGAAATCATCCTTTCCGCCGTTGACGGCCCCGGACGGAACGGTTCTTTCGTCTATGGACGAAACAATCGTCTCGTCTGGGGACTGGTGGACGACCCTTCGACCCGTCAATCGTCCGAACTCCCAGATGAGACGATTTTTCCGTCTACAGATGAAATTACCGTCCTGTCCGCATCAGTGCACGGTAGGTGAGGATGAGGGAGAAGGAGGTGAGAAGTATAGGTAGGGATGAATATTTGACTTTTACTAAACATTATAAAGTAATATGAAATATTTCCTGTCAGGGTACAGTTTAATCCTTGCTTGGAAGTTGGGTATGAGTAGATATCCTGGAGAGAAAATGTGTAAATATAAATAGACGAAAAAAAAGGGACTGAAGGGATAATTGCCAGACGAACTGTGTGAAAACGCAGTAGCGCGCTATCCAAACAGAGAGCCGTTTTCAATCTCAAGTTTCAATCTTTAACTCTCCAATCGAGCAATCGGCGAAGGGAAGAGAGATCAGAGGAAGGATTTTCCTCTGAAAGATGTCTTCTTCATCGATTTTCGTCCCCCCCGCTTCGATCTTCTCCCTCTCCCGAGCTTTGAAGTCTTGCCCAGATACCCATTTGAGCTGCAGCGACTCCTGCTCCCTCCACCGCCTAATTCGGAGAATCTCCAGCGTTTCTCGTAGAAAAATCCATGGAATTCATGGCAAGACTCTTCTGGGTAGCTCGGGGAGGAAGATACCCGGGGAATTGTTCACTCTTTCCTTCATGGGTAGCATGCTTTCTGGGTCAGGGCAGACTGTGGCGACTGGAAGGCCCGACGAGGGTTCGCTCTTGAGTCTCTTTGCTGTGCCGTCTGGCGCAGGCGGCGGTGGAGATGGCCTTGGGGCCGGGAATGGCGGGGGAGACGGCAATGGCGGGTCGAATGGGGGAGGAACAGAGACTAAATCAATGTCTGGGGAGTCGGAGGATGTGTCTAAATTTGGGTCAGATGTGATAATTCTCGACGTTGGAGTAAGAATTTCTTCTCTGAGACTCTTAAGAATCACAATGTCCTGTTTTTTGTGATAATTCTCGGACGTTGGAGTAGGAATTTCTTCTCTGAGACTCTTAAGAATCACAACGTCCTGTTTTTTGTGATAATTCTCGACGTTGGAGTAAGAATTTCTTCTCTGAGACTCTTAACAATCACAATGTCCTGTTTTTTGTGATAATTCTCGACGTTGGAGTAAGAATTTCTTCTCTGAGACTCTTAAGAATCACAATGTCCTGTTTTTTGTGATAATTCTCGACGTTGGAGAAAGAATTTCTTCTCTGAGACTCTTAAGAATCACAATGTCCTGTATTCTAATCCTCAGAGGGGTCTCCATTCTGCACATGATATCTCTATGAGTATGTGTGGTTAGTTGTTTTATGATTTATGATTTCCAATCATTATATAGGTATTGCATGTCAAAATTTCCAATAGAGATATCTTCTGTAAGTGTGTGTCATTGGGGGTGTTTTCAAAATTTCATATAAGTATGTGAAATTATGATTTCCAATCATTATAGGGGTGTTTTCATATGCCATGTATCCTAAGCCTCCTGGGGATCTCCTCTAAGGATATCTTCTCTAAGTGTTGTGTGAGGTATTTTCAGAATTTCGTACAAGCATATGAAATTATGATTTAAAATTCTGATAATGGTTCTTTTCAATGTCATGTTATCTTATCCTTAATGGGATCTCCATTTAGGTATATCCCTTTGAGTCTACGAGACCAAGGGTATCTTCATAATTTCAGACAAGTACATGAAATTATGGTTTGTAATCCTTAAGTGGGTATTTTCATCTGTCAGGTTTTCTAATGTTTATAGGGATCCTCACTGTGGATATCCCTATTAGTGTGTGTGCCTTGGAGTATTTGCGTAATTTTACTGAAATTACCTGTCTGTTGAATGCAGTTGACGTTTTTGTTCTCTCTCAGGGAATGTCATGTGGTGGGTGTGCTGCCAGTGTGAAGAGAATTCTTGAAAGCCTGGTAATTATGAAATTGGCTTCTGAATTTTTCCAAGGACTTGTCTTGATTCTCTGCTTTCTGCCCCAATGACAGCCTGACGTGTCCTCTGCAAATGTGAATCTTGCCACTGAGACCGCAGTAGTGTGGGTAACATCAGAGGCTAAGGTTATTCCCGATTGGCAGCAAGAACTGGGGAAGAAAATTGCCACCCACTTGACAACATGTGGATTCCAGTCTAACCTTCGAGGTTAGCCTCGTTAGATGTACAAATGGTTTTCTCACCCAAAATTTTATTTATTTACTCTGTGTAGTTTTTTTTTCTGTTAAGAGATTTGTGAGTTTGGGAATGATCATTCTTTCTGAAGAATGTTTGATTTTGTTACCTTTTTTTTCTGCGCAAGAGGTTTTCTAGTTGTTTAGAGTGTCATTGTTGTGAGATTCTGATATAGATCTTTGGTAGGTCTCCTTGAGGTATGATCTCGGAAGGATTGGGAGAGAGATAATTAGAGAGAGGTTGTGAGAGAAAGATAGAAGAACAATGCTGCAGGCTTGGATCGGCGCCTGAACCCCCTCAGGAGGATCTCCCTGCTGATTCAAGAACAACTCGTTAGCCATCTTAAGGGTAGGGCTACATATATTTAAATGGGAACTATCTTTAGACATATGACTGGAAAATCATTGACAGGGGTTGGGTACACTAACGATCATCAACTAGGAACAAATTAGAAAGTCATTGTCTGGAGGTACTGACTGCACTAATCAAAGGATCAGTTGATAGAGACATCAGGTAGGTGCCTACCAGGAAATGATGTTGGAAGGGTACAAACAGATAGAGAGAAAAATATAATAGAAATGGTTACAGGTCAAGAGCGGTGATGGAACCCTCTCCAGACTCCCAGCGGATTCAATGTCTATTTATTCTGTGCCCTCTTTATGGAAGAGCGACCTCTATTCAAAGGAAACTGATCTAAAGACAAATGACTAAAATATCCTCGACAGGGGTTGAGAATCCTAACATGACCAAACAAATATGTTACTACAAATGTGTAAAATCAAGCTTGACTCATTCGGTCTCCCTGTTTAATCTAAGGAAAAAAAAAACTATCAACGGACTTGCGACACCAGGGGGAGAGATAGCATAGATCAACCCGTTCTCGTTTCCAGTTCCAGGTTCCTGCTTTAGCTCAGGTTTTAATTTAAATTTTAATTACTTAGATGTAATGTGGTAAACTGATTTAATCGTTTTTTGCTTATTGTAACCTCCTTTAAATAGATTATTTAAAAATTTAACAGAATGCTGAATCTATAGTTAAAAAAAAAACAGAATGCTGAATGTGACAGATATGCTGATGATTGAGTGGAATAGAGAAAATTCCCGGTAGGAATGAGAGAACATTTAATTGAGTTGACGTAATTGAGCTATTAGCTATTACAAAGAACTGATGTGTAAATTTTCTTTGAAGTCTATAAGACACAGAGCAGTCAAAGGTGGTTCTTGTTAGTGAGATAGTCAGCCTTATGGGCTAATGGGCCCTATTCTATAAGCCCATTAGCCCTCTTATCATTCTCACCCTCCTAGGGTATATGTATACCCAGCCATGTACTCTATTGAGTTATGTCATTATCTTCTTCCTTCCTCTCTTGACATGGTATCAGAGCTCCAGAGCTCTTCCATCTAGGGTTTGACATCACCCTCTCGCTGTCTAGCGAACCCGGAGCGTGACCGACGGATCAGCCACAGCGCGAGCTGTAGCCAGCCCGCGGAGCTTCCAGAGAACCAGCCGCAGCCGCATCCCTAGCCGAAACTGCAGGCGAGTGCCAGCCGCAGCCGCGCACCAGCCAAAGCCGCGCACAGCCGCAGCCGCAACGCAAGACAGCCGCAGCCGCGACAGCCGCAGCCGCAGCCGCCAAGCGCGCAGTCGCTCGCCAGCTGCAGCGCGCAGAGCCGCAGCCACAGCCGCGCGCCAGCCACAGCCGCGCACAGCCGCAGCCGCGCGCCAGTCGAAGCCGCGCGCAGCCGCAGCCAGCTGCCTCAGCCACCGCCGAAGCAGCAGCAGAAGCCGCAGCAGCCGCCGAAGCAGCCGCCGCCGCCGCAGCCGCAGCCGCAGCACGGGTCGCAACCTCAGTCACAACAGCCGTCTCCGTAGAGACCACGGCTCTGATGTCGGAGGAACTTTACTCCACGGGCCAGACGCGTCAACCGGCCGTCCCAGATGATGGCTTCACCGATGCAGACTTTCAACGAGAACCCTTGTCACACAAGGTTACTCATTCTCTGCCGGCGGTTCCCGACACGACGTGTCTCCAGGGCCCGAATTTGTTACAGTGGCGTCACTTTGTCGAGACTACTCTCAAGGCTCGCCAACTGTTCAAGCATTGCACACAAGCCCCGCTTCCATCGACCCATCCACACTATTCGGCGTGGGAAGCCGAGGAACACTTCGTCCTTGGATGGCTCTACACGACCTCCCTGGCACCCTCGTTCCGTGAAAGGTTCCCTCGCTGCGCCACCGTGAAGGGTTTTTGGGACCAGGCCAACAAATTTTGCGGCCGCGAAGGGGACAACTGGCGCCTCTTTATGCTCGTTGCTAAAGCCAGCAACTTTCGCCAAGGCGCACTGTCCATCTCGGACTATGCGCTGGAACACAAGAAGCTGTGGGACGAGGTGGACCACTACTTGCCGACGGATGATCCGACGTGCAAGTCATTCCAGAACACTCTTCGCCTACGCCTCTTGGGGTTTCTTTATGGCCTAAACAAGGAGTATGACGACACTCGGTGCCGTGCCCTCCATCGCAAGGAAGGCCTTCCTTCCATTGATGACTTGGTGAAGGAACTCCAGGAAGAGGAGAGTCATTTTCATGTCATTGGCACTCTCTCCTCGGAGGCAGCTCGTGACTTGACTGCCCTCCTCGCCCGGCCTCCCTCGCCCGCTCCTGCTCCCCCCGCGGAGGCGGCCCCCTTCGGGCTGATTTGCTCCTACTGCAGCAAGCCTGGACATCTCCGCAAGTGGTGCAAGAAGCGTCAGTACGACAACCGGAAAAAGGAGGCTACCGAAGGGAAAGCTATGGTTGCCTCCTCCTCTACCTCTTCTACCAGCCCGACGACCATTGAGCAGCTCCAAGCCGACTTGGCCCGTCTCCGTGACCAAGTGGCTACTATGCAGACTCAGACTTAGTCGATGGCACATTTTGGTGGATTTGGTGCGTTCTCTCTCCCTCAGTCTGAACAGTGGTATTGTGGTACGGCTTCTTACTCGCCTCTCGTATCGGATACGAGCTGGGTTCTTGATTCGGGGGAAACCGAACACATGACCCCGTTCAATGACCGGTTTGTATCCTATGAAAGGCATAGTTGGGACCGTACAGTTCTTACAGCCGGTGGTGGACGGTTGCGTGTTGCTGGAATTGGGGCAGTGTTTGTAGACGGCCTCGGAGTGGTCAGCAATGTTCTTCATGTCCCTGCCCTGCGAGCTATACTTATGTCTCCTCAGCGTTTGGTTGACAGTTTGTCCTGTTCTTTTCACCTCCAGCCTGAGGGGATGTTTCTATCTGACAAGGTGGGTCGGACTACACCGATTAGGCGGGAGAACGGGTTGCTGTTGTTGGACGATGGGGGGCGTTCTCGGTGCTTCCTGCTTAACCGCCAACTCCGACCGGCGGATGTGCAGCGTATGGGACGTCTCCAGTTGGCTCACCAACGGCTGGGTCACCCGCCATTTTCAGTTTTACAGTGTCTCTTTCCTTCGATGTGTACTGGATTGGACCTTCAGACTATCGTGTGTGATGCCTGTCAACTGGCGAAGCACCGTCGTTCATCTTTCTCTCCGTCCACCTCGTACTCCTCCACTCCATTATTTGGCATCCATAGTGATGTTTGGGGACCCGCCTCGCAGGCTAGCCTAAAGGGCCACCGATACTTTTAGATCTTTGTTGACGAGGCCACCCGCTACACATGGGTCTACTTGTTGACCGCCAAATCTGAGGTTGCTCCGACGGTCCGTCACTTCTGCACCATGGTTCGTACTCAGTTTGGGCGAGGTATTCAGCGCTTCCGCTCCGATAACGCCCGGGACTTCGTCAACACCGAGCTGGCCACGTACTTTGCTGACCATGGGATTCTCCACGAGTCCTCTTGTGTGGCCACCCCGGAACAGAACGGTATGGCAGAACGTCGGATCGGGTATTTCACGTCGACCGCCCGTACCCTTCTACTGAACTATTATGTTCCGTGGGCGTATTGGGGTGAGGCGGTCTTAACGAGTACCCATCTCGTAAACCGTCTCCCCTCCCAGCCCCTCGGGTTTGTCAGCCCACTGGATCGTCTCTCCACGGCGTTCCCCCATCTCTCACTGCGGACTGGACTCCTCCCTCGCATCTTCGGGTGCACGGCGTACGTCCACGATACAGCTCCCACTCGTACGAAGCTCGATGCTCGAGCTCTCCGGTGTGTCTTCGTCGGGTACGCTTCTCTCCAGAAAGGTTACCGTTGCTACCACCCTCCGTCTCGGAGATTTTTCATCTCGGGAAACGTCACCTTTGCCGAGCATGAGTCTTACTTCGGTGATTCTACCTCGCCACGCCTTTCGCTGGTTGAGGCGTCTTCGACTCCTTCCTTGGAACCCTTTCTGTTTGTGGGACCCATTCCTCCACCGTCGCCGTCCCCAGCCACCTTCTCTCCCTTGCCTCCTACCGTCTCACCTCCCGGTGCACCGTATCCTCCCCCTAGTGCACCTCCTAACCCCGGGAAGTCCATCTCTCACCCCGGGGAGCTACCTCCTACTCTTGGTGCACCGTATCCTTCTCCTAGTGCACCACCTTCCCCCGGGGAGCCTCCCCCTACCCCCGGGGAGCTATCTTCTTCTCCCTCCTTTGCTTCCGCTCCTCCGTCTGACGATGCGTCACCCTCGTCTACTGATGATGATGCTCAGTTGGGATGGCCTATCGCCCTTCAGAAAGGGGTTCGTCAGTGCGCTCGCACACCTCTCTACCCCTTATCTCACTATCTCTCTTTTGATCGGCTAAGCCCTTCCTACCGGTCCTTTCTTTCTCACATCGAGTCGCATCCCCTCCCTCGTCGCCTATCCGATGCTCTTGCTTCTCCTCATTGGAAAGCGGCGATGGATGAGGAGATGCAGTCCTTGCTCAAGAACCACACTTGGGAAGTCGTCCCACTTCCTCCTGGCAAGAGGGCGGTGGATTGCAAGTGGATTCATGCCAAGAAGCATCATGCTGATGGTACTCTCGAGCGCCTCAAGTCTCGACTTGTGGCTCGGGGGTTTACTCAGTCGTATGGCGTGGACTACTTCGAGACCTTCTCTCCTGTGGCGAAGATGGAAACAGTCCGTCTCCTCTTGGCGCTTGCGGCTCATTCCGACTGGCCGATACGACAGTTCGATGTGAAGAATGCTTTTCTCCACGGTGACTTGACGGAGGAGGTGTACATGCAGCCACCTCCCGGGTATACCCTTGGCCCCCCGGGCACCGTTTGCCGGCTGCGGAAGTCTCTCTATGGACTGAAACAGTCACCGCGGATGTGGTTCGGTCGGTTCTCTTCGGTCATGAAGACCGAGGGCTACACTCAGAGCAATGGGGATGCCTCCCTATTCTTCCGTCACAGTTCCGCGGGTGTCTCCATCTTGGCCGTGTACGTCGACGACATCCTCATCACGGGGTCCGATTCTGCAGAGGCCGGCCGCCTCAGCTCTGCGTTGGCCAAGGAGTTCGAAATCAAGGCCCTCGGGCTTCTTCGCTACTTCCTCGGCCTTGAGGTGGCCTACTCCCCCCGGGGGATCTTTGTGTCACAGCAGAAGTATGCCGTTGACCTACTGGCCTTGACCGGAATGACTGAGTGTGCACCGGTTACTACTCCCATCGACCCTAACGTCAAGTTGGGTAAGGGGGAGGACTCAGCACCGGTGAACGCATATCAATACCAGCAGGTGGTGGGGAAACTCCTGTACTTGACCCACACCCGCTCCGACATCAGTTTCGCCGTCAACCTCCTCAGTCAGTTCATGCACTCTCCGCGGGAGATTCATCGTCAGGCGGCCAACCGGGTACTTGCGTACCTAAAGGGCTGCCCAGGAAGGGCTTGTTCTTTCCTCGGAGTATGGAGCGGACCGTGAAGGTGTACACTGATGCGGACTTTGCCGGCTCAGTTGTGGACTGTCGTTCCACTACGGGGTACTGCACTTTTGTCTTCGGCAGTCTTGTCAGTTGGAAGAGCAGCAAGCAGGACAAAGTGTCCCGCTCCAGTGCTGAAGCCAAATACCGGGCACTTGCCGATGGGGCCTCTGAAGGCCAGTGGATACACGGAATTCTCCATGACCTTCGTGTGGAGTATTCCGGCCCGATCCACTTCTACTGCGACAACAAGTCGGCCATCGCCTTGGCAAAGAACCCTGGCCAACAGGGACGGATCAAGCATATAGAACTCCACCGCTACTTCTTCAAGGAGCGCGTGGACGAGGGCATCTTTGACTTGGAATTTGTTCCATCTACTGATCAAGCTGCTGATGTCCTTACCAAAGGACTATCTCGACCTCTCCTGCAACGTGCAGTGTCCAAGCTCGGCATGGATGACATCCATACTTCGCTTGCGGGGGGGTGTTAGTGAGATAGTCAGCCTTATGGGCTAATGGGCCCTATTCTATAAGCCCATTAGCCCTCTTATCATTCTCTCCCTCCTAGGGTATATGTATACCCAGCCATGTACTCTATTGAGTTATGTCATTATGTTCTTCCTTCCTCTCTTGACAGTTCTAAATGAATATGAAGGCCGAACTTTATTTTTCAGGGTGATGGGAAAACTGACGTACACATATTTTGAAAGAAGAGAATTCTGTCCTGGTATATTTAAATCTGTCTTTCGGTTCTTACTGAGACTACACATGCTTGGTTAGGGTAGAGTTAAGTGATCTAAATTAGACGGATTTTTTTACTACAAAAAAATACCCTGTTGGTGGAGAAGTTGAAGTTCTGCCCTCCCCACTGTCTGGATACCCGTTACTTTTTTTTTCGTCCTCTGTTAAACAAAAGCACATCCCTGGTATGGGGCCATAAGCAAATAGGTCCATACCTGGGTGTTAAATTAAAAATCTTTTCCCTCATAAGTACTGAGACTACTCATGGCTTTTATTTGTAAGCGCCTTAACTCTTGTTAGCTGTTAGTTAAACCAGCAATTCATGCTTTACCAAGTATGAATTTTCTTTTCTTTAACCATAGAGTTTTCTGGTTGAGCTGGGCAACACGGTGCAGGAGCAGTGTGCCGTTCTCTTTTAAAATGTTCCTCAATTTGTTTGTTTCTTTTCTATCAATTTCCCTCCAGAAAACTGAAACATATTTGACAAATAAAGCTTTAAAAATATGAGTAGTTCTCTCGCATCAAACAATGGATTGCGTAAAACTCAAGAAATATATTCCTTATTCTTTACCTTTTCCCTTTTGTTTGAAGACATTGCGTTTCCCCTTGACTGCCTGCTGGAAAGTTACTTGGATTCTTTCCAATTTCCATCCTAAAACAAGTGATGACTTCCTTCTAGAATTTTCTGGTAAATATGATCTGCATTAGGGCTCCATTAGTTCCCTGAATTCATCAGGAAGGTCCTTTTAGCAAACTACTGCGCTCAAATAGGGCATAAATAATGCAACGTATGAGGAGGACATGTTGATGTTTTTTTGACACTTAAAATATTTGGCACTGAATCGCAGGTAGGGCTACTGATGAAGATAATTAATTTTAATATGGATGATGAAAGCTGTATCTGATTCTTCTGAGGAATTTATGGGTATGAACTTAAATCCTTCAGATCTTTTGTTCTCAAACTTCTTATTTTTGGGATAAATATCCTTGGGCCACTATTGCCAAACGAGTAATGGAAATGTATTTCTCCATAGGTGTTCCCCAAGGGCTCAAGTGGAGGGTTTGAGAAGGGGCATGCAGAAAGCTTTTTCTAGTTACTTTCTGGCTTAAGTCTTCAGGATGGACAAGACACTCACCATTTACCTTGTTCATATGACATAACACTCTTCCCTGTACTAAGTTGGCATTAATATTTTACTGTATCCATCTCCAGCGGTTATGGACCTTGAACCATAAAATCCGTGGGTCATTAACGTGAATTGATGTTGATAGGGTTCTGGGGTCATTCAATCGATGTTTGATAGGTTCATTCAAAAAAAAATTGATGTTTGATAGGGTTCCTGGATTCCAATAAAGTGAATTTCATTACTTGGGTATGGCAATCCGCTAGCTTGAGAAAGAGGAAACCCTGCGTCCGAGAAGGATTCCTTTGACTGCATCCTAGAGAATTGGGTACTAATGGGGTCATGGATGTTGTTGATGCAGCGTTCCTGTTTGGCGACGTCACTGAACCTAGTCACTTTATAGTATCCTCAATGGATTGTTGTTACGTTTTTTTCCTTTTTTGAAATCGGTGCTACCCTATACATTTCTGTGCGTATCATTGGTTTTCATTCTGTTAGTTATTCACCGCTCATGTGTTTTTTTTTGAAATATTTCACTGCTCACATCCTGTTGCAATTTCATTGTTATTATTATTATTCATTTTTCAGTTATTCTTGCTTAATTTGCGTGAGATTTGTAAGTAAAAATAAAGGAATACGTTCTTCTGTTAAGTCTGATGGATTTGAAGCATCGACTTTTCATGAGATCCTAAAGTTCGGTTGTGTTTGTAGATTCCTCTAGAAAAGACTTGCACAAGATTTTTCAGACGAAAATGAATGATAGGCGGGTGCGTCTAAAAGAAAGTGGTATGATTCTCTTTTCCTTTTGGTTTTTGCAAGATGACCTTATGCATACAGTTGTACTGAAATTCTGGTCCCGATTGTTTACTTCCTACACATTTTCTTAGAAGTTTGGGCACCCAGGTTGAATCATTCTCGCTAGACCTCCACTAGCTTGGAAGTTGGATATAGAGTACCTAGAGAAGTTTCACATATAGGGAGAGAACTGTGAAAATAATATCTTTCATTATGTTTCATTGCTAGGGTTTGCCCCTTATTTTGTGCAAGTTTCACGTGTCAAATTCCTTCCTGAGCAGTGTTTGTGGATGATGATGAAATTCATCATAGTCATCCAAATCTAATTTAATAATATCAGGTTGATCACCGATCTCAGATGATCTTCCTTATTTTTTCAAAAATAATCATTGTATCCAAAACCCATCATCATCTTCATCTGAAGCTTAGGCAGTGATGATGATGTCATTATCCTGGAAGCAGATGAATGATGATAACTATTTCCTTATTATATCTCAACATCTGAGTGAGGTTAACTGAGTTAAAGTGACAAGATCCAATGCCCAGACAAAAAATCATCCTTCCTGTAGATGAGATACAATGACAATATCATTGATGATTATTTCATCGTCATTGCAATCATCATCCTGGCGAGAACAAATGACGGGTATAATGATGACTCATCTGATGCGATCTGTATGGAATTGTAAGGAAAAGATCAAGGAATGCAACTTACAGATGTAATGTCGCAATTCCGCAACCAAATCCTTCTTCAGAATTCCCAGTGGACGCCGATCCTCCTGTAGCTAGCTCCTCTTGTTGGTATGAAGGCCCTCAGAAGACCCTTGCCGCATACAGCTGGTCTCTCCAAGATCTCCTACACCCTCCAAGAAGCCTAACTGCCAGCGGAGGCCTTTCTTTGAGGTCTTCCCTCTTATTTAGGCATCCTTTATTCCCTTACCACTCCCAGTCAAGATGGGGAGTTAGTGGCCACTTCAGCACCACATGGAGCATCAGGTCCCGTGGTGCCTGTTGACTGGTCAACATTCTTTATTTGGCTCCCCCTTCTTTTTCTTTTCTCATATACTCTAATGGGAAACATATCATCATCATCATCATCATCATCGTTCTCTCGTCATCATCTTTGGTAATTCTATTCCCAAGAAAGAGATTCCTACCTACTACCTCAATTTTCATATTCCTTAAGGTGATAAGCTGGACAGTGTTACATTTTTTTACAAAGGAAAGATAAAAGAGTAACAGTGATTAACAATTATTTTATCATCAATCGTATTATTTTCATTCATGGTTCATTTCCTTTGAATAATATAACATCGATACAACCCTGTAAACTCCAGTGGAATTTTTATAAATTTTACCTGCTCGAGGTATTTTCGTTTTTTCCCCCTCTGAATGTTTCCCTTGAAATAGTGCTAACCCTTCCTTTGGAAGGGAAGCCAAGAATACTAAATCAAGGACTTTGTGCGGGTAAGTTGTCTCCCTATTGTCAGATCTTCAACCGACTCCCGTTCGATCGACCCCTCACCTCCTCTTGATCAATTGTTTCTCTCTCTCCTCTCAGAAATCCCCCTTCCTACAGAGACAAACCCTCACCTTCATATTAACTCACACATTGTGTCACTACTGATCTTTTTATCATCTATCGTGTTTATTTCATCCATGATTCATCTCTTTTGAATGATATAGCATTGCATAACACCATCACTTTTCATGGTCAAACAGGTCGAGGTCTCGTGGTCTCATGGACATTGTGTGCGGTCTGCCTTTTGGGCCATGCTTCTCATTTTTTTGGGGCCAGTGCACCATCATGGATTCATGCACTGCATTCTACTGGTTTCCATTGGTCACTTTCATTTTTCACTTTAATAGGTCCTGGGCGTCAGCTTATCCTTGATGGGATAAAAAGTCTATTTAAGGGATCACCAAATATGAATACTTTAGTTGGCCTTGGAGCTTTATCATCGTTTGCTGTCAGTTCAGTGGCCGCACTTATACCTAAACTGGTAATAAAATGATTATCTTCCCTTAACATGATATTTAAATTGGTCTTCACTGATATAGTTTGAGAATTTCATTACATTTCCTTGTTTTCCATCTTTTCCTTTAATAATTTTATACCCTCTTTCAATCCATAGCTTTAACTTTGATTGTGGTGGATAATAGAAACAAAAATATGGGGGTTGTTCCAAATCTCTGCTCTGAAAAGTGGGCATAAAATTTCTTATAGAGCCCCTGCTGACAGGAACTCATCTCTTAGTCAACTTCTTTTTCACACCTATCACCAAGAACTTTTGATTTTTTTTTCTGCATAAGTTTTCACTTCTTAATTAATTTTGAAACATGACAGGGTTGGAAGGTGTTCTTTGAGGAGCCAATTATGTTGATTGCATTTGTTTTGCTGGGAAAGAATCTCGAACAAAGAGCAAAACTGAAAGCCACAAGCGACATGACTGGCTTGATGAGTATTCTGCCTTCAACCGCTCGGCTTCTGATTGGTACTGATGTGGAAGAGTTGACCTCAACTGTTGAAGTTCCTTGTGGTAGCCTCTCCGTTGGAGATCGTATTATTGTATTTCCAGGAGTGAGCAATTCTTGGCATTAGATCAGTTTTCACTTTTTTTAAATAAAGGGAGAGTACTTGATCGCATTGATTTATTCTGTTGATCCTAATATTTCGGTATGCGGTCGCAGGATGAACTCATCATCGTCATCCTTGTTGCGATGAGTGATGATGAAAATTCTACTTCATCATCCTCATCTTTTCACTAACCGCCTACAAATGATGAGGATGATGAAAAATCCTGATCTTCCTCTTGTCATCATCATCGAGAATGGCAAAAATTACTCATATCAAAGTTGTCATCTTCACATATCTGTGACTAAGATGACGATGAAACATCATCAGATTCTATGTCACATGTTTGTGATGATGATGGTATCACGTTCGGATGGTCGTGATAATCTCACCTGGGACGGCGAATCCTACACATGAAGATCAACGACATCAAAATCAACGAACAAGCCACGGATCTTAGCAAACTTCATTTTGGGGTTCTGAGGTTTATCCTATTTATCCTGTTCTCTGAGACTACTTTCAAATTTTTCTCAAAGGACCGTGTCCCAGCTGATGGAGTCGTGAAAGCTGGCAGAAGCACAGTTGATGAATCAAGTTTCACTGGGGAGCCACTTCCAGTGACAAAGCTCCCTGGGGTAAGTCTATTTAATGACCTGATAAGATCTTTTATTTATGTGTAGTTTGGTCACTAGAGCCATTTTGGCAATTTCCTTTTTTTGTTAGTTTTCCCTTTATCTCTAATCCTCTAGAGGGCAGCAAAGAATTATAAAGAAGTGCTATTACTGTTCCTCCATAGATCGATCTCCCCCCTCTTTTGATTGATATCCCCCTTCTTCCTCAATCTCACTTAAGACTTAATGTTGTACTGATAGGGGATCAATCAGAGTTCACACAGATATAATCTACCAAGGGTCATACAATAATCCGGTGGAAGCTTTGTTTCTGAATGCAAATCCTCTGGCTTCATGTCTTATAAAATTTTCAGTCCTAACATGATTAATTTTTGGGCCTTTTGAAGTCTGAAGTGACTGCAGGAAGTATCAACGTTAATGGCACTCTTACGATTGAAGTCCAAAGGCCAGGTGGAGCAACTGTTATGGGAGACATTGTTCGGATGGTGGAGGAAGCGCAGTCAAGAGAAGCTCCTGTCCAGCGTCTGGCGGATGAGGTAACTTTCTAGGTTTATTCCTAGATTTACCTTCAAACTTTTCTCCAAAATCTCAGTAGACATGGTTTTGTTTTTTCTAAGACTTAACTATGTTTTGTCTTAAATTTTAATTAATTACACCATAGAATATCATAATTTTTTTGCCAATGCTATTCTTTGTCTTCTGTTAAGTCTTTAGGGATTAGTCTTAAAAATAATAAATATTTGGGTCAGAGGGAAGATTGTATCTGCTTTAATTTGACATAATTGAGATTACATTTTTGCCTAAAATATATTTCAAAAGAAAATTTTTTTGCCTATAATACTGGTAGGTAAGAAGTTGCCCTTTGAAATACACCACCGCTAGAATCCAAAAAACCAATTGCTGGAACCGATGGGATTGCGATAACAGCTAGTGTCAATGGAGATCATGGGAGAGAGAGAGAAATGTTCAGGGTAGGATGAGTGGGTGGAATGGAGAATGCAACCTGGGGGAAGATGAGGGTTGATGAGAGCCCTTCTCTCCTGGTGATCCTTTGATGCTCCTTCCCTTCACTTTGCACTCTCTTTCATCATTTTGGTTTTTGTCAAGGGACGATTCTGTTGAGTCGAGCTAAATTGGGCAGGTTTGGCTTGGAGTGTCCTTTTCAGGCCTGACTTCTTGGGAACCCACCATTTAGATACACCACAATCATCACGGGCGATAGTATTTCATGGTGGGCCCATCAAACACCCTATTAAAACAGAGAATGACCATTCTCCCCCTGTCATCTGGCATTTATTATTCATAGAACTGAAAGGGCAAGTTGATTAAGGCCATAAATTATCTGGAATGTGGAAATTAGGACTACTACTCCTAGCTTCACTTCACAAGGAAAAGAATAACAATGATGATCTCATGTTATTTCGACGCAAATTATTTGTATGGTAGAAATAAAAGATTGTACTGTGATGTGATATCCAAAAAACTTATGCATCCCGTCAGAAGGATTTTTTTTGAATGTCGGCTATTTTTTCTTGTCACTCAACATGTGATGTAGTAGCTTAGGAAAGTAATAAATGTTTGAAATTGTCTCTTAATCAGTGAAGATTTTTTCTGTTAAAAGCTTCAGACTGGGGCCTAGTTACTTTTGTTATTTCTTCTAACTTGTAGATTGTGCTTTCAGATCTCTGGCCGTTTTACTTATGGTGTAATGACAGCCTCTGCTGCAACATTTATGTTCTGGAATACACTGGGACCCAAAATTCTGCCTGTTGCTCTTCGACAAGGAACTTCAATGTCATTGGCATTACAGCTTGCATGCAGCGTGTTGGTAAATTTTAATTCTGTTCAGAAAAAAACACTCCACGGGCACCTTGTTTTCCTTTTTACTTGTTGCTTTTGATTCATTTTTATCGAGTCTTATGCTTATGGGCATAGTTGATACAGTGGGGTGACTGATTCCTTAGGTGAATTTGACCAATAAACTGGGGCAATCATCATCAACAACTTGACATGGTGACCATCAATCACGGGCACCTTAGTGGACTTGCTAGTGCTCCTTTCTCAAAAAATAACAACTCTAAACTTTAAATGAATCAGAAGAAGGTGCGAGTTTATGAGCGGACACAACTTTAGGAGCAGACAGGGTGAGTGTATGAGCAGGTTACAAAGTCAATATTGCAACCAAAGATTTTTTTTTTGAAAAGTGATTTAAGGTGGTCACCCGACAAAACGGTAACCACCCGGAGTTACATGTGGAGATATTTAAACTCTCTTCACCACCTGGCCAACCTCTCTCTTAACTGATTACCCCTCTAACGAACCAGGATGCCATGAGGCCCTTGACCTCGTGGGCTAGGCCTTCCTTGGACACCTTGCCCCCCTAAATACTGCCTCATTTCGGTGGAGCCATATTGCCCAAAGCACTGTCAACGCTCGACCTCCCTCTTCCCTCCTCCTAGGGCCCCCTTGCCTTATGAACTCCCAAAAAACCTCCTCTGATGTCACATTCGGCGCCAAGTGCACTTGGGTAGCCCAGATCGAACAGGCGACTGGGCACTCAAAGAATAAATGGTTGCAGTCTTTTTCAGCATTTGTGCATAGAGTGCACGTCGCAGAGGTATTAGGATACATCCTCCAACGGAAGACGTGTGTCACCAGCCTCTTGCGTAGTAAGAGCCAACCAAAGATCTTAACCTTTAATGGAATCTTGAGGCGCCAAATGGCCTGACATGCCTGGATTGTTGATTGATCCTCCGTTCCTTGGCATGGCTTCATGTAGGCCTTCCGAACAGAAAATTGAGTGTCTGTCCAAGTCCATCCGTCTTGTTCGCCCTGTCTTGGCCGGCACTGAGACAAAGCTTGTTGCTTGCCTAAGAAGTTTGCCACCCTTTGATGTGAAAGAGCACCTTCTACCATTGGATTCCATATGTTGTCCCAACATTCTGCCACTGTGGCATCGGGGGATCTGGCCAGCACATAGAGCCGAGGAAATGCCTCCTTCAAAGGGACGTCCAAAGACCATGGGTCCCTCTAGAAGCGACATAGGGAGCATCGCCAAGTTGGGCAATGAAAAAGTCTTTAACTTGGGGGAAAATACGTCTAATGTTGCAACCAAAGATGATTGATCTATCTTGACTGAGGATATCTTTTTGCTTCTTCCTGGCATTTTTCCATCTCTTCCACAAGATGAAGAAATAACTCATAATTACCTTTGGTTAATCTTGAAGAAGCTCCAAAGGGGAAAGGGAGCTTTGAGGAGAGAGAAAATATAAGTAAAAATAACTTCTCTTAATCTGTTTCTTGTAAGAAGATACATATATAAAGAGAGAGAGAGAAAGGGAGAAAAGAAGGGTATAAATGTCATTCAACAGTCCCCCTCAAACTGGCGAGTGGATGTTATCCATTCCCATTTTGAAGCACAATTCTTGAAAACGTGGGGCAGATAGTCCTTTGGTGAGAATATCAGCTCGTTGATGGGCGGATGGGACATATGAAAGGCAAAAACGTCCTGACTCCACCTTCTCTTTTATAAAGTGTCGATCAACTTCAACATGTTTAGTGCGGTCGTGTTGCACTGGATCATGGGCTATGCTGATAGCCGACTTATTATCACAAAACATTTGAGTTGGTTGATGATATGATAATTTCAGCTCTATAAGAAGATTAGTGAGCCACAATGCCTCGCAGAAACCTTGTGCCAGGGCACGAAACTCAGCTTTAGCACTGGATCGAGAAACGACAGATTGCTTCTTACTGCGCCATGTAATTAGATTGCCACCAAGAAAGGTATAATAGCCCGTCGTTGAGCGACGATCTACATGAGGACCAGCATAATCAGCATCTGTGTAGACGTCCAGTTGGAGACCACCTTTACGCTTGAATTGAAGACCAAGACCAACAGTACCTTTTAGATAATGGAGTACACGGTTGACAGCATGCATATGACACACCTTTGGAGAATGCATAAATTGACTCAACACGCCCACGGCATAAGCAATGTCAGGGCGAGTGTGAGTGAGATATATTAGTTTACCAACTAATCTTTGGTACCTTCCTTGATCAACAACCTCCTCATGCTCCACCAGAGATAATCGATGGTTCACCTCGACAGGAGTAGTAAGGGATTGTGAGTCCGCCTTACCAAGTTCTTGAAGAAGATCAGCAATATATTTCCGCTGGCAAAGGAAAATGCCAGCCGCAGAATATGCCACCTCAATGCCAAGGAAATATCAAAGTAAGCCAAGATGTTTAATGTCAAATTCCCCGGCAAGGTGAGAGGCCAATTGGGCCGCGACTTGCGAATCATTCCCTGTAATAATAATGTCATCCACGTACACAAGAAGTAATGTGACTCCCCCGAACGTGGAATGACGGTAGAAACGGGTATGGTCACCATTGCACTGGGAGTAGCCAAATAATATCATCAAGTGTGTAAGGCGACCAAACCAAGCTCGAGGAGACTGCTCTAAGCCATAGAGAGACTTTTTGAGACGACATACCAGGGAAAGTGCTGAAGAAGGAGCCGCATAACCGGGAGGCAAGGCCATATAAACCTCTTCATGGAGATCACCATGAAGAAAGGCATTCTTAATGTCAAACTGCTGAAGAGGCCAATCATGATGAGCTACGAGTGTAAAAAGGAGACGAATAGTGTTCATTTTAGCAACCGGGGCAAACATCTCCAGATAGTCAACACCAAATTGTTGAGTATAGCCTTTAGCCACAAGATGGGCCTTATACCGTTCGATGGAGCCATCAGATTGGTACTTGACAGTATAGACCCACCGACAGCCAACTAAGTGCTTGCCCGAAGGTAAAGGGACAAGATCCCACGTTTGATTTTTATCCAAGGCAGCCAATTCCTCTTCCATAGCATGTTGCCATTCAGAAGAAGCCAACGCTTCACCCACAGTCTTCGGAATGGTGATAGAATTAAGACGGGTAAGAAGGACAAGGTAAGATGGGGAGAGGTGATGGGAGGAAAGATAATTGGCCAAAGGGTATAGGGGGGTGGAGGTACATGAGCGAGAGGCGTTCCGGAGGGCAATGGGAAGGTCATCACTCGATGAAGGAGGGTGTGGGGCCATAGGAGGTGGCGTAGGTGGGGGGGCAGAAACCGTCAGAGGAGGACATGGGCGGTGATGATACGTGGTCCCCTCAAATTTTGGTGGAGGAGCCAAGGAGGGAAGCACTGATTGAGGGCAAGCAGGGAGAGGAGACAATGATGGAGGTGTAAGTGGAACTAGGAAATCGAGGGGCTCATCAAAGGAAGTAGAAGAGGAAGGAGAGGACGATGATTCAGAAAGATAAAATGGAGTGGACTCGTCAAAGGTGACATCTTTACTGACAATGAAGCGGTGAGTAGAAGGATGATAGCATTTATAGCCCTTTTGGTGTGAAGAGTAACCCACAAAGACACAGCGAAGCGCCTTAGCATCAAGCTTGTCCCGAGAGAGATGGTGGTTAGTGACGAAGCAGGTGCAACCAAAAACACGTGGAATGAGGTTAGTTTTCAATGAAACCATGGGGTAGGCCTGATGGAGAGCATCAATAGGGGAAAGATGGGAAAGAACGCAGGAGGGAAGACGGTTGATGAGATGGACTGTAGTGAGAGAAGCCTCAACCAGAAATATTTGGGCATGTTCATGTGAAGATGAAGAGAGCGAGTGGTGTAAAAGATATGACGAAACTTGCGTTCCACAAGACCATTTTGTTGGGGTGTGTATGGGCAGGATGTTTTATGAAGATGCCATGAGATGTGAAGAAGACGGTGAGTTAACGTAATTGCGTGCATTATCGGAGCAGAAGCGTTTGAGGGATGTAGCAAATTGATTTTGGACGAGAGCATGGAATGAAATTATAGTTTGGGAAAGGTCTGATGTATGCTTGAGGAGATAAGCCCATGTAACGCGGGTAAAATCATCTACAAATATCACCAACTATCGGGCACCCAAAGTACTAGGAACAGGAGCGGGCCCCCATAGATCACTATGAATGAGGGAGAAAGGAGAAGACGAACGCGAAGAGGGATCAGAAAGTGGATATGTTGTCCGAGTATGTTTAGCTAACCGACATGGTTCACAAACAAACCTGTCCACAGGACGTCCATGAAACAAACGAGGAAACATGAATTTCAAAGTAGAGAAGGAAGGATGTCCCAAGCGACGGTGAAGAAGCAAAAGGGGGTCCGACGGCACAGTGGAGAGAGCCAAGCCGAGAGCAGGTACCAAAGGAGAGACGGATGGAGAACGGTGAAGGATGTAGAGGCCCCCTCGTTCCTCAGCAAGTGTAGTCATCTGCCTCGACACCTTATCACGATAGAAGCAGGAACTAGGGGTAAAAAATACGTCTTGACCAAGGTCTTGAACGAGTGATGAAGGGAGAGGAGACTTAGGGTGAGACGTGGAACATGAAGTACATATGTGAGGGTGAGATGGGAGGAGAGTTGGACACACCCCACACCAGCCACAGGAAGGATGTCACCGGAGGCAGTGCTAACTGTATGAGAGCTAGGAGAGAGGGTGTAGGTAAGGAAACACTGGGATATAGGAGTCATATGGGCCATGGCACCTGAGTCAACTATCCATTGCATAGTGGAGGAGTGAAAATGTTTACCTTGATGAACGAGGGAAGTAGAGTCCATCAATTTTGACTGTAGAAGCTGTCAGAGTTGGTCAATCTCATTGAAGATGTGGCTTCAGCAGTTGGTTGAGGTGTCTCAGGAAGGGACGTAGGAGTCATGAGTGGCCCGGTGGAGGTATGAATATGAGTCACCAAGTGCCTTTGATGAGCATTTTTCCTCTGCAGTTTATAGCAAGTCTCCTTGGCATGACCTCGTTTCTTGCAATAGTTGCAGAAAAGAGAAGAATCACAATGTGCTCCGTGTCCTGTGGTTGCCAATTTTGCTGCCGTGGGAGAGGGCATATGAGGTAACACCCCCCAAACAGATGTAGGTCGTGGGTTTCCCAGCTGCTGAACGGCCATCACTGAGACTGGTTTGGAGTGGAATATGTCAAGACGGGTTCCTCCATCTGAACGGCCACAAGAGCTTCCTTCAAAGTAGGAACCTTCTCGCGATGAAGAAGTCGCCCGCGTAAAGACTCGTACTCTGGATTTAGCCCCATGAGGAATTTGAACTCTCGGAATTGAAGAACATACCCACGGTCGACTGAGTGAGGGTCGGGTGGCATGTAATGGTCCAACTCAGCCACAAGGATGACAATTGCAGGTGATAAGCCCGGACAGATCATGGCCCCTGGACCAAGTTAGTGGAGCGAGTCACAAGTTCATAGATAACGGCCAAATTGTTTCGCTTTGAGTAAGATTCTTGAGTGGCGTCCCTTATTTCTTTAGCAGAGTTGAGAGATAAGAATTCAACTGCATATGATGGACTGATACTGTCGAGTAGCCACCTGTGAACTACACCCTCAACATCAAACCAATGTTTGTAATGAGAGGCTATGGGAGACGGCGGCTCTTCTACAAGATGCTTCATAAGCTTCCCTTTCAATGTAATTTGAACGTACTGACGTCATTGAAGAAGATTCAACCCAGTGAATCTAAACTCAGAAGGCATATGTGGCAAGGAATAGTGCCAAGAGTTTAACTCTGATGAATGATGAGGCAGCCCCGGAGGAAAAGTGGCAGCAGAAGTAGTGGAGTCGATAGGTCACTCTTCAATGAAAAATCTGCAGAATCTCTCCATACATTGATCTCAGTTCTACTTGGAGGAGGATCTGCGTCAGAGGAGGAGCTCTGGAGGAGGATCGGCGTCAGAGGAGGAGGATCGGTGTTGGAGGAGGATCGGCGTAAAAAGAAATTAGAAGCTCAAGGAGGAGGAGCTCGAGGAGGAGGAGGATCGGCATTGGAGGAGGAGCTCCGGAGGAGGATCGGCGTCGGAGAAGGATCGGCGTAAAAAGAAATTAGAAGCTTGAGGAGGCTCGGCGTCGGAGGAGGATTGGCGTAAAAAGAAACTAGAAGCTCGAGGAGGAGGAGGATCGGCGTCAGAGGAGGAGCTCCGGAGGAGGATCGGCGTCGGAGGAGGATCGGCGTAAAAGGAAATTAGAAGCTCGAGGAGGAGCTCGAGGAGGAGGATCGGCGTCGGAGGAGGAGCTCTGGAGGAGGATCGGCGTCGAAGGAGGATCGACGTAAAAAGAAATTAGAAGCTCGAGGAGGAGCGTAGGAGGAGGAGCGTCGGAGGAGGATCGTCCATTAGTTCTGTCATCTGTTCCATCTAACCCCTCAGATGGGAGATGGAACAAAATTTCAGACATTGTGATGGATGAATGAACATATTTTTGTTCAGGTGCATTGCATCTGTCCAGTTCTGTCGTACGTCTTCTGTCCATGAACCTTACGAGAAAACTGCCCTCACCAACACCATTTATTTTTTGCAGGTCATTGCTTGTCCGTGTGCACTCGGCCTCGCCACCCCTACTGCTGTTATGGTACTTGAAATCTGGATAATCTAATGCTTATACAGTTGAAGATATCATTTATAAGATATTGAAATTCTGACCAGGTTGGAACATCAATGGGAGCCACCAGAGGGCTTCTAATTCGTGGAGGGAATATCTTGGAGAAATTTTCTGGAGTTGATGCGGTTGTATTTGATAAGACAGGAACCTTAACAGATGGGAAGCCAATTGTGACTAAAGTGTTAACCTTCAACAGCGACGGGAGTAGGGATACAAGGTAGGGAGGAATAGTGTTTTCTTTATCAAGTAATTTCATGATGTATGAAGTGTCCGGGCATTTCATTGGACAGCATCATTTATTCTCTTCTACTTCCATTTTAACTTTGGTAGCAAAAACTTACAAGAAGGAGTGAAGGTCGTTTATGAGCATTCTATGTAGATTTATCTTGGACATCTTTGAGTTTAATTTTGTTGACTTCAAAGTTTTGTTTTTGGATTTTTTCTGTGCTTTAAGATTGTGCTTTTTAGCATTCATCATAATTATCAAGGGGTATCATGTGGACTTACTTAGAATTAGTTTGTTTAATTTATACTACGCGATATGCGTTGATTTTCAGGGAAGGCTCTTCCAAGTTTTCTGAGATTGAGATGTTGAGGTTAGCGGCTGGTGTTGAATCCAACACAGTTCATCCTGTTGGAAAAGCCATTGTTGAAGCTGCAAAAGCCTATGGTTGCCACAATGCAAAGGTATCATTGTGACCATTTTGGTTGAGAACCTACTTGAACAAAGAAAAATATAAATATAGATTCTCCCGAAAGCATGAATCAAACGCAATGCATGTGGTTTATCATAAAACTAGAATTTTCAGAAAACATATTCTGACTTCAGAAGCACTAAGGTATGAAAGTTTGATCTATTTTATTGTCAATCCACACTTTTTAACGACCCTGATAAATCATTGGCCATTTCTATTTTATCATAGAGCTTTTAACAATAAAGAAAGCAAAATCAATTGATATTTCATCGTTCTTTTAGTAGAACCTCAAACTAATCCACCATATCCATTAAAACTCCCAAGTTGATTGTGCTTGGGCAAAAATAAACTTTGTATCCCTTTCAAAAGGAAAATTTAATCAAGTTCTTCACTGCACCCTGTTTTCCAAGTAAGTGATTCTCACAGTTATTCTAATAGGATATGTTACTTAGCATGATCACATCTACTACCTGACCACCTTATAGATACAAATATATGCCCTCTGTTTGTGGATATATCTCATAAAAAACTGTTATTGTTGGTCTCTAAGAATGTTCTCAAATTTATTTCTTGTATTTTTCTTTGCAGGTAGATGAAGGAACATTTCATGAGGAGCCTGGATCTGGTGTATCAGCCAAAGTGGAAAATAAAAAGGTTACTGTAGGAACACTTGAGTGGCTAATAAGGTAGTGTATACTTTTAACCCAAATTATTTCATGGTTACTGCTATAATTACTGGATGGTTTTGTCCATTCTGTTATAATTTATCTAAAAAATCAAACACGTGGAAGGGTGGTAATATAGTTGTAAAAGAAAGAATGACGAGTTTAAGAAATACAATTTTTCATTTCTGTTTTGAAAGTTACGATACTCTGAATTTTTCTCTCTGCAGGCATGGCGTGCATCAAAATCCATATCAGGATATAGAAGTGATTTCAAACCAGTCGATTGTTTATGTTGGAGTTGAAGAAACCCTTGCAGGAATTCTTTATGTAGAAGATAAAATAAGAGAAGATGCAAGACAAGTAGTCAAATCTTTATCTGAGGAGGGGATAAGTGTATATATGCTTTCAGGAGATAGGAAAAGTACTGCTGAGCACGTGGCCTTTGCCGTTGGCATTGACAACGATAAGGTAAGAAACTCAACTTTAGATCTCGTCAGCAAAAATCTTATATATGTGAGTTTCTTCCTTAGATTTCTTTCTAAGGCTTTGATCTTTTCCTCTGTTTTAACTTACATTGGTATTTTTCGCACATAAAGGAGGACACAGATTGAGGTAGATACGATAGAGGAAACGTAAGTATTGTAAGGCCCTTAGAGATCAATTTACTCAATGTCCCCTCAAATCAAAGCATAAATGGTGCCAGTTGCAAAGAGGAAGATACAAGAGAGGAAACATGAGAAGTGTAAGGTCCTTTGAGATCAATTTACGCTGTGTTTCCTCAAGTCGAAGCATAAATGTTGCATGCATCAAAAGCACCTTGAAAAAACATTAAAGACAGTCTTACGAATGGAGACATCTAAATTTGTTTTGGGCAATGCAATGAGGGAACTACTGAGAACTGACAAAAACCTGGGAAATTGGGTCTTTGGTGCAAGCTTGACATGCCTGATGAATAGAAATGGGAAAGATCAGGTGAAACTAATGATGCGTGGGACAACTAATTGATATACATTAGCATCAGGAGCACAAGCAGAACTATCTAAAGGTGATTTTTAATTGAGTAGCAGGTACGTGGTGACAACAAATTGAGCGGTAGGTGAGGGTGATCACCGTTCTTGGCTGATCTTCCCTATTTTCTAAATTGAGTGGTAGCAGGTACGATGGAAAAGGGTTCTGCGAAGAAGATCACGCGCGAGCTAGGTTCCGTGCAGGTCTTGAGGCTATGGCATGATGAGGCTCCTGGGTGATGAGTCCACATCCACAAGGATCACCCACGTGAAGAATCTCCAAGTACTTGTGATATCACATGAGCATGGGGAGTGATTTGCAGATGGTACAGAGGGAGGTAGGGCTCAGGCAAGAAGGCAGTTGGGGTACAGGTGCACACAATTTTGCTGGCAAGAGGGGATCCTTGAGGGAGAGATACATTCATGACGTTAGAAGGGGAGATGGAAAATATCTGCGGCCTATGGAGTCAACAACAGTCATGAGCAGGCACAGCGAAGCCCTTGGAAAGGATGAGCTGGGTAAAGAAGAAAGGCATACAAGGTTGGCCAGCAGGATGCCCTTGCAGGCACAACTAGATCAGTTTGTGGAGAGCACATGGAGGGAGAAGATGAAGAAAAAGGCTGGGTGATAGTGGGGTTATTCCAGCGTAGAACAGCAGAAGACAAGGAGTAGGGAACAACGGTAGGGGGAAGCCATCATCAGCAGTGGATGAGGCCCCACAATCCTTTGGCGGCCAACACAGCTGGAACCTACCCTGACCTGACCCTACATCTAAGAGGGTGGAGAGCACGATGAGAGCTGGCATCTATTGCAATGACAACCAGCAGAGAGCATGTTGAGGGATCTGGAGAGAGTTAGCATTGGTTGGAGAGTCTCAGAAATCGTTGGAGAAAATCGAGAGGAGAATCCCAGTTGGCCCTCAGGTCATGCATCACCTGGGACAACCCAACGCTGTGAGGACAGGAGCTAAAGAAAGCAGCAGAATTTCAGACTAGCGTCTGGGACGAATCGTAACGGGAGACACTTCAAGGGAAAGGGTTCATATCAAAAAAGAAAGAAATTGGGAATGAAACATGAGCTGGAAATTGCAGCTGAGGTGAAGGCAGGGAAAGGGGGATGGGTGAAGTTAGTGTCTGCGGGTCGGAAGGGATGTATCACTAAGGCGGACCATAGACAGATGGGGGCAGCTGGTCCTGTAGAAATGCGCACAAAGATTGTCAACATTGAGGTGGCAGAGCAGTTTGGAGAGCTGAATGAGAGGGAGGAGGACCCCTTTTAAATTGTCAAGCAAAGGAGATTGATGTTGCGGTTGGACTACAGCTGGTATAGATTAGGGGAGGGGGAATATTTGTTCAACCATGAAATGTATCTCATGAAATGTTTGTGGCCTCTAGGATGTGTGAAGGGGGGGCTAGTGGGAAACTTGAAGAAACCTGGAATTGAAAGAGGCTCAACTTCATAAGGGTGATTTAGGGTTTATTACATGGTACTTATAGTATGGAGGAGAGAGAGTTCGAAATGGGCTCATGTCAATGGGCTATTACATAGCAATAGAAGGGAGAAAAGAAAGAAGCCCATTCAACAAAACTGTCAGATATAATGGGGAACCAAGATGGCTTGTTTACAAGAACTATGTTGGAATGGTGTGAGGCACGAAAATGGAATGGGTGGGAAGAGGTAGAGATGGTCATGCGGTGCGGTGCGAAAATTCGCACCGAGTGTGCGAATTTTCACACGCACAAAATGCCCTGCGCGGTGTGCGGTGCGCTTTTGTGCGGAAAAGCGCACCGCACGGCGCACTAAATTTGCACATTTAGAAGGATTTAAAAAAAAAATTAATGCGATTTGGAAAATAAAATAACTATATTTAATTCTTAACACTGAAAATTTGCACAACGGCGAATTTTCGCACTGCACCGACCCCTGTGCGGTGTGCGGTGCAGTGTGCGAAAATCCTGTGCGATTGACCGCACAATTGCACTGCACATGCGCCCAACCGCACGAGCAGGATTCGCTCGCACCGTTTGGACCATGTCTAGGAAGAGGTTTCCTCGTGGGATTCCTTGTAGTTAACACGGTTAGATGTTCGGGGATAGTGATAGTTTGTAATGAGGTAGTGTTCTTTAAAAATGGACACCTAGATGGGTCAATTTTCAACAGTGGTCAAATTGAAAAGGCAGAGTGATGATTTTGAAATAGTCATTGTCACGTTTCATGATCCAGCGAATGCCATGAGGAGGAAAACTCTATGGAGGGAGTTGATTTACATGGTGTCCACATTCCATTGCTGCTAGGGGGAGATTTAAATGTTACTTCGGAGACGAGAGACCGACCCAATGCACAGGAGGGCGTAATCCATATTCTAGTTACTTTTTTCCATTCATATTATAGGCAGCCGTATTAGACATGGGGCCCGCAGACTATGTGATTACGTGGAGTAGCATGATGAAATGCGACATGTGATGTAGACTGGACAAGTTCCTATGTTCAGTAGAGTGAGCGAAGAAGTTTCGACTGGCAGACGCGTGATCAATTTCGCAGTCACTATCAGATCATACCACAATTGGGTGGGCAGGAAATAAAGCATACAGAAGGTCCATATATTTCAAATGAAACAGATCATAGCTACAGGAGGTGGAGATAAGGTGGACTTCACAAGGTGGGCTTGGATGTAAGATAAAGAATGTGGGGTTTCAGAAGCATGTACAGGACGACATGAAGAAGAGGAGAAGTGAGGCCTCAAGAAGGATAAAGAAGTTAGATGAACTGGATGGCGTATAAACCCTAGAGGATGAAAAGGCCAAAGAATAAAAGAGGTGGGGGGGCAGTTGCAAAGATGGACTAGAGGCAATGATCATCGCGATTATGGCTACAGCCGAAGACACTAATATGAGATTTTTCTATCTTGCAGCAAACGGCCAAAGACAGACAAACTAGAGTCTGAGGCAAATGGCAGGAAACCAAGAGAATTTTGGGACACATGGGGTGGGTGTGCTGTTGTGTAACACTTTTGTTTTTTTTCCAAGAGGGAGAAATGTAACCAGTGAAAGTGGTATGGTAGGGGGGCACGGATGGAAAATCAAGAGCTAGGAGAACTTATTAGACCTTTCTCAGAGGAGGAGGTCAGGGAAGCAATCAAGGGCCTACCATTCTTCTACAGAGAAGGGGCGCTAGGCCTGGACGGCCTGCCAGTATTCTTCTACAGGGAATTTTTCATGCGTGACAGGCCAATCATGATGCCCACATTCGAAGAATTTTGTCAAGGGTGGTATGGAGAGAATCAACACATCACATCTTTTCCTCCTGCTGAAGTGCCATGTTGAGTGAAGTGATTGGGGAGCAAAGCCTTCCCAATCAGCCTTCATGTTGGGAAGATTATTTATAGACAGCGCAATCATGAGAGAGAGATATTAAAATCATAAAGAAGCGAGGAACTAGGGGGTTTCTGCGGATGGTCGATATGGCCTAGGCATACGACGTATTAGGCTGGGATTTGATACGATCCCGCTATGATCGTATCGCCTCCAATGTAATTTGAGGATAAGGAGAGTTCCCGGGGTGAAGAAGAGAAGGGGAATGGTTAGGGGAAGGCTGAGCAGAGGGGTAGGGATCGGCCGGGGACGAGCCGCCTGAAGACGCGATGAGGTAGAGACGATCACGAGGGCAGGGGATCGTAGAGGGAGAGAAAGGAGACCAGACCTAGATGAGGAGAGGGGAGACAAGAAGACCTCACTTCAATCAACTTCTTCTTGGCTGCCCTCCTAAAGGGAGGGCATCCCTATTTAAAAGAAAACAATAACCAAATGACTAAAACGCCCCTGTGGGTTAACATGACGAAATTATGAGTAGGATCCTATCAGGATTCCCTGTGGGAATTTATGAAGAAAGGAGAGGCTTCCCAAGGGAATGTATCACATGGGTATGGCAGGGACTCAGACAAATCTAAACTCAAGTACGCGGGTTCTTCTCTATCATGTTAGGAGATGGCTTGGTGTTTTAGTACTGGTTGGATAGATGGTGCCACGAGGCACTTTGAAAGTGGCGTTTCCTTGTTTATATGCATTGGCACGGTGCCATAATGCCACGATTGTAGGCGGTGGCAGAATTTTTGGACATGCTGCAATCTTTGTCTCAAAATTACCCCCGGGAGGGGGAAAAAGATGGCCGGGAATATGTCAATTCTCTTTTTTCAGTCTAAAGGGCTTACCTAATGATCTGGGAGGAGCATGAGGAGCAGACAACCATTCAGGCATGTAGGGTCACTTGGAAACAAAAAGTCCTGCTGAAGGTACAGATTTTTGGATGGCTTCTACAGCAAAGGATATTAGTTGTTTTTCGGAAGGGGACAAGGATTGCAAGCAGCTGTTTTTTGGTGTGCCCTTTTGCCCGCCACACTATTTGGACCAACCAAGCGATACCATCAATAGATGTGACCTCCAAGGAAGGTTTCTAGGACAAGCCAGAGAGTTGGATTTAGAAGGAAGGGGGAAGAATAATGGTGGTATTTTGGTGCTCTATGGGTGCACCGAAATGAGGTGCTGTTCAAGGGAAGGCTTCTACCGATGGGTTTGTCCATGAGGTAGAGAGTCTCATGGCAGCCTGGTTTCCTTAAGACATGTACGAAGAAGGGAGAGTTGAGTATGTTTGGGAAGACCAATAGGGGCCTGTATGAATGGTACCAAGTGTTCATCATTTTTTCAGATGATCCTCCCTTTAGTTAAAAAAAAATTCTTTTTGGAGAAAATTAAACAATAAGATGGTGTTCTTATTATAAGAAGAGGGCAATCTGATAGTAGGGGAAAGAAGAGAAGGGAGATGATTGATCAGAAGAAGGGATTGAGTAAGAAGGATCAGGATGAAGATGCGCTGCAGCTATCTATCATAGGGGGTAGGAGCAGAATAACTCATGAGAGAGAGTGGCAAGGAACGCCTTTAACAGGGTTTAGGGATCGTATCATCAAGAAAGATACATTCATAAGGCCTGGGTGGTTACTCATCCTAGTAGATGAATATGAAGAACAAAGAAATCATAACAAAAGTTTTTTTTTGGAAAAGAATAAGCATAAAAAAGATACATGGAAAAAATGATGCATAGGTTTTGAAGGATAAAGAAGGGCTCGAGTGAAGTCTGGCAACGTAAGATAGATATGGTTGCTGATGCATATGGATGCATAGAGTATGGGAAGTTTCAAAAAGATGGCCACATACCTCCTCAAGCTTGGGGTGATAAGTGTGTTGGCCCCTTCCACAGCCACGGCCACCTCCATGACCACAGTATCGATTTCTAAGACTCTGTGAGGTAACAAGTGAAGTAGTCTTGGATTAATTTATCATAGAAAAAACCGTTGGAAGGTTTCACGGGAATGAAGAAATACACTGCGGATCAGACAAGATTTGACTGCGACAAATGTTTTAGGATATCCAACTGGTCACCATGTTTTAGCATGAGCTTGGAGATTCAATGAATGCAGAAGCAAAGCATAGAGCTCCTCTTTCAATACCCAACAAGGGCACACTCAATGCAAACAAACTGAATAGACTAAGTAATCTATCATTATTTCTGTAAAACATAATCGACAATTTGTCCCACACCTGCTAGCACTCTAATTAGAGTCTGTATAATGCTCCATAGAATTCCACAAGGTGCCCAATATTCCCAAAGCCTCTCGTACCCATGTTGGTGGAAGATCTGCAATGAGATTAGTTTTCTCGTAGTAACTCATATAAAAATCTCCAGCCCTACCCTGCTATAGGTAATTCTTATGGATTATGATGGGATGTTGAGTGTCCAAAATAAAAGACTTAGGTGAGAAAAAATACTCTCAATCAGTAGCAAACGGTTCCATGTCAACAGCCATCAGTTTCATATGTTTTGAACATTGATAATTTTCATCATGATCCTTCCTGAAATTGCTTGGTTGATGATTCGGTAAACACCATATCATTAACGTTCCCTGAGCACTTAAATATTTCACGCCACTATATTTCAAGAAAAGAATTCCCGTTGATGTTTCATCTTTTTAACAAACTTTAGTGCAATAAATATTTTTTCTCAGTTATTGTAGTGATGGATGTACTTAATTTCCCTTTATTTCACTAAAATTGGCAGGTGATTTCTAGTGTTAAACCCCATGAAAAGAAGAGTTTTGTGGAAGAACTCCAAAATCGCCATAAAATGGTGGCTATGGTTGGAGATGGGGTCAATGATGCTGCAGCATTAGCTTCAGCAGGTATTGGGATAGCGATGGGTGGTGGGGTTGGTGCTGCAAGTGATGTCTCCTCAATAGTTCTAATGAGAAACAGGTTATCGCAGGTGACTTCTCACTTCTTTAAGTTTTTGTGTTGTTACCTACATGTTTCCATTGTGTGTTCTTGCAAAAAAACTCAGATGAATGTAGTTTATTAGAAAGCACATGGAAATACCAAATAGGGTTGGGCATCATTAAAGACGATGACAAGTGGATGATGACAATGAGATGATGAATCCTCAGCAACCATCTTCATTGTCACAATCATCCATTGGTTGTTGATGAATCATCACCAATCATCATCATCCAGTTTTTAAGAGCAATCCCTCTATTAATTGGATTCCAAGACACAATGTTTGATATAATCCCTCTATTACCACTAGGGGCCTTTTGTCTCTTCATTTCCCTTTCTAAACATGTAGCCCTCCTCGTTGGAGGGCAGGATATTGAGTCATCGGTGAATCTTCCATTCGGTAGCAACAGCCCGGCGGACAACGTCCACTCTGTCGAGCCCCATCTGCCTTGGCGACATCCTCTCCTCCAACTCTCCTCATTCTCAATTCTCTTCGGCATTGTCCACCCTGCCAGAGACCCTCTCCCTCTCTCTCGTTCATGATATGTCTCTGTAGAAACATATCAATGTCACATCAATGATGTCACCATCATTGCAGGTTTCCAAGAGCCAACATCATCATCATTTTTTCAAGAATGAACAAACATTAATGATAAATAGACTTATTTTTTACTTTTATTTCTGAAGTGGGAGTACAAAAATCTTGAATCTCTCTAATATTTTATTTGATACTAGTGTTTGCCGGCCATGGCAAATTGGTCCTCCCCATATCTCTCTATCATCATCATCATTGATCATTGGCCCAAAGATGGATGATGATGACGAGATCCGTAGACGATGATGATACTTTTGATGGTTAGATTAATTCACGGTTTTTGTAAACCCAATCCAGAAATAGAACTTCAAAAATATGGTTGATCATTCAACCATTTGTGTTATTTGCGTTTTGATTTCCTGTTAGTACTTTTTCCACACATTCTTTGATTTCATGGCACAGTTTTCTGTCCCTAACATCGTTTGTTCTGTCTGCCAAAATATGATTAGCTGCTTGAGGCTCTGGAGCTGAGCAAATCAACCATGAAGACTGTTCGTCAAAACCTTCTATGGGCATTCGGATACAACATTGTAAGTAACCAACTCAGAATTGATTTTCCTTGCAGGCCACAAAGGAAAATATGGATTTTTTCAAAAAAATAATAATTAATGATTGGTCTCCATAATGATAAGCAGCAAACGCCTTTTTGTGTCAAAATTATGAGAGAATTCATTTTTTTTAAATACTGGGTATGAAATATCCCGAGATCTAGATTTTCTTCACTAAGATTAAATTTGTTTTTGTGAATTTGATTTTTATGTTTGATAGATTGGGATTCCGGTTGCTGCTGGAGTTTTGTTGCCCTGGACGGGAACAATTCTCACGCCATCAATTGCTGGGGCTCTTATGGGATTGAGCTCTGTGGGAGTGATGGGAAACTCACTGCTCCTTCGTCTACGGCTTGGATCTCCTAAAATCCCCAGCAATCATAATCAGCACCCACTCCAGAAATCCACGTCTTCTCAGGATATTCCTCCAATCCAGAGGTGGAAGAACACATAAACCATTTGACGATGTCATTTCCAAAAGCCAAAAATACAAAAAGTTTATGACAATTATTTAAAAAATTGATCCATCCATTTGCTCCCTATTAAATTCTCTAAAGTCGAACATGAGACAAAGGGTGGCTCTGTAGTTTATTCAGCGATCCCAATCCCAATATCAAAGTTAAATGACAAAGTTTTTGTTTCCAATTTTATACAGACCAAACAACATAGATGAAGATCATAAGAACATAATGTTCCTTTTGAAAGCTGACACATAAGGGAGATGATCAAAGGACAGATAAACTGATTGATCTAGATAAAAGGGATACATATAATCATGACAGCAAGGGATTATGTGGGTTGAGGAAGGAGTGCATGTGTAAAGTTATCCCACTCAAGACCTAGGGCTGATATCTTCATTTCCTTCTATTCCTGTTTCCACAATGGAAAGCCTTACTTCTTCATCATCATCATCATCACCATCTTCTTCTTCTTCTTCTTCTTCCTCTTCTCTCTCTCTCTCTCTCTCTCTCTCTCTTTATCCCTTTTCCTCTCTCCCCCTTCTTCTGTTCTCTCTCCTTCTATCTCGCCACTCAATCTCTCTCTATCTTGCTGCCGCCCATTTGTGGGCAGGACCTCATCATACTTTTCCCCCATTCTATGCACTGGCCCTTAGTCTACTATATATGTTCATTACTGATCCTGACATTGTGCGCCCCTTGCTCTCACGGTCATCATCACACTTGCAATAGCTATGACGTAAGTGTTCATCCTCAATCTTTCATTCTTTCCATTGCACTGGCCATAGAGGCTTCCCCTCACCCTTGCCAAAGGCCTATCCCTCTCCCTTTCACTTAAAAAAATTACCACATGATAAAAATTATTGAGGAAGGACCCTAGTTGATAGAATGCTCCAAGCATACATAAGCCCATGCCAAACTAAAGACATGTGCCTGAAAAATGAAAAATCAGTCACAAGTGTGAACAATTCGAGTTAGCCTTTGAGAGGTGTAACTACCTATTTATTTTTCTGTGTGTATGTGTGCATAGTGATGTTCTAATTTAACTCAGATGTCATTGGTTGATGTAGCATATCCTTTTACAAGTCGTCTATTATGTGTTTATCAGAGTTGTCCAAAGAGGTTTCACTCTTTAACCCTTGTACTTGAAAAAAATTGAAACCATAACAAAAATATTGAGCATGTTCCCTTGTAGAACATTTTTTGGTTAAGTAGAATAGGGGTAAAATAATTATTTGGCCTGGTGTGGATTTTCTGTGCTGTGCTGAGTGACATTGTATGAGGGATGAATGGGCAACAAAATAAATAAAAATCCAATATAAAAATAATAAAACTTTGAGTGCTTAAAAACTTATCAAAATGATCTCAAAATATGTTTTTTTAAAAGCATAAACTTGGAGCTTCTCTATGTTGGAGTATCACCCCACTTAGTTAGCCCATTAAGGTCCTATGTGAGCTTTGTCACATCTTGGAGACCATATATGCTAACATGACCAATTTATGGCGCACACTCAACATCTTCGAGTCCATGTTTACTTGAAAATGAGGTGACCAGTCTCTATGTGATACCTTTGGCTTCCTCCAGGATATTTTACCTGCATTTTATTTAGAGCGATATCACACGTAGTTCATGGTTGGGATTTATCTAAATGATCTTAGGCCCTCGATAATAAAGGCAAATGATGTTAATTTTCTTGCCATTCTAATCTAAATTTGGCTGAATCAAATATTTTTTTAAAATTGAAAACTCACTCAGATGTATAGTTGGAGAGAGATCGTCTTCACAGGTACTGGATTTTAGAGGCGAATTTAATAGTTGAGTTGTAGAATTTAATAGTGAAGCTAGTGGAATAGTAGAAGATATGTAATTAGTAGATGGGAGGTAATATCTAATGGATGCGAGAATTAAGATAATACTTTATAGTAAGGAATAGTAAATGGTGTGAGAGAGAACTAGAGAAAGAGAGAGAGATAATATAAGATATCATTTGTATCTATTTATAGATATTAAGAAAATTAAATAAGTAGGATGTTTGAAATGAGTTAGTGGTACTTGATAACATTAAATTAGATCAATAAAATTGTGCATTTACAGTTCTTTTTACAGCATATTTTTAGATTTTCCCTAGCATCATTCACCATTTTTGGATAAAATGAAAATTTTATGATTTATTTTACTAAGATCTATTTATATATATTATTAATTTTTTAGGCTAACCCCACTTGACTCCTTAGAGTCAAGTGGATTTTTTGCATTCTCTTAGAGTTTTATTTGAAAAATAGGACTTGGGTAAGAACAATGGTGACTTTGAGATACAAATGGGAGGAAAGTAGAAACTTATGGCATCTAATAGATAATAAGAAGAGGTCCAATACACTAGAATCCCACTTTAGAAGCCATTTAAACCTCCTTTGAGGACCATGTCAACTAAAGGCAAGAATTGTGGAACTAACTGACAATTTGAATTTGAAAGGCCTATTTTCAAATCTGGGAAGGAAAGAACGTGGGTCCAGGCTGGAAATCAAGAAATCCTAGCCCTCCAAACCATTGTAATTAGGGCATTTGTCATTATTCTCTTATCCCCTCTCTTTGTTTCTCATCTTGAATTTCTGCTCCCAAGTTGTTGTTGGAGGCCTAGTGCATCAGATTTCTTTGATCCATTCTTATTCGACAAGATTTTGGGAGAGAGAGTTCAAGGGTGATCAAGATTCTTGGAGAAAGGCACCACTTGGCCCTTGGGGGATGTGACAACAAGGTTCATGTGACCTCCTGAATGTTAGATTTTAATTTTCTCTCCATTTTCTCAAGGTAAACATTCTGGTGGATAACCTAGACATCAAGATTTACAATGCATCAAACAACATTAAAAAGTTCCTCCTGTAGTAAAATTTACAGTATTTTCAGGCTACTACCAGCTGGGTAGAGCGCCACCACCCACAAATTGCATGCGAAGGTTTTTTAGGAAATATTGGAGAATTCGTATTTCTTGCCCTAAGAATTCTCCAATATTTCCTAAAAAATTCACATTAAATTATTAGAACTTATCTCAAAGAAAATAAATATGTATTTCATTTATTTAAAATATTTTTGACAATTTTTCATTTATTTAATTGATTTTCCTATTTAGAAATTACTTTAAAATCCAGAAAAAATATAAAATCACCTAACATAATTATTTCAAATGATATTTGAAATGCATTTTACTCTCTCATAACCTTATCCTTATGGATTTGACCCTATGTTAAGGAAATTTTTTTAAATATTGTTGCATAAATCAGAGCGTTAAAAAACCTAACTTATGGTTTATCAATACTATAAGTATGAGTGATGTTAATGTAGGTAGATATTAGTGAGATTGATAAAATTATAAAATACTATTAATAGGAGAAAGACGGCTTATTTTTTTATTTAATAGTAAGTTGTATATTAGACATGATATATATATGTATATGTAATAATAATAATAATAAAAATGGATATTAGGATTTAGTTAGACAGTGAAGAGTATTTTTATTTTTAATTAGATGTAAGGAGTCAACTAATAGGAATATATGTTTTAATAAGAGGTAAGAAGAAGAAGAATGAATAAGAAATGGGGAATAATTATGATAAGGGAAATAAGGGACTTCATTCTCTTCTATATATATATATATCTTAGAATTTAAGAGTAGGAGGGGTAGGATAGGGGAGTAAGGAGTAACTAATGTAGAAGAGACTTGATTAGTTAGATAAGGAGAATATTTAAGATAGTTAACTAGAGAGATAAAGAGATTAGGAAGAGGTATACACATTTTATTTAATATTTTTTATAAGAGAAAATTGAAAGAAAAATTCTGTAGTTATGTTGACACCCTGCAGGTGTTCAACAAAATGCCTCAAAGAGGACACATCACACAAATGAGATGAAATTAGAAATTTCTCCAAATTGAACTGAACATAATCATTTGTACTACATTTATGGATGAATACTAATTCATATTAAGCTATGTAACTTACCATATCCAACCTGAACAGAAGAATGGGGGTGGGGATGCCAATCACCAAACCCTAGCCTCAGCGTACAGTTCCCCTTCCTTCTTTTCCTTGCTGGTGCAGATTGCTATCTTCCTAGCCCTTATCCATAGCCTCCCCAAGCTTATTGTGCGATGGAGGAGCTGTCACCACTGTGATAATCAAATCCAGATGTGAAAAGGGACCTCCACCATCTCCTCTTTTCCTGCGACAAGTGATGCCAAATTAGGTCTTCTGAGAATGTGTTAAAGCAAGGGAAGGACCTCCCCTGGCCATCAATTATGTGGGCTGGCCATGGGGGTCCTTATAAGCCATCCGATAGCCATGGCGGTCCCCTCTTGACCAAAAACTGATGTCCGACCAGAGGAGGATGGCCAAGGGAGCAGATGACATATAAGTCTCTTGGCCATTGGATGTCGTACATGAGGGGTCAATGTCTGAAATTAAATTGCAGCCATGGACCCCTCTTATATTGGTGCACCCATCTCCAGATCAGCAGCCGTGTCATCAACCTCGTCTACCACCTCGTGTTCTATTCGCTCATCACTTGGCCTCACCATCCATGTCAACCAATCAAGAGCCTGAAAAATAAAAAGAAACTTAGATAATATGAGACAGATCTTACCTTCCAATCTTTCTTAATAAGGTCAGAGGACTGAGATCATGTCTGTTCACTTTAAGTGGCCTGTTATGATCTGGGCTTTGGGTCGGGTCGACTCGAAGCCCACTCATATATTTTTTTTATTTCATAAGATTGCGACATAACGGGTTGCAATACATTTTTTGTTTATCAGCCTGGGCCAGTGCGACACTACAAAGGACTGACATTAGCAGCCCATATGGGAATAATCTGACTTACATGTTTCTATATACTTGTCATTCTAGTGTATCATTTGATTTAAATATATACTTCCCTATTATGTGTGTTTGCACGGGCCATATGTGGGCTACACTACTTAGGCATCAGCTGCTTCATAGCTGGAGGTGGGCTTGAGCGCCCGTATGCTCGCCCACTGGTGGCTGGCTTGAGGTCCATTTATTTGAAGAAAAGCTAACTTACTAGAGAGAGGAGGATTAAGATCATTAAATGTAATAATACTTTGCTTTCTCTTGGACAGTGAATCCCTCCCCATTTGTGAATGCTTAACAAATTCCAGCCAGCAGTTTTGGAACTTCCGGTTCCAATTGGAGTATATAGATCCGTAAATGGATTTGTATGCATAGCCACTTCAGTCATGCTCGTCGTTTCTCGAATGGAATAAAAGTATCTTTTTTCTGGGAACATGGGAAACCAGAAATTCTTATGTTCGCGATTCTGCATCTGCCGATGCAGAAAATGCTCCAGTTTTCCATTCTCAGATGAGGTCCGAAGTATTGGCAAGAGGTTGGCACGAAGTGATTCATCATACTAATCGAGACCATTGAGTTTGAGATAAATTGTATTGATAATGACTCTTTAACCAGTTTTTCCATTCATTCATTCCAGACTTGTCAACTTTCTTATGCTTTGGTTTGTAATCAAATAGTCCTCGTGTCCCATAATAATCCTTCATTCTATCTTTAAGAAAAAGATGGTCCCACGATATTGAAATACAGATCTCAAGTAATACTTGTTATTAACTTGAACTTGTGACAATGTGTAAAATACATATGTTTGTGACAAAGAGGATAAGTCACAATAAATAGTTGAATTCTTATTACTAATATTAGAAAGCGCCTTTTGCATATTCCAATAAGAATTAGTGGGTTGGTAATTAAGCTACATGTTATATTAAAATGTGTTATCTTTACCCAATGCTCCTTGTAATGCATGAAATGAGAATTCATATAAAAATGAGGATAATATGAATAAAATGATGGTAAAATTGCATAATCTCATGTCTCATGTGGGTTCATCACTCGTGTTACATTTTATGGACTAGCACATTTATCAGCATATCTAGATTTGTCTGCCCTGTTAGTATTTGGTTCATGTGATATGATGGAGGGTGAGATTACAAACATCATATGACATTTGGCAACAATGCGGGCTGGAACCAAGCCAAAGGAAAGGCATCACTTCTTCCATATACCTTATAAGGGAAAATTGGGCGTGACTCTAAGAAATGTTAGAAGGAATTTATGCAAACTGAATGGAAACTTGCTGCAACATCTTCAGATACCACTACTACTGCTCTCCCAACTATCCATCCTACTTCTAATCCTTAGATGAACCAACTGATTGTAAACCCCACTAATACTATCCAATATATATCTGCATAAACATTACACATATACTGAGCCATCTGCATCAAAATGTGCATACATGCATTTTATCATGGTTTAAATTGGTGAAAACCTTATTTGATGCGATTTTATATATTTCCCATGATTTCTGATATTTTACCAATTTTTATGACATCAGATTCATACCGGAATCAATTTTACACATTATAGAATAATGTTTTAAATTATTAACGATTTATTTTTATGGATGTTCCTGTACTTTCCTTGAATTTTCTGACAAAAAATTCACTATGAAATATTTTTTCTGACAAACATTTAATACATTTTTTCCATAGTTGATTTCTGGCCTATGAGCCATTCCCTCATGCACCAATGATTGATTTATGTTTACCTTCATGAAGGATTGGTTTAATTAATAATTGTGCATGATATCATTTTGGCCTCGCGACCTAAAATGTGAAAATCACCAATTACTAGTAATCATGCTTATTTTATAGTTTGTAGGAACAAATGGCAGAGAGAGACTTAAATATCAAAGCCACGTTTAATGCAAAAGCAAGTGGAAGACAGGGCTCAATGAAAAAAAATGTCACTTTCATGCGACAAATGCACGTGGATAGAAGGATGAGGTGACTTAATATTGACTATTCTGTGTGGCATTTAATGCAAGCATACAGTGTATTCATGAAAGGTATATTCCATTGTTATTATTTAACACTCATTGACCATTTATTATTCATGCAAGGGCACATGCACACATGGATCTATGCTAATTTGATTTAGTCTGTGCATCCACCCCAATTATGACGTGTTTTTGGTGATTTAGTGATGCAGAAACCCTAACAAATTTGTGACAGCATGACCAATTGAGCAAAATCTATGTGCGGCTGGGATTTATGTGTTGTCAAACCTTGATATCTCAAGATCCAGCTGTTGCATTGAACTAAGATTTTCAGGGTAGTCCCTCAATTTTTTATTCTTTCCATTCATACAGCTGGATTGATAAAAGATGCCAGGAAGAGGGAGGGAAATACTTCTAACTTGCCCCAACCCTAGTTGGCCGGGAAGGACTCACCAGGTCTTAGAAGTAAAAGATTCTTTAATTTCTTGGATTGTGTGAATGAGTTTGTTCTTACCTTATTTATTATCTTCTTTTTTGTTGCTGAAAAACTTAGCATGGGAAAAATAGTCATGTTATAGGAGAAAGCACTTAGGGAGAGAAGCACCACATTCAAGATGATATATAACTTTTTTAAAAAAATAGAATCTCTCTCATTGTTAGGATCATGATGTAGACTCAAGCCATTGATATTCAACTTTCATTGGACATTTATTCTCATTTTCCCTTGAGGATATTACAGCCCCCATGTGAGGAGCAAGATCAAGGAGGTCTAGAACTTCTATCCCACTTACTCTTCCCTAGGTCTTGATCCTTCAAAGTGGATCAAGAACCCATCGCCATCCTCAGTCATTGATTGAGTGACTTAAATCTTCATGGGAAGTTATAGGTCAACTTGAATTTTCTATCTTACCTCACATACTCTTTCTCCCTCTTAAGTATCATTGTTTTCTGCTAAATCATAAACTACATTTTATTTATCCTCCTCCATGCAGATTAGCCCCTTTCTTTCAGTACAATTTATAGTTGGAAAAAGGGAGACATATAAATATCATTGTGCAAGCTTTGCATTCAACAACAGGATTAAGTTTACATTTAGGATTAAGCTTTGCATTCAACAACAGGATTAATCAAACACTAAATTTAGGCTTATCACCCACTGAGTATGAAAGATTGTAGCAAGCTAAATCTTAAACCATTGTTGCCTGCACTACATGTATATATGCCTTTCTTTCTTCTAAGTCATCCTGGATTAGTGACTTAGGGGCATCTACCCTCATGACCAGAACACACTTGAACATACAAAAAAAAAGCATACTAGAGAAGGTCACCATAATATTAAAAAAATATGATGGAACCTTGCAAGGTGCAATATATATACTTGCATACATCAAGGAAGCCATTAGCACAGGGAATATATATTAGTAACAAGATCATCTTCACATTGAGGCTAAATTTAGTTTGATACATGGATATAAAGAAGGCAAGAATTTTTCCAGGAGTACTACACTCTCAAAAGCAATCTGGTTACTTGGCAATCTCAAAAACAAAAGGTGGTTCCATGATCTAGTAAAGAAGATGAGTATCATGCTATGACTGACACAATTTGTGAGACACTATGGATTTTATCTCATCTACACAACTTGGGTCTTATGTCCCAAATGCCTTTAGCCATACAGTGTTATAACAAGGAGCTTTCTTCATTCCCAGCAAACCTACATTTCAAAAGCGAACAAAGTTCATTGAAATCGATTCTCTCTTCATTCATGACTCGATTGTGTTTATTACAACATCACTCATTTTTTCCTCTGTACAACTTACTGGTATCTTCATCAAGAACCTCAAGAGTATATCATATGACTCCTTGGGCACCAAGCTGGGAATTTTTGATCTAGATGATTGTTAACCTAAAATTAAGTCCATGAAAATATTCTCTTACACTTTTTTACCACTTATTAGCTTTATAACTAATTCTCTTAATTTTATTTTTTTACTTTATTTATTTTGGAGGATAATCCCACTTGATTTTTGGAGGTAAAGTGAATTTTCTTGTGTCTTCTTTGAATTTTAATCAAAATTCAGGACTTCAGTAAATTAAATGGTGACTTTTTGTGCAAAGGGGAGAAAAAGAGGTTCCCAACACATGCCTTGGACCAGAACAGGAAACCCAAGCCATGGTCTAGACCATAAAAGAAGTCTAGAGCATAATAACTTCATTCTTGAATCACATTTAAACCATGTTTAATATTTAGGTAAAATAAAAGCAATAATTTTGGAGATAATCCAAAAATTAATTTTCGACAGTTGATTTTACCATCTAGGACATGGATCAAGCCTAGAGAAGAAGATATCCTTGTGTCCAAATCCTCAAACAAATCTTGGGTGTGGGAGAGTTAGGACTATTTAAACTCTTTCCCATTTCTTTATATTTAATATGATATTTTTTATCCCAACTTATTGTTGCTTGCCTAGCGCATCAGATTTCTTTGATTGATTATTATCCTAGGAGGATGTGGGAAAGAGGTTTCATGTTTGATCAAGATTCATGAAGTAAAAGTACCACTCAGTTTTGGATCAAACAACCAGGCCACCAACTGACTTTGTGTACCCGCCTCATTAGTCTACCATCATGTGCATCCAGATCACATCGAAAGATGGTTTTATCATTTTAAATTGTGCTTTAAAAATTCTTCACAAGCTACAAAATAAATGAAACTAGTAGAATCAAAGACACATAAGTTAAATACTTATTTATTTTGTTTAAATTATTTTTTATTATTATACTACATGTAATTGAATTCAATTATAAGGAAATATCTAAAATTTTCATAAATTTATATGAACTTAATCTAATATAATGGAAATAGAAAAAAAAATTTCATCTTTTAATTTATTTATAATAGTTTTATTTATTTAATTGAGTTTAGTTCTTACTACATATTTAATATCTTTAAATATGTATATTTGGTTGAAAGAGACTGTTTCCATGACCTTCTCCCAATCAATTGAAACCTTTTATGAATATAAATGCATAATCAGAGCCTTATACCAACATATTTCAATTCATTCTGGGTTTTCAACTCTCCAGGTTGAAGGCGAGTGTTAAGAGTATGACCCAAGTGGATGAACACATTATGGTAAGTCCAACATGGGGTATATCATTTCACATCTCATGACCTCCTCTATCTATTTTGGGTTGTAATATCTTGTTAAAGTATGAATGATCAGATTATCAAATTTTACTTTCATAGAACCTCAAAAGATACACCTAAAAACCAAAGTTTAAATAAGGGGCTTAAACTTGTGAATTTTAATAAATATATGAAAAAATCATTCTATTTTCATGTATAAAGTTAATTTCCGTGATATGTAGAGAAAATGTCTCCAATGTTTTGTGGATCAAATGTGATTATCAATGAATGTGTTTTCACCAAAAAATCATGTGTTATTATGTATCTACTTCCAACCATCTCTTCCTCTCTCTCTCCCCGTCCCTCCATCCCTACATTTCTGACTATCCCTCCCGTTGTTTATATATTTACTACTCACTCTTACTTCCTTTCCCTCTCCCTCCCATGACCTCCCTCTCTTTATATTTCCCACCAATATCATTTTATATTATTTCTTCTCTTCATCTATCATTCTCTATCTAATCACCATCAGTCTCTTACACTCTCCCTCCATGTGTGATAATATCAAAATTAGGGTTTTAATTCTTTGTTGGTAATTGGTTAGTTGTCTTAGCTAGTGATGAGTACAGATTTTCTCCACAAGGAACGATGAAGAGGATTTAATATTCTTAATATGGAGATTATTTGGATATAAAGAGATCATTACTAATTAGGTGACAAGAAAATACAAGGCAAGATAGTGATATTAAGTTGAGGATAATAGTTAGTAGATAGTGATAATTTAAGTTTGAGAAGAGCGAGTGAATGTGAGAATGAACTAACATTGACATGAGGCGTGACAGGAAGAGGGTAGAGAACAAGTCAAATATATGATAATTAGAGAGTAAGTAAATGGTACAGCGATGATGTGAAGGTGGTAAGACGTAATTTGGAGGATTTATGGAGGTGATGGAATGGCAAGATGTGTAGTGAAAGCAATATAAAGGGAAGATGCTTACCGTAGATCCTTAGGTTCTACTAGGATCATGATGATTTGCAAGTGCACGTAAGCTCCTCACTTCTCTGTTTCTTCTTCCCACACACCCAGGACACCGAGAACACTCTTGATGGAGCTCAAAGACTCACCATCAATCAGGCCACATGAGTAGGAAACAATTTTAAGAATTGTTTTGACAAAAATCCACACCTCTATTTATATATCAAAGGGTATGGGTAGAAAGAGGCAGGGAAAATGAAGCACCCTGAAATTTTGGGAGCTCTGGATTGAATTAGGAGAATTCCTAGTTGTTATTTTTTCTCTATCCTTGTCATCGTCACGATCTCATCCTCTTTTTCCATTTTTGGTTGAGGCATCCAATCATCAGATACTTTAATGATTGCACAATCACCTTGTCTTCCATGACTGCATGCTTTGAAATCACCACGTGTACCTATAAAGAAAAAGACAAAAAAACCACTGTTAAATCTCATTTTGATTATTTTGATGTGGCGGCACGTTGTCGCGTGCCACGTCACAATATTCCTTATGCACGTTGTTGCATGAGGAATATTCCATTATTATTACCTGACACCGTCCACATTTCTGCAAACTGTGTTAGCATCCTATTTGTTTTTTAATCCATTGTGCGGGTACACCTTCGCACCACGTCTACTGCCACAATTGTTGACTTCTTTTTCCCATTTTTAATATTCTCTCTCTTAATTCTTCTATTACGTTGATTGGGATTTAAATCACCTCTTTTTTCTATTGGTCCATGTAACTCATGCGAATGAAAAGAAAAATAATGTCAGATAATGATTGGCACATTATGGTATCACGATTTGCAATGGCAGAATTTCACCATTTGACGAATCGGATGGCAATACATGACAGATGCAGATTAAAGCCAAAAAAAGATTAATAAATCATTATAAAATAAATACTAAGTTATAATAATATATAAATGTAGGTTTGAAATTTGAAATTTCAAATCTCTCTGAAGGTAAATTCAAAAAATTTGTAAAAATATATTCTGAAGTAGAAGATTAAGTTCTTTAAGGATACGATATAGGAAAAATCCTTAAATCTTAATTAAATCCAAAAAATCAGAATATCATTATAAAAATATGTTTAATCATTTAAATGTTAATGACACACACTTTTATTTTTTTTAATGCATAAGCAAGTGTAACTTTTCAATGATAAATCCCTTCGTATATACACAGATGTGTGCATAAATACACACATACTCACATTAGCATACACATATTCACATCCACCTGTATGTACACACATGTAAATGTATACGATAACATGCATATCTATCATGAATTATTAAATCATTATCATGATTGATTTTGTATTATTCTCGTTATTGACGGATAAATAAGTGATTGTTAATTCTAATAGTATCTAATAGAAATAAATGAAATATTATTCATGAAGATAAAAGTCAGATGTCTGAACTGTTAATATAATTTAATTTTTCTGTAGTTATTATTATTTTATGTATTTTAATAATTCCAGATATTGTGAGATTTATGTTTATTGAATTATGCCAGAATATTTTTTTGAGATTTATGTTTATTTATTCCAGGAAAATTAGGATTAAAATATGTGCCCAAAAGGTTGGCAGATCCAGATATTGTGAGTCATACACAGAGCAGATCGTGTAACAGGTCGCCAAGCACCATGGAGCAGGTCATGAAGAGTTTCACAAAGTTTGGAGGCCAATTGGAAGGTGCAGACCATGCTAAAAGTGCAGAATTGTTGAGGTTAAGTCAGCCCAGCTAAACATCCCAGATTAAAATTATTCATGGGAAATGTGACCTATGGTTATCAAGTGACATCACTTCACAATCTCAATAACAAGAAAAGTATGCTTCATATGTTTCTAGTCACCAACAGATTTAGTCACCTATGTACGAATGGCCCAACCCATTTATCTTTGCTGGGTGATGGTCTAAGTTTTTCTGAACCCTGTCAAATCCATTTCAAGGCAGAGATAGATCTTTTACTCATTTCAAACCTGAAATCCTGATAGATCCATACAAAATAATAACTTGTGAAGTCATGGCTCAAAGGAGAAACTTTAATTGTGTTATAAAATGTCAAGAGTTCTAAGTCTAAAGACACAAGTTTGACACATAGGATAAATTTGGAGGGAGACCGTGCTATAAGGTAATACACCACTCATTTAAAATAAAATTTGAATCTAAAAATCAAGAAAATTAAATAAATTTATAGATAAAACCTCATTTTATTGTACTTATGTCATTCTGACATTTTAACCTTAGTGAAAATTAAAAGACTTTAATCACCATTTTTATGATTCATTGATTTGATCTTATACCCAATTCATCCACTATTTTTTACACTCAATAAACTACATAAAAATGGGCCTATATCTCCTGATATCCTGTCTCAAACTCATCGTGATGGAATTTTTCATTTTTTTAATTTCGATATTGTAAATGTTTTGGTGGACTAAATGCGAAGTTATGAAGATAATGAACGCATATTAATATTTTAGCATAAATACAGACATATGCGTCAAAACATCACACACACATGTATGTAAATCATGACACATGCAGACATACGCTCGAATATACCTATGTGTACAGACATGAACACACGTATTAATTCATACAAAGGAAAAAAAATCACATGTTAAAAACATTCACAAACAGATACACATGCATTTTTGCGTACTTATGTATCTATACACATATCCTATCTTTTGGACGCCCTATTGTTCCATACCTTCATTTCCCTCTAGAATATCCTGAACAAAAAATTGATTATCTAAGCTATCTTATTCCACATTTTATACTTGAGTTAGATGCCCCATGCATATACATGAATATGATATTTCATTTATATCTCTTTATGGGGAAATTCATTTTATCTGATTTTTTTCTGGAACATTTTAATTGACTCGTCAAGTTCATAACAAATATTCCATCTTGAATTTGATGGATCACTGTATTACAGAATATACTCCACAATTCTACACAATATGGAAACCTGGATTCCTATTGGGCCCACAATACATGGTCACCGGACCTCATGGTTTTATATAATATAATCCACTTTGACTCTTATGTATAGTAGTAGACATAACAGGCCTAATGAGAACAATGTGCCTATGTTTCCTGATCTATCTATCTGATCCCAAAAGGGCGTCTTGATGTTGTGATGATTATTTTACTAAATAAAGGTATAAGAAAATACACTTCTGACTAATAAAATATATTAATTCTTGATCATATCCCTCTTTTATTGTAGGTTTTACATTGGAAATTATCAACTCTGGGGAGGTGGGGTTTCTTTCAGTGCCACATCCTCATCTTCATCATCTCTCCAAAATATATTTTGATTTAAATTTTCTCAGAGAGATTTTTTTTAACAAGCAATTTTAAATGGGGAAACTCAATGAAAAGTCATAGCGACCAACTGACACGGGCGAGAGTCAGGTGACAACTCTGGGGTGTCGAGCCTTGCCCAGGCTCCCAATGATCTGAGGGTACCAGCTCAAAGACCGATGAAGTGGGGGACGTGTCACCATCCGATGGCGTCCGTACCGTCATCGATAGCAAATTAATCCGTCACCATCAAGAGATATTCTAACACGAGATTGATGGCTAGCCCTATATCGTTGTCAAAAGTACTGGGGAAAGTAACGATACTACAGAATAATAAGGCAATGACAGAGGAAGTAATCTGAACGGGCTGGGTCGTATGCCCCCACAAGAAGAGTCTTGACACCGGCGAAAAAGGGAGAGCTGGGCGGTCCGGTCATCGGAAGGGAAGCCCACTCAACACACTCAAGGGTCTCCCACGAGCTGAAGATGACTCCAGAGAAGGGAGTGATGGATCGGGCGATCCCGTCTTCTGGTGGGGGCGTCTGTTCAACGTGCTCAAAAGAGCCATGAATGGCCCTTCCGAGGTCAATGGCACGTTCGGAGAGAGCGGTGTCTCGAAGGTATCGTTTGTGGCGTCAGGAGATCTCACAATGTTACTGGTTGGCTGAGACACCCGGACGAAAGGGAGGGGACGGTAGCGTGAACCAGACAAGAGGCGGCCGTTGCCCTCCCTGAACCTTCATGTGCAGGAAGTTTCCCCGTCGGTGATGTTGACCGAAGGGTGGGGAGAAGCCCCCCCCTGAGGAAATAGAGAACGCAAACAAGGCCACTCGTCGGGATTTCCCAGCAGGGGTGCAACTCTGTGGGTAAAGCACGACACCCCATTTGTTAAGAAACGTGATATGCCCAGTAACCAAGAAGATAGAAGTAGAGAAGAAGAAGAGAGAATGGGCATCTCACGATCTCCATCAAGAAGCCATTTAGGCTGAAACAATAGAGAGAAAAAGAGATAGACGGGAATAAGAGGATAGACAGGGCGACGGGCGGAGCCGCCGCCCTGGGAGATGCAATGCAGTAAGAAAAGCCTCATTGAACAAATGCATTACAGGGTATTTATATCCGTCAATATGACCGTTGTCCATCCTTTGTGAAAATAGCAGCAGTAGCTGTTGAAGCCCTCTTTTCAAATGTCGGAAGCAACGGTCGTCCAGTCTCTGAGCGAAGCCGACCGTTGCTTCCTTATCAGCTGAATGTTCAAAGCGTCTCTTAAACAAAGATTTACAGTTGTCTCCTTAATACCGTTCTCCTAACCGAACCTGTTGACGAACGAGCGAAGGGCATAGTAGGCTCGAGAGTGGAGCAGAAGCAGATCCTTGGCCACCGTAGAAGCTTCTGCAATGGTCGCGGTCTGTAGAAACCATAGAGGGTAGAGGTCGGGGAAGGGGAGTGGGCAAGAACCGACGTATGCTCAAAGGTAACAAAACACAAAAAACATTCTCGTTTTTTTCTTTCATCGAAGACAAGTCTACCCAAAATGATGTCCTCCCCCTTCCCTTTATAGTGAAAGAAGAGAGAGGGGAGAGGGCTTAGTGTCCCCCCCCCCAACAAAAGGGACCTTTAAGGGGGAAAGAAGTCTTACTTGGCTTCTCCCTCCCTCAAAGGTGTAACAAAAACAAGGTAAAAAGGAAAGACAGAAGCTCCATGGGGGAAAGGCTGTACACTCGTAGGTGTGGCCTCCCCCGTAGTCTAGGATGACAAAATAAAATAAACAACGTGAGACGGACCCTGTAAAACCATGAGGGGTCTCCGTAAGACAGTTAAACAACACGAACACGAGAAAACAACATGACGCGGACGTGATTTTCAAACCTGGTAGTGAAAGCTCGGGTTCTTCACATCGGCTTGGGCTTCGCGACGAGGCTGATGACGAGTCTGGGTGTGTTCGACAGCATGGTCCTCCATCACCGTCGTAATATATGATAGTTGTTAGACTGTAATACAATGTCATATTTATTTTTATACATTCTTTTGTCCATCATATAAAAGAAACATATGTATTCATTATAAACTACTATTTATATATTCTTAATGTGATATTTTATATAAATTTATGTATTGTACCTTTTAATATTCAGACACATTAGAATTTGAGACTAAAGCACAATGCCCTGAAGATTGCTTAGCCTACGGCATTGGCGTGCCCTCACCTTTGCCTGCATCTTGGCATTGCCCTCTGTGAACTGGACACCACTCTTGCCCGTACCCTTAGTCCCGATTCCCCCTAGTCTCACTCAAGACTTTTCCTTCCCTTTGTTCTAGTATTTACCTTTTTGTAACCTTTCATCTATCCATGTCCTTACCCTTCAGTAGGCATCAACCTTGAACTCGACTTGTTTGAACATGACCCTGACCTCAATGCAGTCTCAACCTTACCCTTACTTTCACTCTGTCCTAATCCTCACAACTCTAACGCTTGGTATTAGCTGCACCCACTCCAGCATTTCACTTCCCTCGCTCCAGCCTTTGCCATAAACTCAGCGCTGACTTTCATCCAGCCCTTCCCTTGCCCCCAATTATGATTCAAGCCTCATCATCACATTTTCTTCTACCTTTCCTTGATCATATCTTTCCATAACCCCAATCTTGTCCTATCTTCACCTAATCCTTTCCCTCCCACTCACTATCTCCTTACCTTCACCCTCATTCTCACCTGAATCTTACCCTCACCCCTCCTCTCATCTCCTTCAACCTCACTCCCTCTTTAATATTTCTATTATTATATATCTGACCTCAATATAACCCTCACCTTTTCTGCAATCTCTTGTTCTTGAGTTCCCATACTTTATCCTCATCTTCTGACTTTCCCTTGGTTTAGCTTTGTTCTCACTTTAGCTGTTGCCTGAGCTCAATTTTGCTGTACCCTTCTCCTCTTCCTTGATTTTATCTCTTCCCTCCCTTTAATCCCCACTATATGGTTGTTGTTTCCTATCCAAAGTGTTTGGATTTGCCTCTCGCTTGGTCCAAACTTGTTCTTTGTCTCACCAGCCTTGCCCTCACCATTTCTCTTCCTCTTAATCAAAACTTCTCCTTGATCTCTGGTACCATATTAATTATTGCATTAATAGCAAAAGTTCCACATGTATATTTGGATTAAAATGATCATATTTTTTATGAAATCATATGTTAAAATGGTTAATTATATTTTTGGAACCATATGAAGTTTATAGAGTTTTTTAGTATTTTGTGATGGATTTATGCAATCATATTTGTTAATATATCATCACTAGAATGCATTACTATTCCAATGGAAAGCACAAAGCACCAATGAGACAATCAAAAAACCAGCTGGTTCATGAATCCATGGGAGCAGGTGAAAACTTTTCAATTTAAAGTGTAATAAATTTAATGAGACACAGTCCTGTGACAACTCGGACTTCATTAACAGAATAAGAATATGCTCGAGTGGTGTTTTAAAACTCATGCCCAAACTGACTCATTAACTTGATAATGAAAACTCAGGATTTTAATGTCGTCTCAAAAAGTCTCATGTTGGATCAGCATTCAGGTTAAAAAACCAATGGATACACATATTCTTATGCCAATCAATGCACAATTTGTTTATGAAAATGAAGACGTGAAACCATGTAGGAGAGTAAAAATGGGATCAACTATATCTAATCATCCAGAAAGTTTCAGGCTGAAATTTTGGGGACATCTCCATCTTTTCCCACATCATTAATACATGCACAAGGTTCTATTAGTCAACCACTAAAACCTGAGGAAAGCTATCTTTGATAATTGTGTTCAATATGGTTGTCCAACAGGACAAAAGGCATCAAGATATCTTTATCTGGGTTCAAACTTCAGTTCTGGGTATTTTTTCTTGTTTTATTTGAATGATTTCTTGTGCATTTAAAAACACCATGCTTAGGAAGAATAAACAAGAATTAGTGGAGTGTATTTTGATTTCATAAAAAATAACTATCAAAATAGTCTAAGATTGTCTTGTCTTATTGATATTTAATTCTTTCAACAACATCCTACATAAAATATTATTTATTGGATATTTAATGTCCTGATCTTCTTTCAAAGTTCAGGATATTTTACATCATCTCACTATGTTTTTTCTATAATTTTCACCACTTTCACTCCCTACTTTCATGTTAGTAACAAAATTATATTCTCTTTTACTGAAATTAGAATTCATATTAATACATCCTCTCTCTATGATTCTACCACTTGTTCTATAGATATTTTTAGTGATAAACTTAATTTTAAATTTTACTTCGTGTCTAATTAAATTGCTCATATTTAACTGTTAAAGTGGACTTTTTGAATTGGTGATACAGTGGGCAGGCAGGTATGCATTAATATGAATTTCAAACAAGAGAGACTTATTTCTATCGACTTGTTAATTTAGTGTATTTATTTATTATTCTGAAACTTGAAATTTTATTCGGTTATCTTTAGTTATTTTCTTGTATGAAAGCCATGAGGTATCTATATTCTACCCTCGTTGTCTCACATTTAGAACAAAATTTGCTGCCTAGAAATGGTCTTCGGAGTTTAGAAAAAGGAGACCCAGGTACTATGGGAAGAGATAGATCAAGGTCAGAATCAAACTCAGAACCAACCACAAAATCCAGAAGCTATAAGATGAATGTTGAGGGCATACTCTGACCAATCTGAGAGCCTCATTGATGACAAGGTGGTGGAGTCATAATTCAGTATGGAAAAGATGGAGAGAGTGGGTAAGTATATTTTTTTAATTTTGGTTTGTTTCTTCATGTTCGTCAAGGAAAACAGCCACATTTTAGGTAATGATGCTCCTAACGCATTCTGCTCCTTGTGTTTAAATGATCGATATTATGCCTACTCTTGTCCAATGGGTATATACAAGCCAATGTCATTGGGAGATTTGATGAAGCTCATGCACGTTGGGGCACACATGCCAATCATGCAGTATAATTGAAATAAGGAGGGAAGAAAGAAACTTTCAAACCCTTTTCTCATTGCTCAAAATGATTTAAACTCTTTGCCCATAATGCTTCTTCCATTGTATCAATCTGACAACAGCTTGGTGATGCTTGTTATGGAAATAGAATAAAGATATGATTGATAAACATCAAACCTTCTCTGAAACCAAAGTCCAGAATCCAAGATATGAGGATTAAAATACAGAAGATGAAGTGGCAGAGAGGATTACAGAACACTAAGCCAAACCAATAGCTGATAGGATGAAATGTAAGTTGGTTAA